>NC_034188.2:28931373-29553873 GCF_002021735.2 Oncorhynchus kisutch | reverse complement strand
AAGAGAGTGAGAGAAAGAGAGAGACAAAGAGAGTGAGAAAGATTGTACAGTTCCTGAATATGGTAACACCAGCAGCCACCACTCTTGAACCTTTGGAGGCTGTCTACCATAGTGCTCTTTGCTTTACTACAGGTGACAGTTTTAATACTCATCACTGCATCCTGTATCAGAAGGTTGGCCACACCTCACTGAAGTCCCATAGATCACTTCCTTACTCCCTTCTTGTTTACAAAGCTCTGCTCCACAAGCGTCTAACAAAACTCACTTCCCTGTTGAAATACACAAATATGAGATACCCAATCTGTTCGCAGGGTTGGTCAACTCTTGAGGTCCCGCTTGTCACCATAAAATGTGGTAAATCAGCCTTTAGTTTTAACGTACCAGTTATGGAATACCTTACAAAACAAATTACACCTGGGTTCCCTGGTGCCAATAGAACAGTTTAAAACTGTTGTTAAATGAGTTCACTGAAGTGTGCAGTTGTTTCAATTGATTATTATAACTTGTTGTAATGACCTGATGTAATGTATTTATAGCTGTCTTGTAGTTTTTATATTGTTGTTGTTGCTGTATTGATGTACTTTTTGTCCTCAGGGCAACATTATAAATGAGACACTGGTCTCAGTTGGGGTACCATGAATAAATAAAAGTTCATAAATACGAGAGCCCTGCCCCATTTGCTGACTCCTGGTGTAAAGGACATCACGCTGCTTGCTTGGCGAGTACCACTTCCTCCCGATTCGGCAATTACCTGGCGTGAACTCGGGACCTCAAAAACACACGTGACCACACTCCTCAAGCGTCTTATCTGATCAAGTCACCTCAAAAGCTAGCTGATGAGCGGGCACAAGCAGGACACCTAAGGCTGAGGGGTGTCGCACTACCCCATGTATTACACTGCCCTCCTCGCCACTTTCCCCTCAGAACAATCCAATAGCTTTCACTCAGGAGACAAAAGTCATAATTTGTGGCAGCCAGTTTAAACTGATGCACAGAAGAGTGGCCAAGGCAAAGCTCTGGATACTCTTAAACCACACACAGTTGTATCTTCAACCCACACACAGTTGTACCTTCAACCCACACACAGGTGTATCCTCAACCCACACACAGTTGTATCTTCAACCCCACACACAGTTGTATTTTCAACCCCCACACAGTTGTATCTTCAACCCCACACACAGTTGTATCTTCAACCCACACACAGTTGTATCTTCAACCCACACACAGTTGTATCTTCAACCCACACACAGTTGTATCTTCAACCCCCACACAGTTGTATCTTCAACCCCACACACGGTTGTATCTTCAACCCCCACACAGTTGTATCTTCAACCCACACACAGTTGAAGGGAGAGTTGAAGGAAAGGTTGAGGGGATTCTGAGGCAATGTTGAGGTGAGGTTGTGGGAAGGTTGTATGGATGTTGTGGGAGGTGGTTGAGCGGTATCCAGTTACCTGCAGTAGTTTCCAGCGGCTGTTGAGGTGCTCCAGGGAGCGGGAGTTTTCCATGGACAAATGGACATCAGAGATGGCCAGCTCATGAACCAGGTCATTGATGTGCTTCATGCCCTCTTTCACCTGCGTCAGCTCCTCCTTAAACAACTAGAGGAAAGAGGAAGGGAGGGAGGAGAAAAGAAGAGAAAGAGGAGAAGGAGAAAAGAGGGGGAAGGAGAAAAGAGGGGCAGAGAGCAATAGAGAGAGAGGGAGAAAGAGAACGAATGGGAGCAGGGGAGGGAGGAAAGAGGGAATTAGAGGCTCATAGACACATAATACATGGTGCTGGTATATAGACAGACACATGGTACATGGTGCTGGTATAGACAGACACATGGTACGTGGTGCTGGTATAGACAGACACATGGTACATGGTGCTGGTATAGACAGACACATGGTACATGGTGCTGGTATAGACAGACACATGGTGCTGGTATAGACAGACACATGGTACATGGTGCTGGTATAGACAGACACATGGTACGTGGTGCTGGTATAGACAGACACATGGTACATGGTGCAGGTATAGACAGACACGTGGTACATGGTGCTGGTATAGACATACACATGGTACATGGTGTTGGTATAGACATATAAGTGGTACATGGTGCTGGTATAGACAGACACGTGGTAAATGGTGTTGGTATAGACATACGCATGGTACATGGTGCTGGTATAGACATACACATGGTACAGGGTGCTGGTATAGACAGACACATAGTACATGGTGCTGGTATAGACAGACACATGGTACATGGTGCTGGTATAGACAGACACATGGTACATGGTGCTGGTATAGACAGACACATAGTACATGGCGCTGGTATAGACAGACACATGGTACATGGTGCTGGTATAGAGAAACACATGGTACATGGTGCTGGTATAGACAGACACATGGTACATGGTGCTGGTATAGACAGACACATGGTACATGCTGCTGGCACGGTTCGGGTCAACTCCATTTCAACTCAGTCGATTATGGAAATCAATTGACATTTGGTTCATAACGTTCATCAAAGAATGAGAAATTAACAATGCATGCCCAATTCCTTTCCTCCGTTGACTGAGTTTATTGGCACTAGACTTACACTGCTATGGCTGTGTGGACTGTGGACCTAGCATTGGAGCAGCTGCCCGCACATACATCATCACCATGGGAGAGATACAACAGGGATCACTCATGGCTTATGCAACTTAAGAGTCAGATCAACCCAGAACAAACAGTGCTAATGATCTAAGGGATGTGTGTGTGTGTTTGTTCACACACGTGCATGTGTGTTCATACTACAGACAGACAGAGCCTGCTGACATAGTAAAACAAGGAACATGTGCTGGCACTAACAGCAGGGTAAACATTTACATGATCATTGTGAACTCTCTCTCTCTACTGTACCTCCCTCTCTCTCTCTCTCTTCCTCTACTGTACCCCTCTCTCTCTCTCTCTCTCTTCCTCTACTGTACCCCTCTCTCTCTCTCTCTTCCTCTACTGTACCCCTCTCTATCTCTCTCTCTCTCTTCCTCTACTGTACCCCTCTCTCTCTCTCTTCCTCTACTGTACCCCTCTCTCTCTCTCTCTCTCTCTTCCTCTACTGTACCCCTCTCTCTCTCTCTTCCTCTACTATACCTCTCTCTCTCTACTGTACCCCTCTCTCTCTCTCTTCCTCTACTGTACCTCTCTCTCTCTCTACTGTACCTCTCTCTCTCTCTACTGTACCTCTCTCTCTCTCTCTACTGTACCTCTCTCTCTCTCTTGTGTCTCTCAACTGTGTGTGGGTTGAAGATACATCTCTCTCTCTCTCTCTACTGTACCTCACTCTCTCTCTTGTGTCTCTCAACTGTGTGTGGGTTGAAGATACATCTCTCTCTCTCTCTCTCTCTCTCTCTTTCTCTCACTCTCTTTCTCTCAGTCTCTCTTTCTCTCACTCTCTCTTTCTCTCAATTCAATAATAATTTAGCCCTGCCTGCCACGGTCAAGACAGTGACAAAACGCTGTGTATTAACAAGTAAACAAATAACTGGCTGGGAATTCAACATCGGCCAATCAACTGAGGGGACTTGAACTCCCTTCTGTCATATCAACATGTCTCTGGGGTCATCTGTCGTATTTCAGCAAGTCATAACACCCAACATCTCAGATTGTTCTGAAATCGTTTCTGTTTTTTAGAAACAGATAAGATGAGCATTCCGGAAGCATTATTTTCTTGAAATATAATTTGATCTCTGAGAAATTAAGCGAATTGATTGCACCCAAATTGGCCATTCTAATTTATAGGATTCATATAATATTCAATAATTATAGTACCTGTTATGGGATTTTTATGAATAATGACTCAATTATGTATACGTTTAAAGTAGAACTATAACTAACAGAATTCTACCCTGTCTTTATATAATGATAAATAATGTTTGTTCATTAGGAAGAGGTTATGTAGCATAGACCTAGGAAGAAAGGAATGTAATGTGTGTGTCGAAAGAGAACGAAGAGAGGCATTAACCTATGTTTGAACCAACCCGGCTGTAACTGGGGAGATAAGATAGGACAGGGAGAGCCCCTCCAGAGCTCTCTCATCTGGGGGAGACTGGAACTGTCAGCTGAGTGGTAATAAACTGTGGTGAGGTTGGTGTGTATGTATGTGTGTAGGTTAAGAGAATATTATAAAAGGAACATAATAGGAACGTCTTTGTATATGCATGGTAGAGCTCTCTAAATAAACATTCATGACTTTGTAGCTGGGCCTCCGTCTGATTCATTCCAACTAGTTTCCTACAAATTCTGGGTTTCAGGCTGAGTAATCAATTCATGACAGTACCAGTACCTAACCTCGTGACAGTACCTAACATCCAATTTGGACCAAACTTTTTTCTAACAATGAGTAAGACATGAGGAATCCAAAGAAGTGGTCAAAAGCCACCCCTGGACCCCCCCACACCCCACGCCAATCCCACCCCAGCATCGAGTGTATGTATCAGTTCTCTATGTCTGATGAGTAGTATGGAGCTGTGTCTCGGAGTATTGTTTCTTCATCCTCTGTAATGTATTCTCAGAGAAATTAGTAATTTAAGTTGTTGGATTTATGTCCCATCCTGCATCCTGGTAGACCAGGGTCTGACCAGTAGATGGTGCTGTTCCTGCTAGGTGATTCTTTGTTCAAAGAACCCCGCCCCATTCTTCAAGGGACAGTTTGTGTACTTTTTGCACAGGTCAGTGCCTATTGCCCCAAAACTATTTTTTTGTTGTTGTTGTTGTTATGTTTGTATTCATGGATAGATGGATGTACTGTATGCATGTATGTATATGATACTTTATTTTGCAACTCTGACACTCGTCGGATGTGGCAGGGCTGGCAAACTATTACAGACTACAAAGGGAAGCACAGCCGCAAGCTGTCCAGTCACACGAGCCTACCAGATGAGCTAAATTACTTTTATGCTCGGCTTTGAGGCAAATAACACTGAAGCATGCATGAGAGCATCAGCTGTTCCGGACGACTGTGTTATCTCACTCTCCGTAGCCGATGCGAATAAGACCTTTAAACAGGTCAACATTCACAAGGCCGCAGGGCCTGATGGATTACCAGGACAGCTTCTAGCCCCAAGCCATAAGACTCCTGAACATCTAATCAAAGAGCTACCCAGACCCCTCTTTTATGCAGCTGCTACTCTCTGTTTATTATCTATGCATGGTCACTTTAACTCTACCTTCATGTACATATTACCTCAATTACCTTGACTAACCGGTGCCCCTGCACATTGACTCTGTACCGGTACCCCCTGTATATAGCCTCGCTATTGTTATTTTACTACTGCTGTTTAATTATTTGCTACTTTTATTTATTTTATACTTATCTATTGTTTACTTCACACTTTTTTTCTTAAAACTTCTTAAAGCATTGTTGGTTAAGGGCTTGTAAGTAAGCATTTCAGTGTAAGGTGACCTGTTGTATTCGGGGCATGTGAAAAATAACATTTGATTTGATTTGAGTGTCTTTTAAGTCCAAGTGGGCAGGGCACCCTGACGATGCAGGACACCCTGACGATGCAGGACACCCTGACGATGCAGGACACCCTGACGATGCAGGACACCCTGACGATGCAGGACAATATAATAATAAAATAACTCCAAATCAAATCGCACAGAAACACTCAACCCACATTCAGTCAATACTAACAGAGCTCCAATGATAACAGAAACAGGGCTAAGAGAGCAGATGGATGGAGATACAGATCCTCCATAATGACAGTGAAATTACAGCCATCTAGACAGCACAGTGGCGGAGCCTCTTTACAGCTGATAAATTAGTGAGTGTAGCTAGAGGGATCAATAACTTTGGAGCGTTGTCTCCATATCTAATCAATACAGCTGGATCTAGTCGTGTTTTCAGGCACTAGGCATTAGGTCAGTTAGGATCACCACTTTATTTTAAGAATGTGAAATGTCAGAATAATAGTAGAGAGAATGATTTATTTCAGCTTGTATTTCTTTCATCACATTCATCACATTCCCAGTGGGTCAGAAGTTTGCATACACTCAATTAGTATTTGGTAGCATTGCCTTTAAATTGCTTAACTTGGGTCAAATGTTTCGGGTAGCCTAATAAGTTGGGTGAATTTTGGCCCATTCCTCCTGACAGAGCTGGTGTAACTGAGTCAGGTTTGTAGGCCTCCTTGTAGGCCTCCTTGCTCGCACATGCTTTTTCAGTTCTGCCCACACATTTTCTATAGGTTTGAGGTTAGGGCTTTGTGATGACTACTCCAATACCTTGACTTTGTTGTCCTGTCCATTTTGTCACAACCTTGGAAGTATGTTTGGGTCATTGTCCATTTGGAAGACCCATTTGCGACCAAGCTTTAACTTCCTGACTGATGTCTTGAGATGTTGCTTCAATACATCAACATAATTTTCCTCCGTAATGATGCCATCTATTTTGTGAAGTGCACCAGTCCCTCCTGCAACGAAGCACCCCCACAACATGATGCTGCCACCTCCGTGCTTCACGGTTGGGATGGTGTTCTTTGGCTTGCAAGCATCACCCTTTTTCCTCCAAACATAACAATGGTCATAAAGCCCAAACAGTTCTATTTTTGTTTCATCAGACCAGAGGGCATTTCTCAAAAAAGTACAATCTTTGTCCCCATGTGCAGTTGCAAACCGTAGTCTGGCTTTTTTTAGGGTGGTTTTGGAGCAGTGGCTTCTTCCTTCCTGAGCGGCCTTTCAGGTTATGTCGATATAGGACTCGTTTTACTGTGGATATAGATACTTTTGTACCTGTTTCCTCCAGCATCTTCACAAGGTCCTTTGCTGTTGTTCTGGGATTGATTTGCACTTTTCGCACCAAAGTACGTTCATCTCTAGGAGATAGAACGCATCTCCTTCCTGAGCGGACAGCTGCGTAGTCCCATGGTGTTTATACTTGCATACTATTGTTTGTACAGATGAACATGGTACCTTCAGGCATTTGGAAATTGCTCCCAAGTATGAACCAGACTTTTTTTATTTTCTTTAAATTGAACCTTTATTTAACCAGGTAGGCTAGTTGAGAACAAGTTCTCATTTGCAACTGCGACCTGGCCGAGATAAAGCATAGCAGTGTGAACAGACAAAACAGAGTTACACATGGAGTAAACAATTAACAAGTCAATAACACAGTAGAAAAAAAAGAAAAGAATTTTTTTTTGGAGGTCTACAATTTATTTTCTGAGGTCTTGGCTGATTTCTTTTGATTTTCCCATGATGTCAAGCAAAGAGGCACTTCGTTTGAAGGTAGGCCTTGAAAAACATCCACAGGTACACCTCTAATTGACTCAAATGATGTCAATTAGCCTATCAGAAGCTTCTAAAGCCATGACATCATTTTCTGGAATTTTCCAAGCTGTTTAAAGGCACAGTCAACTTAGTGTATATAAACCTCTGACCCACTGCAATTGTGATATAGTGAATTATAAGTTAAATATTCTGTCTGTAAACAGTTGTTGTAAAAATGACTTGTGTCATGCACTTAACCTAATTCCCAAAAATATATTTAGTTCATTAACAAGAAATTTGTGGAGTGGTTGAAAAATGAGTATTAATGACTCCAACCTAAGTGTATGTAAACTTCCGACTTCAACTGTACCTTGGTGGCGTCAATGTGGTCCTGCAGGGAGTCGATGAAGAGGTCCCCTACAGGCTCCCATGCATCCCGGACGCCCTCAGCTTGCTCCAGGGCCATCGCCAGCTCCTCCATGGCTGCTTGCGTCTGCAGCAGTCGTTCCAGGGTCCGCTCCATGTGCCTGGGTCACACACACAACTATTGAACTACAACAGTTCTTTTCTACATCATCATTTTCAGTTTTAACCACTAACCCGTTAACTTCAACCCAACAAATCACCCTAATAACTGAGCATTAACCCCAAGTCCCCAACCTAACCTTATTTCAGTCATAGCTTTTTCCTTAAACTGCCAGGTGGTGCACAATGCTGACAAAATATAGACCCAACGATATTTGAGCATAGGCAGGGTAAAAACATATCTAGCCAATCAGAATCATGAGTAGGTTGTAGCCCAATGGAGTGGGCCTGTGTCGTATATATGACCTGTGTCGGTCCACGCAGCGGGCAGTCAGCTTCTCCCACAGGTCACTGGTTACATTGGCCTGCTTCCAAACCGATCGACTCACGTTCAGGATCCGTTTCCTCGGAGACACTTCTGGAGGGGGATGAGGGGCAAGGGGTGAGGGAACGGGCAGCCAGGCAGAGATAGTGTTAGACTCAATGTGTGCAAACATCAGTAGAAAGAAACAAGGGAGAAAGAGTTAGAAATAAGAGTGAGAGCCAGGTGCCAGGAGTGTTGGAGGGTCAGAGAGAGAGTGTTGGGAGTGTTGGAGGGTCTGAGAGGGAGTGTTGGAGGGTCAGATAGGGAGTCTTGGAGGGTCTGAGAGGGAGTGTTGGGAGTGTTGGATGGTCTGAGAGGGAGTGTTGGGAGTGTTGGAGGGTCAGATAGGGAGTCTTGGAGGGTCTGAGAGGGGGTGTTGGGAGTGTTGGAGGGTCTGAGAGGGAGTGTTGGGAGTGTTGGAGGGTCTGAGAGGGAGTGTTGGGAGTGTTGAAGGGTCAGATAGGGAGTCTTGGAGGGTCTGAGAGGGAGTGTTGGGAGTGTTGGAAGGTCTGAGAGGGAGTGTTGGAGGGTCTGAGAGGGAGTGTTGGGGGGTCTGAGAGGGAGTATTGAGGGGTCTGAGAGGGAGTGTTGGGAGTGTTGGAGGGTCTGAGAGGGAGTGTTGGGAGTGTTGGAGGGTCTGAGAGGGAGTGTTGGAGGGTCTTTGAGGGAGTGTTGGGAGTGTTGGAGGGTCTGAGAGGGAGTGTTGGGAGTGTTGGAGGGTCAGATAGGGAGTGTTGGAGGGTCTGAGAGGGAGTGTTGGGAGTGTTGGAGGGTCAGATAGGGAGTGTTGGAGGGTCTGAGAGGGAGTGTTGGGAGTGTTGGAGGGTCTGAGAGGGAGTGTTGGAGGGTCTGAGACGGAGTGTTGGGAGTGTTGGAGGGTCTGAGGGGGAGTGTTGGGAGTGTTGGAGGGTCAGATAGGGAGTGTGAGGGGCAAGGGGTGAGGGAACGGGCAGCCAGGCAGAGATAGTGTTAGACTCAATGTGTGCAAACATCAGTAGAAAGAAACAAGGGAGAAAGAGTTAGAAATAAGAGTGAGAGCCAGGTGCCAGGAGTGTTGGAGGGTCAGAGAGAGAGTGTTGGGAGTGTTGGAGGGTCTGAGAGGGAGTGTTGGAGGGTCAGATAGGGAGTCTTGGAGGGTCTGAGAGGGAGTGTTGGGAGTGTTGGATGGTCTGAGAGGGAGTGTTGGGAGTGTTGGAGGGTCAGATAGGGAGTCTTGGAGGGTCTGAGAGGGGGTGTTGGGAGTGTTGGAGGGTCTGAGAGGGAGTGTTGGGAGTGTTGGAGGGTCTGAGAGGGAGTGTTGGGAGTGTTGAAGGGTCAGATAGGGAGTCTTGGAGGGTCTGAGAGGGAGTGTTGGGAGTGTTGGAAGGTCTGAGAGGGAGTGTTGGAGGGTCTGAGAGGGAGTGTTGGGGGGTCTGAGAGGGAGTATTGAGGGGTCTGAGAGGGAGTGTTGGGAGTGTTGGAGGGTCTGAGAGGGAGTGTTGGAGGGTCTTTGAGGGAGTGTTGGGAGTGTTGGAGGGTCTGAGAGGGAGTGTTGGGAGTGTTGGAGGGTCAGATAGGGAGTGTTGGAGGGTCTGAGAGGGAGTGTTGGGAGTGTTGGAGGGTCAGATAGGGAGTGTTGGAGGGTCTGAGAGGGAGTGTTGGGAGTGTTGGAGGGTCTGAGAGGGAGTGTTGGAGGGTCTGAGACGGAGTGTTGGGAGTGTTGGAGGGTCTGAGGGGGAGTGTTGGGAGTGTTGGAGGGTCAGATAGGGAGTGTTAGAGGGTCTGAGAGGGAGTGTTGGGAGTGTTGGAGGGTCAGATAAGGAGTGTTGGAGGGTCTGAGAGGGAGTGTTGGGAGTGTTGGAAGGTCTGAGAGGGAGTGTTCGAGGGTCTGAGAGGGAGTGTTGGGAGTGTTGGAGGGTCAGATAGGGAGTGTTGGAGGGTCTGAGAGGGAGTGTTGGGGGGTCTGAGAGGGAGTTGAGGGGTCTGAGAGGGAGTGTTGGAGGGTCTGAGAGGGAGTGTTGGGAGTGTTGGAGGGTCTGAGAGGGAGTGTTGGAGGTTCTTTGAGGGAGTGTTGGGAGTGTTGGAGGGTCTGAGAGGGAGTGTTGGGAGTGTTGGAGGGTCAGATAGGGAGTGTTGGAGGGTCTGAGAGGGAGTGTTGAGAGTGTTGGAGGGTCAGATAGGGAGTGTTGGAGGGTCTGAGAGGGAGTGTTGGGAGTGTTGGAGGGTCTGAGAGGGAGTGTTGGAGGGTCTGAGACGGAGTGTTGGGAGTGTTGGAGGGTCTGAGGGGGAGTGTTGGGAGTGTTGGAGGGTCAGATAGGGAGTGTTAGAGGGTCTGAGAGGGAGTGTTGGGAGTGTTGGAGGGTCAGATAAGGAGTGTTGGAGGGTCTGAGAGGGAGTGTTGGGAGTGTTGGAAGGTCTGAGAGGGAGTGTTCGAGGGTCTGAGAGGGAGTGTTGGGAGTGTTGGAGGGTCAGATAGGGAGTGTTGGAGGGTCTGAGAGGGAGTGTTGGGGGGTCTGAGAGGGAGTTGAGGGGTCTGAGAGGGAGTGTTGGAGGGTCTGAGAGGGAGTGTTGGGAGTGTTGGAGGGTCTGAGAGGGAGTGTTGGAGGTTCTTTGAGGGAGTGTTGGGAGTGTTGGAGGGTCTGAGAGGGAGTGTTGGGAGTGTTGGAGGGTCAGATAGGGAGTGTTGGAGGGTCTGAGAGGGAGTGTTGAGAGTGTTGGAGGGTCAGATAGGGAGTGTTGGAGGGTCTGAGAGGGAGTGTTGGGAGTGTTGGAGGGTCTGAGAGGGAGTGTTGGGGGGTCTGAGAGGGAGTATTGAGGGGTCTGAGAGGGAGTGTTGGGAGTGTTGGAGGGTCTGAGAGGGAGTATTGGGAGTGTTGGAGGGTCTGAGAGGGAGTGTTGGAGGGTCTTTGAGGGAGTGTTGGAGGGTCTGAGAGGGAGTGTTGGGAGTGTTGGAGGGTCAGATAGGGAGTGTTGGAGGGTCTGAGGGGGAGTGTTGGGAGTGTTGGAGGGTCTGAGAGGGAGTGTTGGGAGTGTTGGAGGGTCTGAGAGGGAGTGTTGGAGGGTCTGAGAGGGAGTGTTGGGAGTGTTGGAGGGTCTGAGGGGGAGTGTTGGGAGTGTTGGAGGGTCTGAGAGGGAGTGTTGGAGGGTCTGAGAGGGAGTGTTGGGAGTGTTGGAGGGTCTGAGAGGAAGTGTTGGAGGGTCTGAGAGGGAGTGTTGGGGAGTGTTGGAGGGTCTGAGAGGGAGTGTTGGGGGGTCTGAGAGGGAGTATTGAGGGGTCTGAGAGGGAGTGTTGAGGGGTCTGAGAGGGAGTGTTGGGAGTGTTGGAGGGTCTGAGAGGGAGTGTTGGAGGGTCTTTGAGGGAGTGTTGGAGGGTCTGAGAGGGAGTGTTGGAGGGTCTGAGAGGGAGTGTTGGGAGTGTTGGAGGGTCTGAGAGGGAGTGTTGGGAGTGTTGGAGGGTCTGAGAGGGAGTGTTGGAGGGTCTTTGAGGGAGTGTTGGGAGTGTTGGAGGGTCTGAGAGGGAGTGTTGGGAGTGTTGGAGGGTCTGAGGGGGAGTGTTGGGAGTGTTGGAGGGTCTGAGAGGGAGTGTTGGGAGTGTTGGAGGGTCTGAGAGGAAGTGTTGGAGGGTCAGAGAGGGAGTGTTGGGAGTGTTGGAGGGTCTGAGAGGGAGTGTTGGGGGGTCTGAGAGGGAGTATTGAGGGGTCTGAGAGGGAGTGTTGAGGGGTCTGAGAGGGAGTGTTGGGAGTGTTGGAGGGTCTGAGAGGGAGTGTTGGGAGTGTTGGAGGGTCTGAGAGGGAGTGTTGGAGGGTCTTTGAGGGAGTGTTGGAGGGTCTGAGAGGGAGTGTTGGAGGGTCTGAGAGGGAGTGTTGGGAGTGTTGGAGGGTCTGAGAGGGAGTGTTGGGAGTGTTGGAGGGTCTGAGAGGGAGTGTTGGAGGGTCTTTGAGGGAGTGTTGGGAGTGTTGGAGGGTCTGAGAGGGAGTGTTGGGAGTGTTGGAGGGTCTGAGGGGGAGTGTTGGGAGTGTTGGAGGGTCAGATAGGGAGTGTTGGAGGGTCTGAGAGGGAGTGTTGGGAGTGTTGGAGGGTCAGATAGGGAGTGTTGGAGGGTCTGAGAGGGAGTGTTGGGAGTGTTGGACGGTCAGATAGGGAGTGTTGGAGGGTCTGAGAGGGAGTGTTGGGAGTGTTTAGGACGGTCAGATAGGGATTGTTGGAGGGTCAGAGCGGGACTGTTGGAGGGTCAGAGAGGGACTGTTGGAGGGTCAGAGAGGGAGTGTTAGTGCTGATGCCTGCCAACACCAGCATTGGGGAAAAAAGGAGGAGGGGGAAACCGTGAGAAACATTTTGTTGGGGGCAGAGAGAGAGTTCACCACCCGTCTTTTCCCCATGCCTGCCACAAGCGGTGGAGAGCAAAAGGATGCTGGGTGGGTGGGGGAGAGAGGGAGGAAGGGGGGCAGAAAGCCTAGAATGCTGCATTATTGATTTGACCAGATGGTGTGAGCTGGATTAATTGGTCCCGACCCAACTGCTCTCCCCAAACATACATCCTCTGATCCACTCTGATACAGCAGGACAGGTAGCTGCTAATCAGACCTAATGGTGGATACGCACCTGCTGGAGACCAACTTAATGAACTCCCTATTTATCTCTGCTCTCACTACTCACATCTGATTTAGGTGTGTGGTGGGGTGGGGTGCGTGTGGTGGGGTGGGGTGGGGTGGGGTGGGTGTGCGTGGTCAAGTGGGGTGTGTAGTGGGATGGGGTGGGTTTGGGGGGGTGGGTGTGTGTGGGGGGGGTGGAGTGTGTGGTGGAGTGGGGTGTGGCCATGGATGGCCAGACCTTTTCCGTCGTGCAGCGTCTCCTCGGGCTCCTGGAAGGGGTGCTGTGTCAGGAACGCCTGGGCAGACTCCAGCACCGAGTAGATGAAGGGCCCCCGAGACTTGACATCCTCCATGAAGACCTGGAGACAGACAGGACAGACAGGGGCCCACAGAAAGATGGAAGCATAGTACAACCACAACATGAATGGGCTCATTATAAATGACGCATACACACATGTATACACTAATTTGAATACATAGACAAGAACAATCTTTACAGACATGCACATGTTAGCACACACACGCATAAAGACAGCAAGAAGCCACTGGCAGGACCCCGTAGGACTGCCTGTCTGTCTGTACTACTGTCTCAGGGCTGTGAGAGCCTATGGAAGAATAGAAGGCCAGGAGTACACAGAGTATTGGTCAGCTGGCCTCCTCACAAAGATCACCCAATTAGCTAGAGAGGCTGGCTCCTCCTGGCTCTTTACCTGCAACGCTGCTCATGTAAATCATGGAGAACTTAAACTGCCTGAGTGTACACACAATATCCAGATTTCTACTTCACGTTTAGAAACCAACACAATGGAATGAATGACTCCACGACGGCCCCTGAAATGGCACCCTACATAGTTCCCTACATAGTGTAGCATTCCCTACATAGTGCTCTACCTCTGGGTCCCACCGTCAGCGTCAACCAGCCTCTCCCTAATCTCCATTCACTACTCATCTACACTAGGTAAAAACTTGAATCTTCATTCATTAATACAGTAGGAGAGTGACATATATTTCTTCCCTCCATGTCATTTATTTAGGAATAGTCAGAGGCGCGATCCTCTTAGCATATGAAGAGATTACCATTTTTTTTATGTGAAATCTGCTAGACTACAAGCTTACTTTCCCCCGTGGTGAGCAGCGACTGTCTTTCAGTGCCTATTAAACCCCACAACCGCAGCCAGTCATTCCCTGATAACACCAGCCTCCCTCCTCGCTGACGGAAGTAATTACGAAACCCCGCTGAACTGACAAATACAACCGACGCTAAGCAAACATGCAAAAAATCTGATCTGTGCAGGAGCTGTAGTTCTTGATAAGATTTCCTGCTGAGGTTACTAAGGAAAGTAGGACTTTAACTCGCTTTTCTCATTTTTCTCAGGGAACGGTTGCTACCCTAGGAGGAATTGGGGGGGGGGTTGCTTCCCTCCCTCAGGCCTCCGCTGCGTTAAAACTTTAATTCCAGTTAAATTTCACACTGAGAGGTTCCATCATTAGCTGAAGGAACATTCAAAATAAAGACTTCAGCTCCGATTAGGCTGCATTATGCATGCTGGAAGAGACGGAGAAGTCTGAGGAAATGGTTTCATTACCCCCTCCAAACATGTTGACAGTCCCCCATTTATGTTTGGGGCCCTCAGAGACCCCATTACACGGAGCTTTCTCACAACACAGAAGACATATCCAGCTTTCATCATCTCTCTGTTCTGTAGATGATTTGATTCTGCACTACACACACACACGCTTTTTTGAACGCTACACACACATATACTTAGAGCGACCACACACACACACACACACACGCACACACACAAACTGAAAGGGACACATCCCTACATTCCAAAACACAGCAGAATAAATCTACTTAAGATCAATAATTCTCATTTCTTAAAACCCTTTAATTCTCCACAGAAAACTCAATGCAATTTCACTCTCCGCTTTGTCGGAAAGGTTTTAGAGCAACGGTGCGCTTGGGGAGTGGGAACATCTTAGATAGATTATAAAGGAATACTGCATTTAAAATTGGGACATAGAGAAAAGAAAAGTGGTGGTGGAAGGAAACAGGGGAGGAAAGAGGGGGGTGGAGAGAAGAGGAGGGGGAAGGAAACAGGGGAGGAAAGAGGGGTTGGAGAGAAGAGGAGGGGGAAGGAAACAGGGGAGGAAAGAGGGTGGAGAGAAGAGGAGGGGGAAGGAAACAGGGGAGGAGAGAGGGGGTGGAGAGAAGAGGAGGGGGAAGGAAACAGGGGAGGAAAGAGGGGGGTGGGGAGGAGAGGAGGGGGAAGGAAACAGGTTAGGAAAGAGGGGGGTGGAGAGGAGAGGAGGGGGAAGGAAACAGGGGAGGAAAGAGGGGGGTGGAGAGAAGAGGAGGGGGAAGGAAACAGGGGAGGAAAGGGGGGGTGGAGAGAAGAGGAGGGGGAAGGAAACAGGGGAGGAAAGAGGGGGGTGGAGAGAAGAGGAGGGGGAAGGAAACGGGAGGAAAGGGGGGGTGGAGAGAAGAGGAGAGGGGAGGAGGAAACAGGGGAGGAAAGAGGGGGGTGGAGAGAAGAGGAGGGGGAAGGAAACAGGGGAGGAAAGAGGGGGGTGGAGAGAAGAGGAGGGGGAAGGAAACAGGGGAGGAAAGAGGGGGGTGGAGAGAAGAGGAGGGGGAAGGAAACAGGGGAGGAAAGAGGGGGGTGGAGAGAAGAGGAGGGGGAAGGAAACAGGGGAGGAAAGAGGGGGGGTGGAGAGAAGAGGAGGGGGAAGGAAACAGGGGAGGAAAGAGGGGGGTGGAGAGAAGAGGAGAGGGAAGGAAACAGGGGAGGAAGGGGGGGTGGAGAGAAGAGGAGGGGGAGGAAACAGGGGAGGAAAGAGTGGGGTGGAGAGAAGAAGAGGGAGACATAGTTTTTGACTGTTTTTTCATAGTAGATCATACTGGTTCTTACTGATTTGTACTGGTTCATATTGAGTAACAGAATCAGCAGGATGGCAAACAGAACATTAGAGAGGGAGACAGAGATCGAGATAGAGCAACAGTGTGCTTGAGAGAGAGAGATAGAGAGAAAGAGATGGTGTGTGACTGGATGGTTTGTGTACTGTTAATTGGGAAGCGGATTTCACAGTGCCAGTCGGTCGGGGTGGAGGGGGAGGAGAGGGGGAGGACCACTATCACTGTCAATACGACTCTCCCCCCTCAGAGACTCACTGCAAAAACTGACAGCACAGAAAATTGGAACAAAGGTGGAAAGAGCATTCTGCTGTAGTACATGACCAATTATGGTGTGTATCTGTCTCTCTGTGTGTGTGTGTGTGTGTGTGTGTGTGTGTGTGTGTGTGTGTGTGTGTGTGTGTGTGTGTGTGTGTGTGTGTGTGTGTGTGTGTGTGTGTGTGTGTGTGTGTGTGTGTGTGTGTGTGTGTGTGTGTGTGTGTGTGTCTGCCTTCCTGCCTGCCTGTTTGTGTTCGGGGGAGATCTCGCACCGAATGGAAGTGTTTTTCCTGGGAAATGGATAAACAACCCAGGAACCATTGCTAGGAAGGATTTTCTCAATGTTCTGCCACAGAATGAGGAGGAGTGCAGAACAAGCCCCTGAATGTGAGAGACTATTTCTCCCCATCTTATATTCTGCACCCTTCATCTGCTTGGCTCCACTACTCTCAGATTTCAGACAGTTTTATTCCCCTCTCACATAGTAGCAAGGGCTTTTTAACATGTCAGTCAATTAAAAGGATTTCAGCTGAGGCACTCTTCTTACTTAACGGCAGTTCAGGGTATCTTTACAGCTTCACCACTGGGTGGCTTTAACACACACCACAGACATCTTGTTGCCTCAGATCTCTCCTGAAGATAACAGCCAGAGTCTTAAATGCTGAAATAGAGTCGTTATTTTGATACATGGCCAAATTAAGAGAGCCTCAAATTAAAGGGGTTGCTATATGAAAGTAGGTAAATCGCTGAGAAGGGATTGAGGGATGGATGGAGGGACGGAGAGGTGGAGGGATGAGGTATGTACTCCTATCTAACTACTTACCCTCTGTCCTTAATGTTAATGGCTAACCAGACTAATAGGTTAAACTAAGGGTAGTGTCACAGCACTGAAACATAGTCTAGTGGTCCTATTCATTTCAAACAGGTAACTAAGGAGTTTCTAGGGAGAAACTAAAGGGTTAGGGTTAGGTGCCTTTGCATTCGTTTGATCAATACAACTCAACTGGATGGTAATTCTAACACACATTCTTGCAGCTCGGCATGAACGATGGGTTCCACTCAAGGAATTTCTAACTATAGCACCCTCTGATTACTGTGTATCTGCCGATAGCCCACTCATTCAGTCCTATAGAACTGAATGAGTTAGTGCCACATGGTCCTTAGTGCCACAAAAGAAACTGGGAATAAAATAATGTTGGTTCGCCTTACAACAGAGTTCTCCAACCCTCTTCTTGGAAACCTACACAAGTGTTGAGGAACAAAGTTGGAGAGCTCTGCCTTACAAGAACATCCTGATTATATACTAGTTTGGCGTGTTTGTGTGATGTCGTTGTTTAAAGGGGCCCAACACAGTACCTGGTGGAACTCCCTTTGTTGTTGGACGGCCCCCACATCGCCCCCTATGGGCAGCTGTTCCGACAGCTCCTCGTCCTTGGCCGTCAGCCAGTCTATGATCTCCTGCAGGGAGAGCTGCAACTTCCCACTGTTGTCGGAGAACGCCTCTAGCCGCACCCTGCAGACAGACAAACAGACAGAGCAAAACGACAGTCAGCCAATGGTTGCTCATGATACCCAACACATCTACCAGAGAGGAGAGAAGCAGCAGTGCCCACCTTAGCCAGGACCCTAAAGGACATCGCCCCAAACCACAGCCCCAGCACCATACACAGGAGCAACAGATCAACAGACACCCTGCCCAGACCAGCGAGACATTCTCCCAGACCCCCCCCCCTCCTCCCACCCATGCCTTGAGGACCTATATCCAGACCACCAGCCACATCCACACACGCACCCCAACCAATCAATACCCCCCAAACCAACCATGACCACACCGCATATAGGCCCCCTCAGTTCAGACCTGTGAAGAATGCAAAAACCCAAGAAAGACATTTAGAAACCTTTCCAACCAAAAACATAGAGACCCAGAAAACTGGAGCCTACGCCTTCACTATGGTGAATCACCAAAACAAAACAGAAAAACACTATGGAAAAAGAAGGAACAGCACGTCAGAAATCAGCTCAATGTAATTGAAGAATCCATAGAATCGAACCACTTGGAACACACTAAACAAACAACAACACAAAGAGTTATCTATCCAAAACGGAGATGTAAGGATAAACCACTTCTTCAATCTTTTTGGACCTATAACAAAGAACAAAACAGCAAAAACATATACAGTACCAGTCATGAATTTGGACACACCTACTCATTCAAGGGTTTGTCTTTATTTTTTACAAACGTTCTACATTGTAGAATAATATTGAAGACATCACAACTATGAAATAACACATGGAATCATGAAGTACCCAAAATAAATGGCAACCTCTCAAAATATATTTGAGATTCTTCAAAGGAGCCACCCTTTGCCTTGATGACAGTGTTGCACAATCTTGGCATTCTCTCAACCAGCTTCATGAGGTAGTCACCTGGAATATATTTCAATGACAGGCCCTGACAGTAAATCTCAGTAAGACAATAATAATGGTGTTCCAAAAAAGGTCCAGTTGCCAGGACAAATACAGATTCCATCTAGACACCATTGCCCTAGTTTACACAAAAACGATAGATACCTCGGCCTAAACATCAGCGCCACAAGTAACTTCCACAAAGCTGTGAACAATCTGAGAGACAAGGCAAGAAGGGACTTCTATGCCATCAAAAGGAACATAAAATTTCAAATAAAATTCGACCAACCAATTAGAATCTGGCTAAAAATATAGAACCCATTGCCCTTTGTGGTTGTCAGAAAATTCACAAAATGGGAGAAACATTAAATTGAGACTCTGCATGCAGAATTCTGCTAAAATATCCTCATTGCACAACGTAAAATACCAAATAATTAATGCAGAGCAGAATTAGGCAGGTACCCGCAAATTATCAAAATTCTCATATCTATTGGGTGAAATTCCACAGTGTGCAATAACAGCAGCAGGATTTATGAACTTGTAATGGGAATTTTAATGTTTGTGCTTTTCTTATTGCTAATTTCTTTGTTCTATTTATGTGTGGTTCTAATAACCAATTTATTCATGCAAGTGACTGATTTAACAAACCCTCCATAGCTGCTATTTAGCAGTACGCCCAGACCTTGTTTTCAGAACAAAAGATATCTCAGTTTCAATGTCTCAGCTTAGAGAGAAGAAGTGAGGTATTGGTCTGTCACATGAATGAAACTAAATGGTAAGGATGAATTAATTATGCTAAATCATGCAAATATAACTTCTCATTTTATAGCCGTATATAAGACAACTGCTGGGCCTGCCCTTCTGTACTTTAACTATTTTCACATCGTTACAACACTGTATATAGACATACATTTACATTTGAAATGTCTTTAGTCTTTTGTGAGTGTAATTTTTACTGTACATTTTTTATTGTTTATTTCACTTTTGTTTATCATTTATTTCACTTGCTTTAGCAAAGTAAGAATAAAGTTTCATATGCCAATAAAGCCATGTGAGATTAAATTGAATTGAGAGAGAGAATGTGTCCCACCTGCTACAGCTTTGACTGCCTCAAAGCTGCTGATACGTTTTGGGGCGGCAGGTGGCCAAGTGGTTAGAGCGTTGGGCCAGTAACCAAAAGGTTGCTAAATTGAATCCCCGAGTTGACAATGTAAAAATCTGTCGTTCTACCCCTGAACAAGGCAGTTAACCCACTGTTCCTAGACCGTCATTGTAAATAAAAATTTGTTCTCAACTGACTTGCCTTGCTTTTAAAAATGTTATATTTATTTAACTAGGCAAGTCAGTTAAGAACAAATTCTCAATTACAATTAGTTGAAAATGTAAAATATATGTGAGCGAGCACTATGGAGCTAGTCACGGTGATGTGGTAGTGAACACTATGTAGCTACTCATGGTGATGTAGTAGTGAGCACTATGGAGCTAGTCATGGTGATGTAGTAGTGAACACTATGGATCTAGTCATGGCGATGTTGTAGTGGTAGTGAACACTATGGAGCTAGTCATGGTGATGTAGTAGTGAACACTATGGAGCTAGTCATGGTGATGTAGTAGTGAACACTATGGAGCTAGTCATGGTGATGTAGTAGTGAACACTATGTAGCTACTCATGGTGATGTAGTAGTGAACACTATGGAGCTAGTCATGGTGATATAGTAGTGAACACTATGGATCTAGTCATGGCGATGTTGTAGTGGTAGTGAACACTATGGAGCTAGTCATGGTGATGTTGTAGTGGTAGTGAACACTATGGATCTAGTCATGGTGATGTTGTAGTGGTAGTGAACACTATGGAGCTAGTCATGGTGATGTAGTAGTGAACACTATGGAGCTAGTCATGGTGATGTTGTAGTGGTAGTGAACATTATGGAGCTAGTCATGGTGATGTGGTAGTGAAGACTATGGAGCTAGTCATGGTGATGTAGTAGTGAACACTATGGAGCTAGTCATGGTGATGTAGTAGTGAACACTATGGAGCTAGTCATGGTGATGTAGTAGTGAACACTATGGAGCTAGTCATGGTGATGTAGTAGTGAACACTATGGAGCTAGTCATGGTGATGTAGTAGTGAACACTATGCAGCTAGTCATGGTGATATAGTAGTGAACACTATGGAGCTAGTCATGGTGATGTAGTGGTGAACACTATGGAGCTAGTCATGGTGATGTGGCAGTGAACACTATGGAGGTAGTCATGGTGATGTAGTAGTGGTAGTGAACACTATGGAGCTAGTCATGGTGATGTGGTAGTGAACACTATGGAGCTAGTCATGGTGATGTAGTCGTGAACACTATGGAGCTAGTCATGGTGATGTGGCAGTGACCACTATGGAGCTAGTCATGGTGATGTAGTAGTGGTAGTGAACACTATGGAGCTAGTCATGGTGATGTAGTAGTGAACACTATGGAGCTAGTCATGGTGATGTAGTAGTGAACACTATGGAGCTAGTCATGGTAATGTTGTAGTGGTAGTGAACACTATGGAGCTAGTCATGGTGATGTTGTAGTGAACACTATGAAGCTAGTCATGGTGATGTTGTAGTGGTAGTGAACACTATGGAGCTAGTCATGGTGATGTGGTAGTGAAGACTATGGAGCTAGTCATGGTGATGTACTAGTGAACACTATGGAGCTAGTCATGGTGATGTAGTAGGGAACACTATGGAGCTAGTCATGGTGATGTAGTAGTGGTAGTGAACACTATGGAGCTAGTCATGGTGATGTAGTAGTGAACACTATGGAGCTAGTCATGATGATGTAGTAGTGAACACTATGGAGCTAGTCATGGTGATGTTGTAGTGAACACTATGGAGCTAGTCATGGTGATGTGGTAGTGGTAGTGAACACTATGGAGCTAGTCATGGTGATGTAGTAGTGAACACTATGGAGCTAGTCATGATGATGTAGTAGTGAACACTATGGAGCTAGTCATGGTGATGTTGTAGTGAACACTATGGAGCTAGTCATGGTGATGTGGTAGTGGTAGTGAACACTATGGAGCTAGTCATGGTGATGTAGTAGTGAACACTATGGAGCTAGTCATGATGATGTAGTAGTGAACACTATGGAGCTAGTCATGGTGATGTTGTAGTGAACACTATGGAGCTAGTCATGGTGATGTGGTAGTGGTAGTGAACACTATGGAGCTAGTCATGGTGATGTGGTAGTGAACACTATGGAGCTAGTCATGGTGATGTAGTAGTGGTAGTGAACACTATGGAGCTAGTCATGGTGATGTAGTAGTGAACACTATGCAGCTAGTCATGGTGATATAGTAGTGAACAGTATGGAGCTAGTCATGGTGATGTAGTGGTGAACACTATGGAGCTAGTCATGGTGATGTAGTAGTGGTAGTGAACACTATGGAGCTAGTCATGGTGATGTGGTAGTGAACACTATGGAGCTAGTCATGGTGATGTAGTCGTGAACACTATGGAGCTAGTCATGGTGATATAGTAGTGAACAGTATGGAGCTAGTCATGGTGATGTGGCAGTGAACACTATGGAGCTAGTCATGGTGATGTAGTAGTGGTAGTGAACACTATGGAGCTAGTCATGGTGATGTTGTAGTGAACACTATGGAGCTAGTCATGGTGATGTGGTAGTGGTAGTGAACACTATGGAGCTAGTCATGGTGATGTGGTAGTGAACACTATGGAGCTAGTCATGGTGATGTAGTAGTGGTAGTGAACACTATGGAGCTAGTCATGGTGATGTAGTAGTGAACACTATGCAGCTAGTCATGGTGATATAGTAGTGAACAGTATGGAGCTAGTCATGGTGATGTAGTGGTGAACACTATGGAGCTAGTCATGGTGATGTAGTAGTGAACACTATGGAGCTAGTCATGGTGATGTGGTAGTGAACACTATGGAGCTAGTCATGGTGATGTAGTCGTGAACACTATGGAGCTAGTCATGGTGATATAGTAGTGAACAGTATGGAGCTAGTCATGGTGATGAGGCAGTGAACACTATGGAGCTAGTCATGGTGATGTAGTAGTGGTAGTGAACACTATGGAGCTAGTCATGGTGATGTGGTAGTGAACACTATGGAGCTAGTCATGGTGATGTAGTCGTGAACACTATGGAGCTAGTCATGGTGATGTGGCAGTGACCACTATGGAGCTAGTCATGGTGATGTAGTAGTGGTAGTGAACACTATGGAGCTAGTCATGGTGATGTAGTAGTGAACACTATGGAGCTAGTCATGGTGATGTAGTAGTGAACACTATGGAGCTAGTCATGGTGATATAGTAGTGAACACTATGGATCTAGTCATGGCGATGTTGTAGTGGTAGTGAACACTATGGAGCTAGTCATGGTGATGTTGTAGTGGTAGTGAACACTATGGATCTAGTCATGGCGATGTTGTAGTGGTAGTGAACACTATGGAGCTAGTCATGGTGATGTAGTAGTGAACACTATGGAGCTAGTCATGGTGATGTTGTAGTGGTAGTGAACATTATGGAGCTAGTCATGGTGATGTGGTAGTGAAGACTATGGAGCTAGTCATGGTGATGTACTAGTGAACACTATGGAGCTAGTCATGGTGATGTAGTAGGGAACACTATGGAGCTAGTCATGGTGATGTAGTAGTGGTAGTGAACACTATGGAGCTAGTCATGGTGATGTAGTAGTGAACACTATGGAGCTAGTCATGATGATGTAGTAGTGAACACTATGGAGCTAGTCATGGTGATGTTGTAGTGAACACTATGGAGCTAGTCATGGTGATGTGGTAGTGGTAGTGAACACTATGGAGCTAGTCATGGTGATGTAGTAGTGAACACTATGGAGCTAGTCATGATGATGTAGTAGTGAACACTATGGAGCTAGTCATGGTGATGTTGTAGTGAACACTATGGAGCTAGTCATGGTGATGTGGTAGTGGTAGTGAACACTATGGAGCTAGTCATGGTGATGTGGTAGTGAACACTATGGAGCTAGTCATGGTGATGTAGTAGTGAACACTATGGAGCTAGTCATGGTGATGTAGTAGTGAACACTATGGAGCTAGTCATGGTGATGTAGTAGTGAACACTATGTAGCTACTCATGGTGATGTGGTAGTGAACACTATGGAGCTAGTCATGGTGATATAGTAGTGAACACTATGGATCTAGTCATGGCGATGTTGTAGTGGTAGTGAACACTATGGAGCTAGTCATGGTGATGTTGTAGTGGTAGTGAACACTATGGATCTAGTCATGGCGATGTTGTAGTGGTAGTGAACACTATGGAGCTAGTCATGGTGATGTAGTAGTGAACACTATGGAGCTAGTCATGGTGATGTTGTAGTGGTAGTGAACATTATGGAGCTAGTCATGGTGATGTGGTAGTGAAGACTATGGAGCTAGTCATGGTGATGTAGTAGTGAACACTATGGAGCTAGTCATGGTGATGTAGTAGTGAACACTATGGAGCTAGTCATGGTGATGTAGTAGTGAACACTATGGAGCTAGTCATGGTGATGTAGTAGTGAACACTATGGAGCTAGTCATGGTGATGTAGTAGTGAACACTATGCAGCTAGTCATGGTGATATAGTAGTGAACACTATGGAGCTAGTCATGGTGATGTAGTGGTGAACACTATAGAGCTAGTCATGGTGATGTGGCAGTGAACACTATGGAGCTAGTCATGGTGATGTAGTAGTGGTAGTGAACACTATGGAGCTAGTCATGGTGATGTGGTAGTGAACACTATGGAGCTAGTCATGGTGATGTAGTCGTGAACACTATGGAGCTAGTCATGGTGATGTGGCAGTGACCACTATGGAGCTAGTCATGGTGATGTAGTAGTGCTAGTGTACACTATGGAGCTAGTCATGGTGATGTAGTAGTGAACACTATGGAGCTAGTCATGGTGATGTAGTAGTGAACACTATGGAGCTAGTCATGGTAATGTTGTAGTGGTACTGAACACTATGGAGCTAGTCATGGTGATGTAGTAGTGAACACTATGAAGCTAGTCATGGTGATGTTGTAGTGGTAGTGAACACTATGGAGCTAGTCATGGTGATGTGGTAGTGAAGACTATGGAGCTAGTCATGGTGATGTACTAGTGAACACTATGGAGCTAGTCATGGTGATGTAGTAGGGAACACTATGGAGCTAGTCATGGTGATGTAGTAGTGGTAGTGAACACTATGGAGCTAGTCATGGTGATGTGGTAGTGAAGACTATGGAGCTAGTCATGGTGATGTACTAGTGAACACTATGGAGCTAGTCATGGTGATGTAGTAGGGAACACTATGGAGCTAGTCATGGTGATGTAGTAGTGGTAGTGAACACTATGGAACTAGTCATGGTGATGTAGTAGTGAACACTATGGAGCTAGTCATGATGATGTAGTAGTGAACACTATGGAGCTAGTCATGGTGATGTTGTAGTGAACACTATGGAGCTAGTCATGGTGATGTGGTAGTGGTAGTGAACACTATGGAGCTAGTCATGGTGATTTGGTAGTGAACACTATGGAGCTAGTCATGGTGATGTAGTAGTGGTAGTGAACACTATGGAGCTAGTCATGGTGATGTGGTAGTGAACACTATGGAGCTAGTCATGGTGATGTAGTAGTGGTAGTGAACACTATGGAGCTAGTCATGGTGATGTGGTAGTGAACACTATGGAGCTAGTCATGGTGATGTAGTAGTGGTAGTGAACACTATGGAGCTAGTCATGGTGATGTAGTAGTGAACACTATGGAGCTAGTCATGGTGATGTAGTAGTGAACACTATGGATCTAGTCATGGTGATGTAGTAGTGAACACTATGGAGCTAGTCATGGTGATGTGGTAGTGAACACTATAGAGCTAGTCATGGTCATGTGGTAGTGAACACTATGGAGCTAGTCATGGTGATGTAGTAGTGAACACTATGGAGCTAGTCATGGTGATGTAGTAGTGAACACTATGTAGCTACTCATGGTGATGTAGTAGTGAACACTATGGAGCTAGTCATGGTGATATAGTAGTGAACACTATGGATCTAGTCATGGCGATGTTGTAGTGGTAGTGAACACTATGGAGCTAGTCATGGCGATGTTGTAGTGGTAGTGAACACTATGGAGCTAGTCATGGTGATGTAGTAGTGAACACTATGGAGCTAGTCATGATGATGTAGTAGTGAACACTATGGAGCTAGTCATGGTGATGTTGTAGTGAACACTATGGAGCTAGTCATGGTGATGTGGTAGTGGTAGTGAACACTATGGAGCTAGTCATGGTGATGTGGTAGTGAACACTATGGAGCTAGTCATGGTGATGTAGTAGTGAACACTATGGAGCTAGTCATGGTGATGTAGTAGTGAACACTATGGAGCTAGTCATGGTGATGTAGTAGTGAACACTATGTAGCTACTCATGGTGATGTGGTAGTGAACACTATGGAGCTAGTCATGGTGATATAGTAGTGAACACTATGGATCTAGTCATGGCGATGTTGTAGTGGTAGTGAACACTATGGAGCTAGTCATGGTGATGTTGTAGTGGTAGTGAACACTATGGATCTAGTCATGGCGATGTTGTAGTGGTAGTGAACACTATGGAGCTAGTCATGGTGATGTAGTAGTGAACACTATGGAGCTAGTCATGGTGATGTTGTAGTGGTAGTGAACATTATGGAGCTAGTCATGGTGATGTGGTAGTGAAGACTATGGAGCTAGTCATGGTGATGTAGTAGTGAACACTATGGAGCTAGTCATGGTGATGTAGTAGTGAACACTATGGAGCTAGTCATGGTGATGTAGTAGTGAACACTATGGAGCTAGTCATGGTGATGTAGTAGTGAACACTATGGAGCTAGTCATGGTGATGTAGTAGTGAACACTATGCAGCTAGTCATGGTGATATAGTAGTGAACACTATGGAGCTAGTCATGGTGATGTAGTGGTGAACACTATGGAGCTAGTCATGGTGATGTGGCAGTGAACACTATGGAGCTAGTCATGGTGATGTAGTAGTGGTAGTGAACACTATGGAGCTAGTCATGGTGATGTGGTAGTGAACACTATGGAGCTAGTCATGGTGATGTAGTCGTGAACACTATGGAGCTAGTCATGGTGATGTGGCAGTGACCACTATGGAGCTAGTCATGGTGATGTAGTAGTGCTAGTGTACACTATGGAGCTAGTCATGGTGATGTAGTAGTGAACACTATGGAGCTAGTCATGGTGATGTAGTAGTGAACACTATGGAGCTAGTCATGGTAATGTTGTAGTGGTACTGAACACTATGGAGCTAGTCATGGTGATGTAGTAGTGAACACTATGAAGCTAGTCATGGTGATGTTGTAGTGGTAGTGAACACTATGGAGCTAGTCATGGTGATGTGGTAGTGAAGACTATGGAGCTAGTCATGGTGATGTACTAGTGAACACTATGGAGCTAGTCATGGTGATGTAGTAGGGAACACTATGGAGCTAGTCATGGTGATGTAGTAGTGGTAGTGAACACTATGGAGCTAGTCATGGTGATGTGGTAGTGAAGACTATGGAGCTAGTCATGGTGATGTACTAGTGAACACTATGGAGCTAGTCATGGTGATGTAGTAGGGAACACTATGGAGCTAGTCATGGTGATGTAGTAGTGGTAGTGAACACTATGGAACTAGTCATGGTGATGTGGTAGTGAACAGTATGGAGCTAGTCATGGTGATGTAGTAGTGGTAGTGAACACTATGGAGCTAGTCATGGTGATGTGGTAGTGAACACTATGGAGCTAGTCATGGTGATGTAGTAGTGGTAGTGAACACTATGGAGCTAGTCATGGTGATGTAGTAGTGAACACTATGGAGCTAGTCATGGTGATGTAGTAGTGAACACTATGGATCTAGTCATGGTGATGTAGTAGTGAACACTATGGAGCTAGTCATGGTGATGTGGTAGTGGTAGTGAACACTATAGAGCTAGTCATGGTGATGTGGTAGTGAACACTATGGAGCTAGTCATGGTGATGTAGTAGTGAACACTATGGAGCTAGTCATGGTGATGTAGTAGTGAACACTATGTAGCTACTCATGGTGATGTAGTAGTGAACACTATGGAGCTAGTCATGGTGATATAGTAGTGAACACTATGGATCTAGTCATGGCGATGTTGTAGTGGTAGTGAACACTATGGAGCTAGTCATGGTGATGTTGTAGTGGTAGTGAACACTATGGATCTAGTCATGGCGATGTTGTAGTGGTAGTGAACACTATGGAGCTAGTCATGGTGATGTAGTAGTGAACACTATGGAGCTAGTCATGGTGATGTTGTAGTGGTAGTGAACATTATGGAGCTAGTCATGGTGATGTGGTAGTGAAGACTATGGAGCTAGTCATGGTGATGTAGTAGTGAACACTATGGAGCTAGTCATGGTGATGTAGTAGTGAACACTATGGAGCTAGTCATGGTGATGTAGTAGTGAACACTATGGAGCTAGTCATGGTGATGTAGTAGTGAACACTATGGAGCTAGTCATGGTGATGTAGTAGTGAACACTATGCAGCTAGTCATGGTGATATAGTAGTGAACACTATGGAGCTAGTCATGGTGATGTAGTGGTGAACACTATGGAGCTAGTCATGGTGATGTGGCAGTGAACACTATGGAGCTAGTCATGGTGATGTAGTAGTGGTAGTGAACACTATGGAGCTAGTCATGGTGATGTGGTAGTGAACACTATGGAGCTAGTCATGGTGATGTAGTCGTGAACACTATGGAGCTAGTCATGGTGATGTGGCAGTGACCACTATGGAGCTAGTCATGGTGATGTAGTAGTGCTAGTGAACACTATGGAGCTAGTCATGGTGATGTAGTAGTGAACACTATGGAGCTAGTCATGGTGATGTAGTAGTGAACACTATGGAGCTAGTCATGGTAATGTTGTAGTGGTAGTGAACACTATGGAGCTAGTCATGGTGATGTAGTAGTGAACACTATGAAGCTAGTCATGGTGATGTTGTAGTGGTAGTGAACACTATGGAGCTAGTCATGGTGATGTGGTAGTGAAGACTATGGAGCTAGTCATGGTGATGTACTAGTGAACACTATGGAGCTAGTCATGGTGATGTAGTAGGGAACACTATGGAGCTAGTCATGGTGATGTAGTAGTGGTAGTGAACACTATGGAGCTAGTCATGGTGATGTAGTAGTGAACACTATGGAGCTAGTCATGATGATGTAGTAGTGAACACTATGGAGCTAGTCATGGTGATGTTGTAGTGAACACTATGGAGCTAGTCATGGTGATGTGGTAGTGGTAGTGAACACTATGGAGCTAGTCATGGTGATGTGGTAGTGAACACTATGGAGCTAGTCATGGTGATGTAGTAGTGGTAGTGAACACTATGGAGCTAGTCATGGTGATGTGGTAGTGAACACTATGGAGCTAGTCATGGTGATGTAGTAGTGGTAGTGAACACTATGGAGCTAGTCATGGTGATGTGGTAGTGAACACTATGGAGCTAGTCATGGTGATGTAGTAGTGGTAGTGAACACTATGGAGCTAGTCATGGTGATGTAGTAGTGAACACTATGGAGCTAGTCATGAACACTATGGATCTAGTCATGGTGATGTAGTAGTGAACACTATGGAGCTAGTCATGGTGATGTGGTAGTGGTAGTGAACACTATAGAGCTAGTCATGGTGATGTGGTAGTGAACACTATGGAGCTAGTCATGGTGATGTAGTAGTGAACACTATGGAGCTAGTCATGATGATGTAGTAGTGAACACTATGGAGCTAGTCATGGTGATGTGGTAGTGAACACTATGGATCTAGTCATGGTGATGTAGTAGTGAACACTATGGAGCTAGTCATGGTGATGTAGTAGTGAACACTATGGAGATAGTCATGGTGATGTGGGAGTGAACATTATGGAGCTAGTCATGGTGATGTGGTAGTGGTAGTGAACACTATGGAGCTAGTCATGGTGATGTGGTAGTGAACACTATGGAGCTAGTCATGGTGATGTAGTAGTGGTAGTGAACACTATGGAGCTAGTCATGGTGATGTAGTAGTGAACACTATGGAGCTAGTCATGGTGATGTAGTAGTGAACACTATGGATCTAGTCATGGTGATGTAGTAGTGAACACTATGGAGCTAGTCATGGTGATGTGGTAGTGGTAGTGAACACTATAGAGCTAGTCATGGTGATGTGGTAGTGAACACTATGGAGCTAGTCATGGTGATGTAGTAGTGAACACTATGGAGCTAGTCATGATGATGTAGTAGTGAACACTATGGAGCTAGTCATGGTGATGTGGTAGTGAACACTATGGATCTAGTCATGGTGATGTAGTAGTGAACACTATGGAGCTAGTCATGGTGATGTAGTAGTGAACACTATGGAGATAGTCATGGTGATGTGGGAGTGAACATTATGGAGCTAGTCATGGTGATGTAGTCGTGAACACTATGGAGCTAGTCATGGTGATGTAGTAGTGAGCAGTACCAGAGAGCTACTCTTACTGTTACTGGCAATATGTTGACCAGGTCAACAGGTGTGCAAAACACACAGACACAAATAAAAGGAGATCTATAGACAGCAGTCTAACATTGGATTAGTTGTTTCCTGCAGAGACAAAGGCACTTGTCAAAGAACACAACCTGGCTTCTCATTTCATGTGACATCTCCTAGACACGGATTAGTTGACAAAGAAGAGAGTTGAAGTGTCTCTTAAAAGCCCTCAAGGAAGGAAGTTTGTTCTTTTGTGGGATAACACATGCATGTACGCTTACTTTTGTGTGTGTGTGTGTGCGTGTGTGTGTGTGTGCGTGTGTGTAAAAGAAAAATAGATACTAGAGAGGATCTGTATCAGTTTGTGTACGCCTCTACACTCTTAGAAAAAAGGGTTAATTGGGGATGTACAGTATATACAACCTTTTGGTTCTTCGGTCAAAATATAAGAACCTTTTTCAGAAAAAAAAGTTAAATGCTCTACAATTCTATCACTCAAAAACAACTGCAATTTTTATCCATTATAATAACTCAAGACAGTTGGAAAGAGTGCCTAGAAATAAGCAAATGTTTTAGGGTTAGCAAAGTCACTTTTTTAATTCAAACAGATGAAGCCAAAATCATATGATAAACTCAAATCAAATCAAATCTAATTTTATTTGTTACATACACATGGTTAGCAGATGTTAGTGCGAGTGTAGCGAAATGCTTGTGCTTCTAGTTCCGACAATGCAGTAATAACCAACAAGTAATCTAGCTAACAATTCCAAACCTACTAGTTTAAGGGGATAAAGAATATGTACATAAAGATATATGAATGAGTGATGGTACAGAGCGGCATAGGCAAGATACAGTAGATGGTATTGAGTGCAGTATATACATATGAGGTGAGTATGTAAACAAAGTGGCATAGTTAAAGTGGCTAGTGATACATGTATTACATAAGGATGCAGTAGATGATATAGAGTACAGTATATACGTATACAGTGCCTTGCGAAAGTTTTCGGCCCCTTTGCGACCTTTTGCCACATTTCAGGCTTCAAACATAAAGACATAAAACTGTATTTTTTTGTGAAGAATCAACAACAAGTGGGACACAATCATGAAGTGGAACGACATTTATTGGATATTTCAAACTTTTTTAACAAATCAAAAACTGAAAAATTGGGCGTGCAAAATTATTCAGCCCCTTTACTTTCAGTGCAGCAAACTCTCTCCAGAAGTTCAGTGAGGATCTCTGAATGATCCAATGTTGACCTAAATGACTAATGATGATAAATACAATCCACCTGTGTGTAATCAAGTCTCCGTATAAATGCACCTGCACTGTGATAGTCTCAGAGGTCCGTTAAAAGCGCAGAGAGCATCATGAAGAACAAGGAACACACCAGGCAGGTCCGAGATACTGTTGTGAAGAAGTTTAAAGACGGATTTGGATACAAAAATATTTCCCAAGCTTTAAACATCCCAAGGAGCACTGTGCAAGCGATAATATTGAAATGGAAGGAGTATCAGACCACTGCAAATCTACCAAGACCTGGCCGTCCCTCTAAACTTTTAGCTCATACAAGGAGAAGACTGATCAGAGATGCAGCCAAGAGGCCCATGATCACTCTGGATGAACTGCAGAGATCTACAGCTGAGGTGGGAGACTCTGTCCATAGGACAACAATCAGTCGTATATTGCACAAATCTGGCCTTTATGGAAGAGTGGCAAGAAGAAAGCCATTTCTTAAAGATATCCATAAAAAGTGTCGTTTAAAGTTTGCCACAAGCCACCTGGGAGACACACCAAACATGTGGAAGAAGGTGCTCTGGTCAGATGAAACCAAAATTAAACTTTTTGGCAACAATGCAAAACGTTATGTTTGGCGTAATAGCAACACAGCTCATCACCCTGAACACACCATCCCCACTGTCAAACATGGTGGTGGCAGCATCATGGTTTGGGCCTGCTTTTCTTCAGCAGGGACAGGGAAGATGGTTAAAATTGATGGGAAGATGGATGGAGCCAAATACAGGACCATTCTTGAAGAAAACCTGATGGAGTCTGCAAAAGACCTGAGACTGGGACGGAGATTTGTCTTCCAACAAGACAATGATCCAAAACATAAAGCAAAATCTACAATGGAATGGTTCAAATATAAACATATCCAGGTGTTAGAATGGCCAAGTCAAAGTCCAGACCTGAATCCAATCGAGAATCTGTGGAAAGATCTGAAAACTGCTGTTCACAAATGCTCTCCATCAAACCTCACTGAGCTCGAGCTGTTTTGCAAGGAGGAATGGGAAAAAATTTCGGTCTCTCGATGTGCAAAACTGATAGAGACATACCCTAAGCGACTTACAGCTGTAATCGCAGCAAATGGTGGCGCTACAAAGTATTAACTTAAGGGGGCTGAATAATTTTGCACGCCCAATTTTTCAGTTTTTGATTTGTTAAAAAAGTTTGAAATATCCAATAAATGTCGTTCCACTTCATGATTGTTTCCCACTTGTTGTTGATTCTTCACAAGAAAATAGAGTTTTATATCTTTATGTTTGAAGCCTGAAATGTGGCAAAAGGGGCTGAATACTTTCGAATACTTTCGCAAGGCACTGTACATATGAGATGAATAATGTAGGGTATGTAAACATTAGGTAGCATTGTTTAAAGTGGCTAGTGATATATTTTACATCATTCCCATCAATTCCCATTATTAAAGTGGCTGGAGTTGAGTCAGTGTGTTGGCACGATTTTCTGGATTTATTTTCTCATGTTGTCTGTCATAGTTGAAGTGTACCTATGATGAAAATTACAGGCCTCACTCATCCTTTTAAGTGGGAGAACTTGCACAATTGGTGGCCGACTAAATACTTTTTTGCCCCACTGTAAATAAGGCTCTTTTAGAGTTCGAACTTTATAGGCCACCGTTTGTTTGGTAGCTAGCTGAGGAGAAAGCCACCTCTAATTAGCCACTTTACAAGCTGGCTAACTCATCTTACAAATAAACTTCCATTTTAATTATTGAATATGCCAAATAGAACTACATACCCAGCCTGACATTGGCAATTAGCTCATTGTTGCTTTTATTTCAGTATTACAGTGTGGATTCAGAGGCAGATTCCTCTTTTGGCTGCTGCTGACGACAACTGTAAGTTGGTCCTCAGCATGATAATAATGATATGTATGCATGTTATTTTGTCTTCATTTTTGCAGATATACAATAGACTCATGTTTTGGCTTCTTATGTTCTTCTCAGGAATCAGCCAGGCGATACCTCATACTGTAGCTGTACCATGAATAAGGCAGAAACCCTCTGAAGGTTGCTACCAAAACTGAGGTGGGCCATTATTCAAATAAAGAGCCTCCCTGACCAACAGTGCATATTTCCAAACTATATTTGCATTACTGTACCTAAACCGTTAGTGTTTGAGTTTGACTGTAAGGACAATTCAATCTAAAATCTATGCTGATATTTTTTGTGCATCATTTCATGGCATTATTATTATCTTCTTAGCTAGTACTATTGAACTAGTAGTAGCCTAGCCATAAATCATACATGGTACTATACAGAGTTCTATATGGAACCAATTTGGTCCAGTGAAGAAGATCGCCTAGGGTTCTGATCAAAGAACCTCACAAAAGGGTTCTACTGAATACTGAACACAAATATCAGCGCAACATGCAAAGTGTTGGTCCCATGTTTCATGAGCTGAAATAAAAGATTCAAGAAATGTTCCATACGCTTCTTTCCCTCAAATTGTGTGCACAAATTTGTTTACATCCCTGTCAGTGAGTATTTCTCCAATGCCAAGATAATACAGCCACCTGACAGGTGTGGCATATCAAGAAGCTGATTAAATGGCATGATCATTACACAGGTGCACCTTGTGCTGGGGAAAATAAAGGACACTCTAAAATGTGCAGTTTTGTCAGACAACACAACGCCAGATGTTTCAAGTTTTGAGGGCGTGTGCAATTGGCATGCTGACTGCAGGAATGTCCACCAGAGCTGTTGCCAGAGAACTGAATGTTAATTTCTAAACCATAACCAACGTGGTTTTGGAGAATTTGGCAGTACGTTCAACTGGCCTCACAACTGCAGACCACGTATAACCACACCAGCCCAGGACCTCCATATCTGGCTTCTTCACCTGCGGGATCGTCTGAGACCAGCCACCCGGACAGCTGATGAAACTGAGGGGTATTTCAAATAAAAACAAATCCAATTTTATTAGTCACATGAGCCGAATACAACAGGTGTTCACCTTACAGTGAAATGTTTACTTACGAGTCCCTAACTAACTACGCAGTTTCAAAACATACAGATAAGAATAAGAGATAAAAGTAACAAGTAATTAAAGAGCAGCATTAAAACACAATAGTGAGACTATATACAGGGGGATACTGATACAGAGTCAATGTGTGGGGGAACCGGTTAGTGGGGAAAAACTCATTCTAATTGGCTGGGCGTGGGTCCCCAATGGGTTCCCTTCCATGGCTGTGCCCCTGCCCAGTCATGTGAAATCCATAGATTAGGGCCTCATTTATTTATTTCAATTTACTGATTTCCTTATATGAACTACGGTATGTATGTATGTATGTATGTATGTATGTATGTATGTATGTATGTATGTATGTATGTATGTATGTATGTATGTATGTATGTATGTGTGTATGTATGTGTGTATGTGTGTATGTGTGTATGTGTGTGTGTGTGTGTGATGACTGGTGAACAGCTTCACAGCTCTCTCAACCTCTGCCCAGAGAGCTGTCTCTATACTGTCACACTGAGAAACACACGCTGAGTGGGTCTTTACACAAACAAATGCGCGCACACACACACACACACACACACACACACACACACACACACACACACACACACACACACACACACACACACACAAACAAACACACCTACACACACCTACACACACACACACACACTGAGTATCTCCTCACACACACACATGCTGAGTATCTCTTCACACACACACACTTATACTCACCACACAGTTTGAGTACCTGCAGACACACAGCACTCAGCATGGATGGAAGCCGGGCTGATTGGGATCAAAGAGAGCCAGTCGTCTAATACCTTTAGTAAGGTTGTCCATCATCAGGAAGCACCCAGGGAAGCTTTACTGGGTGGCTTCAAACACCCACAAATCAAGCCTCAGGGCACGGCCTCTCCTCTCACAGACAACCATCACATCACCAACTTCCATTTCACAGTGAAGGTGAAACAAATTGAGTGCTGTGCTGCTGTATTAGAATCATTGCTACATGCCGGGAGCTGCCTGCTTCAGCTCCAGACCAGACCAAGACTGGATTGGAGTGGGCTAGGCTAGAATGGGCTAGATTGGGCTAGGCTGGACTTCACTAGGCTGAGCTAAACTGGGCTGGGCTAGGTTGGACTTGATTAGGCTGGACATGACTAGACTGGGCTAAGCTGGGCTCGGTTAGGCTGGGCTAGGCTGGGCTGGACTAGGCTGGACTCGACTAGGCTTGGCTAGGTTAGGCTGGGCTGGGCTGGGATGGACTAGGCTGGACTCGACTAGGGTAGGATGTACTAGGCTGGACTTGACTAGGCTGAGCTAAACTGGGCTGGATTAGGCTGGGCTGGGATGGACTCGACTGGGCTAGACTGGGCTAGGCTGGGCTCGACTGGGCTAGACTGGGTTAGGCTGGACTGGGCTAGGCTGGGCTGGGTTTGGCTGGACTGGGCTGGGCTGGGTTAGGCTGGGCTGCGAGGAGAGAAGGAGAGAAGTTCTGGAGGTATTTCATCCTCGGTGAGCACACCAGGATTAATTGAAAGGCTTTTTATGAGCGATTTCTGCTGCATTGAGATGCCAGATGCCAAGGAGGGAGAGAGGGGGAGAGCAGTGAACCCCTCCTGAAGCTGTCAGTCCCCGATACACTCGTGGGTGTGGCCACAGTGACAGCAGTCAGGGGCTGTCACAGTCATACATTGCACAAGAGTGTGTGTGTGTGTGAGCATTTGACAGGATTAAAGGGAATCAATAAAAATGTCAGATAGGCTTGTGTAGCTACTTGACCATGAGGTAGACAGATAGGCTTGTGTAGCTACTTGACCATGAGGTAGACAGATAGGCTTATGTAGCTACTTGGCCATGAGGTAGACAGACAGGCTTGTGTAGTTACTTGCCATGAGGTAGATAGATAGGCGCGTGTAGCTACTTGGCCATGAGGTAGACAGACAGGCTTGTGTAGTTACTTGCCATGAGGTAGATAGACAGGCTTGTTTCCTCCACACTAGATAATAGAACCCAGGCCAACTCATCAGGAGCAAAAACAACAAATGATCACAAAAAGAGACCAAAGAAAGGGGCTTGCTTATGCAACATGGGCTATAGAGGCAGACACTAAATGTAACATTTCTTCATTATCACCTCCAAAGGAAATAAAGCAGCATATAGAATTCTAACTCCTTAATCAGGTTGGGGGATTATCCTGAAGAGGTTGCTTCCTGGTTCAGTGATTCATTAATGCACAAGATATGAGTGGAGTGGTTTTTGTTTAGGAAGGAGGGAGAGAGGGAGGGAGGGAGAGTGAGGGAGGTAGAGAAAGAAAGAGCGTGCCCGCGGGGTGTCTCAGAAGCATTTTCTTTGAGGCTTGAGTCTTCCTCCTACACTCCCACCCTCCCTCCCTCCTTACCATTGCAGATATGTCATGCTGTAAGTGTGTTGGCACTTGGAGGCTATTAACTAAACTAACTGTTAAAAAAAAGAGACAGACAGAGTTGCAATGACTATTTTAAAAATATATTTATATTTAACCTTTATTTAAATAGGCAAGTCAGTTAAGAAGAAATTATTATTTACAATGACAGCCTACCAGGGAACAGTGGGTTAACTGGTCTAGGAACAGTGGGTTAACTGCCATGTTCAGGGGCAGAATGACAGATGTTTAACTTGTCAGCTCGGGGATTCAATCCAGCAACCTCTCGGTTACTGGCCCAACGCTCTAACCTCGAGGCTACCTGCCACCCTTAAACGAGACTATAGGAAGGGGGTGGGGACTATAGGGAAGGGGGCTGGGGCTATGAGGAGGGGGCTGGGGACTATAGGGAGGGAGAGCCCAAAGTCCAAAGTCTTAGGATATAATGACAGGCTAACTCTCCCCCATAGTGCTTCAGTGACTTACCTCACTCAGTAACCAACATTCACTGGCTCTCTGTGTGAATCACACACTTATTGAGTACACACAAACACTGCACAAACACACACACTGCACACACACACATACACTGCACACACACTTTATTTTCATTTTAGTAATTTAGCAGTGGCTCGTATCCATCGTATCCCGAGTCAGTGTATTCATCTTAAGGTAGCTAGGTGAGACAACCACAGTCATGTAAGTAAATTTTTCCTCAATTAAGTAGCTATCAGCAAAGCCAGAGTTAGTAGGGGAAACAGAATCAAGTGTGAGTGTTAGTTCACTAAAGGTGAGGGGGATGGGGTTAGGCATGAGGAGGGGGTGCTGGGGGGTTATTTAAGATACAATTTGAAGAGGTAAGGTGTCAGATGTTTTCAGAAGATGAGCAGGTACTCTGCTGTCCTTGCTTAAGGAACCTGGTTCCACCATTGGGGTGTAAGGACAGAGAAGAGCTTGGACTGGGCTGAGTGGGAGCTGCCCTCCCACAGGAGGGTCAAGACACCAGAGATGGGAGGACAGAGTGCTTGGGTAGGGGTGTAGGGTTTGAGCATGAGTGAGTTTGTGGTCTGTGTGGGGATGAGGGCGTTTACATGTGTTACAGACGCCACAGTGCTTGCTTAGCGAGTCCCACTTCCTCCTGATTCGGCTCACACCTAGGTTCAAACCCAAGACCTCTGCTTCACTAGCACATGTGACCGCCCTCCTTGACAACGTTCCAACAGGTGGAGCCACCCAAAATGTACTAATTGGATTGCTCTGTCCGTGACATTTCAAGCTAGCTGTGAAGTGAGCTTACGGTACGTTCTGAACTCTGTTTCACGTGCGTGCGTGCGTGCGTGCATGTTTTCTTGCCTGTTTGTGTGTGTGTGTGTGTGTGTGTGTGTGTGTGTGTGTGTGTGTGTGTGTGTGTGTGTGTGTGTGTGTCCATCAGTGGGCTTTCCTGTAAGAGAGGAAGAGAAGGGCAACACATAAGGGATGCCTCAGATCTGCCATATCTCATTGTTGGAGTGTTCCAATTCTGTATGTCTTCTCCCCTGAGGGACTGGGGAGCTTTTTATAAACCCCTGCTTCCTGGTACGTGCACATCTCTTACTGGCAATTCAAAGAGACACTGCGGTAGTCCAAAACCTAACTGCCTCCACATTGTTTCTAATCTCACCAGAGTGTGTGATTTGTTCTGCACCAGCTGACGGAGAAGCACAGTTCAGGGCTCCTCCACAGCTTTGTGCAGTTTAATACCTAGCTCTACACGGCGAACAGCAAGCAGCAAGCTATTCTATTAAATCATTCATGGCTCCCTCATTCCCTTTCGTGTGTTCCATCATTAGTGTGTCTGAAAGTTAGTTTGCCTGCCAGCCCTGGCAAAAACAAAACGTCACCCCGCTACGAGGCTGTGGTGTCGTTCCCAAAAGATGTTGCAGCTGTGTCCCCTTCTTTACCACATCTTCATCTTCTGTCTCCTCCTCCGCCCGTGTGACGCAACTGACACTTTCCCCAGTGCTAACAGGAATCATGTACAGTTACACACTCTTGTTTACCAGAGCCGCACTCGCCCCGTGCCAGCCACATCAATTCCGAGCCACACCCGATACCCGACATTAAGACAGATTTTTCTCTGCAACCCAACTCACCCGCGTAGAATTGTTCCGAGAGTCGATCGATTACCCGCCAAATAACATGCATTTATTGTTTGTTTTTATGACTTCAGAGTAGTAGGCTATTGTTCCCCTTCCCTGAATGACTGAATTGGTCTGCATGTCTATTCAACATTTGGATAAAAGGAAACCACGTCATTAATTGAGAACAATATTTTTTCACAACGCAAAGCGGCACATGGAGAATCAAATCGCTTTGAAAGAAAGTGGCTTCTAATTAGCGTTCTTACCTAATGAAAGCCTATAGCCAACATAACAACACATTTACATTCAATACTGTTCAGATAAACAAGTAGTTTAATTGAAACTTAAACAATCAATTCTCGGAATCTAATATAGGCTGCAAAAATACATTTATTTAGGAGGCTAAACTCAAACTTTTACCAGCCTCGCCGGTTTAAACTTTAAACGGCCTGTATTAATGTAGGCCTAATAATTAAATGATAGCCAACATCTACCTGTCTTTGTCCACAATGACTCCAAAATCCTTACAAACTGGGGATTTCAATCGCACAGCACCTCTTTCCATAACGGTGTATTCCCCCATCATAACCTCAGTGTTTATTTATCCGGTTACGTTAGCCATTTTCACGTGAACCAGGGAAAGTCAACTTGGCAATGTATTCTCACGTGGGGGTACGGAACATAAGCTCTGCACGTGGACAAATTAGATCGTTTCACCTAGGGCAACGTTAATGGAGTATTTGATTACTTGTGTAACAGTATAGACTTTACGTCCGTCCCCTCGCCCCACCCAGGGCGCGAACCAGGGACGCTCTGCACACATCAACAATCACCCTCGAAGCATCGTTACCCATCGCTCAACAAAAGGGGAACCACTACTTCAAGGTCTCAGGGCAAGTGATGTCACCGATTGAAACGCCACTAGCGCGCACCACCGCTAAATAGCTAGCCATTTCACATCGGCTACACTTGCAACAGTATTAATTTATTTGAAAAATATATAGGCCTATATTTAACAATGAAAAGGCTTTGTATGAATGAAATACAATCATTCAGGGGTGGCACGCACCCCAAAAAAGTATGTAAGGATGGCTGGGGGGTGGTCCTTTGCATTTTTCAAACAACTAAAACACATTTTTCCTGCAATTTAGAGCCATAATCATTATGCTTAATTCTATGTAAAAAAATAAGTGTATTTTTCAGCATATCTAAGCATAACTCCTGAACTGTCTGTATCCTCCTGAATGGTGGTTCTATTTTAAAATAAAATAAATATGCTTCACTGCATCTCTGCTATAGATTGAAAGGAAAGTGGGTCTAATTCAGTACATTTAGTAATTGAGTGCTTTTCTAAAGTTGACCAACCTTGCCAGCAGGCATGCCAGCTAAGATAGCAAGACCAGCTAGCTACTCTAACTTCATTGATAGCCTTAAATGGCTTCTTGGTAGCTAGTTATGAGGTTAGGAGATTGTGAACCTATCTGGGCTAGTTAAAGACAACTTCATGAAATTGTGAGGTGGCTAGTATTATTACAGAGACACAACAACCCAAAAATGTAAAATAATGAAATATATATACAGTACCAGTCAGAAGTTTGGACACACCTACTCATTCAAGGGTTTTTCTTTATTTTTACTAGTTTCTACATTGTAGAATAATAGTGAAGACATCAAAACTATGAAATAACACATATGGAATCATGTAGTAACCAAAAAAAGTGTTAAACAAATCAAAATATATTTGAGATTCTTCAAAGTAGCCATCCTTTGCCTTGATGGCAGTTTTGCATACTCTTTGCATTCTCTCAACCAGCTTCACGTTTTAGTCACCTGGAATGCATTTCAATTAACAGGTGTACCTTGTTAAAAGTACATTTATGGAATTTCTTTCGTTCTTAATTAAGCCTCGTCAACATCCGCTGAAAAGGCAGAGAGCAAAATGTAAAAAATATTTTGGAGAAATATTTAACTTTCATACATTCACAAGTGCAATACACCAAATTAAAGCTTAATTTCTTGTTAACTTCTTGGTGACAGGAAGGGCAGTATTTTCACATTCGGATGAAATGCATGCCAAAATTCGGATAGATTTTCATGTCTGTGAGTATAACAGAACCTATTTAGCAGGCGAAACCCCAAGGACAAACCATTCAGATTGTTTTTGTTTTGAGGTCACTCTCTTTTCAATGGGTTTTCATTGTGAATCCAGATTTCTAAGGGACATTCTTGCTGTTCCTATCACTTCCACTGGATGTCAACAGTCTTTAGAAATTGGATGAGGTTATTCTTTTGTGGAATGAAGAAGTACGGCCATCTTGAACGAGAGTCACTTGAAGTGTACTGTTAGATAGAGGCGCGTGACCAGAAAGCTAGCTACAGTTTGTTTTCTTCCTGTATTTAACACAGATCATCCCGTCTTCAATTTTATTGATTATTTACGCAAAAAACAAATCCTAAAGTTGTATTGAAAAAGTAGTTTGAAATGTTTTGGCAAAGTTTACAGGTAACTTTCGAGATATTTTGTAGTCACGTTGCGCAAGTTGGAACTGGTGTTTTTCTGGATCAAACGCGCCAAATATATGGACATTTTGGATATATATCAACGGAATTAATCGAACAAAGGGACCATTTGTGATGTTTATGAGACATATTGGAGTGCCAACAAAAGAAGCTCGTCAAAGGTAAGGAATTCTATTTTTATTTCTGCGTTTTGTGTCGCGCCTGCAGGGTTGAAATATGGTTTCTCTCTTTGTATACGGAGGTGCTATCCTCAGATAATAGCATCGTTTGCTTCCGCCGAAAAGCCTTTTTGAAATCTGACATGTTGGCTGGATTCACAACAAGAGTAGCTTTAATTTGCTATCTTGCATGTGTGATTTAATGAAAGTTTGATTTTTATAGTAATTTATTTGAATTTGGCGCTCTGCATTTACCCTGGCTTTTGGTGGGACGCTAGTTTCCCCACATATCCAAGAGAGGTTCATCTACCCATCGTGTCCGATTTCAAAAAGGCTTTACAGCAAAAGCACACCATATGATCATGTTAGGTCAGCCTAGTCACAAAAAACATACAGCCATTTTCCAGCCAAAGAGAGGAGTCACAAAAAGCAGAAATAGAGATAAAATGAATCACTAACCTTTGATGATCTTCATCAGATGGCACTCATAGGACTTCATGTTACACAATACATGTATGTTTTGTTCGATAAAGTTCATATTTATATCCAAAAATCTCAGTTTACATTGGCGCGTTATGTTCAGAGCCACATCAATTTACAGAAATGCTCATCGTAAACTTTGATAAAAGATACAAGTGTTATGCAAAGAATTACAGATATACTTCTCCTTAATGCAACCGCTGTGTCAGATTTCAAAAAAGCTTTACGGAAAAAGAACACCATGCAATAATCTGAGTACAGAGCTCAGACACAAAAACAAGCCATACAGATACCCGCCATGTTGTGGAGTCAGTAAATGTCAGAAATAGCATTATAAATATTCACTTATCTTTGATGATCTTCATCAGAATGCACTCCCAGGAATCCCAGTTCCACAATAAATGTAAATGTAAATGTAAATAAATGCCTGGGCAAGTCCAGGCGAAAGTTCAGACGAAAAGTCCAAAACGTTATATTACAGTTCGTAGAAACATGTCAAACGGTGTATAGAATCAATCTTTAGGATGTTTTTATCATAAATTCTCAATAATATTCCAACTGGACAATTCCTTTGTATTTAGAAATGAAAAGGAACGCAGCTTGCTCTCATGGCCACGCGCATGATTTAGCTCATGGCATTCTGCCAGACCCCTGGTTCAAACAGCTCTTATTCGCTCCCCATTCACAGTAGAAGCCTGAAACAAGGTTCTAAAGACTGTTGACATCTAGTGGAAGCCTTAGGAAGTGCAACATGACACCATTTACACTGTATCTTGAAAAGGCAATGAGTTGAAAAACTACAAACCTCAGATTTCCCACTTGCTGGTTGGATTTTTCTCAGGTTTTCACCTGCCATATAGGTTCTGTTATACTCACAGACATCATTCAAACAGTTTTATAAACTTCAGAGTGTTTTCCATCCAAATCTACTAATAATATGCATATATTAGGTTCTGGGCCTGAGTAGCAGGCAGTTTACACTTGGCACGCTTTTCATCCAAACGTGAAAATGCTGCCCCCTATCCCAAACAGGTTAATGCGTTTGAGCCAATCAGTTGTGTTGTGACATGGTAGGAGTGGTATACAGAAAATAGACCTATTTGGTAAAAGACCAAGTCCATATTATGGCAAGAACAGCTCAAATAAGCAAAGAGAAATGACAGTCTATCATTACTTTAAGACATGAAGGTCAGTCAATCCGGAAAATTTCAACTGTTCACAGGAGACTGCGTGAATCAGGTCTTCATGGTTGAATTGCTGCAAAGAAACCACTACTAAAGGACAACAATAATAAGAAGAGACTTGCTTGGGCCAAGAATTACGAGCAATGGACATTGGAAATTTGTCCTTTGATCTGATGAGTCCAAATTTGAGATTTTATGTTCCAACCGCCATGTCTTTGTGAGATGCAGTGTAGGTGAATGGATGATCACTGCGTGTGTGATTGCCACCGTGAAGCATGGAGGACGAGGTATGATGGTGTGGGGGTGCTTTGCTGGTGACACTTAACCAGCATGGATACCACAGCATTCCATAGCGATACGCCATCCCATCTGGTTTGCGTTCAGTGGGATTATCAATTGTTTTTCAACAGGACAATGAGACAACACACCTCCACTCTGTGGAAGATCTTCTTGACCAAGAAGTAGAGTGATTGAGTGCTGCATCAGATGACCTGTTCTCCGCAATCACCCGACCTCAACCCAATTGAGATGGTTTGGGATGAGTTGGACCGCAGAGTGAAGGGAAAGCAGCCAACAAGTGCTATGTGGGAACTAAGACTGTTGGAAAGCCTTCCAGGTGAAGAAAGGTGATAGAATGCCAAGAGTGTGCAAAGCTGTCATCAAGGCAAAGGGTGGCTACTTTGAAGAATATTTTGATTTGTTGAGCACTTTTTTGGTTACTACATGATTCCATATGGGTTATTTCAAAGTTTTGATGTCTTCACTATTATTTTACAATGTAGAAGAAAAACCCTTGAATGAGTATGTGTATCCAAACTTTTGACTGGTACTGTATATATTTTAAACAGGACAGATCTGGGGGGGCACGTGCCCATGTGCCCCCTATGGGCATGACACCTCTGCATGTGACATTGCATCATACAAGTATATACCATGTCCATGACATTAGATTTGGGCAATCAAAGCACCACTACTGTCACAGGCCCCATATACTGTATAGCCTAGAAGGTGAAGTGGGATATTTCTGATCAATGCAAAAATGAAATAACAATTATGGAATTAAGTTACCTTAATGAGAAGGATAAGACAACAATGAGCAACCAACAGGCTGTTGTTTAATCTGAGTTGTTGTAGGCAAGGACTGGGAGCACAGCAAAACAGACTCAATTAACCTGGCTAGCTAGCGGATAACTTAGCTGGCTAGCGTGGCTAGATTCTTTACATCGATGTGATGCAGTCAAGACAGGCACTACCAGGTGGAATGATATATCATCTACGGCAGATACAAGTTTGTCTTGCTAGCGCGAGTATAGCTACTTTCTCTCTCCCTCCCTTCCATCTCAGACAAACCAACCCCTGCCCTTCCCCGGCTTGCTGCAGCAGCAGCACCAGCAACATGCAGTCTCTCCTGAGTCGCGCAGCAAAGTGCCCAAGTTTTTTAAAGCTTCTTGTAAAAAAAATATTTAAAAAAGTAGACTTTACGGATATTGCAAAAATGTACGATATTATTCAAAAAGTGACCCCTGTTGAGCTACACCCCTGACCCTTGTCCACACACTCTCAATGCACGTGTGGGTGGTAGCCTACTGTGTCTTCCTCACCACTCACAAAATGGAATTCACAACACAATGCAACACAACAAGAGCTTGGGTTTGTACAACACGTACTATCTTGATTTAAAGAAATTCTGACCAGCAATATACAGTGCATTTGTAAAATATTCAGAACCCTTGACTTTTTCTACATTTTGTTGTGTTACAGCCTTATTCTAAAATGGATAATAAAAAATCCTCATGAATCTACACACAATAACCCATGATGACTAAGTGAAAACAGGTTTTTAGAAATGTTTGTAAATTTATAAAAAAAATATATAAAAAAATATCTTATTTACATAAGTATTCAGACCCTGGGCTCCAGAGTGGCGCAGCGGTCTAAGGCACTGCATCTCAGTGCTCGAGGCGTCAGTTCTCGAGGCACCTTAAGGACTCTCAGACCATGAGAAACAAGATTCTCTGGTCTGATCAAACCAAGATTGAACTCTTTGTAAATGTGACATTTCAGTTCTTTATTTTTTACAAACATTTCTAAAAACCTGTTTTTGCTTAGTCATTATGTGGTAGATTGATGAGGATGAAAAAAATATACATTTTAGAATAAGGTTGTAATGTAACAAAATGTGGAAGAAGTCAAGGGGTCTGAATACTTTCCGAATGCACTGTAATTTTTTCTGAACCACGAGCCTGCCCTGCAGGTTGAAAGAATGTTTTCATTCCACCTGCCAGCTGATTTTCTTTGCAGGTCATCAACGGGGAACATGGGTATTGAACCCGATACAGGACTTTAAGGGGAAGGTCTGAACTGTTCTTATAGAAGAGAGCTGCACAAAATGACAAAATCCAACTGTTCAAACCCCTAACATCAACAAACATGGTTAAGCGAGGCATCCCATCAGGGAACCAACAAGAAAACCTAAACACAACCCAGAGGCTACCAAAATCTCACTCTAACACTAAACAAACTACTAACAATATCTTCATATCTACTGACAATGACATTCCAGCCACACCATCTGACTGGATGATTGATGTTGAAATGGTCCAATAATGTTTGAGTTATTCCCACCTCTACCATCCCACTGGCCTGAGGGCTCGTTTAACCCTTGACCCCTAGTAATGTTGGACAGAGAGTCTTTTCACGTATGATTAATATTGTAGCTCAACAGGGCCTCAGCCAGGAAGTGCTGCAGGGAAGAGCTGGTGGAAGATAATGTGGGGCGCAACACAGCCACTGTAGTTAACACTGACTGACTATAGGGGGCACTGCCAGGAGAGAAGGGGAGGAAGGTTGCCAAGGACAATGGAGGGAGGGAGAGAGGGAGAGAGATGGGGAGAAGGAGAGGGAGAGGGAGATAAAAAGACAGACGGCAATGGAAAGGGGAAACTGAAAAAGAGAGAGAACTACTGAGAGAGAGAGAGAAATAAAGAGAGCCCTGCCATTAACCAGACAGAACAGGGAGAACAGAGACAGGCTCAGAGTCTCTGGCCCTGCCCCCAGTATATCCAAGCGCAGGCGAGTGGCACTCTGAAACCATCCCAGCCATGCCATGTGTCCCTCCCTCCATGGGCACACACATTCCCATCGTGCCAGTCTGCCACCCACGTCACCCCCAGAGGGCATTCTCCATAGGCCACTGCACACAGCACGGCAGTGTTACACACACACACCACCAGAACAATAGCCCACTGTTTCAAGGACATCACAAAGACTACCTCTATAAACTTTGGTATTATGATGATGATGATGATGATGATTTAGGCAAAACTGAAAGGCAACAGCTTATTCAGCCATCAATTATCTATGAATTGTATTGTTCACAGGTAGTATAATGGTCTTGTTCAACCAAGTAACCTTTTCCTAAAGCTCTATGTACTTTACATTGTAAGGGTAAATTCTTTAGTCTAAGACATTGTGGGAGAGGAGGGGTGCTAAACTGATATTTAGAATTGTTTTAAAATGGTCATACTATGGATCATTTAGCTACAGTATTTGATTTAGAATTTTTGGACCGCTTTAGGTATAAAAAAAAGATATAAAATATATTTTGGGGGCCTCTCGAGGGGTGCAGTGGTCTAAGGCTCTGTTGCAGCCGGCCGCGACCGGGAGACCCATGGGGCGGAGCACAATTGGCCCAGTGACGTCCGGGTTAGGGGAGGGTTTGGTCGGCAGGGATGTCCTTGTCCAATTGCGCACTAGCGACTCCTGTGGCGTCCGGGCACAGTGCACGCTGACACGGCCGCCAGGTGTACGGTGTTTCTTCCGACACATTGGTGCGGCTGGCGTCCGGCAGAGATGGCCGCTTCACTTTGTGTTCCTAGGAAACTATGCAGTTTTTTGTTTTTTTACGTGTAATTTCTTACATTGGTACCCCAGGTAATCTTAGGTTTCATTACATACAGTCAGGAAGAACTACTGAATATAAGAGCAACGTCAATTCACAATTCAAAACACTACGACCAGGAATATGACTTTCCCGAAGCGGGTCCTGTGTTCTGCCTTTCACCCAGGACAACGGAATGGATCCCAGAACAAAGACGTCGTAAAAGAGGGAAACGAAGCTGTCTTCTGGTCAGGCCTCGGAGACGGGCACATTGTGCACCACTCCCTAGCATACTACTCGCCAATGTCCAGTCTCTTGACAACAAGGTTGATGAAATCCGAGCAAGGGTAGCATTCCAGAGGGACATCAGAGACTGTAACGTTCTTTGCTTCACGGAAACATGGCTCACTCGAGAGACGCTAACGGAATCGGTGCAGCCAGCTGGTTTCTTCACGCATTGCGCCGACAGAAACAAACATCTTTCTGGTAAGAAGAGGGGCGGTGGCGTATGCCTTATGGTTAACGAGACGTGGTGTGGTCACAACAACATACAGGAACTCAAGTCCTTCTGTTCACCTGTTTTAGAATTCCTCACAATCAAATGTCGACCGCATTATCTACCAAGGGAATTCTCTTCGATTATAATCACAGCCGTATATACAGTATTCCCCCCCAAGCAGACACATCGATGGCTCTGAACGAACTTTATTTGACTCTTTGCAAACTGGAAACCACATATCCTGAGGCTGCATTCATTGTAGCTGGGGATTTTAACAAGGCTAATCTGAAAACAAGACTCCCTAAATTGTATCAGCATATCGATTGCGTAACCAGGGCTGGTAAAACCTTGGATCATTGCTATTCTAACTTCTGCGACGCATATAAGGCCCTCCCCCGCCCTCCTTTCGGAAAAGCTAACCACGACTCAATTTTGTTGCTCCCTGCCTACAGACAGAAGCTAAAACAAGAAGCTCCCATGCTCAGGTCTGTTCAACGCTGGTCCGACCAATCTGATTCCACGCTCCAAGACTGCTTCCATCACGTGGACTGGGATATGTTCCGACACTGCGTCCAACAACAACATTGACGAATACGCTGATTCGGTGAACGAGTTCATTAGAAAGTGCATTGAAGATCCCATAGCAATGATTAAAACATTCCCAAAACAGAAACCGTGGATTGATGGCAGCATTCGCGTGAAACTGAAAGCGCGAACCACTACTTTTAACTAGGGCAAGGTGACCGGAAACATGACCGAATACAAACAGTGTAGCTATTCCCTCCGCAAGGCAATCAAACAAGCTAAGCGTCAGTATAGAGACAAAGTAGAATCGCAATTCAACAGCTCAGACACAAGAGGTATGTGGCAGGGTCTACAGTCAATCACAGATTACAAAAAGATAACCAGCCCCGTCATGGACCAGGATGTCTTGCTCCCAGGCAGACTAAATAATTTTTTTGCCCGCTTTGAGGACAATACAGTGCCACTGACACGGCCCGCAACCAAAACATGCGGACTCTCCTTCACTGCAGCCGACGTGAGTAAAACGTTTAAACGCAAGGCTGCAGGCCCAGACGGCATCCCCAGCCGCGTCCTCAGAATATGTGCAGACCAGCTGGCTGGTGTGTTTACGGACATATTGTTACGGTTTTCTTCCGTCGAAGGAGAGTCGGACCAAAATGCAGCGTGGTAATTTTCATACATGTTTAATAATGATGAAAAGCGAACAAACAAAAACAACAAATGGAACGTGAAAACCTATACAGCCGGTGACAACAAACACAGAGACAGGAACAATCACCCACGAAACACTCAAAGAATATGGCTGCCTTAAATATGGTTCCCAATCAGAGACAACTAAAATCACCTGCCTCTGATTGAGAACCGCCTCAGGCAACCATAGACTTTCCTAGACAACCCTACTAAGCCACAAACCCAATACCTACTAAAACCCCAATACAAAAACACACCACAAAATAAACCCATGTCACACCCTGGCCTAACCAAATAAATAAATAAAACACAAAATACTAAGACCAGGGCGTGACACATATTCAATCAATCCTTATCCCAGTCTGTTGTTCCCACATGCTTCAAGAGGGCCACCATTGTCCCTGTTCCCAAGAAAGCTAAGGTAACTGAGCTAAACAACTACCGCCCCGTTGCACTCACTTCCGTCATCATGAAGTGCTTTGAGAGACTAGTCAAGGACCATATCACCTCCACCCTCCCTGACACCCTAGACCCACTCCAATTTGCTTACCACCCAAATAGGTCCACAGACGATGCAATCTCAACCACACTGCACACTGCCCTAACCCATCTGGACAAGAGGAATACCTATGTGAGAATGCTGTTCATCGACTACGCTCAGCATTTAACACCATAGTACCCTCCAAACTCGTCATCAAGCTCGAGACCCTGTGTCTCGACCCCACCCTGTGCAACTGGGTACTGGACTTCCTGACGGGCCGCCCCCAGGTGGTGAGGGTAGGTAACAACATATCCACCCCGCTGATCCTCAACAGTGGGGCCCCACAAGGGTGTGTTCTGAGCCCTCTCCTGTACTCCCTGTTCACCCACGACCGCGTGGGAGGAGTAGTGGAGAGGGTAGTAAGTTCCTCGGCGTACACATCACAGACAAACTGAATTGGTCCACCCACACAGACAGCGTTGTGAAGAAGGTGCAGCAGCGCCTCAGGAGGCTGAAGTAATTTGGCTTGTCACCAAAAGCACTCACAAACTTCTACAGATGCACAATCGAGAGCATCCTGGCGGGCTGTATCACCGCCTGGTACGGCAACTGCTCCACTCACAAGCGTAAGGCTCTCCAGAGGGTAGTGAGGTCTGCACAATGTATCACCGGGGGCAAACTACCTGCCCTCCAGGACACCTACACCACCCGATGTCACAGGAAGGCCATAAAGATCATCAAGGACAACAACCACCCGAGCCACTGCCTGTTCACCCCGCTACAGGGGGCCGAGAGACTGAAAAACTGCTTCTATCTCAAGGCCATCAGACTGTTAAACAGCCACCACTAACATTGAGTGGCTGCTGCCAACACACTGACTGAACTCCAGACACTTTAATAATGGGAATTGATGGAAATTGATGTAAAATATGTCACTAGCCACTTTAAACAATGCTACTTAATATAATGTTTACATACCCTACATTACTCATCTCATATGAATATGTATATACTGTACTCTATATCATCTACTGCATCTTTATGTAATACATGTATAACTAGCCACTTTAAACTATGCCACTTTGTTTACATACCCTACATTACTCATCTCATATGTATATATACTGTACACGATACCATGCCGTTCTGTACCATCACTTATTCATATATCTTCATGTACATATTCTTTATCCCTTTACACTTGTGTGTATAAGGTAGTAGTTTTGGAATTGTTAGGTTAGATTACTTGTTGGTTACTGCATTGTCGGAACTAGAAGCACAAGCATTAACATCTGCTAACCATGTGTATGTGACAAATACATTTGATTTGATTTGATTTAAGTGGGCATTGTGTCAAGAAGCAGTGCGGCTTGGTTGGGCTGTGTTTTGGAGGACGCACAGCTCTTGACCTTCGCCATTCCCAAGTCCGTACGGGAGTTGCAGCAATGAGACAAAACTGTAACTACCAATTGGATTCCACGAAATTGGTTTAAAAAATATATATAAAAAAATAAAACAAATAACAAATATTGATTTTGGCCTTTACTACTAAAGCCCATAGAAAAGCATTGAATAACACATTCATAAATGGCAAAAATATAGTCAAAAGATAAATCATAAGAAACAAGGTTTTGAAGTGTCAGTCCTAAATCTAGGAGGAAAAAAAACTCAGGAAATATATATTTTTACACATATTTAACAAAACTACCTTCATACTTCTATTAGTTAAAAAAAATCCAGTACTGGTGTCACGTTCTGACCTTAGTTCTTTTATTATGTCTTCACTCCGGAGCTGCCGGAGTCTCCCGCCTGTCCGGTGCTGCGGTAATCTCCCGTCCGTCCAGTGCTGCCGGAATCTCCAGTCCATTCAGGACCCGTGGCTTGGTTCCCCAGTCCGAGGTCGGCGGCGAGGGTCGCCGCGTTAAAGAGGCGGGTAAAGAGGCGGAGAAGGACTATGGTGGAGTGGGGTCCACGTCCCGCACCAGAGCCACCACCGCGGACAGACACGTTCTGACCTTAGTTATTTTATTATGTCTTTGTTTTAGTATGGTCAGGGTGTGAGTTGGGTGGGTTGTCTATGTTACTTTTTCTATGTTTTGGGATTTCTGTGTTTGGCCTGGTATGGTTCTCAATCAGAGGCAGCTGTTTATCGTTGTCCCTGATTGAGAACCATATTTAGGAAGCCTGGTTTCACTTTTGAGTTGTTTGTGATTATTTTCCTGTGGTGGTTTTAGTGGTTTTTTGTCATTCACCTTACGGGACTGTTCGTTGGTCGTTTATTTTTTTGTTCAAGTGTTCCATTACTCAATTAAATGATATGAACACTTATTACGCTGGGCATTGGTCCTCCAATCCATCTTACTACTCCTCCTCGTCAGAGGAAGACAGCCGTTACAAATGGTTACCTTCAGACGGGTCCCGTGACGCTAGTTTGTAAGTCAAATCGTTCGGACACTACAGGCGTTTTTTGTGAAAAGACCGATTTTCTCATGGTCTGACAAACACCCCTCTAGCTCTGCCAACTATTACCACAGATGAAGGAAGTAAGACACTGGCGGATGCGATGAATTGAGACGCATCCAATGCAAAAAAACAGATATCTCGAGCCTAAACTGACGGATTTTGATGGGGATTGTTTTGTTGTGTAACTTAGATTGACTCTAAGGGGCTAATGTGTAGCAGTCGTAGTTCATCTGATCTATACCTGTTTAATCAACGTGCCTGAGGATGTGAAGTGTTTTCCCATTCACAACCATAATCATTTAGAGTTCATTATGCCACATTATGCATACAGAATATTTATCATATGGAGCTGTGGCTTCACTGATTGGAGTCTTAATCATGACACACCTCAAGCAAACAACCATCGCCTCGGTAACTGTATAATAAACACAACACCAATAACAGACTACTCCGTCTAGTCCTTAGACTCTCTTTTGTTGAAAAAATATATAATTACCTCTACTGGTGTGACACACTGAAGAAAATATATATATATATATATTAATGTCGACCTTCAGATTCTATGAATTACCAGGCTTGGTGATGTTGGACCAAGGCTTATCAACATGTTTCAATGCATTGAGCATTCACAAGTAAGTGAGTAATAGCTTACACAGCTAGCCTATACAGGACAATGGTGCTAGGCAGTAGCAGTAGATTAGGGGTTGTAGTGTGGTTTCTATGGTGACAAGCAGGAGCAGGAGAAGCAAGAGAGGCCTTGGCCAGCCTTTAGCTCCTCCTCCTACCTCTGCCATTGGAACAGAAGTTCCACAACAACATATCCATCAAAACCTGACAAGCCATTAGATAAACCAACCTCCAGTTGTCCAGGAGTTGGCACTCAGTCCTGTACACATCTCTCAGGGACATCTCTTAGCAGTCGCTCTCCACTACTTTAAAGACATGACCGTAGTGATCTGTCTCTCTCTCACTCGCTCTCTCTCGCTGTGGGCCAAATGATGTCAGAAGGGGTTGAGTGTGTGTGTGTGTGTGGGTGTGTGCGTGCGTGTATGCCTGTATGCGTGCGTGCGTGCGTATGAGTGATCTCATTACAAAACGCTGCAGGGGGAACTGTCTTAACGAATATCCCCGCATGTCCCTGCTGGAAGCACCAGGATGATGAGGGTCAAGTAAGTCATTAAAGAGGCCAATCCTGTAAATAGGATGCCAGCTGAATTAAAGTCATACCAATGACATGCCAAGCTTGGTCGCCTTCCAATTAGTCATCAAAGCAGTACTACAGTTGTTCCTAATTGTTTTGCAGATGCAGACCTCAGTATTAACCCACATATTATTAATAATGAATAGGCTCACTTGGAGATGTGTCTGCGAATATTTCATTACGTGACAGCACTTTATTGAGACAATGTTTTTCTAATTGTGGGAACAGCAGTGAACAAATCAGAGCAAGTATCAACACTACACAAACGTCGGAGCATGAAAGAGTGGCTGAAAGACGCTTGTTTGCACAGCATGTTTCAAAACCCGACATTGTGACAGCAGGGTTTTGAATCGTTGTGTGTTTTCTTAAAATTATTCTGTTGATACTCTCCCACTGCCAAAAGTAAATCGTATTTTAATCACATTGAAATGTAGTGTATATCACACTCCCATTGAAACCCAGTATACAGTATAACACATGCATACTATTGAAACCCAATTTAAAACACATCCTACCCGCATCGAAACCCAATTTAAAACACATCCTACCCTCAGCGAAACCCAATTTAAAACACATCCTACCTCCATTGAAACCTAATTTAAAACACATCCTACCCTCATCGAAACCCAATTTAAAACATATCCAACCTCCATTGAAACAAAATTTAAAACACATCCTATACCCATTGAAACCCAATGTAAAACACACTCCCATTGAAACACATGTATAAAACTCCCATTGAAACTCAATGTGAAGGAGAATCCTAACCCCATTGAACCCCATTGTAAGCAACATCTTACCGGATGTTGTGGGACTTGCGTTTGATCTCGTTCCAGCAGAGATTCATGTCTCCAGATGTGTGGTGCCCTCCCAGCCTGCTACACTTCGTCCCCACCACTCCGTCCTCCTGCCCCTCAGCATCCACCGTGGACTGGCAGGGCACACAGTGGCATCCCGGCCACCCTGGTCGCCCCGCAGCTACACAAAAACACACAGAACACACACATTAGCCTTTATTTTTTTAAATTTTAATTTAAGTTCTCATTTACAATTGCGACCTGGCCAAGAAAGCAAAGCAGTTCGACACATACAACAACACACAGTTACACATGGAATAAAGAAACATACAGTCAATAATACAGTAGAAAAAGTGTATGTATATATGTATGTATATACAGTGCCTTGCGAAAGTATTCGGCCCCCTTGAAGTTTGCGACCTTTTGCCACATTTCAGGCTTCAAACATAAAGATATAAAACTGTATTTTTTTTGTGAAGAATCAACAACAAGTGGGACACAATCATGAAGTGGAACGACATTTATTGGATATTTCAAACTTTTTAAACAAATCAAAAACTGAAGAATTGGGAGTGCAAAATTATTCAGCCCCCTTAAGTTAATACTTTGTAGCGCCACCTTTTGCTGCGATTACAGCTGTAAGTCGCTTGGGGTATGTCTCTATCAGTTTTGCACATCGAGAGACTGAATTTTTTTCCCATTCCTCCTTGCAAAACAGCTCGAGCTCAGTGAGGTTGGATGGAGAGCATTTGTGAACAGCAGTTTTCAGTTCTTTCCACAGATTCTGGACTTTGACTTGGCCATTCTAACACCTGGATATGTTTATTTTTGAACCATTCCATTGTAGATTTTGCTTTATGTTTTGGATCATTGTCTTGTTGGAAGACAAATCTCCGTCCCAGTCTCAGGTCTTTTGCAGACTCCATCAGGTTTTCTTCCAGAATGGTCCTGTATTTGGCTCCATCCATCTTCCCATCAATTTTAACCATCTTCCCTGTCCCTGCTGAAGAAAAGCAGGCCCAAACCATGATGCTGCCACCACCATGTTTGACAGTGGGGATGGTGTGTTCAGGGTGATGAGCTGTGTTGCTTTTACGCCAAACATAACATTTTGCATTGTTGCCAAAAAGTTCAATTTTGATTTCATCTGACCAGAGCACCTTCTTCCACATGTTTGGTGTGTCTCCCAGGTGGCTTGTGGCAAACTTTAAACAGCACTTTTTATGGATATCTTTAAGAAATGGCTTTCTTCTTGCCACTCTTCCATAAAGGCCAGATTTGTGCAATATACGACTGATTGTTGTCCTATGGACAGAGTCTCCCACCTCAGCTGTAGATCTCTGCAGTTCATCCAGAGTGATCATGGGCCTCTTGGCTGCATCTCTGATCAGTCTTCTCCTTGTATGAGCTGAAAGTTTAGAGGGACGGCCAGGTCTTGGTAGATTTTCAGTGGTCTGATACTCCTTCCATTTCAATATTATCGCTTGCACAGTGCTCCTTGGGATGTTTAATGCTTGGGAAATCTTTTTGTATCCAAATCCGGCTTTAAACTTCTTCACAACAGTATCTCAGACCTGCCTGGTGTGTTGCTTGTTCTTCATGATGCTCTCTGCGCTTTTAACGGACCTCTGAGAATATCACAGTGCAGGTGCATTTATACGGAGACTTGATTACACACAGGTGGATTGTATTTATCATCATTAGTCATTTAGGTCAACATTGGATCATTCAGAGATCCTCACTGAACTTCTGGAGAGAGTTTGCTGCACTGAAAGTAAAGGGGCTGAATAATTTTGCACGCCCAATTCTTCAGTTTTTGATTTGTTAAAATATCCAATAAATATCCAATAAATGTCGTTCCACTTCATGATTGTGTCCCACTTGTTGTTGATTCTTCACAAAAAAATACAGTTTTATATCTTTATGTTTGAAGCCTGAAATGTGGCAAAAGGTCGCAAAGTTCAAGGGGGCCGAATACTTTCGCAAGGCACTGTATATAGGCAATAAAATAGCCCATAGTGGCGAGGGAATTACGATATAGCAATTAAACACTGGAATGGTAGATGTGCAGAAGATGAATGTGCAAGTAGAGATACTGGGGTGCAAAGGAGCTAAATAAAAAAATAAATACAGTATGGGGATGAGATGGATGGGTTGGATGGGCTATTTACAGATGGGCTATGTACAGGTGCAGTGATCTGTGAGCTGCTCTGACAGCTGGTGCTTGAAGTTAGTGAGGGAGATAAGAGTCTCCAGGTTCAGCAATTTTTGCAGTTTGTTCCAGTCATTGGTAGCAGAGAACTGGAAGGAGAGGCGGCCAAAGGGGGAATTGGCTTTGGGGGTGACCAGTGAAATATACCTGTTGGAGCGCGTGCTGCGGGTGGGTGCTGCTATGGTGACCAGTGAGCTGAGATAAGGCTGGGCTTTACCTAGCAAAGACTTTTAGATGACCTGGAGCCAGTGGGTTTGAAGATGAGTATGAAGCGAGGGCCAGCCAACAAGAGCATACAGGTCGCAGTAGTGGGTAGTATATGAGGCTTTGGTGACGAAACAGATGGCACTGTGATAGACTGCATCCAATTTGTTGAGGAGAGTGTTGGAGGCTATTTTGTAGATGACATCGCCAAAATCGAGGATTGGTAGGATGGTCAGTTTTACGAGGATATGTTTGGCAGCATGAGTAAATGATGCTTTGTTGCGAAATAGGAAGCCAATTATAGATTTAATTTTGGATTGGAGATGCTTAGTGTTGGTCTGGAAGGAGAGTTTACAGTCTTACCAGAAACCTAGGTATTTGTAGTTGTCCATGTATTCTAGGTTAGAACCGTCCAGAGTAGTGATGCTGGACGGGCAGGCAGGTGCGGGCAGCGATTGGTTGAAGAGCATGCAATTCGTTTTTTTTTAGGAGTGTTGTATGGCATTGAAGCTTGTCTGGAAGTTAGTTAGCACAGTGTCCAAAGAAGGACCAGAAGTATACAGAATGGTTTAGTCTGCGTAGAGGTGGATCAGAGAATTTCCAGCAGCAAGAGCGACATCATTGATTTATACAGAGAAGAGAGTCAGCCCGAACATTGAACCCTGTGGCACCCCCATTGAGTCTCCCAGAGGTCCGGACGACAGGCCCTCCAATTTGACACACTGAATTCTATCAGAGAAGTAGTTGGTGAACCAGTCGAGGCAGTCATTTGAGAAACCAAGGCTGTTGAGTCTGCCGATAATAAAGTGGTGACAGAGTCGAAAGCCTTGGCCAGGTCGATGAATACGGCTACACTTTATTGTCTCTTATAGATGGCAGTTATGATATCGTTTAGGACCTTGAGTGTGGCTGAGGTGTGGCTGAGGTGCATACATGACCAGCTCGGGAAGCCAGATTTTGCATAGCAGAGAAGGTACGGTGGGATTCTAAATGGTTGGTGATCTGTTTGTTAACTTGGCTTTCGAAGACCTTTCGAAGACCTTAGAAAGGCAGGGTCGGATAGATATAGGTCTGTAGCAGTTTGAAAAGGGGGATGACCACGGAAGCTTTCCAATCTTTGGGGATTTCAGACGATACGAAAGAGAGGTTGAACAGGCTAGTAATAGGGGTTGCAACAATTTCGGCAGATAATTGTAGAAAGAGAGGGTCCAGATTGTCTAGCCTGGCTGATTTGTAGGGGTCCAGATTTTGCAGTTCTTACAGAATATCAGATATCTGGATTTGGGTGATGGATAAATGGGGGAAGCTTGGGCGAGTTGCTGTGGGGGTGCAGGGCAGTTGACAGGGGTAGGGGTAGCCAGGTGGAAAGCATGGCCTGGCCAACAGTAGAAAACTGATTATTGAAATTCTCCATTATCGTGGATTTATCGGTGGTGACAGTGTTTCTATAACTTCTATAGCTTCTACAGCTTCTATAACATTGCATCGTAACATATAATCACATCGTATTATATCATATGCAGGGTTGGGGTCAATTCCATTTAAATTCCAGTCAACTCCAAAAGTTGAAAATCATGAAGAAAATTGGAATTTAAATGTTTGTGTACTTCCTTAATTGACTGGAATTTAAATTAAATCGACTCCAACCCTGATCACATGTACATTCATAAATGGGGCACTGCGTTTTATCTGAACATTGTGACCTAACCAAGAGAAATTCAAAGCCCTACTCTTAGACACGTCTACACTTGGATGTGTGAACAAATACACGTGGATACATCCAAACCTTTGTCAGGTTTGTGATGGCATCAGTTTAGGCAAGTGATGAGAGAGTGTTTGTAGGGTCGTGACATCTCTTGTGTCTGGCCACTGAGCTGTCAGGGAGCTTCCTCTTCATCTCCAATCAAGTCTAATCATCTTCCCCTCTTGGAGGTCACCGCCTATACCTTCACTACAGCCTGCACTAAATTACTATTGCCCCGTAGCACTCACATCTGTAGCCATGAAATGCTTTGAAAGGCTGGTCATGGCTCACATCATCGCCATCATCCCAAACACCCTGGACCCACTCCAATTCGCATACCGCCCCAACAGATCCACAGATGATGCAATCTCTATTGAACTCAACAGTGCCCTTTCCCACTTGGACAAGAGGAACACCTATGTGAGAATGCTGTTCATTGATTACAGCACAGCGTTCAACAACATAGTGGCCTCTAAGCTCATCCCTAAACTAAGGGCCCTGCGATTAAACACCTCCCTCTGCAACTGGATCCTTGACTTCCTAACAGGCTGCCCCAAGTTGGTAAGGGTAGGCAACAACACATCCGCAATGCTGACCCTCAACACGGGGGCCCCTCAGGGGTGCATGCTTAGTCCCCTCCTGTACTCACAGTTCACCCACGACTGTGTGGCCATCATTAAGTTTGAAGACCACACAACGGTGGTAGGCCTGATCACCGACAATGATGAGACAGCCTACATGGAGGAGATCAGAGAGTTGGCAGTGTAGTGCCAGGACAACAACCTCTCCCTCAATGTCAGAAGGGCTAAGGAGCTGATCGTGGACTACAGGGAAATGGGCTGTTGTGGAACAGGTTGAGAGCTTCAAGTTCCTCAGTCTTCACATCCCTAAGGAACTATCATGGTCCACACATTAACACAGTTGTGAAGAGCGCACAACAACGCCTCTTTCCCCGCAGGAGAAAATAGTTATACATGGAACTGAAAAGGGTTCTACTGGTACTAAAAAATGTTCTCCAATGGGGACAGACAAACATCCCTTTTGGAACCCTATTTTCTAAGAGTTTAAGCATATATCACCCTCACCATCTCTCTCCCCCTTCTCTCCCTCCCCTCTCTCTCCTTTCTCTCTCCCCTCTCTTCTCTCCTCTCCTTTCCTTTCTCTCTCTCTCATCTCTCTCCTCTCTTACCTTCTCTCTCTCTCCTTTCTCTCCTCTCTCTCCCCTCTCTCTCCTTTCTCTCTTCTCTCCCCTCTCTCGCTCCTCTCTCTCTCTCTCCTTTCTCTCCTCTTTCTCTCTCTCCTCTCTTACCTTCCCTCCTTTCTCTCCTCTCTCTCCTCTCTCTTCCATCTCCCCTCCCCTCTCTCCTTCCTTCTTTCTCTCCCCCTCTCTCTCTCCTTCATCTGCTTGCCTCTCATTATTGAGGCAGCCCTCTGTTTGTTCAAGGGCAATTTCTCAATTTTGTATGAATCAGCATCTCTCTCTCCCTCCTCCTCTGTATAATCCACTGGCTGGATGATTAATCCTCTCTGTTCATGGTTCTTCAGTTATGTGGATAGGAGCTCAGATACTGTTAATACCTACAAGCCACACAGGCTCACTGGAACTCCAGATATTAAACATATTAAAATCACCAGCAGCAATGAGCAGCCAACAGGACCTTTTCCCCAGCTTAGCCTAATATCGCTGAGCAATTATGACTGCACAGACGGACCGTAATAACACACAACACAGCGATATGAAGCGGAGTGACCATGTTTTGTTTGTTTACTTGATGGCAAATTGAGCTGAATCAACAGAAAGGCCATCAACGACAGCAGTAGCGGTGGAACTGCGCCCCTGTTTATAGCTTTGACTGAGGAAGGCGTTTTTTCCAACCATACGAAGGGGAGCCTTGTGTTAGTGATGCCAGAACACTGGGCAGGCCTGGGCTATCTTCCTTCCTCTCCTCTCTGTGTCCAGTCCGGAGACAAGCACTGGCATCAGTACTGGCAACTGCGTCAGGCAGGACCACCAGCATCGGACCAGCATACTCATGTATACACAAGAGTGATGCACACATACACACAAACCATTGAAAATCATGGACACACACACAAACACGCACACACACACACACAAACGACATTCCCCAACGCACTTCCCCAACACACAGAGTAATTCAACGACATACCATCAACTCATGTTTCACAAATGGACACATGAGTTTCATATGCTGTACAGGTCCATCTCTGGACATGTATTATTGACGAGTGTGGTATCTGATAATCGCTGAAGCACTCTCCCATTTTCCCAAGAGGGCTGAGCCTGTGTGGGGAGCACTGAGGTTTACCGGTAAGCTCTTCACTTCGTGCTGCAGCACTAGGCTGTATTTATTTAGTTTCTTTGGCAAGGATTCTCGCCTAGACTGAATTGAATAAAAACACCAAGGTGTCTTCAAAAAAATACACCACCTCCTCAAAACCTAGCTGATCAACACAATTCATTGTGAAATACTAATTACTTACTTAATTACTTATTAGAAATTTGTGACAGGGACCGTCATCTTTTGTGTGTATTACACCATTTTCTTCACAGCTAATTTTTGTGTATATTAGACCATTTAATTTCTTCATAACGCATTAGTGTACTGTACATTACACACATTTCTATTTGTTGTGGTTAATGTTAGCTAGGTGGGGATTAAGGTTATGGTTAGGTTTAAGGGTTAAGGGTTAGGTAACAAGCTAGTTAAAGTAACATGCTAGCTAAAGGGTTAGGGTTAGCTAACATGCTACCAACGTAGTTAAAAAGTAATACGTTGTTGTAAAGTTGCTAATTAGCAAAAATCCTAGCTGAAATCCTAAAGTTGTCCATGACGTGCTTCAAACACACAACAATTGGGTTACTAAACAGTCAAGTTATACGCACACCCATCCTCCCCAACCAACCACCCTCCTTTTGTCTTAAGTAACCTAATTATTGTACTTTAATATATTTGCATCAATTGACCATGTCTTTCCAAAACATAAGCTTTTGAGTATTGTCATGGAAATTCAGTACTGAGAGATTTGGTAATTTCTTCAAACAATCATCTTTATTTAATATTGATTAATTATTGCAATAATGAGGCTTGTCGACCCCCCACCCTTGAGTGTTGGACCGAGTAACCTAACCGTCACACAAATGCAGAGTACTTTATATAGCTGACACTAACAATGTTCAGCCATGGTTGATTCAACCACCCTTATGCAGACCAAGGAGCATCATAAACCACTCTGGGTTCATTCTGTCGTTATTTTTTATTATTGGGGCAGCAGGTAGCCTAGTGATTAGAGTGTTGGGCCAGTACCCGAAAGGTTGCTAGATCGAATCCCCGAGCTGACAAAAATCGGTCATTCTGCCCCTGAACAAGGCAGTTAACCCATTGTTCCTAGGGCATCATTGTAAATAAGAATTTGTTCTTAGCTGACTTGCCTAGTTAAATAAAGGTTTAAAAAAAATTATAATAATTGCAAGTGGGTTGTTCTCTTAACCCCTGGCTTAGATTTCCAGATGCAAGGATGATTTAGAGACAATTAGGAATTCTTCTAAACTCCTCCTGGCTATCTCAATCTCAGTTACACCCACCACATCTTGTTTATAAAATGCAGTCTTTAACTCATTTGTCAGCTCAAGCCATCTCCAGTGACCATACACCCAGATTAGCTACAGGGAACTAGAGTGGAGCCCATAAAAACACAGAATTAAACAGAACACAAATGCCCTATTTGCTAAGTAATAATTGCTAACTATTAATATCAAACAAACCAGGTAAATATGTAATTTTCCTATCACTGTATTTTCCCCAGATGAGAAATAAATCAGATCAATGACAATCCAAGATAAGATAAACAGCCTTACCTCATCTCCCAGACAGACGACAACTGTTCAACTACGCAGATAAAACTGCCAGCTGATCAAAGAAGTGACAGTAGTTCTAACTTCCTTCTGTACGCGTACATACAACACCTTGATAATAATCTCCAGGTATCAACACCACCACTTTTCTCAGATCAGTCTCTCTGACAAGCAGCAATACAGTATCTACACTACTTCACTCTCATTATGAAACCATAACAGAGAGCTGACAGTTACCGTGCTTACCTTGATATATTAGAATCCCAACAGAGAGAATCCCTCCAGGAGCTACAGCAGTGCTACGATAGTGTTCCTCTCACACTGAAGTTCTAGTGATTTTAAGAGGGGTTCCTCACTATTCCCAGAGTGACATTTGTCCTGTCTACTGGCTGCAGAGAATGGAGAGAATGCTGTGATGACTGGTGATGAGGGTGTGGTGGGGACACACAGAGAGACAGAGGCTCCCTCTCCGGTCAATGAACTTATTGTCACTGCACATTCCTCATCACACCAACCTGGTCCTCTACTCCTACCCACTGGCACTGGAAAAGGCCATCTGCCCAGGGTCCAGCCGGTCAATGCCCTTCAGTGACATACAGGCTACAGCAGTGGTTCCCAAAAGGTTTTGTTCTGTGGTCTATCAAAAGCTTTTAGGAATTTCCCTATGGCCCTTCAAGATGAACAGCGAAGGGAGCCTTGTGACATCACTGCCGAAACAACACACTCTCCTCTTTGGAGAAGAAACAATGGGCTGGAGCTCTCACATGGGTTCAACTGCATAGCTGCTTGAGATTGGGTATGTACTCTCCTCCTTCCTCTCCTTCCAGAACAGAGAAAGTGACTGGCAAAGGCACCATCAGAAGACTAATGCCATAATCCAGTCTTAAACCAGTAGAAATGGCTGTGAACCACCAATGGGTCCTGATCCACCATCTGGGAATAATGAAGAACTGACCACCATGCAACAACACACAGGGCTGAGCAACACACACAGTGACACCCAGAACAAATCTCCCTCGCACCACAGCCAGTTTCCACTGGGTAGTGGCTTAAGACTCTGTGGCTGCGGATTTGTGACACAGTTTAATAACACAACTTTGGCTAGGACAAATACATGTCAGGCCAACACAGAGTTAGAGAATGGGCTTCCAGAGGGAACAGTTTGTGGGGGGGATCCAGTGTATGTGTGTGTGTGTCCACATGTCTGTAGCAGCTGCCTGATGGGGGTTAGCGGTGCCATTACCCCCTTCTCTACTGGCCTGTACCCCACATCCCACATCCCCGCCAACGGCCACCAGTTTAAGCTAACCGAGTCGTCAAGAGAAAACACAGCAGCCATAGAGCTTACTGAATCCACTGCTGCTCACACAGGACAGAGGAGAGAGGGACGAGAGAGAGAGAGAGAGACGCTTGCACATGCTAACACACGCACACACAAAAGTACACAAACATGCTCACACACGCACATAGGCACACACACAAAGTAGGTGCCCACAGGACACAGGCTGTCAAAATGGAGATATTCCCCCTGAAAGTGACAGCAGCCCTCCCAGCTCTGACTGGTCCTTGGACGTGATTTGTGACGCGGGCCACCAAGAAGAGCAGTCAGGAGAGAGGAAATGTTCCCCCACCCCACTCCTACTCCTCCACCTCCACTCTCCCACCGAAAGATTTTACCCTCCAGTCTCAATTGTGATCCTTCCAACACTATTTCAATGACAAGTTTATGGGCGCTCTGCCCTTGCTGCGTTGGTTACTGAAGAGCTCTGCATTTTGAAATTAGACCCCCATTAGCATTAGCAGTCATTATCCCCTATTTAAGGCTGTCTGACTGCCTGGCGGTACAGAAGAGATGTTATTGGAGCACTTTCACCCAACACTCTTCTCAATGCGTCGTTAACATCAGGTGAACATGTTTTATTCATATACAGTATCTGTGTGCTAAGCTCTGTGAAGTGCTGGAGGGGCAGCAGTCAAACTTCAACTGACTATGTGATGACTGTGTGTGTGTGTGTGTGTGTGTGTGTGACCTTTGCCCCTGCCCTCTCCCCACAGGTTCCCACTTCAGAGGTGACATTCAGGGGCCGGGAGGGGCTGGAGGGCCATTCATTTTGTTGGAGGTCCACAAGGACCCACAGTGTGGATAGTCTCTCCAGCGAAGAGCCCCTCTGGCCTCACTCCTCCTCCACTCTTAGCCCCCTGGCATAGGGTAGCTGTACTGTAACTGTCACTAGTAAGTCCCAATGGAGATTCATTTGTGATCTATGCGTTCACTCGGTAAATATATCAAGGTCTATCTCATAACGACTCAACATCACCGTATGAACCTAATAGAGCTAAGTAAGCTCAATGATACATGACAGCGTTCATCACAATATCCTCATACACTATGAGTGTACAAAACATTAGAAATATTGAGTTGCACCCCCATTTGCCCTCAGAACAGTCTCAATTTGCCAAGGCATGGACTGCACAAGGTGTCGAAAGTGTTCCACAGGGATCCTTCTTCAACCTGTCTCCTCCCCTTCATCTGTGTGTATGTATGTATGTATGTATGTATGTATGTATGTATGTATGTATGTATGTATGTATGTATGTATGTATGTATGTATGTATGTATGTACAGTGGGGCGGCAAAAAAGTATTTAGTCAGCCACCAATTGTGCAAGTTCTCCCACTTAAAAAGATGAGAGAGGCCTGTAATTTTCATCATAGGTACACTTCAACTATGACAGACAAAATGAGGGGAAAAAATCCAGAAAATCACATTGTAGGATTTTTTATGAATTTATTTGCAAATTATGGTGGAAAATAAGTATTTGGTCAATAACAAAAGTTTATCTCAATACTTTGTTATATACCCTTTGTTGGCAATGACAGAGGTCAAACGTTTTCTGTAAGTCTTCACAAGGTTTTCATAAACTGTTGCTGGTATTTTGGCCCATTCCTCCATGCAGATCTCCTCTAGAGCAGTGATGTTTTGGGGCTGTTGCTGGGCAACACAGACTTTCAACTCCCTCCAAAGATTTTCTATGGGGTTGAGATCTGGAGCTGGCTAGGCCACTCCAGGACCTTGAAATGCTTCTTACGAAGCCACTCCTTCGTTGCCCGGGCGGTGTGTTTGGGATCATTGTCATGCTGAAAGACCCAGCCACGTTTCATCTTCAATGCCCTTGCTGATGGAAGGAGGTTTTCACTCAAAATCTCACGATACATAGCCCCATTCATTATTTCCTTTACATTGATCCTTTACACGGGTCGTCCTGGTCTCTTTGCAGAAAAACAGCCCGAAAGCATGATGTTTCCACCCCCATGCTTCACAGTAGGTATGGTGTTCTTTGGATGCAACTCAGCATTCTTTGTCCTCCAAACACGACGAGTTGAGTTGAGTTTTTACCAAAAATGTATATTTTGGTTTCATCTGACATTCTCCCAATTTTCTTCTGGATCATCCAAACTCATCCAACTTCAGACGGGCCTGGACATGTACTGGCTTAGGCAGGGGGACACGTCTGGGACTGCAGGATTTGACGCCCTGGCGGCGTAGTGTGTTACTGATGGTAGGCTTTGTTACTTTGGTCCCAGCTTTCTGCAGGTTATTCACTAGGTCCCCCCGAGTGGTTCTGGGATTTTTGCTCACCGTTCTTGTGATCATTTTGACCCCACGGGGTGAGATCTTGCGTGGAGCCCCAGATCGAGGGAGATTATCAGTGGTCTTGTATGTCTTCCATTTCCTAATAATTGCTCCCACAGTTGATTTCTTCAAACCAAGCTGCTTACCTATTGCAGATTCAGTCTTCCCAGCCTGGTGCAGGTCTACAATTTAGTTTCTGGTGTCCTTTGACAGCTCTTTGGTCTTGGCCATAGTGGAGTTTGGAGTGTGACTGTTTGAGGTTGTGGACAGGTGTCTTTTATACTGATAACAAGTGCCATTAATACAGGTAACGAGTGGAGGATAGAGGAGCCTCTTAAAGAAGAAGTTACAGGTCTGTTAGAGCCAGAAATCTTGCTTGTTTGTAGGTGACCAAATACTTATTTTCCACCATAATTTGCCAATAAATTCATTAAAAATCCTACAATGTGATTTTCTGGATTTTCTTTCTCATTTTGTCTGTCATAGTTGAAGTGTACCTATGATGAAAATTACAGGCCTCTCTCATCTTTTTAAGTGGGAGAACTTGCACAATTGGTGGCTGACTAAATACTTTTTTTGCCCCACTGTATGTATGTGTGTGTGTTTGTGTGTGCCTGCCTGTGTGTGTGGGTGTATCTGCCTGCCTGTTTGTATTCGGGGGAGATCTCACACCGAATGGAGGTGTTTTTACCGGGAACTAGATAAATGTGTGTGTGTATGCCTTAGCCCATAACATTATCGTCCGTGTGTGTTCCTGCATTCCACAGTGCTCATTTTCTAGTTGGAGATTGTAATTTATGGTGATGCCAGCCATACACTATGCAGTAAAACACTGGATGCTTATGCAACTGTCAGAATGTGGGTCTGGGAAGATTCATGTAATCTTCTGTTTAATTATATTTATGACTAATGCAGTGAGCTGCTGTGAGTCTCTCTGCTGTCAAGCTGTGGAGATCTAAGCTACAAAAGCTTCTTAATAAGGTTGAGTCGTCGCCGCAATAAATGCACCAGTCGGATGAAAGCTTGTCGGTTAAGGATTGAGATGACAGCTAAAGTGATATATCAAAGAGGAAAGGTACTGTAGTTCCTCCTCCAAGATTTTTGTACGATTAAATGCACTTTCTCCTCCATATGTAAGATCCTTCCCTGAGAGTGAATTGGTGATGTGATTCTAGAATATATATTGTTTTTCCTTTATTTAACTAGGCAAGTCAGTTAAGAAAAAAATATTATTTTCAATGACAGCCTAGGAACAGTGGTTTAACTGCCTTGTTCAGGGGAAAAATGACAGTTTTTTACCTTGTCAGCTCAGGGATTCGATCTTGCAACCTTTCAGTTTCACTAGTCCAACGCTCTAACCACTAGGCTACTTGCCACCCCAATATCAACATCAAATTAAAACACAGTGAAAACCCTCAGGCTTAAAGCATTGCGGAAGAAAAATCACAAAACAAAATGATCGCATTTGTTAGCTCAAGTACAAGTGTAGAAGTAATTAATTTGGTGGATTAAAGTGCCTTTCTTAATTCAAAAGCAGATTGCTTCCTGAGTAAACGAGCTTTGGTGCACCTTGTGCACATTCAAATGATCACAGAGTGCAACACCGACCGTGGTGGAACTAAGTGGTGGAATCTGGGAGCAACGGAAGGCAGAAAATAAATCCAATTCCACTGAGGGTTCAATGAGTCACACACTGGGCAATATCCAATCTGCTAGGACTGAGAATTAGGTGCCCTGACAAAATCATTCTCCGAAGTGATATTTCTGTCAAAGGAAAACATGTTTTATCTATCAAAGTGCTATTAAAGGTGCCGTGCAATACTCTCAGCCCTGCTGAAATGGCAGCACTGTGGATATAAAGTAGCGCGACAGGCAAAATAGTCTAATATGATTGGCAGCAATAGGATTAAAATAACATTTCAATCCATCTCTCAAACAGATTGTTACAGCCTCCCGCCTTGCCTTTCTAATAGAACCAGAACGCTTTTAGGGGATTAGTTGGAGGAATTAGACTATTCATCTCATTGGAGTTGACATGTGGGCCTAAGTCTCATTGTTGAAGTATTCAACATATTCATATTACATATTTCTTTTAAACATCAAAATGCATAAGACTAAAATAAGCTTTGAAGTGAGAAATATGGGTTCTCTGGGAAATTCGAAACTACTCTACAGTCACTCAGTAAATTCATGCACTCCTCTCATCTGAAATAACTGTTTTTCCACAACAAGTGTGCACTCTGTTTAGACTTAATTAAAACTAAATTAATACAAATAAAAACATGCACCTCAGCTGCGTGCGTGTAAGCAAGTCTGATAAAAAAAAACTCTACCCTGCTGCTGCTACTTTCTAAGAGCCAGGCACGTGTGCTGAGGGAACACTTGATTCAGAAAATAGCTAATTTGCCAAACCCCAATTGAGATGATGGCTAATTAAGACGAGTTTGTCAACAAAGACTGTAAAGTGAAATGTTCCATCAACACCGTACAATGCAAGCGCTGCACATCACAAATACTTCCATTTCACAGCCCCAGCCCACCACACTGACCTAGCACTCCTTCTGCTTTTCTATAGGTCAAATGTTTAGGCAAACAGCATATCGTGGTAATGTACCTAAAGAGCTGGTCTGCACACCGACAATAAACTTGAAAGATGAATAAGGAAGAAGGAGAAGAAGACGAAGAAGGAAGGAGAAGAAGACGAAGAAGGAAGGAGAAGAAGACGAAGAAGGAAGGAGAAGAAGAAGGTAGGAGAAGAAGAAGGTAGGAGAAGAATAAGAAGGAGGAGAAAGGAGAAGAAGGAGGAAGGAGAAGAAGAAGGAAGGAAGGAGAAGAAGAAGGAGGAAGGAGAAGAAGGAGAAGAAGGAGAAGAAGACGAAGAAGGAAGGAGAAGAAGATGAAGAAGGAAGGAGAAGAAGAAGGTAGGAGAAGAATAAGAAGGAGAAGAAGGAGGAAGGAGAAGATGAAGGAGGAAGGAGAAGAAGGAGAAGAAGAAGGAAGGAGAAGAAGAAGGAGGAAGGAGAAGAAGGAGGAAGGAGAAGGAGGAAGGAGAAGAAGAAGAAGAAGGAGAAGAAGAAGAAGAAGGAAGGAGAAGGAGGAAGGAGAAGAAGGAAGGAGAAGAAGGAAGGAAGGAGAAGAAGAAGGAGAAGAAAGCAGAAGAAGGAGGAAGGAGAAAAGGAAGAAGGTGTTAAGGCTTAATATTGATGCCGTTGCAGCAGACTATTGAGTACACAATAATAGGTACCACATGTGCTAATGACGGATACCGTCACCCACAGAAATAAAAGTCACGGCTGCCAGCAGCTCTAATCAGTGAGAAAGTGATTTTAGTGGCTCACACACACAAGTTAGGCTCATTTGAAAGCTGGGAATCTCATTAAAGTGGAGACAAAGGACTTGTGACAGGGTCTGGTGTGACATTTGGCTCTCCACTCGCTGTCCACACTGGCAGGCCTGTCAGCCTTGTCACTTTCTATTTGCTGAGCCGGCCACAGAGATTGTGAGAGACAGGAAGGAGCCTGGTGACAGCTTGTTGTTAAGTAAAAAGCCAACCATGAATTATGAAAATGGGTGAGAATACTGCATTGAACTGCCCAGTCCATCATTAACTGACAAACAGTTATAAATGGTAGGATAAGTGGTACTGTGATGTACTGTACCTTGTACTGTAATGTACTGCACCTTGTACTGTGCCTTGTACAGCAATGTACTGTACCTTGTACTGCACCTTGTACTGTGCCTTGTACAGCAATGTACTGCAATGTACTGCACCTTGTACTGCAATGTACTGCACATTGTACTGTAATGTACCTTACTGAGCAATCCTACTGTACAGTATGTTCTGTTTCTAAAGAGAACAATGAACCACGTGTCGAGATACAGTCCAAATCAGAAAGACGAGTGAAAGATCCAAAGTTTTCCTAGTTAGGTCAAATGGTGAAAAATAACTCCTGGCCTTAATCATGATAGAAGTTACTACAATTGGAAAATAAGACATGAAGAAACCATGAAGAAGACAAGAAGACAAATGTGTTTTTCTGGTCGCATAAGGCAAAACATAACATTCTCAATGCCTTACAAACTCAATCTAATTAAGACTCATACTAATCTGATGTTCAAGAAAATAGGGTCGTGTCTGTTTTCCTCTAATTACCAGAAACGAGTGTAGTCACACAGAAAACATGTTTACTATACTTATTTATGAAAGTCATGACAAGACATACAGAAAGGGAAAGAAAACAGACTGAGCGTAATTCAATGCACAAATCAAAGGAGTCGCATAAGAATATCAAAGCACCAATCACTTGAAGCCTTCAGTAACCCCAATAGAAAATCACACACCAGAGCCTCCCGAGTGGGGCAGACCCTGGGTTCAGACCCGGGTTCATGCTCAGGCTGTGCCACAGCCGGTCGTTGCCAGAAGTCCCATAGGACGGTGCACAATTGGCCAAGGGTCATCCGGGTTAAGGGATGGTTTGGCTGCGGGGCTTTAACTTGGCTCATCGCACACTAGCGACTCCTTGGGGTGGGCCGGGTGCCTGCAGGCTGACTCCGTTCGCCAGATGAATGGTGTTTCCTCCGACACATTGGTGTGGCTGGCTTCCAGGTTAAGCTGGCGGGTGTTACGGAGCGCGGTTGGGCGGGACATGTTTCTGAGGATGCTTGACTCCACCTTGGTCTCTCCTGAGCCCATTGGGGAGTTGCAGCGATGAGACTAGTAAAGAATTGGGGAGAAAATAAAAAGTTATACACAAAAATACACAAAAAGTAATACACAAAAAGAATACAAAAAACACATTCACACTCCAGCATAATGTTCAAGGCCCTGCCTGGGGTTGATTTTTTGTGCTTTAGGAAAAGGGTGAGATAGAAAGAAAGAGTCATTTGTTTCTATGTCATTAATTGGGTCTGTTTCAATGCACTAACGATATGCTAATGATGGAGGAGAGCTCATCCTCAGCATGTCTCTGAGAACATATGAACATTTTCTGACTTCCTGTTACCCTCAGTTCAAAGTCTGGTAATTTGAAGACTTTTTCACAAAAGGGGTAAGGACCCCCAGACCCCTCTCCCTCTACTTGGCATGGGGCTACAGGTTTGGATGGTTGAGGGAAGTGTAGGCCTCCTCAACACATTCCTAAAAACACTGCCCTTTGGCACAGGGAGAGTAGGCAGCAAGAATGGACGGAAAGTGACATTTAATAACAGTTCTTTGGAAATGACATTCATTGTTGCCAGAGTTGAAGACACAGTTGTACACAGAGGGCGCTATTCTGGCCAGTCTCTGATAGAAAGGTCCAAAATAAGGCATGAAGGCTTCCGTTAAATTGGTACACAGGACTGGGAAAGAGTGCAACACAAGCACTAGCATGGAGGGAGGGCCTGTCGTTGAGCAGAAGGAAAGCCAAAACAACAAAGCTACAGCCTCTGAATGTAAACCGGTAAGAGTACATGAGAGAAAGGGTAAAGCACCGTTTACAATGAGGTGCAGGTACACCATGGGAGAGTTTAATGGAAAGAGCCCACAGCCACAGCCTAAACACCATGCCGTTACAACAAAATTAGTCAGAAGAACGGCAGTATTTTGTCTGGGGAAAAAATTGTTTTATGTAAACCCCAAAGAAAGGAAAAGTGGCAGAGAAATAGAACAAGAAGAAGTGAGAAAATGTGGACAGTTACTATGGCTACAGTGCCGTTATCTCATCATCTCCCTGTCATTATCCAACTCTGTATCGGACCTGTATGAAAATCACTCAGCTTATCCGCATCATTTGATGAGCTGCACATAACAAAATAAAGCTCATTGAGACACATACAGTGTCAGTACAATGGTTATTGTATGAGGCAAACATTTACCTCCCACCAGAACAGTGGAGGCTGCTGAGGGGAGGGCGGCTTATAATAATGGCTGGAACGGTGTGAATGGAATGGCATCAAACACATGGAAACCACGAGTTTCATGTATTTGATATCATCCCACTCCAGCCATTACCACGAGCACGTCCTACCCAGTTCAGGTGCCAACAACCTCCTGTGCACCAGATTATGGTGTTTTGGCAACGGGGTTGATCTGCTTTCTAACAATGGGAATACAGTGGCCTGTCAAGCTGTCTAGCTGCATTTACTGGTTTCCTCCAAGCAGTTTACTCTGCTCTGCCTGTCCCCCTTCATGCCAACTCATCCTGAAGTCAGAACAAACACAGAGAGCACTGAGGTTAACACGAGCAGAGAGATCATAGAATAACTATGGCCTGCTTTTCCACCCAAACCCACAAGGAAACCAAAGGGACATGTTATTCACCCAGCTACTTTGATATTCATACGTTCAAACTGATGATGTCACATAACACTGCAATACATTCCTGCTAGGAAGATTAGTTCAGAAACACTTCTTCTGATGGCCTGAACACAGAGGTTTTGGAATGAAGCGTTTGGTAAAGCTTTGCTGTTGTGAATCAAAGGATATTGTAGCAAAAGTTGGTTAAAGCTGGTGTTGTTGCTGGGGCTCATGTCTCCAGGCGAGTCATCTCTTTGTGGGAGAGATAAAGAGGAGAGATAAGATGATTTTGATTAATGGCTCTTTGGCTATGGGATGCCACAGGCAATGCCTTTCATTGCAGGTCTTTCATTTGGAAAACCAGAAAGAGCACTGTGTTCCCTTCAACTTGGCCCACCTGCATCGCTACAGAGAAACAACCAAATGATCAAGAGAATAAATTCCTCCTTTTCATTGGTTGATTCAACCATCCAATTACTGGGAATGTTGTTAAACTCTTCTGAATCGAACTCAAATCCTCAATGACACTAAAACATACACACCCCTCCGTATCTATTTGGACAGTAGCTAAAATGAACAGTAACAGTTAGTTTTCAGTTTTCCCCTCCCCACTCAGACCAATACCAGAAGGTCCTAGCAAAATTCTTCCTTTATAAATTGCTCATTGCTAAGAAGCTATTCATTTTTGACCATTTTAATTTAAAACAATCACAGTAAGGTACTTAATTCTTATCCAAAAAGGATTTGAATAGAGATATAAACGGCAACATTGGCCCTTTAATAGCTGAGGAAGAACATTTAAGAACCTTCATTTTTTTTCCAGTGTAAGCTACACATTGAAAGTTGAGTCTTATAACAATATGCGCAAGCACAGCTCAAAACATTTGTGCAAATCATCCATTGACATCTGTGTATGATTTTAGCAAAACGCTGGGTTCTGTTGTGTGTTTCTAGGCCTGAGTGTTTCCAGCACTGGGCCTTGGCAGAACAAGTCCTTAATCATGTTTCTAAGCAGACTCATAAAGCACGGTGATGACCTCCCCAGGGAACCACGCTGGGTAAACAATACCCTCGCTTTGTCATGCTGTTGAATTAGGGGATCACTACACGCATGTAATTAACATTTGTATTTGACGGAGGACAATAATTAATCTTTGTTAAATGGAAATCGAGCAAACGTCTCCTGCTGGGAAATGGAGAGAAATATGGAGTTGATATGGAGTCGGGGGGTTAAACTGAGAGGAGAAGGCAAAAACAAGACTCATTTGGTTGTCAAGCACCAAATAATAATCACAAAGAGCAAAATAAGCCAAAAATAGACAGCTAGGGTTCCACATTTGGTACTAGTGTTTCTTTAGGAGCACTGGCAGTGTCTCTGTGTCTCTGTGAAAAGGCAGGAGGAGAGATGTCTACTGCAGGAGGGAGAGCGCTGACTGGTTGTGATCAGTCGTTCCTTGTCTTTCCAGGGAAAGTCTGCATGCTGCAGGAGATGTGGGTGAGCTGATGAAAAAGTGACAGAGTGATATATTGTGACTGCAGTGGTAGAAATTCAAATTATCTGTCCTAAACTTTTGGGGTGGTGTCTGAATGTTCCCTGGATAAACTAAATACAATAGACAAAGTCATTTAAATACAGCGGAAAGAGGGAGAGAGTGAGTGAGGGTGAGAGAGAGAGTGAGGGTTAGAGAGTGAGAGAGAGGGGTAGAGAGAGAGAGAGAGAGAGAGGTAGAGAGAAAGAGAAAGAGGGGTAGAGAGAAAGAGAGAGAGGGGTAGAGACAGAGAGAGGTAGAGAGAAAGAGAGGTAGAGAGAGAGAGAGGTAGAGAGAAAGAGAGGTAGAGAGAGAGAGAGGTAGAGAGAAAGAGAGAGCTAGAGAGAAAGAGAGGTAGAGAGAGAGAGAGGTAGAGAGAAAGAGAGAGCGAGAGGTAGAGAGAGAGAGAGAGAGAGAGAGAGAAAGAGGGGTAGAGAGAAAGAGAGAGAGAGGGGTAGAGAGAGGGGGTAGAGAGAGAGAGAGAGGTAGAGAGAGAGGGGGGGGTGACTGAGTGCGAGAGAGAGAGGAGGGGGATAAAAACTTTGAAGCAGTAATGCCTTCCTGCCTGGAGGCAGTAGCGTTCTTCCACTTCTTTTCTCCTGAGCGGGGGGCTGTTTGAGTGGCTTTGAAGATCACAGTGATACCAGCCAAGGCAGCCCAGAACAAGACATCTTCTCTCTCTCTCCCTACATCTTTCTCCCTATGTATCTCTTGCTCTCCATCTTTCACTGCATCTTTCTCTCTCTGTATATCTCTCTCCATCGCTCTCTATATATATCTGTCGGTGGGGCTCTCTTTCTCCTCCCTCCTATCCTCATGCTCTTTTTTCCCTCCTCCGTCCTTTCCATCCTCCCTCCATCTCTCTCTAGCCCTCAACCCTGGGGAAGAAAGAGAAGGGGTAGTTTGTTTGGGAGTTTGTTTCAACATAATAGTGTCCACAGACCACCCATCACCACCATTACGATGCACTCAAGGACGAGGTAAAGGAGAATGAGATAGAAAGAAAGTGAGAGAAAGAGAGAGATGGAGACAGAGAGCAAGAGGAGCAGAGGAGGTTTAGTGGTAATCAGGCAGACCAAACCCCACAGGAGGGTACAACAGATAAACCAATCAGGGGTTCTTTGAGACATAACGATCTAAGTAAGTGGGAGAAAGACAGAGAGAACAAGAGGAAGAGCGGCAATGTGTGAGAAAGACAGTGGGGGAGGAAGAGAGAGAGAGAGAGAGAGAGGAAGAGAGAGGGGAAAAGAGAGTGTGTGAGAGGAAAAGAGAGTGTGTGAGAGGAAAAGAGAGTGTGTGAGATGAAAAGAGAGTGTGTGAGAGAGAGAGAGAGAGAGGGGAGAAAAGAGAGTGTGTGTGAGAGAGAGAGGACTTTTTAAACGGTGTCTTTCATTACTTAAACAATCTCATTTAATTTAAAACTCACCCCCCCCCTTAAAAATAAAAAAAACACAAATATATCCTGTACTGTATACATTTACCATACTCACCTTTCTATCTACCACATGATACAAACCAACATCACAATACCCACTCCTACAACTGTATATCCAGAACATCTTCCCCAGGTATACAGACAGCCCCCCCCAACACACCATATCTCCTCAAACATCTCCACACATTTTATAGAACTCAAACTCAACCCTGAGGCGTGCAGAGACCATCCCATTAAACAATAGTAAAGAGTCTGTTATCCCCCCACCTTTGACCCTGTTCCTCCTTGTTAGCCAAATAGCTAACTGTGCATGAGCAAACAAAGTTCAATAAAACACATTTGGCTTTCTCCTTACTCGAATACCTGGATCCCATTACGAACATCCCAACAGTAAAAACCACCCCCAACATCTCACACAGACATTCCAACAGTAAACACCACACCAACCTCTCACACAGACATCCCAACAGTAAACACCACACCAACCTCTCACACAGACATTCCAACAGTAAAAACCACCCCCAACCTCTCACACAGACATCCCAACAGTAAACACCACACCAACCTCTCACACAGACATTCCAACAGTAAAAACCACCCCCGACCTCTCACACAGACATCCCAACAGTAAAAACCACCCCCAACCTCTCACACAGACATCCCAACAGAGACATTAAAGGCATTAACCTGGTGCACACAGAAAACACATGAATCACAGTTTCTCTCATAACACAGAAAGGACACCCCTGCCCGACTCCCGGTTCAACCCGTGCCAACCAGCTGTTAGTGGCCAGGGCTCCATGAAGAACCCTCCACTGGAGTTCCCCTGACCTCCTTGGTACTGGGGGTTTGTAGAGCCCCCTCCACCTAAAACCCACCATACTCTCCACCCCACATACCCCCTGCCACTGATGTGCCTTCACTCCTGTTAGGCTCCTAATGTTCCTAACCTTAACGCAGAGGTTGTAGAGGGCTTTACCTCCCACATCCTCAAACTCCCCCAGGGTCGGAGTGTTAAAATATAACAAGTCCTCCAGACCCCCTTGCCAGTCTCCAGTCTCTGCCGTCACCTGCAGTGGAGGAAACATTGGTGGCCCCTCTCCCTTTGGCCGCTCAAACATCCCCCTAACCAGCTCAGACAGTGCCTCATGGACCTCCTCCAGGAATCTCTCCAGCAGCCTAAGAGACGTTATTCCTGTTTGTTGTGCCAAGACATTCAGGGTTTTCCACCCCTCCTCTCCCAGCAGTCTCAGGTCACCCAGCCTTTGTAAACCAACCCCCTGCCGTTAGTTGCCTCTGCAGGGTAGCTGACTCCACACCCCCTTCTCGTATGGGCCTTAGCAGCTACCAGGCCCTCAGCATTGCAGAGTAAATATCTGAGAGACCTGCTGTACTCAGCCTCTCCAGCTTCATGAGGAACAGCTGCCGGTCCAACCCTAATCCGCCGGCTCTCCTCAGCAGCACACGTGCTGGCTCCCTCCAGCCAACATCAACATGGTACAGCAGTCTCTGCACCGCCTTTAGCCTGAAAGCAGCCATCCTGCTCTCTAGTTCCACCAGGCCCTGTCCTCCTTCATGAATGGTCATGTACAACACTGCTGCCTTCAGCCAGTGATGGCCCGACCAGAAGAAGTCCACCAGCTTGCATTGCAGGTCTGCGAGCAGACCGGCAGGGGGGGTTGAGGAAAGGCAGTTTATGTCCCAGGGAAGATGTACCAGGTTGTTAATTATCAGCACCCTCCCTCTATATGACACTTGGGACAGGAGCCACCTCCACCTGGCCAGTCTTGACACCACTGCCTGTGACAGCCCCTCCCAGGTCTTCCTTACCCACTTCTCTGAGCACAGGTACACCCCCAACACTTTAAGCCCTTCACAACCCCACTGCAAACCCCCTGGAAGCAGAGGAAGAGCCCTATCCCCCCATGCCCCACATAACAGAGCTTTGCTCTTGCCCCAGTTTACCTTAGCTGACGAAGCTCCCTCGTACACCTTCAGACTGGTCTCAGAATGGTCTCTAGTGCCTGTATCCTGATCATCCCTGACCATCACAGAAACATCATCTGCATATGCTGACACTGCTATGCCTGTCACCACATCCATTCCTGTCCAGCACACCCCCAGCAGTCTCCTACATAGCAGTCCTAAAAAAGGCTCAATGGCTAATGTGTATAACTGCCCAGATAGAGGGCATCCTTGTCTAATGCCCTGTCTCACCCAGACTGGCCTACTGAGCCCCCCTCCCACTTTGACCATACATGACGCACCAGCATACAACATCTTCACACATGTCAAAAAACTCTTCCCAAACATCACATTAAACAGATACTCATGTTCCACTCTATCAAAAGCCTTCTCTTGGTCTAAAGCGACCAGTCCAAAGTTCACATTAGAAACTTTCAACAAGTCCAACATGTCCCTGATTAAGAGCAAGTTGTCCGTGATTGAGCGTCCCGGTACACAATATGTACCTTATGTACTATCGAGTCCAAATGGGACTTCAGTCTGTTAGAGAGGACTTTGGCAAATATCTTGTAGTCCGCACAGAGTAATGCCACAGGCCTCCAGTTCTTAAGTTCACACAAGTCCCCTTTTATGGGCAGGAGAGTCAGAGCCGCCCGACGGCAGCTCATCGGCAACTCTCCTACCCCGACACATTCACGCAACACGCAAAAGAAATCCTGTCCAATTATTCCCCAGAATTTTTTATAAAACTCCACTGGGAGTCCATCGACCCCCAGTGCACGACCGGGGGACATCTGGGTTACGGCCTCTGCCAGTTCCTGGGACAACAGAGGAATGTCCATTTCATCCCTCTGTGCCAGAGAGAGCTTAGGGAGTCCTGCGAACAAGACTTGAGCACACATAGGATCACATACTTCTGCCCTATACAATTCAGTATAAAACTCCACTGTCCGCTCCCGCATCTCACCCACCACAGAGGTCACCCGCCCATCAGACAGCCGCATCTCCCCACCACAGAGGTCACCCGCCCATCAGACAGCCGCATCTCCCCACCACAGAGGTCACCCGCCCATCAGACAGCCGTAGACAATGCATACCCTTGGCTTCCCCGCTATGTCTTTCCAAACCAAAGAAGAAGGAGCTGGGAGCATCCATCTCCTTCGGCATGGAGAACCTAGCTCTTACAAGTGCTCCCTTTGCTTTAACCTGGAAAAAACTACCCAGGTCCCTACGTAATTTGGCTAAATTAGCCTGGATGCCTTCATTGCCTGGCCCCACCATTGCTACCTCCATCTCACTAATACAACACTCTAGTTCCCCTAATACTCTCCTAGCCTCTGAGGATGAGAGAGCTGTGTACTGTTGACAGAAAAGCCAAATTTGGACTTTCCCCACATCCCACCATTGACTCACACTCCTCTCTTCGCTACCCCCACCTTTCCCAAAAGGTCTGGAAACCTGAGCAAAAAGTGGCATTGTTATGAATCCCTTTTGGCCCGACAGTCTAGGGGGGATGGTAACGAGACCCGTAACATAAGGGGAGGGGGGGGCAGGAAAAGGGCTGAGCTGGACCCAAGGAAAGAAACAATAAGCATCCAAAACACCCCTAAGCTAGACTAGCCTATTTCAACAACAGCTAACGAACTAACCAAAAATACAGTGGGTGGTCCGCCCAGTTCTAACTAGTGTTTTTAACAAAGTTTACCTACGGGTAGTGTATGCCCATGGGCGACTTGTCTTGGTTCCCCCTTTTCCCACCAGCAAACAAACACAAACACCATAACCAAAAACAATACCCACAGGTGAGGACAAAGTGATATGGAGGTGCTCAAACAAAAGATAGCTCAATATATAAAGAACGATAGTGACATTGTAGAAGAGGGTGAAACAGAGCGATCTATAGACATATGGCATTTACAGAGAGATTGCGCTCTAGAGCAGACAACTGACAGGGTTTTTAAACCAAGGGAAAGGAACTGTGATTGGGTAGGAAACAGGAGGAGGTGTGTCTTCTGATTGACGATTGATTGGTGACTGATTGGGGAGTGATGATTTTCACCTGTGAGGGGAGAAGGAGAGAAAAGAACACAGGTCACATACACCCACAGGATACCTGTATCCGTAACAGGCATCTTGTAAGAGCTTTACATTGAACTTCCAATAAGATGCCTGCCGGGGCCCTGGTGAAATAGACACCTGAGCCGTGGTTATGTGGTGATCCGAAAACCCACCGGGAGAAGGGTAGCGCCCAGCAGCCTATTGCTCTGATTCCTGGACATGTAAAACCGATCCAGTCGGGCTGCACTCACCCTAGCTCCAAATACCTTCACCCATGTATACTGTCTTGTGTTGGGCTGCACTCACCCTAGCCCCAAATACCTTCACCCATGTATACTGTCTTGTGTTGGGCTGCACTCACCCTAGCTCCAAATACCTTCACCCATGTATACTGTCTTGTGTTGGGCTGCACTCACCCTAGCTCCAAATACCTTCACCCATGTATACTGTCTTGTGTTGGGCTGCACTCACCCTAGCTCCAAATACCTTCACCCATGTATACTGTCTTGTGTTGGGCTGCACTCACCCTATCTCCAAATACCTTCATCCATGTATACTGTCTTGTGTTGGGCTGCACTCACCCTAGCTCCAAAGACCTTCACCCATGTATACTGTCTTGTGTCAGGATGTCTAGTTCTGCAATCATCCACCAGGTCAAACTGCTAAAGGATGTCCCTTAACCGATTGCTGCAGCTGTACATAGTCTATTGGTAAATAGCCCACCCTTTTTCACCTACCTCATCCCCATACTGTTTTTATTTATTTACTTTTCTGCTCTTGTGCACACCAATATCTCTACCTGTACATGACCATCTGATCATTCATCACTCCAGTGTTAATCTGCAAAATTGTAATTATTTGCCTACCTCCTCATGCCTTTTGCACACATTGTATATAGACTCCCCCTTTGGTTTCTACTGTGTTATTGACTTGTTAATTGTTTACTCCATGTGTAACTCTTTGTTGTCTGCTCACACTGCTATGCTTTATCTTGGCCAGGTCGCAGTTGCAAATGAGAACTTGTTCTCAACTAGCCTACCTGGTTAACTAAAGGTGAAATAAAAAAAATTAAATAAATAAAAACATCCCCCACTGAGCCTGAATGAGGATCCTCCCCATTTCTGTCTTTCGTAAAATCCATTGTGCAGTTCCAGTCCCTGCCGACCACCAGCATCTCCTCAGGCACTATCTGTGAGAGTTCCTGTCTAAGACACCCAAATAGAAGTGCCCTCTCTCCCTGTGTTAGGGGCATACACATGTATAAAAAAAACTGTTGTTAATTTCTACTTTTACTACAAGCAGTCTACCACTACACACCTCCTTTGGGGAGAACATTTTTACAGACAGACCAGATACAAAAATGACACTAACATTTGCCCCATGTCTGAACAAACTTGCCCCTTTCCACCAAAGCCCCCAATCGACTTCATTCAACACATCACTATGCGACTCCTGCAGAAACAACACCTGTACTTTGTTTTGTTTTACATATTCACCCAACACACTCCTCTTTCCCGCATCTCTGGCGCCATTTATATTGAGCGATCCTATCCGAAGAATCTCCATAAGAAGTGGGAGAAAAGACAGCAGAGAAAGGGACCAATAGCAAAGCTCAAAAATCCCCAGTGTCAGAAAGAAAATATACATCTAAACAGTGTCTGAAGGTAGACCCTTACGCACTGTTGTGATCCACTTCCTCAACCTAAACCGTTTCCTGGGTGAGAGGACACCAAGCTCCTCATTTTTCATAGCGTGTTGTACTGATCTTACAAACATTCCCGGATCGGAAAAAAGCCTCAAGATGAACTTTTTCCCCCTTAGTCTCATTCAGGAACCCTGTCAGTTCCCCCACCGTGTACTTTGACCCATCTGCTTGACTGGCTGTCAGCTCTGGACCCATTAAGGAGGAGTCTGAAAAAAAGCCTCTCCTCCTCCTCATCTCCATCTCCCATCCTGAACACCTGCCCTACCTCTCTGGTCGGGGCCTCCTCCCGAGCACCAGGCAACGTTTCCTTGGTGCCTTTGACCATCCCAGCATCTCCCCTCCCACCACCTTTCTTCTCCCCCTTTTTCCTTTTCCGCTCGACACCGTCCTCCTCCCCCCCTAGTCTCTACCCTTCCCAACTATACTCTCCTCGTCCACTAGCATAACATGACTAGTCCCAGTCTCATGTACACCACCATCCATAACATGGTGAGACCCAGTTTCATCTACACCACCATCCATAACATGACTAGTCCCAGTCTCATGTACACCACCATCCATAACATGGTGAGACCCAGTTTCATCTACACCACCATCCATAACATGACTAGTCCCAGTCTCATGTACACCACCATCTATAACATGACTAGACCCAGCCTCATCTACACCACCCTCTCTAGCATGACTAGACCCAGCCTCATCTACACCACCCTCTCTAGCATGACTAGACCCAGCCTCATCTACACCACCATCCATAACATGACTAGTCCCAGTCTCATGTACACCACCATCCATAACATGACTAGTCCCAGTCTCATGTACACCACCATCCATAACATGACTAGTCCCAGTCTCATGTACACCACCATCCATAACATGACTAGTCCCAGTCTCATGTACACCACCATCCATAACATGGTGAGACCCAGTTTCATCTACACCACCATCCATAACATGACTAGTCCCAGTCTCATGTACACCACCATCCATAACATGACTAGTCCCAGTCTCATCTATACCACCATCCATAACATGACTAGACCCAGCCTCATCTACACCACCATCTATAACATGACTAGACCCAGCCTCATCTACACCACCCTCTCTAGCATGACTAGACCCAGCCTCATCTACACCACCCTCTCTAGCATGACTAGACCCAGCCTCATCTACACCACCCTCTCTAGCAGGACTAGACCCAGCCTCATCTACACCACCATCCATAACATGACTAGTCCCAGTCTCATGTACACCACCATCCATAACATGACTAGTCCCAGTCTCATGTACACCACCATCCATAACATGACTAGTCCCAGTCTCATGTACACCACCATCCATAACATGACTAGTCCCAGTCTCATGTACACCACCATCCATAACATGGTGAGACCCAGTTTCATCTACACCACCATCCATAACATGACTAGTCCCAGTCTCATGTACACCACCATCCATAACATGACTAGTCCCAGTCTCATCTATATCACCATCCATAACATGACTAGACCCAGCCTCATCTACACCACCATCTATAACATGACTAGACCCAGCCTCATCTACACCACCATCCATAACATGACTAGACCCAGCCTCATCTACACCACCATCCATAACATGACTAGTCGGAGTCTCATCTACACCACCATCCATAACATGACTAGTCCCAGTCTCATGTACACCACCATCCATAACATGACTAGTCCCAGTCTCATGTACACCACCATCCATAACATGACTAGTCCCAGTCTCATGTACACCACCATCCATAACATGACTAGTCCCAGTCTCATGTACACCACCATCCATAACATGATGAGACCCAGTTTCATCTACACCACCATCCATAACATGACTAGTCCCAGTCTCATGTACACCACCATCCATAACATGACTAGTCCCAGTATCATGTACACCACCATCCATAACATGGTGAGACCCAGTTTCACCTACACCACCATCCATAACATGACTAGTCCCAGTCTCATGTACACCACCATCCATAACATGACTAGTCCCAGTCTCATGTACACCACCATCCATAACATGACTAGTCCCAGTCTCATCTATACCACCATCCATAACATGACTAGACCCAGCCTCATCTACACCACCATCTATAACATGACTAGACCCAGCCTCATCTACACCACCCTCTCTAGCATGACTAGACCCAGCCTCATCTAAACCACCATCCATAACATGACTAGTCGGAGTCTCATCTACACCACCATCCATAACATGACTAGTCCCAGTCTCATGTACACCACCATCCATAACATGACTAGTCCCAGTCTCATGTACACCACCATCCATAATATGACTAGTCCCAGTCTCATGTACACCACCATCCATAACATGACTAGTCCCAGTCTCATGTACACCACCATCCATAACATGACTAGTCCCAGTCTCATGTACACCACCATCCATAACATGACTGGTCACAGTCTCATCTACACCACCATCCATAACACGACTAGACCCAGCCTCATCTACACCACCATCTGTAGCATGACTAGACCCAGCCTCATCTACACCACCATCCATAACATGACTAGACCCAGCCTCATCTACACCACCATCTGTAGCATGACTAGTCACAGCCTCATCTACACCACCATCTGTAGACTGACTAGACCCAGTATCATCTACACCACCATCCATTACATGACTAGACCCAGCCTCATCTACACCACCATCTGTAGCATGACTAGTCCCAGCCTCATTTACACCACCATCTGTAGCATGACTAGTCCCAGTCTCATCTACACCACCATCCATTACATGACTAGACCCAGCCTCATCTAAACCACCATCTATAACATGACTAGACCCAGCCTCATCTACACCACCCTCTCTAGCATGACTAGACCCAGCCTCATGTACACCACCATCCATAACATGACTAGTCCCATTCTCATGTACACCACCATCCATAACATGACTAGTCCCAGTATCATGTACACCACCATCCATAACATTACTAGTCCCAGTCTCATGTACACCACCATCCATAACATGACTAGTCCCAGTCTCATGTACACCACCATCCATAACATGACTAGTCCCAGTCTCATCTATACCACCATCCATAACATGACTAGACCCAGCCTCATCTACACCACCATCTATAACATGACTAGACCCAGCCTCATCTACACCACCCTCTCTAGCATGACTAGACCCAGCCTCATCTACACCACCATCCATAACATGACTAGTCGGAGTCTCATCTACACCACCATCCATAACATGACTAGTCCCAGTCTCATGTACACCACCATCCATAACATGACTAGTCCCAGTCTCATGTACACCACCATCCATAATATGACTAGTCCCAGTCTCATGTACACCACCATCCATAACATGACTAGTCCCAGTCTCATGTACACCACCATCCATTACATGATGAGACCCAGTTTCATCTACACCACCATCCATAACATGACTAGTCCCAGTCTCATGTACACCACCATCCATAACATGACTAGTCCCAGTATCATGTACACCACCATCCATAACATGACTGGTCACAGTCTCATCTACACCACCATCCATAACACGACTAGACCCAGCCTCATCTACACCACCATCTGTAGCATGACTAGACCCAGCCTCATCTACACCACCATCTGTAGCATGACTAGTCCCAGCCTCATCTACACCACCATCTGTAGCATGACTAGTCCCAGTCTCATCTACACCACCATCCATTACATGACTAGACCCAGCCTCATCTAAACCACCATCTATAACATGACTAGACCCAGCCTCAGAAAACACCACCCTCTCTAGCATGACTAGACCCAGCCTCATCTACACCACCATCCATAACATGACTAGAACCAGCCTCATCTACACCACCATCTCTAGCATGACTAGACCCAGCCTCATCTACACCACCATCCATAACATGACTAGACCCAGCCTCATCTACACCACCCTCTCTAGCATGACTATACCCAGCCTCATCTACACCACCATCCATAACATGACTAGTCGGAGTCTCATCTACACCACCATCCATAACATGACTAGTCCCAGTCTCATGTACACCACCATCCATAACATGACTAGTCCCAGTCTCATGTACACCACCATCCATAATATGACTAGTCCCAGTCTCATGTACACCACCATCCATAACATGACTAGTCCCAGTCTCATGTACACCACCATCCATAACATGATGAGACCCAGTTTCATCTGCACCACCATCCATAACATGACTAGTCCCAGTCTCATGTACACCACCATCCATAACATGACTAGTCCCAGTATCATGTACACCACCATCCATAACATGACTGGTCATAGTCTCATCTACACCACCATCCATAACACGACTAGACCCAGCCTCATCTACACCACCATCTGTAGCATGACTAGACCCAGCCTCATCTACACCACCATCCATAACATGACTAGACCCAGACTCATCTACACCACCATCCATAACATGACTAGACCCAGCCTCATCTACACCACCATCTGTAGACTGACTAGACCCAGCCTCATCTACACCACCATACATAACATGACTAGGCCCGCCTCATCTACACCACCATCGATAACACGACTAGACCTAGCCTCATCTACACCACCATCTGTAGACTGACTAGACCCAGCCTCATCTACACCACCATCCATAGCATGACTAGACCCAGCCTCATCTACACCACCATCCATAGCATGACTAGACCCAGCCTCACCTACACCACCATCTGTAGCATGACTAGACCCATTCTCATCTATACCACCATCTGTAGCATGACTAGACCCATTCTCATCTACACCACCATCTGTAGCATGAGTAGACCCCACCTCATCTACACCACCATCTGTAGCATGACTAGACCCAGCTTCATCTACACCACTATCTGTAGCATGACTAGACCCCACCTCATCTACACCACCATCTGTAGCATGACGAGACCCAGACTCATCTACACCACCATCTGTAGCATGACTAGACCCATTCCCATCTACACCACCATCTGAGCATGACTAGACCCAGACTCATCTACACCACCATCTGTAGCATGACTAGACCCATTCTCATCTACACCACCATCCATAACATGACTAGACCCAGACTCATCTACACCACCATCCATAACATGACTAGTCGGAGTCTCATCTACACCACCATCCATAACATGACTAGTCCCAGTCTCATGTACACCACCATCCATAACATGACTAGTCCCAGTCTCATGTACACCACCATCCATAACATGACTAGTCCCAGTCTCATGTACACCACCATCCATAACATGACTAGTCCCAGTCTCATGTACACCACCATCCATAACATGATGAGACCCAGTTTCATCTACACCACCATCCATAACATGACTAGTCCCAGTCTCATGTACACCACCATCCATAACATGACTAGTCCCAGTATCATGTACACCACCATCCATAACATGGTGAGACCCAGTTTCATCTACACCACCATCCATAACATGACTAGTCCCAGTCTCATGTACACCACCATCCATAACATGACTAGTCCCAGTCTCATGTACACCACCATCCATAACATGACTAGTCCCAGTCTCATCTATACCACCATCCATAACATGACTAGACCCAGCCTCATCTACACCACCATCTATAACATGACTAGACCCAGCCTCATCTACACCACCCTCTCTAGCATGACTAGACCCAGCCTCATCTACACCACCATCCATAACATGACTAGACCCAGCCTCATCTACACCACCATCTGTAGCATGACTAGTCACAGCCTCATCTACACCACCATCTGTAGACTGACTAGACCCAGTATCATCTACACCACCATCCATTACATGACTAGACCCAGCCTCATCTACACCACCATCTGTAGCATGACTAGTCCCAGCCTCATTTACACCACCATCTGTAGCATGACTAGTCCCAGTCTCATCTACACCACCATCCATTACATGACTAGACCCAGCCTCATCTAAACCACCATCTATAACATTACTAGACCCAGCCTCATCTACACCACCCTCTCTAGCATGACTAGACCCAGCCTCATGTACACCACCATCCATAACATGACTAGTCCCATTCTCATGTACACCACCATCCATAACATGACTAGTCCCAGTATCATGTACACCACCATCCATAACATGACTAGTCCCAGTCTCATGTACACCACCATCCATAACATGACTAGTCGGAGTCTCATCTACACCACCATCCATAACATGACTAGTCCCAGTCTCATGTACACCACCATCCATAACATGACTAGTCCCAGTCTCATGTACACCACCATCCATAATATGACTAGTCCCAGTCTCATGTACACCACCATCCATAACATGACTAGTCCCAGTCTCATGTACACCACCATCCATAACATGATGAGACCCAGTTTCATCTACACCACCATCCATAACATGACTAGTCCCAGTCTCATGTACACCACCATCCATAACATGACTAGTCCCAGTATCATGTACACCACCATCCATAACATGACTGGTCACAGTCTCATCTACACCACCATCCATAACACGACTAGACCCAGCCTCATCTACACCACCATCTGTAGCATGACTAGACCCAGCCTCATCTACACCACCATCTGTAGCATGACTAGTCCCAGCCTCATCTACACCACCATCTGTAGCATGACTAGTCCCAGTCTCATCTACACCACCATCCATTACATGACTAGACCCAGCCTCATCTACACCACCCTCTCTAGCATGACTAGACCCAGCCTCATCTACACCACCATCCATAACATGACTAGAACCAGCCTCATCTACACCACCATCTCTAGCATGACTAGACCCAGCCTCATCTACACCACCATCCATAACATGACTAGACCCAGACTCATCTACACCACCATCCATAACATGACTAGACCCAGCCTCATCTACACCACCATCTGTAGACTGACTAGACCCAGCCTCATCTACACCACCATACATAACATGACTAGGCCCGCCTCATCTACACCACCATCGATAACACGACTAGACCTAGCCTCATCTACACCACCATCTGTAGACTGACTAGACCCAGCCTCATCTACACCACCATCCATAGCATGACTAGACCCAGCCTCATCTACACCACCATCCATAGCATGACTAGACCCAGCCTCACCTACACCACCATCCATAACATGACTAGACCCAGCGTCATCTACACCACCATCCATAGCATGACTAGACCCAGCCTCATCTACACCACCATCTGTAGACTGACTAGACCCAGCCTCATCTACACCACCATACATAACATGACTAGGCCCGCCTCATCTACACCACCATCGATAACACGACTAGACCTAGCCTCATCTACACCACCATCTGTAGACTGACTAGACCCAGCCTCATCTACACCACCATCCATAGCATGACTAGACCCAGCCTCATCTACACCACCATCCATAGCATGACTAGACCCAGCCTCACCTACACCACCATCCATAACATGACTAGACCCAGCCTCAGCTACCCCACCATCTGTAGACTGACTAGGCCCAGCCTCATCTACACCACCATCCATAGCATGACTAGACCCCACCTCATCTACACCACAATCTATAGCCTGACTAGACCCAGCTTCATCTACACCACCATCTGTAGCATGACTAGACCCATTCTCATCTATACCACCATCTGTAGCATGACTAGACCCATTCTCATCTACACCACCATCTGTAGCATGAGTAGACCCCACCTCATCTACACCACCATCTGTAGCATGACTAGACCCAGCTTCATCTACACCACTATCTGTAGCATGACTAGACCCCACCTCATCTACACCACCATCTGTAGCATGACGAGACCCAGACTCATCTACACCACCATCTGTAGCATGACTAGACCCATTCCCATCTACACCACCATCTGTAGCATGACTAGACCCAGACTCATCTACACCACCATCTGTAGCATGACTAGACCCATTCTCATCTATACCACCATCCATAACATGACTAGACCCAGACTCATCTACACCACCATCTGTAGCATGACTAGACCCATTCTCATCTACACCACCATCCGTAGCCTGATAAGGCCCAGCCTCTGCTGCCTGCGTCTTATGGCCCCCTGCACGTTGACCTCGATTTCCCCCACTGGCTCTTGTACCCCCACCTTGTCTACGGCCTTTATATGGGTACGCAAAGCTCTTATGCCCCAAATCCCCACACTCAAAACATACTATTTGTACTGGCAAACCCTGTGTAGAGCCCCTCCCCATGCCTCATTTTAAAATGCACATTGTACTGTTGCTCATTGTTATTCAGAAACATGAACAATTGCCTCCGGAACGAAGCAACGGCATCTGCCTGAAAACCTGCCGACTGTACACGAAACCCACTAAAAAACTTACCAAACAGACTCAGTTCTTTCCGGATTTGATCATCTGTAATAAACGGAGGCAAATTAGCTGTTACCACTCTAGTCAAAGGACTCGACAGGGGAGAAATCAGCACCAACACATTCCTTACAAATATCCCGCTAGCAATTAGCCTACCCACCAAATGTACTCTTTTCATGAACACAACCACAGCTTTGTTCATTCTAGATGCAGAATGTATAAATTCAGCTTCTACCTGGCCTCCCGAGTGGCGCAGTGGTCTAAGGTACTGCATCTCAGTGTTAGCTGTGCCACTAGAGATTCTGGGTTCGAGTCTAGGCCCGGCCGTGACCGGGAGAACCATGGGGCAGCGCACAATTGGCCCAGCGTCGTTCGGGTTAGGGGAGGGTTGTGTTTCGTTGGATGCGAGGCTCTCAACCTTCTCCTGTCCCTAGTCCGTACGGGAGTTGCAGCTATGAGACAAGACTGTAACTACCAATTGGATACCACAAAATTGGGGAGAAGAAGGGGTTAAAAAAATTAAATACCTGTTCGCCTAGGGCGAGCAGAACCTCCTCCACCTTAACTCCAATCTTAGGAACACAGCTGAATCCATGCCATAATGACAGAGTCTCCTCCGCGCTAGGCTGTGAAGCCATCGCGCACACCAAACCCCAGGAAACTAAAAATCTTTCCTCTTCCTCCCTAACTTTGAAAAAACTGTGGGTACCACTAAACTAACAGTATGTTAAAACTCCACCATAGAAAATAAAAATTGAAAGAAAACACCAAGAAGAAATTCAAGAAAACCACCTCTCAACTACCAAACACTCCCAGCATGCACTGCAAGAGAGAAAGGGAGGAAGAGAGAGGTGTGAGAGAGAGAGAGCGAGCGAGAGAGAGTGTGAGAGAGAAAATCTTTACAGACTCAGTGAGCATAGCCTTGCTATTGAGAAAGACCGCCGAATGCAGACCTGGCTCTCAAGAGAAGACAGGCAATGTGCACACTGCCCACAAAATGAGGTCCAAACCTATATTTATGTTAATTTATTTCCCCTTTTGTACTTGAACTATTTGCACGTTATTACAACACTGTATATAGACATAATATGACATTTGAAAAGTCATTATTCTTTTGGAACGTTTTTGAGTGTAATGTTTCCACTTTAGTTTATTATCTATTTCACTTGCTTTGGCAGAGTAAACATGTGTTTTCCATGCCAATAAACCCCTTAAATTGAAATTGAAATGGAGAGGAAGGAAGAGAGAGTGTGTGTGAGAGACAGACAGACAGAGAGAGAGAGAGAGAGAGAGAGAGAGAGAGAGAAAGAGAGAGAGCGAGAGAGAGAGAGAGAGAGAGAGCGAGAGAGAGAGAGAGAGAGAGAGGGGGGAGTGTAAGAGGTAGGAGGACAGTTTGAGAGAGAGAGAGAGAGAGAGAGAGAGAGAGAGGAGGAAGGAAGGAAGAGTGTGTGTGAGAGAGAGAGAGAGAGGGGGAGAGAGAGAGAGACGCACACACACTCTGAAGGATACGCGCAAGAGCCTGAGTGATGCTCATGACCTCAGTGCTTACAGAGAGAGAGGCGAGTGCTATTTCTGAATCCACCATGAATCTTTCACAATTAGACAGCCTGATTGCCAGAGTCCTCTGTTGCTATGTGTTGACAACCTACCTTCACAACACATCCATTTATCTGTGTTTCTTAATGGCTCTCATAAACAAAGCACCTAGAAACTTAAGTGAAGAAAACAACAGCTAATTTTCAGTTTGGTGTTTTAATTGCTTTAATTGTCCATTTTGTGCTACAAAGGAGATGTAATTGGTCCAAACTGTCAGCTCTAAAGGGATTTACCAACCAACCAGCATCACCTTTCCCTGAGCCTTGTCAGAAAACAACTACTGTACACAGCTCCCATGTAGCCTAGTACAGTTCTTTCCCTATCAGTCAATCTAAACTCAGCGCTTTACTCTGGCCAGCAGTGGTGTGACCAATGGAGTAGGTTGCTACATCTCTATCCTCCGGTATGCGCGTGGTTGAGGCTCCCGTTCACCCATAGTCCGAGGTGCTTGTCACGTCCTGCTGCCTGGCGCCATTACAGCGGCCATCACTCAGGCATTATTCATGGCCCTGGAAGAGTTTGTCAGGGGCTGTGCCCGCAGGTGCTGTGACAACCCTCTCAATCACCCACAATCCCCAGCAGCTCCCCGCCAGCCCGATCCTACCACGATGGCAACCCACATCCCAGCCGACCTCTCTGCCTCCCATCCCCATTCGAAGGGGAATCGACATCCCTCCGTGAGTTACTTACATACATAAATACTGCGGTGAATACCTTCATTTGGAATCTATGTGTTTCTGATGAAAGCCCGCCTGGCATCTGTCCGCCACACAAATAACGGCCAGCGCCACACATTTCAATGCCTAGCCTGTCCACGTCAGCATACTCCCGGGTGAAAGATTGCCAGGGGATTGTATTAACTTGTTTGTTCAATTTCACAGAGCCACATAACTCCTAGTGCCATCAGGAGCCCCCCCCGCCCCCCAAACCATTACTTTCTCTCTGTGATGCCTTGCTAGCATACGCTACACTACACCAAGTAGGCCCAGAAATGTAATTTATACACAGCCATTCAGGTGTGTCACGCCAACCTTCATGGCAGACAGTAAATATCCCACCGCCTGCCGCCGTCATCTTTCTGTTGACAAAGTGAGGAGGGATACGCAGGGGGGACTATTTACCTAAAATGACTGCATTTGATACATTAACATAGATCGTATCACGGCTGTCCTCGCGTCCCGCTTCTCAGCTCAATCACAGACATTAGAGAGACTCAAGGTGAGATGTCGGCCCGGCTGTTATTTTCGACTCCCTCCCCCTGACTATGTGAATAAGGTTCGTCGCATTACATTAGCTATATTCCAACACTTGGCTCCCGCTCAAATACATGATTAACTCTCCCTAAGTAGTGTGGATGTATTGCTGCTTACAGAATATTCTACAGCTAGCCGCTGTGCAGTCCTGTAATCAGTTTTAGCCACAGCGACAAACATCCAAAGTTCTCTGACGTTCTGTGCCTTCAGAAAGTATTCACAACCCTTGACTTACTCCACATTTTGTTGTGTTCAGCCTGAATTCAAAATGGATTAAATATATATATATATATTCTCACCGATCTACACACGATACCACATAATGACAAAGTGAAAACATGTTTGTTTTTCAATCTTTGAAAATGTATTTCAAATGAAAATGAGAAATATCTAATTTGAATAAGTATTCACACCCCTGAGTCAATGTTAGAATCTCCTTTGGTAGCAATGACAGCTGTGAGTCTTTCTGGGTAAGTCTCTAAGAGCTTTGCACACCTGGATTGTACAATATTTGCACATTATTCTTTTTAAAATTCTTCAAGCTGTGTCAAGTTGGTTGTTGATCATTGCTAAACAGCCATTTTCAAGTCAAGCCAATTTAAGTCAAAACTGTAACTAGGCCACTCAGGAATATTCAATATCGTTTTGGTAAGCAACCTCAGTGTATATTTGGCCTTGTGTTTAAGGTTATTGTCCTGCTGAAAGGGGAATTTGTCTCCCAGTGTCTGCTGGAAAGCAGACTGAACCAGGTGTTCCTCTAGGATTTTGTCCCTGCTTAACTCTATTTTGTTAATTTTTTTATTTAAAAACCTCCCTTGTCCTTGCCGATGACAAGCATACCCATAACATGATGCAGCCACCACCATGCTTGAAAATGCAAAGAGTGGTACTCAGAAATGTGATGGATTTGCCTCAAATATAACGCTTTGTATTCAAAACATAAAGCTAATTTCTTTCTCACATTTTATGCAGCTTTACTTTAGAGCATTTTAAAAAATATTGTTATTCTTTAGAGGCTTCCTTCTTTTCACTCTGTCATGTTAGTACTGTGGAGTTTTTTTTTAAATTTACCTTTATTTAACTAGGCAAGTCAGTTAAGAACAAATTCTTATTTTCAATGACGGCCTAGGAACGGTGGGTTAACTGCCTGTTCAGGTGCAGAACGAGAGATTTATACCTTGTCAGCTCTGGGATTTGAACTTGCAACCTTTACGGTTGCTTTAATTGTCCATTTTGTGCTACAAAGGAGATGTAATTGGTCCAAACTGTCAGCTCTAAAGGGATTTACCAACCAACCAGCATCACCTTTCCCTGAGCCTTTACACACATTTTGGTGGTGTTCTAGTCCAACTCTCTAACCACTGGGCTGGCCTGCCGCCCCAGTAACTACAATGTTGTTGAAATTCACTGCTCAAATTAGGAACCATACAGATAATTGTATGTGTGGGGTACAGAGATGAGGTAGTCATTAAAGAAAGCATGTTAAACACTTTTATTGCACACAGAGCGAGTCCATGCAACTTATTATGCAACTTGTTAAGCACATTTTTACTCCGGAACTTATTTAGGCTTGCCTTAACAAAAGGCTTGAATACTTATTGACTCAAGACATTTCAGCATTTCATTTTGTATTAATTTGTAAAAGATTCGAAAAACATTATTCCACTTTGACATTATGAGAAATTGTGTGAGGGCCAAACCTAAATGGAAGCCATTTTAAATTCAGGCTGTAACACAACAAAATGTGGGAAAAGTCAAGGGGTTGTGAATACTTTCTGAATACACTGTAAATAAGACTTGGTTCTGTGACTTCAGCGAAATAACAGAATGCTATCCGCAGTCTTTCCAAAACAGTTGAGCACTTCTTCAAGCTCCTTTATCATTTATCATTTTACCAGCCAATATAGAATAATATTGAGTCATACTTGTGCTTGAGACCCTTGCTAAACCCTTAGCATCCCTAAAGACTGTGTTGCTTATGGTCAAGTACCTCAGCTAATGAAGCGTGGCGCAGACGGTGTGTGTCAAAACAGTAACAGGTTCAATCCAGCGGATAATTCCATTCGTTCATTAGTTCCACCCCGGAGGGCTGAGACACGCCTGACCACCTGACAAATCAAATCCAAAAATGACGATGAAGAGATTCATAAATTTGACAAGCTGTGGAACACACACACACACAAACACATAGCTAACCACACACATAAACACACAAACACACTGACGAAACCTCAGTTTCTCACAAAGAGAAAACACATGCTAAAATCCTCAATGACTGCTAGCAACGTCCTTCACTGCAAAGACCCCTCCAGCAATGAAGTCTTCTCCCGTGCAGTATCTGGCACCATAAGGGATTAGTTCCTGGCTAATGAATGACAATTTGGTGGTGTTCTTAGAGAGCGGAGGGTGGACCTTGTTTCCAATCCCTCCTTGACAATTATTCAGCACTCCCTGGGATTAGGAATCAGGTGCTAAGCCTGCTGGGAAACCTGGCGAATGTGAATAAACTCTCTGCCTTCGGCTGTGACATACAGCAACACTCCTACCACATACACACAACACTGACCAAACATCCAACACACACACTGACAGACACACACACACCACTGATCACATTTCCAACACAACACACACTGATCAATGACTTCACACTTCCCCTACTCTCCGTCACACACATACACACACACACACACACACACACACACACACACACACACACACACACACACACACACACACACACACACACACACACACACACACACACACACCACAGCAGTTCTACAATGAAGGTGCTGAGAAAGCATCATTCATCCTGGCTCGTCGAGCCCTTATGATGATGGGCTCCCCAATGTGTTTCAGCCATATCAACTTACATTAACCAACGCTGCCAGATTCACGTTTGAAAATGCTCTATCCGCATCAGCAGGCAGAATAGAAACACATATTACTTTTCATTGATGACACACTACACTACATCCACTGTAGTTATGCAATTATGATCTAATTTATTTTAACGCTATTCAAGGTTCTTGTCTCGATGCTCGATTTCAAAAGGATGATCAATTTACTCCGATTAAACAAGACAGGGTTGGGCCCAGAGCTGTACTATACTGCAGGCTATCCCTGCTCCTAAGCAAGACAAATGTCTTGCTACTCCCAGCTTCGATACAACAGGACACTTAAGGAGTTCAGTACGACATCCATACTCTCAGTAATATGATGAGTAAATTAACTAGTTATGTCACACATCAATATTCTCAGTAATATGTCAATTACCTAGATATGTCACACATCAATATTCTCAGTAATATGTCAATTACCTAGATATGTCACACATCAATATTCTCAGTAATATGTCAATTACCTAGATATGTCACAAATGCAGTTAACAAAGGTATATGGAGATGTCTGCTCTTGTAACGTTCGTCGTTAAGGGTAGACCAAGGCTCAGCGTGATTGAAGTTCATCATATTTTATTAAAATGTGAACCAGCAACAACAAAAACAACAAAAAAAAACAATACAATGACCGAAAAGCTTCATCGTGCAAAAATACATGCAACCAAACAAAGATCCCACAACAAAGGTGGGAAAACGGGCTGCCTAAGTATGACCCCCAATCAGAGACAACTATAGACAGCTGCCCCTGATTGGGAACCATACTAGGCCAACAAAGAAAAAGAAAACATAGATATACAAAAACTAGAGTACCCACCCTAGTCACACCCCTACCTAACCAAAATATATAGAATAAACAGGGATCTCTAAGGTCAGGGCGTGACAGCTCTACTCAAAATGACAACCAACTGATTGCAGCATTACCGCAAAAATGGAAGAGGAAAGTGGAAGGGGGAGAAGGTAGGGAACTTGTCTGTCGGCCCTGCATTAAAGACCAAAATTGGCTAAAGAAAATTGTTATAAATAAAAAGTATACCAGTTTAATTTAAGGACCATAAAATTGACAGCTGCACCATAAAAGTTGGGAGGAGATGTTCAAATGTACCAATTCCATGGCACATGGTTTATGAACTGATACGCAAAACAACGCCAGATTCAAAATGTACAGTTTTTCTCTTTTAATTATTATACAAAATTCTTGCAACACATAAAATGTTATATATAAGGGGAATACAACCATCCCGGCTCTGCAGACTTTGGTGTGAAGAGACAAAATCCTTAGATCGCTGATTTTTGGTACTGCCCATATGTAGTTTATTTTTGGTACTGCCCATATGTAGTTTATTTTTGGTACTGCCCATATGTAGTTTATTTTTGGTACTGCCCATATGTAGATCATTTTTGGTACTGCCCAAATGTAGTTTATTTTTGGTACTGCCCATATGTAGTTTATTTTTGGTACTGCCCATATGTATCTTATTATTGGTACTGCCCATATGTATCTTATTATTGGTACTGCCCATATGTCGATCATTTTTGGTACTGCCCATATGTAGTTTATTTTCGGTACTGCCCATATGTAGTTTATTTTTGGTACTGTCCATATGTATCTTATTTTTGGTACTGCCCATATGTCGATCATTTTTGGTACTGCCCATATGTCGATCATTTTTGGTACTGCCCATATATAGTTTATTTTTGGTACTGCCCATACAGTATGTAGTTTATTTTTGGTACTGCCCATATGTAGTATATTTTCTGGTACTGCCCATATGTAGTTTATTTTTGGTACTGCCCATATGCAGTTTATTTTTCGTATTGCCCATATGTATCTTATTATTGGTACTGCCCATATGTATCTTATTATTGGTACTGCCCATATATAGTTTATTTTTGGTACTGCCCATACAGTATGTAGTTTATTTTTGGTACTGCCCATATGTAGTTTATTTTTGGTACTGCCCATATGTATCTTATGGAAGAGGAAAGTGGAAGGGGGAGAAGGTAGGGAACTTGTCTGTCGGCCCTGCATTAAAGACCAAAATTGGCTAAAGAAAATTGTTATAAATAAAAAGTATACCAGTTTAATTTAAGGACCATAAAATTGACAGCTGCACCATAAAAGTTGGGAGGAGATGTTCAAATGTACCAATTCCATGGCACATGGTTTATGAACTGATACGCAAAACAACGCCAGATTCAAAATGTACAGTTTTTCTCTTTTAATTATTATACAAAATTCTTGCAACACATAAAATGTTATATATAAGGGGAATACAACCATCCCGGCTCTGCAGACTTTGGTGTGAAGAGACAAAATCCTTAGATCGCTGATTTTTGGTACTGCCCATATGTAGTTTATTTTTGGTACTGCCCATATGTAGTTTATTTTTGGTACTGCCCATATGTAGTTTATTTTTGGTACTGCCCATATGTAGATCATTTTTGGTACTGCCCAAATGTAGTTTATTTTTGGTACTGCCCATATGTAGTTTATTTTTGGTACTGCCCATATGTATCTTATTATTGGTACTGCCCATATGTATCTTATTATTGGTACTGCCCATATGTCGATCATTTTTGGTACTGCCCATATGTAGTTTATTTTCGGTACTGCCCATATGTAGTTTATTTTTGGTACTGTCCATATGTATCTTATTTTTGGTACTGCCCATATGTCGATCATTTTTGGTACTGCCCATATGTCGATCATTTTTGGTACTGCCCATATATAGTTTATTTTTGGTACTGCCCATACAGTATGTAGTTTATTTTTGGTACTGCCCATATGTAGTATATTTTCTGGTACTGCCCATATGTAGTTTATTTTTGGTACTGCCCATATGCAGTTTATTTTTCGTATTGCCCATATGTATCTTATTATTGGTACTGCCCATATGTATCTTATTATTGGTACTGCCCATATATAGTTTATTTTTGGTACTGCCCATACAGTATGTAGTTTATTTTTGGTACTGCCCATATGTAGTTTATTTTTGGTACTGCCCATATGTATCTTATTATTGGTACTGCCCATATGTCGATAATTTTTGGTACTGCCCATATGTAGATCTTTTTTGGTACTGCCCATATGTAGATCATTTTTGGTACTGCCCATATGTAGTTTATTTTTGGTGCTGCCCAAATGTAGTTTATTTTTGGTACTGCCCATATGTAGATCTTTTTTGGTACTGCCCATATGTAGTTTATTTTTGGTACTGCCCATACAGTAGGTAGTTTATTTTTGGTACTGCCCATATGTAGTTTATTTTTGGTACTGCCCATATGCAGTTTATTTTTTGTACTGCCCATATGTATCTTATTATTGGTACTGCCCATATGTCGATCATTTTTGGTACTGCCCATATATAGTTTATTTTTTGTACTGCCCATATGTATCTTATTATTGGTACTGCCCATATGTCGATCATTTTTGGTACTGCCCATATATAGTTTATTTTTGGTACTGCCCATACAGTATGTAGTTTATTTTTGGTACTGCCCATATGTAGTTTATTTTTGGTACTGCCCATATGTATCTTATTATTGGTACTGCCCATATGTCGATCATTTTTGGTACTGCCCATATGTCGATCATTTTTGGTACTGCCCATATATAGTTTATTTTTGGTACTGCCCATACAGTATGTAGCTTATTTTTGGTACTGCCCATATGTAGTTTATTTTTGGTGCTGCCCAAATGTAGTTTATTTTTGGTACTGCCCATATGTAGATCTTTTTTGGTACTGCCCATATGTAGATCATTTTTGGTACTGCCCATATGTAGTTTATTTTTGGTACTGCCCATACAGTAGGTAGTTTATTTTTGGTACTGCCCATATGTAGTTTATTTTTGGTACTGCCCATATGCAGTTTATTTTTTGTACTGCCCATATGTATCTTATTATTGGTACTGCCCATATGTCGATCATTTTTGGTACTGCCCATATATAGTTTATTTTTGGTACTGCCCATACAGTATGTAGTTTATTTTTGGTACTGCCCATATGTAGTTTATTTTTGGTACTGCCCATATGTATCTTATTATTGGTACTGCCCATATGTCGATCATTTTTGGTACTGCCCATATGTCGATCATTTTTGGTACTGCCCATATATAGTTTATTTTTGGTACTGCCCATACAGTATGTAGCTTATTTTTGGTACTGCCCATATGTAGTTTATTTTTGGTACTGCCCATATATAGTTTATTTTTGGTACTGCCCATACAGTATGTAGCTTATTTTTGGTACTGCCCATATGTAGTTTATTTTTGGTACTGCCCATATGTCGATCATTTTTGGTACTGCCCATATATATTTTATTTTTGGTACTGCCCATACAGTATGTAGCTTATTTTTGGTACTGCCCATATGTAGTTTATTTTTGGTACTGCCCATATATAGTTTATTTTTGGTACTGCCCATACAATATGTAGCTTATTTTTGGTACTGCCCATATGTAGTTTATTTTTGGTACTGCCCATATGTCGATCATTTTTGGTACTGCCCATATATAGTTTATTTTTGGTACTGCCCATATGTAGTTTATTTTTGGTACTGCCCATATGTAGTTTATTTTTGGTACTGCCCAAATGTAGTTTATTTTTGGTACTGCCCATATGTAGTTTATTTTTGGTACTGCCCATATGTAGTTTATTTTCGGTACTGCCCATATGTCGATAATTTTTGGTACTGCCCATATGTCGATCAATTTTGGTACTGCCCATATATAGTTTATTTTCGGTACTGCCCATAGAGTATGTCGTTTATTTTTGGTACTGCCCATATGTCGATAATTTTTGGTACTGCCCATATGTAGTTTATTTTTGGAACTGCCCACATGTAGATCATTTTCGGTACTGCCCATATGTCAATCATTTTTGTCGCAGGTTCAGGTAGTGACTCCCCGGGGATTTCAGTGGAACAAGTTGTTGCAGTGGGGAGAGGAGGGAAGAGACAGAGAATCACAGTGAGGCTAAATTCACTGGTATACAGTATGGTCTGTCTCCTGAGGTAAATCCATACAGCGAATCCTGGCTAAGGCATCCATTTTGGACACTTCAGATTGGATCAAATAACTGTCTTGAATTTACCCAGGCCTTCCTAATCATGGCTCTGTGTCAGAACATATTTTTACTTTATTTAATGGTGAAAAATAAATCCTTTTGATCACTGTATTGGCTAAATGAGAAAGATATGAAATTAATTTAATTTGCAGGAGGGCAGAAGAAAGGAGGGATGTTTCCCAAAGGAGGAATTGGAGCAAGCATCTGTCTCTAAACTAGAAAATGTCAAGTCCTGTTAATCTTATCTGAACGCCTGCCTGCTGACATGGATTTAATTTCACACAGGCGTACACAGGCTGACGTGTGTGAGTGAACACAAGGGCGCCCATAAGCAACACGGGAAACATTTCTCAGCTCAGACAAATCTTGTGTGGTTGTTAACTTAACAGACACACATCCATCGGCATCCCCCAAACACACACACTCACACACACACGCTTCCACATAAACACAAACACCAACACATGCATCACATTTGACCCCCATAACAAACACATACTGACACTATCTCTCTCTCACTCTCTCTTTATTTCTCTCCTTCTCTCTCACACATACATATACACACACAGGCACGTGCACAGATAGGGCTCAACCAGTGTGTTTATTTTGATCACCCCCCCCCCCCCAAAAAAAGGTCTGTGCACAGCCCTGCACACACACACACAATGTTCACTGGGGGAGAGTGAATAAATGGCAGGTGTTCCATGGAGAGCTCAGCATTCACAGTCTGTTCCCTGCCATCACCATGCTCACCCTCATGCCCACCCCCATCCCCATCCCACTGGATTAAAAGCCAGCCTCTAGAGCAGAGGAGACAATAGAGATAAGCCTGGATGCTAACTGAAGGAAGAAGCACAGAGAGGAAGGATGGGAAGGCCAGTAGGAACCGGGGAGGGCACTGGCAGGGAGACAACGCCACATTAGCTCATCTTCAGGCCCGCTGCGCTCCACTAGGCATCCAGAGGAGTGCACATGCACTGGGGCCGCTGGCTCCTATAATGGAGTGAGAGAGGGGAGATGAGGTGGGAGGAGGAGCAGAGGGGAGAGGCATGTAAAGCAGACATTCTGGTGTAGGGTTGTAGTGAGTGACTTTGGGGACATAGAGAATGGGTGACTGGGTGTTTTCAGATGGTGGGTGTGAGTTACGGGTCAGTGGAGGACGATGACAATGGTGGTGAGAGTGTCACCGTCTAAAAATGGACAATCAGAGATTCTGTGGTCTGCCGTTTTCTAGGTCCTCTACAAAGTGATTTGAATCATCTCATTTGATTGTCCTATGTATCTGCCCTCGTAGCCATGTCTCCCTCAGAAAAGAGAATTGTGCACCTGGTCTCCCTCAGAAAAGAGAATTGGACTACCTGGTTTAAATATATGGCTAAATAAAAAATAATATCATGTCAAATCAGTATGTCTAGAGTACTCTGAATGTCACAAAAAAATACAAATTTCTGTCATTCAACATAAGACATGGATTATGATATGGTAGTTATAGAAAAAACGGTGATTAAAAGGTCTCGGTTGAAGCCAAGACTAGTGAAAAGGAAGCTTGGAGGCGACAGGAAAGGCTTGATAAGAAGCATTATGTACAGTATATGTATATCTTTAGAGATTAGTTTATGATTGTTAGCATTAGCAAGGTTAGCATTAGTATGGGAGGTTAGAATTAGCATGAGAGGTTAGCATTAGCATGAGAGGTTAGCATTAGCATGAGAGGTTAGCATTAGCATGGGAGGTTAGCAATAGCATGGGAGGTTAGCATTAGCATGAGAGGTTAGCATTAGCATGAGAATACCGGCAGAAGGACTGTATTAGCTCCCTCTAAAGTAAACAGTTGGCTCTGAACATTCTGTGACACAGGAGCATAGGGACATATGCGCGCACACACAAAAAACACACACACACATACCGACAGAACACAAACGCACACACATAACACACACTTTAACACTCATCATATGCTGCTGCTAATCTGTTCAATATTTTACTATTTTTATCATCTATCCTGATGCCTAGTCACTTTACCCTGCCTTCGTGTACGTACAGTATCTACCTTAAATACTTAATTCCCCTGCACATTGATCTGGTACTGGTAACAGTACCAGTTCAACAAATCAAAATATATTTTATATTTGAGATTTTTCAAAGTAGCCACCCTTTGCCTTGATGACAGCTTTGCACACTCTTGGCATTCTCTCAACCAGCTTCCCAGGAATGCTTTTCAAACAGTCTTGAAGGAGCACCAACATATGATGAGCACTTGTTGGCTGCTTTCCCTTCACTCTGCGGTCAAACTCATCCCAAACCATCTCAATTTGGTTGAGTTTTGGTGATTGTGGAGGCCAGGTCATCTGATGCAGCACTCCATCACTCTCCTTCTTGGTCAAATAGCCCTTACACAGGCTGGAGATGTGTTGTAACTCCGGATCTTCCTTTCCTGTGGCGGTCCTCATGAGAGCCAGTTTCATCATAGTGCTTGATGGTTTTTGCAACTGCACTTGAATAAACTTGAATAAAGTTCTTGAAATGTTCCATATTGACTGACCTTCATGTCTTAAAGTAATGATGGACTGTCGTTTCTCTTTGCTTGTTTGAGCTGTTCTTGCCATAATATGGACTTGGTCTTTTACCAAATAGGGCTATCTTCTGTATACCACCCCTACCTAGTCACAACACAACTGATTGGCTCAAACACACACCTGTTAATTGAAATGCATTCCAGGTGACTACCTCATGAAGCTGGTTGAGAGAATGCCAAGCGTGTGCAAAGCTGGCATCAAGGCAAAGGGTTGCTACTTTGAAGAATCTCAAATATAAAATATTTTTTGATTTTTTGAACACTTTTTTGATTACTACATGATTTCATATGTGTTATTTCATAGTTTTGATGTCTTCACTACTATTCTACAATGTAGAATATAAATAGTAAAAATAAAGAAAAGCCCTTGAAAGAGTAGGTGTGTCCAAACTTTTGACTGGTACTGTTTTTAATTACATTTTTTTGGAAGGAAACGTATTTCACTCATTTTATGATTAATTATAGGTCATATTTCATAGAAATCAGGAAACAACGGACAGTTCCTTTAAGAGAGAGTAATATCATCTGTCCTGCACACCAATTAATTAAGGCATTGCCTTATGGCACACAGCTGAGGAGAAGTAGTGTTTCATGCCCATTTGTATCAACAACATGGAAGCGCACGGAACTAAACTTCCAACCTAAACAGGCCTTTGTCAATCTCCCGTCCAGAGTTCTAAAGCAACCTAGATACGGGGAGAGGAGAGAGAGAGCGGGAGACACAATCTCACTGCTGTGTACTTCTTGGCAAAGTACAGCAAGCTCTCCTCAAATGTCTCATAGCAAGATAAGATTCTAAAAGGCTGCGACTCCAGAGGCGGTTCTGGAGCATCGAGGCAGCATCCCCCCGCCCGGCCATTCCGACTGAGCGTGCCAGAACCAGAGTCTGTGAAGCTAAGACTGTGATGTGCTGCCAGCCTGCCAGCCCTGGGTATAAAGGGGCATGGGCTGCTACCCCAGCTGCGTCGCCAAGGCAAAGTCCCCACCGCCTCATAGTCTCTTACACAATACCCCACAACCTAGCTAACACCCTGTATTTACCATTCTCCCTAACACTGAGAATAGTTGTGCTGCTCTGCTTCTGGGCTCTACAAGCTGGTGCTCTCTAATTTACAGCCAGAGATAAGGGCAGGTGGGAGGATATTACTTGTGGGTAGAAACTGATTGAATTGGCTCCAGCAGGTCAAACATACCTAAAAGACGGCACACCCGGAACTGAGCAGACGTAGTTATCTACCTCAGAGGAGAAGCCATGGCTTGTCTGATAAGGCCGGGAACATGAAGGGAGTCAGACTGACTGACCGCTGGCTGAGTGTGTGTGTGGTGGATGAAAATGATTAAATGCATTGTGTGTTGCAGGTCTAGGGGCGGGAGGGGGGAGAGTGGGGAGGGAGACAAGGTCATGATCATGTGAGCCCGTACAATGTGTGGGAAGGAGAGTAAACAAATCCACACAGATGTGATCCTCAGCTGGGGCATTTAAAGGGCCTGTGATGGAAGGAGGGAGGAGGTGGAGACAGACAGACAGGTCTTCATATAACATATTTTCTATCAAACATTTTAAAACTTTTTCCATTTCAGTCTCAGTTCTGGAGAAACAACATAGGATCCACAGTGCTACTGTCTGGTTAATAGCTGTAAGCAAACAGTTAGCACACTGCAGACCTGACAATAAGACCTAGGAATGGCTGTCATGAGCCCTGTGCTCACTCCCTACTTTGACTGGCACTTGTGTGTTACAGTCGTTGCTATGCTTCACAGTCGAGGCCAACATTTCATATGGAAAATTGGTTTAGCATCATGCTTTTCTTCCCATCTCAAAGGGGCCTTTGAAATGTTATTGGTGAGTGTGACATTGGTGAGTTTCTCAGGTGACGAATGAAACGTCTTTCTGTTCGGTTGACTTTGAACAAGACAACATCACCGCTTTGATCAGGCCTCCAGGTAACCCAGTAACCCAGGTCCTGTGTCACATGCTTGGCTTGAGAAATCACCTCTCTCTGTCTGTCTGTCTGGCTCTCTCTTTCCTTCTCTCTCCTTCTCACTCTGGATCTCTCCCTCGCTCTCTGTCTCTCTCCCTCTCTGTTTCTCTCTCTCTCTCTGTATCTGACTCTTTCCAACTCTCTCCCTCCCCCTCAGCATCTATCTCCCTCTCTCTGTATCTAAAGTTGAAGTCAGAAGTTTACATACACCTTAGCCAAATACATTTAAACTCAGTTTTTCACAATTCATGGCATTTAATCCTAGTAAAAATTCCCTGTCTTAAGTCAGTTAGGATCACCACTTTATTTTTTAAAATGTGAAATGTCAGAATAATAGTAGAGAGTGATTTATTTCAGCTTTTATTTCTTTCATCACATTCCCAGTGGGTCAGCAGTTTACATACACCCATTTACTGTAGCATTGCCTTTAAATTGTTTAACTTGGGTCAAACATTTCGGGTAGCCTTCCACAAGCTTCCCACAATAAGCTGGGTGAATTTTGGCCAATTCCTCCTGACAGAGCTGGTATAACTGAGCCAGGGTTGTAGGCCTCCTTGCTCGCACACACTTTTTCAGTTTTGCCCACAAATCCTCTATAGGATTGAGGTCAGGGCTTTGTGATGGCCACTCCAATACCTTGACTTTGTTGTCCTTAAGCCATTTTGCCACAACTTTGGAAGTATGCTTGGGGTCATTGTCCATTTGGAAGACCCATTTGCGACTACGCTTTCTTTACCTTCCTGACTGATGTCTTGAGATGTTGCTTCAATATATCCACATAATTTTCCTCCCACATGATGACATCTATTTTGTGAAGTGCACCAGTCCCTCCTGCAGCAAAGCACCCCCACAACATGATGCTGCCACCCCTGTGCTTCACGGTTGGGATGGTGTTCTTTGGCTTGCAAGCATCCCCCTTTTTCCTCCAAACATAACAATGGTCATTAAGCCCAAACAGTTCTATTTTTGTTTCATCAGAACAGAGGACATTTCTCCAAAAAGTGGACTTTCAGGTTATGTCGATATAGGACTCGTTTTACTGTGGATATAGATACTTTTGTACCTGTTTCCTCCAGCATCTTCACAAGGTCCTTTGCTTTCGTTCTAAGATTGATTTGCACTTTTCCCACCAAAGTACATTCATCTCTAGGAGACAGAACTTGTCTCCTTCCTGAGCGGTGTGACGGCTGTGTGTGTCACGGGCTTCTGAAGAAGAGGACCAAGGTGCAGCGTGGTTACCGTACATTTATTTTTATTTAAGATACACGCCGCCAAGAACACAACCGTGACGCTCAACAGGGCTAAGTGCCTCAAACAAAGTTAACTAACCACAATCATAGGTGGGGAAAAAGGGCTGCCTAAGTATGGTTCCCGATCAGAGACAACGATAGACAGCTGTCCCTGATTGAGAACCATACCCGGGCAAAACAAAGAAACACAAAACATAGAAAATAGAACATAGAATGCCCACCCCACATCACACCCTGACCTAACCAAATAGAGAAATAAAACGGCTCTCTAAGGTCAGGATGTGACAGTGTGGTCCCATTGGTGTTTAAAATTGGGAATTAGTGTTTGTACAGATGAACGTGGTACCTTCAGGTATGTGGAAATTGCTCTCAAGGATGAACCAGACTTGTGGAGGTCTTGGCTGATTTCTTTAGATTTTTACATGATGTCAAGCTAAGAGGCACTGAGTTTGAAGGTAGGCCTTGAAATACATCCACAGCTACACCTCCAATTGACTCGAATGATGTCAGTTAGCCTATCAGAAGCTTCTAATGACATAATTTTCTGGACATCATCAAGCTGTTTAAAGGCAGTCAACTTAGTGTATGTAAACTTCTGACCCACTGGAATTGTGATACAGTGAATTATAAGTGAAATCATCTGTCTGTAAACAATTGTTGGAAAAACTACTTGTGTCAAGCACAAAGTAGATGTCCTAACCAACTTGCCAAAACTATAGTTTGTTAACAAGAAATTTGTGGAGTGGTTGAAAAACAAGTTTTAAATAATCCAACCTAAGTGTATGTAAACTTCCGACCTCAACTGTATTTCCCTCTCTCTGTATCTCCCTCTCTCTGTATCTATCGCCTTCTCTCTGTATTTATCTCCCTCTCTCTGTATCTATCGCCTTCTCTCTGTATTTATCTCCCTCTCTCTGTATCTATCGCCTTCTCTCTGTATCTATCTCCCTCTTTCTGTATCTACAGTATCTCCCTCTCTCTGTATCTCCCTCTTTCTGTATCTATCGCCTTCTCTCTGTATGTATCTCCCTCTCTCTGTATCTATCTCCCTCTTTATGTATCTACAGTATCTCCCTCTCTCTCTCTGTATCTCCCTCTCTCTGTATCTCCCTCTTTCTGTATCTATCGCCATCTCTCTGTATTTATCTCCCTCTCTCTGTATCTATCTCCCTCTTTCTGTATCTACAGTATCTCCCTCTCCCTCTCTCTGTATCTCCCTCTCTCTGTATCTCTCTCTTTCTGTATCTATCGCCTTCTCTCTGTTTATCTCCCTCTCTCTGTATCTATCTCCCTCTTTCTGTATCTCCAGTATCTCCCTCTCCCTATCTCTGTATCTCCCTCTCTCTGTATTTATCTCCTTCTCTCTGTATTTATCTCCCTCTTTCTGTAACTACAGTATCTCCCTCTCCCTCTCTCTGTATTTCCCTCTCTCTGTATTTATCTCCTTCTCTCTGTATTTATCTCCCTCTTTCTGTAACTACAGTATCTCCCTCTCCCTCTCTCTCTGTATCTATCGCCTTCTCTCTGTATTTATCTCCCTCTCTCTGTATCTATCTCCCTCTTTCTGTATCTACAGTATCTCCCTCTCCCTCTCTCTGTGTATCTATCTCCCTCTCTCTCTGTATCTATCTCCCTCTCCCTCTCCATCTCTCTATCTCCCTCTCTCTCGCTCTTTCTCTCTCCCCAATTCAATTGGCTTCATTGGCATATGAAACATATGTTAACATTGCCTAAGCAAGTGAAATAGGTAACAAACAAAAGTGAAATAAACAACAACAAAAAATGACAGTAAACATTACACTCACAAAAGTTTCAAAGGAATAGAGACATTTCAAATGTCATATTATGGCTATGCATTATGTCTCTGTCTCTCTCTAAACATCATGAGAGGATAGGACTTAGAACTATGGAGGGAAATCAACACAGAACAGCGATCTCATCTTTGAACCTAGATCTACAATCTCTCCACCACCAAAGAAATTAAATCGGTCACTAGTGATAAATTACCCAGTGGTGAAGACGTGATTGACGTAGCTGCAGATTCAGCGTCTCTGTGGAATTGGGTCAACACGTCTCTTCCCAGAGGTGGGCCAGTCGCTGGTGTCCAATGGTGCTCTCCTTCTCTCCTCGGAGGAGGGACCTATGGAGGGAAGTGAGGAGGGTGAGAGAGTGACAGAGATAGAGAACGGGAGAGCGAGAGAGAGAGACCTTGATTTTGGACAAAATTACCTGAATGGACTATCACTAGCATGGACTATCAACAAAAAAAACTTTGAACAAACCAAACCTGCAGAAGATACACCCCGGAACCTGGAAATACCATCCAACACAACACTGGGTGAGTAATGTTCAGACAAAAAGTAAAAGACAAAAATCTCTAGGTATTTGTGTTACAAAAAGCTTAATAAACAAGGCTCCTAAACTACCAAGTTGCTAGGAAAGCAACTGACCTGACTGCAACTTCAATCAGCACTGAAGTTTGAAGTGAGAGGTGTGAAAACTCTTGAGCCTAACAATGGCAGGAGAGTTCCACAGACCAGCACAACAACAACCCCCCCGGAAGGTGGAGATTGACAGCTGTCTGAGAGAGCTGTCTGCTCTATGGACTGAGGTGAGAGAACTTAAAGAGGCACACATGGCACTGAATGAAGAGGTGAGAAAGCTGAGGTGTGACAGAGAGCAGGACAATCCCGCAGAGAAGCCAGCAGAACAGCCCACCTCAGACCCGGACCCCAACACCACAATAGGACAGACAACACAGGATCCCCCAGCCACATCATAATTCACACGGGCACAAATGACCTGAGGGCCCAGCAGGAAAGGGTGGCAACAGCACTCAAGTTAGTGATGGAAAAGTTTCTTCCACTTTCCCCAACGCACAAGCGGTTATCTCCACCCTGCTACCACGATAATACTTTCACCCTGCCACCATACAGCGGGTGACCACCATGCAGCGGGTGACCACCATACAGCCGGTGACCACCATACAGCGGGTGACCACCATACAGCGGGTGACCACCATGCAGCGGGTGACCACCATACAGCGGGTGACCACCATACAGCGGGTGACCACCATACAGCGGGTGACCACCATGCAGCGGGTGACCACCATACAGCGGGTGACCACCATACAGCGGGTGACCACCATACAGCGGGTGACCCCCACGCAGCGGGTGACCACCACACAGCGGGTGACCACCATACAGCGGGTGACCACCATACAGCGGGTGACCACCATACAGCGGGTGACCACCATACAGCGGGTGACCACCATGCAGCGGGTGACCACCATACAGCGGGTGACCACCATACAGCGGGTGACCACCATGCAGCGGGTGACCACCATACAGCGGGTGACCACCATACAGCCGGTGTTCAGTGAGCTGTTCTCTCATTTGTGTCTGGAAGTAGCTAGCAAGTTAGGTGGATGCTTGACTGCTGTTAGTACAGAACACTCGGATCAACCCTTAAAGAGATGGGTGGGGGTAAAGCTTAAGAGGGTGTGAACAATGCTGAATGGGTGTAGACAAAGAAGGGCTTTCTAGTAGTAGTACAAAAATATTCAAAGGCCATTTTCTCAAAAGTGAGTTTACAAGTTGATCAACTTTCTAAGCAGAATAACTTTCCCCTTATTCCTCAACTGTAGTGTATGATATACCATTTTGTAGCTTTGCGTTTACTTTTATCCAATGTAAAAAAATTCAATAAATGTACATAATAATAATTGCTACATAACACCGATTTGAGTTGGTCGGTCAAATATTTAGACCACAAATTGGCTTTACATAAACTCTTTACCATCATCCTCAGCTCTGGCATGTTCCCCAATATTTGGAACCAGGGACTAATCACCCCAATCCACAAATTCTGACCCCAATAACTACCGTGGGATATGCGTCAACAGCAACCTTGGGAACATTTCCTCAGCGAAAACAATGTACTAAGCAAATGTCAAATTGGCTTTTTACCAAATTACCGTACGACAAACTACGTAATCACCCTGCACACCCTAATTGACAAACAAACAAACCAAAACAAAGGCAAAGTCTTCTCATGCTTTGTTGATTTCTAAAAAGCTCAATGGCATGAGGGCCTGCTATACAAATTGATGGAAAGTGGCACTGGGAAAAAATATATACGACATTATAAAATCCATGTACATAAACAACAAGTGTGCGGTTAAAATAGGCAAATAACACACACATTTCTTTCCACAGGGCCAGGGGGTGAGACAGGGATGAAGCTTAAGCCCCACCCTCTTCAACATACACTACCGGTCAAAAGAACACCTACTCATTCAACGCTTTTTATTTATTTTTACTATTTTCTACATTGTAGAATAATAGTGAAGACATCAAAACTATGAAATAACACATATGGAATCATGTAGTAACCAAAAAGTGTGAAACAAATCAAAATATATTTTATACTTGAGATTCTTCAAATTGCCACTCTTTGCCTTGAAGACAGCTTTGCACACACTTGGCATTCTCTCAACCAGCTTCATGAGGTAGTCACCTGGAATGCATTTCAATTAACATGTGTGCCTTGTTAAAAGTTCATTTGTGGAATTTTTGTTCCTTCTTAATGCGTTTGAGACAATCCGTTGTGTTGTGACAAGTTAGGGGTGGGTATAGAAAAGATAGACCTATTTGGTAAAAGACCAAGTCCATATTATGGCAAGAACAGCTCAAATAAGCAAAGAGAAATGACAGTCCATCATTACTTTAAGACATGAAGGTCAGCCAATACGGAAAATGTTGAGAACTTTTAAAGTTTCTTTAAGTGCAGTTGCAAAAAAACATCAAGCACTATGATGAAACTGGCTCTCATGAGGACTGCCACAGGAATGGAAGACTCAAAGCTCCCTCTGCTCAGAGGACAAGTTCATTACAGTTACCAGCCTCAGAAATTGCAGCCCAAATAAATCCTTCACAGAGTTCAAGTAACATACACATCAACTTTTTAGAGGAGAATGTGAATCAGGCCTTCATGGTTGAATTTCTGCAAAGAAACCACTTCTAAAGGACACCAATAATAAGAAGAGACTTGCTTGGGCCAAGAAACACGAGCAATGGAAACCGGTAGACCGGTGGAAATTTGACAATTGGTCTGGAGTCCAAATTGGAGATTTTTGGTTCCAACCACCATGCCTTTGTGAGTGAACGGATGATCTCCGCATGCGTATATCCCACCGTAAAGCATGGAGGAGCAGGTGTTAGGGTGTGGGGGTGCTTTACTGATGACACTGTCTGTGATTTATTTCGAAATTCAAGGCACACTTAACCAGCATGCCTACCACAGCATTCTGCAGCGATACGCCATCCCATCTGGTTTACACCTTCCAGGCTGTGTAAGGTCTATTTTACCAAGAAAGAGAGTGATGGAGTGCAGCATGAAATAACCTGACATCCACAATCCTCTGACCTTAACCAATTGAGATGGTTTAGGATGAGTTGGACAGCAGAGTGAAGGAAAAGCAGCCAACAAGTGCTCAGCATATGTGGAAACTCCCTCAAGACTGTTGGAAAAGCATTCCAGTTGATGCTGGTTGAGAGAATGCCAAGAGTGTGCAAAGCTGTCATTAAGGCAAAGGTGATTATATGAAGAATCTCAAATATAAACATATTTATTTTTGTTTAAGACTTTTTTGGTTACTACATGATTCCATATGTGTTATTTCCTAGTTTTGATGTCGTCACTATTATTCTACAATGTAGAAAATAGTAACAATAAAGAAAGACCGAAAAACCTTGGTTCTAAAACTAATTGGCGAGGGGACTAGAAAAGTCTGCAGCACCTGGCCTCACCCTACTAGGTGTCTACTGTTTGCTGATGATCTGGTGCTTCTCTCCCCAACCAAGGAGGGCCTACAGTAGCACTAGATCTTCTGCCCAGATTCTGTCAGACCTGGGCCCTGACAGTGAATCTCAGTAAGACAAATATAATGGTGTTCCAAAAAAGGACCACGAATACAATTTCCACCTAGACACCGTTAGCCTAGAGCACACAAAAACGATACATACCTCATTCTAAACACCAGCGCCACAGGTACAGTGGCAGGAAAAAGTATGTGAACCCTTTGGAATTACCTGGATTTCTGCATAAATTAGTCATAAAATGTATCTGATCTTCATCTTAGTCACAACAAGACAAACACAGTGTGCTTAAACTAATAACACACAAATGATTGTATTTTTCTTGTCTATATTGAATACATAATTTAAACATTCACAGTGTAGGTTGGAAAATGTATGTGAACCCCTAGGCTAATTACTTTTCCAAAAGTTAATTGGAGCCAGGAGTCAGCTAACCTGGAGTCCAATCAATAAGATGAGATTGGAGATGTTGGTTAGAGCTGCCCTGCCTTATAAAAAACACTCTAAATATGTGAGTTTGCTATTCACAAGAAGCATTGCCTGATGTGAACCATGCCTCGAACAAAAGAGACTCCCTAGAAGTGGCCATCTGCAAAGATGACTGCAAGAGCACAGCGCCTAATGCTCAATGAGGTTAAGAAGAATCCTAGTGTCAGTTAAAGACTTACAGAAATCTCAGGAACATGCTAACATCTCTGTTGACGAGTCTACGATACGTAAAACACTAAACAAGAATGGTGTTCGTGGAGGACACCACGGAAGAAGCCACTGCTGTCCTAAAACAACATTGCTGCACATCTGAAGTTTGCAGAAGTGCACCAAGATGTTCCACAGCGCTACTAGCAAAATATTCTGTGTACAGATTAAACTACATTTGAGTTGCTTCGAAGGAACACACAACACTATGTGGGGAGAAAAAAATGCACAGCACACCAACATCAAAACCTCATCCCAACTGTAAAGTATGGTGGAGGGAGAATCATAGTTTGGGGCTGCTTTGCTTCCTCAGAGCTTGGACAGCATGCTATCATCGATGGGAAAATTAATTCCCAAGTTTATCAAGACATTTTGCAGGAGAATGTTAGGCTATCTGTCTGCCAATTGAATCTCAACAGAAGTTGGGTGATGCAACAGGTCATCACAGACAAACCAAGCTGCCCAGAAAGGACAGTCTGGCTATTGAGACTAGTCGTTACAGACAAACCAAGCTGCCCAGAGAGGACAGTCTGGCTATAGAGACCGGTCGTCACAGACAAACTTGGCTGCCCAGAGAGGACAGTCTGGCTATAGAGACCGGTCATCACAGACAAACCTGGCTGCCCAGAGAGGACAGTCTGGCTATAGAAACTGGTTGTCACAGACAAACCTGGCTGCCCAGAGAGGACAGGCTGTGCTCACTCTGCTCCAGGGCAGAGGAAGACAGAGCTGCATTTCCTATTACACTGACAAATACTCAGACATAAGAGAATATTTCTTTCCCAAAATTATTATTTAGCACAAAGAATTTGAAATTATAAAATAAAAAAATCTCATATTTATTTGGGGAAAGCCTCAATGTGCAGTTTTGGCAGCCAAATATGTGCCCTCCTGCCACAACTTGAGGGCCAGCCAATGAAATGTGCAATGTCATGTCAATAATATTTCCCATTTTGGTTTTGGTTTGGCTTTGATGTGGCATCTCAGTCAGGTTGACTGTATTATTATTATTAGTCCCATTGATATTGCTGTTGAAGCTGCTGCAATGGTAATCACATTTCCACTACTACTACTATTATTGATGCCTTATTGCTGTTGGTCCCACCATTTGTTGTTAAATGTATACTCTGACAATTTAATTAAGTAATTGAACTTGGCATGTAAATACATTCAATTGAAACTGAAATTGAGATAGAGAGAGACTGACTCCACTAGTCCCATCATCCTGTTGTAGGGTGTTTGTTATCAGCAGCCAGCACGCTGTCCCCTCGTCACGGTGGCTGCTGGGGAGCTGAACACTGAGCCCTGGCTGCCGCTAGGAAACAAAGAGGTGGACAAGGGACGAATGCCAATGAGCGTGATCCCCTGGCCGAGCCAGCCCTGAGATTTCATTACTCCCCCAGACGATGACATAGCGCTGGCCTGTGGAGCACTCCGACCCCGGCCCCAGGTCTGATAGCCATGTTAACGTGCAACGGGAGCCCTCTCCTTACTCGCCCATTGCACGAGACTCTTGACCTTTACACACATCGATAACCGCATAAATCCCATTTGATTTGGCCCCTACTGGAAGGTTTGGGGGTTAAAGGACTGGAATAGGCTAAGCGGGAGATAAGAGATAGACTTTTAGGGAGGTTTGGCAGCTACTAGTTCTGTGTAAAGGTGTGTCGAGCTCTCTAATAAATCAGTGTGGGGAAGAAAGTGCAGAGGTGAGCGAAAAAATGTAGTGCACTCTCAAGGAGTTCAAAACAGACCCATAAAAGTTTAATGCACAGCTGGCAGCTAGCTGCCCGGCAGAAAAAAGGGGAGAGAGCTATTTCCAGAGCTGTAGCTAGCATTCATAATTCACATTATAGTTTTAGGCAGAGGAATACAGGGTTTCTGTTCAGATTCATCGTCTTCCTCTCTAACTTCTCACACTTTGCGTTCTATTATTTGCCATGATTGGAGACCTGGTTTGACTTGTCTGGACGTTTCATACCTCAGTCAAAATGCTAACTGGCAGCAGAGATCCTCTCAAAAGACAGAGAGAGAAATCAAGATGAGCTACCGCACACTGGTTGTACTTAACTCTGAGTGACAAGTGAAAAGGAAGCTTTCATTTTCCAATATCCCAAAAATAACCGCCCCCAGAACAGCTATTTTTTACATTTCATCTGAACAAATTAAATCTCTCTTTAATAACATATTTAATCAAAGAATATGTATTCATATCTGAAATCACCTGACATCGATGAAGTGATAAGGACAGAGGTGAGAAGTAAAGGAAAGAGGGAAGATAGACAAGAGGATAGACAGGAGGAAAGAAAGGAGGAAAGACAGGAGGATAGACAAGAGGAAATACAGGAGGGTAGACAGGAGGAAAGACAGGAGGAAAGACAAAAGGACAGACAGGAGGAAAGACAGGAGGGAAGACAGGAGGAAAGACAGGAGGATAGACAGGAGGAAAGACAGGAGGAAAGACAGGAGGGTAGACAGGAGGATATACAGGAGGGCAGACAGGAGGAAAGACAGGAGGATAGACAGGAGGAAAGACAGGAGGATAGACAGGAGGAAAGACAGGAGGACAGACAGGAGGAAATACAGGAGGATAGACAGGAGGAAAGACAGGAGGACAGACAGGAGGAAATACAGGAGGATAGACAGGAGGATAGACAGGGGGAAAGACAGGAGGGTAGACAGGAGGAAAGACAGGAGGATAGACAGGAGGAAAGACAGGAGGGTAGACAGGAGGAGGATGAAATACAGGAGGATAGACAGGAGGGAAGACAGGAGGATAGACAGTAGGATAGACAGGAGGGCAGACAGGAGGAAAGACAGGAGGATAGACAGGAGGAAAGACAGGAGGACAGACAGGAGGAAATACAGGAGGATAGACAGGATGATAGACAGGAGTGAAGACAGGAGGATGAGGAAAGACAGGAGGATAGACAGGAGGGAAGACAGGAGGATAGACAGGAGGAAAGACAGGAGGATAGACAGGAGGACAGACAGGAGGGAAGACAGGAGGATAGACAGGAGGATAGACAGGAGGATAGACAGGAGGGAGGACAGGAGGAAAGACAGGAGGATAGACAGGAGGACAGACAGGAGGAAAGACAGGAGGATAGACAGGAGGACAGACAGGAGGAAATACAGGAGGATAGACAGGAGGAAAAGTAGAGGGACAACAACCTTGGGAGATATATACATATATATATATATATATATATATATATATATATATAGAGAGAGAGAGAGAGAGAGAGATATATATAGAGAGATATATATATATATATATATATATATATATATATATATAGAGAGAGATAGAGATATAGAGATATATATATATATATATAGAGAGAGAGAGAGAGAGAGATATAGAGATATATATATATATAGAGATATATATATATATATATATATATATATATATATATATATATATATATATATATATATATAGAGAGAGAGAGAGAGAGAGCTATATATATATACAGTATATATATATATATATATAGAGAGAGAGAGAGAGAGAGAGACAGAGAGAAGAGTAGAGGAAGCACACTTCAAAAGCCCCTCTACATCTCACCTTTCCCCTAAAGACTGGATGTCACATTGTTTTTACCTCCTGTCGCCACTCCCCCACCGCCCACCATCCATCCCATCGCCCTCTGCACCTGAGCGTTTAGCTGACTAGAAACGATGTGAAGCATTTTAAAATAGCCCATCTGTGCACCCTCTCAAGGAGCAGTAGGAAGAGGGCCGGGGAAGTCAATGCATCCATCCCTTGCTTAGGTGGACCACAGGACATGTGGCAGAGAGAGCTGGGTGAGAGGCACTACAGCAAAAACCACTCAGGCAGCCCACCTGTTGCCCTATTCCCTCCACCAGGAAGGGGCCTCAGAGTTTAGTCACAATTTGAGGAGACAGAGTTGCTTGTCACTTTGGATAGGACACCATGCTGAAGTGACTTCGTTCACAACACAACGTCAATTCATCATCCACACTGTTAACCCCCCTGTCACTTCCCCTCCGCCCGGATAATGAAGCATTTTTGTCACTGGAAATTGGTGTGCGCTCATTCAGATAAGCTTAGTCAACGTTCGGGAGCATGAAATGGCTTGTGATGGGGGTCGGGTGACATGGAGTGCTGACTTGATTGAATCAGTCCTGTCAGGAGGGTTGTGGCGATTAGCAGGCTATTATGCAGAGGCAACAACAATAACAACAACAAATAACACCGACCACCACACAGACAGCAGGGAGACATGGGCACCTGGCCCTTTGTTGTAGTAGATCACACACACACACACACACACACATACACTAACCACTCAACATGCACACACACACCAACCAATCAACATTTACACACACACACGCTACACACAATGAGTGCTCCAGTGCTCTTCTTGCCTGTGATTCCTGATCAGATGGCAGAATATAGGTAGACAGAGCAGCCTTGCTTCAGAGATAAAGAGAGAAAAATAGAGAAAAGGTGAGATAAAGAGAGAAAATGAGAGATAAACTGAGATAAATAGATAAAAAGAGAGGAAATTAGAGAAAGAAGAGAGATAAAGAGAGAGAGAAGTAGAGAGAGCAGCAGGCAGGCAGCAGCAGCTCTGGTCCAGCTCTCCCCATTAAGACGGCTGTGTGAAACGAGAGCTGAAGCACCGGCAGAGCCTGCTGTCACTCTCACTTAGTCCAGCCCCCGCCAATGGTCCCATGGCAGGCCCCAGCCTCACAGCAGTGGTCTGTACACTAGCTAGGCCTGGATGAGCCATAACTCTACACACACTAGTATTACTGTACCATGTGACAGGCTGCTGATTTAAAAAATAGATTTAAAGTAATTTTGCTTGATTGATTTGATATTAGAACTAGGAAGGAAGCACTTGTCTATTCAAGATTTAAGATGGCAGAGTGTATCTTTATCTAACTGCAGGTATACTCCGGGTAATTATGGTAATAAGGGAATGAGATCCTTATCTTAGGGTAAAGTAGTAGAGCGTAATTAAATAATATATATTTTGTTTGTGGTCTGTATGCATGTGTGATGGTATCTATTTCCTTTTGGTAAAAGGAAATCTATTTACTTTGTTAGCCAACTTGTTGTCATGACAAAGAACTATTGGGCCTTGATAAATGTACTGTATTAACTCAGGCTACAGATGATCCACCCCATATATCTAACACATCATTCAAAAACATATGCTTAAAACAATAAGTGAGTACAAGTACACTACATGACCAAAAGCATGTGGATAGCTACTCGTCCAACATCTCATTCCAAAATCACAGGCATTAATATGGAGTTGGTCCCCCCCCTTTGCTGCTATAACAGCCTCCACTCTTCTGGGAAGGCTTTCCACTAGATGCTGGAACATTGCTGCAGGGACTTGTTTCCATTCAGCCACAGAGCATTAATGAGGTCGGGCACTGACGTTGGGCAATTAGGCCTGGCTCGCATTCGGCGTTGCAATTCATCCCAAAGGTGTTCGATGGGGTTGAAGTCATGGCTCTGTGCAGGCCAGGCAAGTTATTCCACACCAACCTCAACAAACCATTTCTGTATGGACCCTCGCTTTGTACACGGGGGCATTGTCATGCTGACACAGGAAAGGGCCTTCCCCAAGTGCTGCCACAAAGTTGGAAGCACAGAATCGTCTAGAAGGTCATTGGATGCTGTAGCGTTAAGATTTCCCTTCACATGAACCAAGGGACCTAGCCCGAACCATGAAAAACAGCCCCAGACCATTATTCCTCCTCCACTAAACTTTACATTTGGCACTATGCATTCGGCAGGTAGATTGTGATTGTGTGTAAGATTATGTGTGTGTGTCTGCCCTATTCCTTCTGCGTGCTGCGGTGCATCTTTCTTCACCACATGCCTCCAGGATCACCTTGAATGCGCACGGGGGAGAGTCGGGATCTGCTGCTGAAGCTACTCTGCCACACAGCATTGCACTGTTCCAAATGGGAGAGAGACATTTTGAATTCTGTACATGTACACAGTCAAGCGTGAAGGCTTTGGCCTCACACGTCAAAGAGCTAGCGGGATCTTTGGGGGGCTAAGTGCTTTGATGGCTTGTAGGTCATCTTATCAGGCAATGAACCCAGTCTGTAGTGTATCTGTACTCCCAGGGTGATGCAGAGATAAAGCCAGCACCCCAAATGGCACCCTATTCCCTACATAGTGCATCCATAGGTCTCTGGTCAAAATACGTGCATTATGTAGGGAATAGGGTGTCATTTGGGAGGTATCCACTGTTTCTAGCAGCATGTTTTCAAGCAACTCCTGCTGATAGCTCAACTTTAAGCCCCTTCTTTCCAGTTATGAAACAGCAGCCACAAATGTTACGGCTGTTACTGAATAGTTATGACGACCCCCTGTGTTAATGAACCTTAAGATTATCCATCTTTGTTTCCAAGGCCCATAAACATGACCATTGAATTAGTGTTTAACTACTTTTCAAGTGCCTTCTTGACACAACAGCATCAGCAACTCACTAAGCTTGCTATACATGCGCCGCAGCCCCGTACCATTTGGTCAAGCCAAATGGGTTTACATCAAATCAAGTTTGAGAGCTGTGTGAATAAATAAACTCTCTTTCCTCACTCTCCTTTCTCCAGTCCATCTGTAATGCTGCAATAACCCACACTGCTGCTTCAACATGATTTAAAACTGAACTAAATGGCTGCTGGGTTATTCAAGCATTCTTAGAAAGGTAACGCACAAAACCCATGACATTGGCAAAGTCGCTACTCGTCGGGTACATTTACACGTACTGTAAAGCTGTGAAATGGAATTGCATTTTTTGATGACTTTGCCCAGCCAAACCTCTGCATCAAATCAATGGAAGGGTTCCCTCCTCTGTTTATGACCACTGTTGGTCTAGTGTTGAACAAGTCAGTCAGGTTGAGTTCATCTTAAAGAGGTCATACAGGTTAATTACTCTGTGGGTCACACCATTTCACACCCCGATGGACACATTGGAAAAGGAGAGGAGTGTGAAGCCACTGTATAAGACTCTCTATCTGATCTTAAACACACTCCACACTACCCCTAATGTGTTCTCTGTTGACTGTGGTAGGTTGTTGTCTCTGTTAGGTTGATGCCATAGCCTACCCACTACCTGATTTATTAGAGATATATCAACCTAGGACCCGTTTGGGGTTGGGGAAAATATGTTGTACAAACACAGTGCCTTCAGGAAGTAAAGTATTCACACCCATTTTTCCACGTTTTGTTGTGTTACAGCTGGAATTTAAAATGTATTAAATTTAGATTTAGTGTCACTGATCTACACACAATATCCATAATGTCAAAAAATATGTTTAAAAAAACATAAAATAAAAAATAATTAAGTACAAATGAAAAGCTGAAATGTCTTAAGTCAATAAGTATTCAACCCCTTTGTTATAGCAAGCCCAAATAATTCAGGAGTAAAAATCTGCTAAACAAGTAAGATAGTAAGTTGCATGGACTCGCTATGTGTTCAATAATAGTGTTTAACATGATTTTTGAATGACTACCTCGTCTCTGTACACCACACATAAAATTATCTGGAAGGTTCCTCAGTCGAGCAGTGAATTTCAAGCACAGATTCAACCACAAATACCAGGGAGGTTTTCCAATGCCTCGCAAAGAAGGGAACTGAATATCCCTTTGAGCATGGTGAAGTTATTAATTAGATTTGGATGGTGTATCAATACACCCAGTCACTACAAAGATACAGGCATCCTTTCAACTCGGTGTCCAGAGAGGAAGGAAACCACTCCAGGGATTTCACCAAAGGAAATGGTGATTTTAAAACAATTACAGAGTTTAATAGTTGTGATATGAGAAAACTGAGGATGGATCAACAACATTGTAGTTACTCCACAATGCTAACCTAAATGACAGAGTGAAAAGAAGAAAGAATAATTTACAGAATAAAAAATATTTTAAAAAATGCATCCTGTTTTCAACATGGCACTTTAGTAATACTGCAACAAACATGGCAAGGAAATGTACTTTTTGTCCTGAATACAAAGTGTTATGTTTGGGGTACATCACTGAATAACACTCTTCCTATTTTCAAGCATGGTGGTGGCTGCATCATGTTATGGGTATGCTTGTCATCGGCAAGGACAAGGACAGGGGAGTTTCTTTGGATAACAATAAATGGAATAGAGCTAAGCACAGGACAAGACCCTGCCATGGAAGCAGGTGGAGACAGCGCAGGAGGAACAGCGACGTTATGAGGGGACACGGCTAGCACGGAAGCCCGAGAGGCAGCCCCAAGGAAAACAATTGGGGGAGGCACGAGGAGATTGGCTGAGTCAGGTTGGAGACCTGAGCCAACTCCTTGTGTTTACTCGGGGGAGCATGTGACTGGTCAGGCACCGTGTTATGCAGAAATGCGCACGGTGTCTCCAGTTCGCATTCATAGCCAAGGTGCGCTCTATTCCAGCTCCTCGCATTTGCCGGGCTAGAATGGGCATCCAGCCAGGACGCATTGAGCCAGCTCTACGTTCCAGATCTCCAATGCGTCTCCACGGCCCAGTGTATCCTGTGCCTCCTCCCCGCACTCACCCTGAGGTGCGTGTCTCCAGCCCGGTACCACCAGTACCGGCACCACGCACCAGGTATCCAGTGCGACTCGGCAGTCCAGAGCTTCCGGCGACAGTACCCAGTCCAGAGCTGGGTACTGACTAGCAGGGTGTGACTAGGGTGGGTATGTTAGTTGTTGTATTGCCTATGGGTTTTTGTATATCTAGAGTTCTTTGTAAGTCTAGGTATTTGTATGTCTATGGTGGCCTGAATTGGTTCCCAATCAGAGGCAGCTGTTTATCATTGTCTCTGATTGGGGACCATATTTAGGTAGCCATTTTGTCTAGGGTATTTGTGGGTTCTTATTCTATGTTTAGTTGCCTGTCTGCACTACTCATATTAGCTTCACGGTTCGTTTTGTTGTTTTGTTCAGTGTTATTTAGTTAATTAAATAGAATGTACGTTTACCACGCTGCGCCTTGGTCTCCTCCTTACGGCGACCGTGACAGTCTTGATGACAGCTTTGCACACTTTTGGCATTCTCTCAACCAGCTTCACCTGGAAAGCTTTTCCAACAGTCTCGAAGGAGTTCCCACGTATGCTGAGCACTTGTTGGCTGCTTTTCCTTCACTCTGCGGTCCAACTCATCCCAAACCATCTCAATTGGGTTGAGGTCGGGTGATTGTGGAGGCCAGGGCATCTGATGCAGCACTCCATCACACTCTCATTCTTGGTCAAATAGCCCTTACACAGGCTGGAGGTGTGTTGTGTCATTGTCCTGGAGGAGACTTTCAGAAGGCACAACACACGTGGGGGAGCTGAGATGGAGTTAGGAGTTTGAAGATAAACTAAAAGTTGAATCAGTGGTTAGTAAGTCAAGACAGGGATCTCTATAGGATCTCTGTAGATATATAGAGAGAGAGAGCCTGAAAGAGACTTTGTCACCACTGGACTGCCTCACATCCATGTGGTCCTACTGCTATGATGGAACAGCCCTATCCTTCCAAGTAAACTGATCTAGTATAGAGGAAAACTAAATGGCTAGATGATGTCTGACATCTAAATCCAGAATCTCCATTATGTTATTATCATTGTTGAGAAGTTTCATATAACTATTCTTATGCACCAGCACTTTATAATACAGCACTTTATAATACAGCCCTTAATAATACAGCTCTTAATAATACAGCCCTTAATAATACAGCCCTTTATAATACAGCACTTAATAATACAGCCCTTAATAATACAGCCCTTTATAATACAGCACTTAATAATACAGCCCTTAATAATACAGCCCTTTATAATACAGCCCTTAATAATACAGCCCTTAATAATACAGCACTTATTAATAATACAGCCCTTAATAATACAGCCCTTAATAATACAGCCCTTAATAATACAGCCCTTAATAATACAGCCCTTAATAATACAGCCCTTTATAATACAGCCCTTTATAATACAGCACTTAATAATACAGCCCTTAATAATACAGCCCTTAATAATACAGCACTTAATAATACAGCACTTATTAATAATACAGCCCTTAATAATACAGCCCTTAATAATACAGCCCTTAATAATACAGCCCTTTATAATACAGCACTTAATAATACAGCCCTTTATAATACAGCCCTTTATAATACAGCACTTAATAATACAGCACTTATTAATAATACAGCCCTTAATAATACAGCCCTTAATAATACAGCCCTTAATAATACAGCACTTAATAATACAGCACTTATTAATAATACAGCCCTTAATAATACAGCACTTAATAATACAGCACTTATTAATAATACAGCCCTTAATAATACAGCCCTTAATAATACAGCCCTTAATAATACAGCCCTTAATAATACAGCCCTTAATAATACAGCCCTTTATAATACAGCACTTAATAATACAGCCCTTTATAATACAGCCCTTAATAATACAGCCCTTAATAATACAGCCCTTAATAATACAGCCCTTAATAATACAGCCCTTAATAATACAGCCCTTTATAATACAGCACTTTATAATACAGCACTTAATAATACAGCCCTTAATAATACAGCCCTTAATAATACAGCACTTATTAATAATACAGCCCTTAATAATACAGCCCTTAATAATACAGCCCTTTATAATACAGCACTTAATAATACAGCCCTTTATAATACAGCCCTTTATAATACAGCACTTAATAATACAGCCCTTAATAATACAGCCCTTAATAATACAGCACTTATTAATAATACAGCCCTTAATAATACAGCCCTTAATAATACAGCCCTTTATAATACAGCACTTAATAATACAGCCCTTTATAATACAGCCCTTAATAATACAGCCCTTAATAATACAGCCCTTAATAATACAGCCCTTTATAATACAGCCCGTTATAATACAGCCCTTAATAATACAGACCTTAATAATACAGCCCTTAATAATACAGCCCTTTATAATACAGCACTTATTAATAATACAGCCCTTAATAATACAGCCCTTAATAATACAGCCCGTAATAATACAGCACTTAATAATACAGCACTTATTAATAATACAGCCCTTTATAATACAGGACAATGATAATGTTACCATATAAGCAATACGAGACATCAAGATAGGACTGTGTTGGTGTGGAGACTATGACATTATGCTCAAAATAGCAGTAGTCATGAGTACCGTCTGTAACATTTTTCTTCTTCCCTTGGCTGGTGAAACGCAGTGAAAAATTGTCTGTCAGTCCCACATCTATCAAGCAGAATAGTATCCCTTACAGAAGAGGCAATTACCACCATTGAAAGACTGTATCTTAATATACGGTTCACACATGCACACACAGTGGTTATTATCGTATCATATTTAAAGTCTCTGTCTTCTGTTTCCTTTCATGAGCCTTTCCTCCCATCATGGCTGTCAGGTTCAATTTGAATGGAGCCGGCTCCATTATCATGACAGCCCACCCACACTGTCACAACTTGATGCCTGGGCCGAGCTAGCAGTGCATAAGAGGAGACAGAGAGGAGGGCTGTGTGGTGACCTTGTCCTTGCTGTGAAGTATATGGCATTGTGCTGGCTGCCACTAAAGGCGTGATGTTCACAAATTTCATGGGCACTATTCTCTCCACAAATCACAGGTCATCTGTCCCTTCCTCCTCTCTTCCTCCCCTCCTCCTCCTCTCCTCTTCCTCTCCTCCCCACCTGCTACTATCCTCCCCTCCTCTCTTCCTGCTCTCCCACCCTCCTCCTCACGGCCTCTCCTCCCCCCTCCTCCCCTCCTCCTTTCCTCTCCTCCCCCTTCTTCCCCTCCTCCTATCCTCTCCTCCCCTCCTCCTATCCTCTCCTCCTCCTCCCTCCCCCCTCCTCTCCTCCTCATGTCCTTTCCTCCTCCGCTCCCCCCTCCTCCCCCTCTCCTCTCCTCCTCCTATCCTCTCCTCCCCTCCTCCTATCCCTTCCTCCTCCCGTCCCCCCTCTTCCTATCCTCTCCTCCCCTCCGCCTATCCTCTCCTCTTCCTGTCCACCTATCATCTACTTCTCCTCTCCTCTCCTCTCCTCTCCTCTCCTCTCCTCTCCTCTCCTCTCCTCTCCTCTCCTCTCCTCTCCTCTCCTCTCCTCTCCTCTCCTCTCCTCTCCTCTCCTCTCCTCTCCTCTCCTCTCCTCTCCTCTCCTCTCCTCCTTCCCTCCCTCCCCTCCCTCCTCCTCATGTCCTCTCCTCCTTCCCTCTCCTCTCCTCCTCCCTCTCCTACCACTCCCTCCCAATCCCCTCCTCCTATCTTCTCCTCCTCCTATCCTCTCCTCCTCCTCCCCCTCCTCCTCCTTTCCTCTTCTCCTTTCTTCCGCCTTTCCTCCTCCTCCTCTCCCACTCTCCTCCTCACGTCTCCTCCTATCCTCTCCTCTTCTCCCATCCCCCTCCCCTCCTCCTCCCTCTCCCCTCCTCCTCCCTTCAATTCCTGCTCAGAGCCTTCTGCTTTTACATTGAGGTCCTTGAGATAACTGGTGTTGAATGTTCGGCGGCTGTAGCAGAGGGCTAAGTGTGCGCTGAGTTATGTTGACAGAAACATTGCTTCATGGGAGGCTCCACTGCCCGCCAGCCCCCTCTCCCGCACCTCCCCCAAGTTTCACAGTGACATTTCGGGAATGAATGATATTTAGGGTCCGGATGGAATTTCATTTGAGCAATGAAATTACCGAAGGTTAAAAGGAAAGAAAAACAAATGCAATCAAGCCATTGATTTTCAGACAAAAACTGTGGTGATCCATTGGAGGCTATAACTGCAGTCTATAAATAAGAAGCCTCATGTCTGCCTTTGTGGTAGACCCATAACAGTACAGAGCAAAATATTGACAACACTGTTTCATGAAGGGGGCCTGACCCGCCTCAGCAATTGTAAGGGAAACACTGTTTAATACTGCAGGGTATGTCTTGCCTATTTCCTATTCGTTGCAGATAAGAAATGAGAGGCATTTTCCACATGGGTTATTCATGACCGAACTATTGGTGACTCAGGTACTTTTTAGACAGTTTTCTCTAGTGCTTAAGTCATCATTCCCTTCCCAAGCGAACAGGCTTGGCACAGCACTCCTCAACAGTTGACAGTTACTGTCACCTGGTGAAAAGTAAACTCTGCTCGCAGTCCAATCCTAGTCCTGGTCCATCTCTCACCAACAGACAGCTAGGCCTATTCCTATTCTTATAGTTGATTGCATACATATTTTGTGTGGCAGTACTGTTGAATTGATTTACAACAAACAAGTCAAAAGATTGTTTATTTTTCTAGACTATTGTTAAGCTTTTACTATATGCAACCTAGCTGTTTGTATGCAGCCTACATAAACCAACTGTATGTAGACAGAGACCATAATAATAGAACTGACATCCGCTCTGTCCTTCTATGTATGAAAATCCCATCAACGTTAATGACAGGAGGAAAGGTGCTGCATTATACATGGGCAGGTACACTTACAGTAACACAGCACTTTTACACATTACCGGAAAGAGCCTAACTTCAAAGTCTCCTCATCTCAGTAGGAAGTGAAATAGACAGAGAGCTATGATATACCCCTTCCTGGACTGAAGCCCCAAAAGATCCACATCAATAGGCTCCTTTCATTTAACTAAGAAATACATAGCAAGCAAGTAAAAGATTGGTGAAATCCTACGCCCCTGGGCCAGATTTCTTCAGATGAATGGAGTTTTTCCGCCTCCAATTCCATAAAGCCTGCACAGCAAATTTCACACAGCCATTTTGCGCTCTACTGATAAAACACTTTGAAAGCCCAATGACACAGACAATGCCTTCAGATGGGGGAAGAGCGGCATTCCTTTTCTCTCACTCCTTTTTCATCAATGTCCCCAAACATATAGGGAACTGCAGTACTGGAACAGAACAAAAACGCCACAAAAACTGACTACGGCGGTCAAACCCGCTCACCTCAAAAATATACCAATCATTTGGGTGAAGATGAAGCCATCAAATAAAACGTGTTCATTTGCAGCTGATAGCCCTTGCGCCGCAAATGATTAAAGCATATTTGGCCTGGATGCCATGGTTTCAAGTGTTATTTGAAATAAGATGTATTAGGAGCCAACACAATGACTACGCACCTGCAAGCCGCTCTCTCTCCCAGCCAGTGTTTTCAGCTCAGCTCATCTGCATACTGGCACTCACAGCTCTTTATTGATGAATAAAAGGACCTGGCTGGAGAGGGGGCTTGCTTTTAATGCTTAATGTGAGGGAAAATGAGATGGATTATGGAGTCAGGTCCCTGTAAATCATTCCCCCACTTCCGGCTCAGTGCCTTTTGCTCATCTCCGGAGGAAACTGAGTTGCCTAATGAAGATTTCACATTTGGACCTCTCCTGGAAGCCCTCATATTTTACCTCAGCTCTTCACGTCATCTTCCAAACCAGTGGAGCATGCTGTGTACCTCTACTGACTATGGTCAAATCATTTTCCTCTGCGGTCCGCCTGGGGAGCTGTTGGTGGAGGACTTTCAATTAAAGAGTCTTTAAGGAAGTCATCTCTCTCCCCTGACTGGCTCTCAAACCCACCGAGGTGCTTCGTCAACTTGCTATCCATTGGCTCATTAACAGTTGCTGGCGACGAGAAGGAAAATAAAAAGGCTGTTTCTCTGTTCACTTATCTAATCCATTTGGCACCGTCACAGCTGGTGATGTCATGTGTTATTAACTGAATGTAGGTTTGAATCTCAGGCCTATGTAGATTAAAGGCCCTGGTCCTGCTAGGAAGCCATTGTAGTGTCCCCGCATGCCCACACTAGAGGATGAGTAATGGTACTTCACTGACACACCGCCTCCCGCAGGGAAAGAGAATGGGGTGGCGGGCGGTAGCGGGCGGACCACATCTGTGAGCTCACCTCAGTTGGCCTCCATCCCTTTTAATCCATCCGATGCTTCTCCCCATGTCCCCATGTCCCACGTTCAGAGATAGCGCTTTGCCTATTACCCCCTCGGGCTGAGGCTCCCCTTCTCTGGACTAACTCGACATTCAGACGCTATTTAGAGCCATTAGGCCACTAAGGTCAGCATTTGACTTACAGCTTCGGGCTGAACAGTTGTTTTTTTTGTGCCTTGCTGTTTTTTCAACAGACTGCACACAGAGAATTCCATTACTCATTAGCTTTGGCTTGTGATCCATTATAAAGCAGGAAAAGGGAAAGTAGGGACAAAAGTAGGGACATTCAAGCTGGCATTGCAGTTATTGTTTTTGCAGCAGCTTTAAATGAGGAATGGTCTGGTAAACATTCAGGAAACTAATGGAGGCCAATGTGTTTTCCTGAGGAAGAGATGGGGAAAAGAGCCGAGAGATTGCATTTTAATCTTAAGGCCGATTTTTTATAGGATGACGACTTTGGATAGCCAATGACAACTGACGACAGACGATTAACCAGTAGTGAGCATCTCAGAGGCTCCCCCAGTATTTACTTGATAGAAGAATCAAGCCTCATACATTTCCTGATGGAGTTGAGGTGAAGGAGTTCAAGAACGACGTTTAGAAAGTGGAACGGTGGACGCATCAGCCGCTCTCTGACAGAAAGGGCAAAGACAAGCAGTGGAGGCCAAATTGTTCTATACTAACCTTCAAAAACAGGAAAATTACACATCTCCAACAACACATAGAAGCAGCATGGCTGTGAAAAAAACCCTGTGTAATTTTCAAGAGATTATATGTGTGAAAATACATTACTAACGGGGGGACAAAGACACAGCGACAATTGAATGGTTACAAATTGAAAATGGAATCAGGGGAAGGGTTAAGGGATGCACCCCTCACAGTCAATAGCTCAACACCGTTTCCTTCAACAGCAGCTTGCTGTTTCCAAGTAATGTTTTCAATGGGTATTCGTCTTTTGTCCATTGATTGGATTTATAAAGTGCTTTTGCTCTAGATGGTTTACATTGTATGGGGAAGCTGGACATCTGCCTTGTGGTATCGAGATCTCCCTAGACCAGAGGAAAGAGTGTCCCTACTGGCACTCCAACACCCCTTTCAGTAGAGTCTGTTCTTCCATCCAGGTGAGGTCCCTGCTCAGCTGCAGAGGCCAGCAGTGCAACATATACTTTATTTCTGTTAGATGAATATTCCATGAAACAAAAAGTAAGCCTGTTTTATCTTTTTTTGTTACCATCTTGTTACAGAGAACAGAGACAGAGACAATGTTGATTATTGAGGACTATATGGGTGCCTTCCAATCAGACAAAAGGATGCGTAAAAGACGAAGCAACTCAGTGGTTTTCAATGGGTGGAGTGTGTGTGGAGTGTGTGTGGAGTGTGTGTGTGTGTGTGTGTGTGTGTGTGTGTGTGTGTGTGTGTGTGTGTGTGTGTGTGTGTGTGTGTGTGTGTGTGTGTGTGCGTGCGTGCGTGCGTGCGTGCGTGCGTGCGTGCGTGCGTGCGTGTGTGTGTGTGTGTGTGTGGGTGGGTTTGTGCTAGGTTTGTATTGTTCTGTCCGTCATAAAATTTGCAAAGGCGATCCATCAACAAATAAAAAAATTAAAACAACATAAAACCAAGGTTTTCCCGCACCAAACACCTGCGTTGGACATGCGTTTCATGCATTTTGACACAGGCACAAACTCAGGAGGTGTCATAGGGGTCTTCAAATGGGGTCGAGAGGTACAGGACAGACAACAAAACACTCAAGAACAGCCTTGTAAATATATAGAACAGCTCTGGTCTGATGTCTCAAGAACAGCCTTGTAAATATATAGAACAGCTCTGGTCTGATGTCTCAAGAACAGCCTTGTAAATATATAGAACAGCTCTGGTCTGATGTCTCAAGAACAGCCTTGTAAATATATAGAACAGCTCTGGTCTGATGTCTCAAGAACAGCCTTGTAAATATATAGAACAGCTCTGGTCTGATGTCTCAAGAACAGCCTTGTAAATATATAGAACAGCTCTGGTCTGATGTCTCAAGAACAGCCTTGTAAATATATAGAACAGCTCTGGTCTGATGTCTCAAGAACAGCCTTGTAAATATATAGAACAGCTCTGGTCTGATGTCTCAAGAACAGTACATTTAAGTTGTTGTTGTCTTTTACTGTGGACTTTTCTTACGTAAGAATATTTAAATTTGATACAATTTCAGCCTTGCGGTCTGTATCATGTGGGATTCATTGTGCTGTTTTTTTCTTCTGACACAATAAGGAGCCTGTAAATGAACTGTAATTGAAATGAACTCCTGCATGGTGTTGCTGGCTGTAGAGAACCCTGAGAGTAGAACACTCAGACGCCTAATTAGAAAAGGATAACATGGCCATATTTTTCAATGTTTTTCCATTTGTTTCTGCCCTGCCTGCTACCATAACATCATTGTCCTTCGATCAACACCTGCGGAACCAAGACCCGGGTGTCACTTTCCAGGGAGGTAGGCTCTGGCTGTAATTTCAATTCAATCTTTCAATCACAAATCCAATTCGAGAATAGGGTAGAAAACTGCATTCATATTTGATCAGCAGCTATCAAATCAAAGGCCCCCCAATAAAGCCAGCCAGCTTTCCTGTGATTATACATCATAGCAATGAGCAGTAAAGAGGCGGAGGTCTGCTACTATTCTAGCCAGCTCCCCAGCCCCCACTCATTCACATATCCGTGAAATGTCCGCCTTTTCCGCACGCTCGCTGCAAACTCGCCTTGACCTCGGGTGAAAAAACGACAAAAGCGCCTTGTCACTTCCACGCTGTGAAGAGCAGACTAATTAATCTGTGGAGTGTGGTCACACCATCCTCCACGGCCTCAGCCTAGCGAGAGAGAGAGAGCGAGAGGACGAAAGAGAGGAGATAAGGAGAGAAAGACAGAGAGTAGAAGAGAAAGCGAGAGAGAGGACGAAAGAGAGAGAGAGGGAGTGTGAGTCTCCTTATTAAATTCCACCAACATTTATTCCACAAGTTAATTTCATTGAGTTCCAGGGGTGAGACATGAAGGCAGTGCATGAACAAATTGCTTTCATGTTACAGAGAGCATTCCCACTGGATGGCAACGTGCAGGATGCGTCCCCTCTAATTAACCCCCCCCCCCCCCGTTGTATTTAAAAACCATAATATGTAATTAGAACATTTAGTTCCATTAAAAACACAGACATTTTTTCCCCTCCTCCTCCTCCTCCATGCCAAAATGTAATTACATTTGGGTTTGCTGCAGTGTCCCTGAGTCCTTGTTGGGAGAGTTGCTATAGAGATGACCAACACGACCGAGCCTGTGCCAGGCAATCCTTCAATGTTGCACAAATACTCACACACCTCTCCTTATCTATGTTTACCGTTATGTCCTGCACACACACACAAACCCCTTTAACTCTCCCTCTAACTGTTGTAACCACTCCCTCCTGCACACACACACACACACATTCTATCTGTCTCTTCCACATTCACTGCGCACATGCATACAGACACACACAGCCTAACACACACACTCTCCATTCTTAATCAGGCACTGACCGATAGCCTCTGAGCTAGACATTCCTATTTTCCCAAAGATCTACCAAGATATGGCCACTATGCCAGAGTTCGCCCAAAATAAGACCGTTGCTACACCACTGTGTAAAGGTTTTACAGCAAGGGAAACTGAAATCTAGTAATGCTAGAGTAATCACCAATGTTGTGAATTGCGAAACAGGCCAATTCAGAGTGCTGTCATGTTCCTCAATTAATTCAGCGCATTTCAGTGGTAGGCCTGCCTAGGCTATCTGGACACAGCGCGCTCAGAACGCACCCCGATTATTGAATCAGAAAACTTTGTAAAGGCAGTCAGACAAAAGCCAAATGACCAAAGTTGCTAAGCTTGCTAGCTAGATAACCTCCTATGAATGACAGAATATCGCCTAGTTGGCAAAATCGAGTTGATGATTGTACATATAGCACATCAGCTCATGAATAACGGGGATATGAAGACACAAAATTGTTTAATTATCAAGGTATCGTAAAAGGGGACCAACTGTGTTAGAAAAAGGTGTCTTTAGGTGCCTTTTGGCAAACTCCAAGTGGGCTGTCATGTGCCTTTTACTGAGGAGTGGCTTCCATCTGGCCACTCTACCATAGAGGCCTGATTGGTGGAGTGCCACAGAGATGCTTGTCCTTCTGGAAGATTCTTCCATCTCCACAGAGGAACTCTGGAGCTCTGTCAGAGTGACCATCGGGTTCTTGGTCACCTCCCTGACTAAGGCCCTTCTGTCCTGGTTTCTCAGTTTGGCGTGACATCTCCCTCACATAGAGCTGATCAGGCTGTTGATTGTGGCCTGTGGAATGTTGTCCCACTCATCTTCAATGGCTGTGCGAAGTCTGGTGATTATGCAGGCCATGGAAGAACTGGGACATTTTCAGCTTCCATGTGTATAGATCCTTGTGACATGGAGCCGTGCATTATCATGCTGAAATGAAGTGATGGCGGTGGATGAATGGCACAACAATGGGCCTCAGGATCTTGTCACAGTGTATCTGTGCAATCAAATTGCCATCGATAAAATGCAATTGTGTTCGTTGTCCGTAGCTCCCCATACCATAACCTCACCGCCACCACGGGCACTCTGTTCACAACGTTGATATCAACAAACCGCTCGCCCACATGGATCCTTACGCGCTGTCTGCCATCTACCCGGTACAGTTGAAACTGGGATTCATCTGTGAAGCATTTGCCCACTGAAGTCGGTTATGACGCTTAACTGCAGTCAGGTCAAGACCCTGGTGAGGACTATGAACACATAGATGAGCTTCCATGAGACAGTTTTTAACGGTTTGTGTAGAAATTCTTTGCTATGCAAACCCACAGTTTCATCCTCTGTCCGGGTAGCTGGTCTCAGACGAGCCCACAGGTGAAGGTCCTGGGCTGGCGTGGTTACACGTGGTCTGCGGTTGTGAGGCCGGGTTGGAAGTACTGCCAAATTCTCTAAAACGACGTTGGAGGTGGTTTATAATAGAGAAATTAACATTAAATTCTCTGGCAACATCTCCGGTGGCCATGCTCCCTCAAAACTTGAGACATCTGTGGCCTTGAGTTGCGTGATAAAACTACACATTTTAGAATGGCCTTTTATTGTCCTCAGCACAAGGTGCACCTGTGTAATAATCTTGCCGTTTAATCTGCTTTTTGATATGCCACACCTGTCAGGTGGAGGGATTATCTTGGCAAAGGAGAAATGCTCACTAACAGGGATGTAAACAAATTGGTCACAACATTTTAGAGAAATAGGCTTTTTGTGCGTATGGAACTTGGATCTTTTAATTCAGCTCATTAAACATGGGACCAACACTTTGCTTGTTGCGTTTATATTTTTCCACAGTATATTTCAGATAATTTCACAATTCCAATTATTTCTATTTCTGCTTTTCTTCATTCCTGCTTTCCAAATCAATAGCGATGATGATACCCTGCATTCATTGAGTCTGTGTGGTATCGAGGTCACAGATTTTTAGCTAGGCTGGTCTTTGTATCATGCCAAGTGTATACATTGGTTTTATATAATGCTGGGATAAGCCATGGGCGCTCAGTTTGTGTGAGTACACAGCTGTCTTGCTCTGAGCACGGGCTCTATTCAAATTCAGGGTGTGTTGCTGGCCAAATTAAATCACAAAGACCATTAAAAGTATCACTATAACTGCAAGCCACTGGTGCCTTCATAACGCCTTATTTGCTTCTGAGTAAAGCGAAGAAATCAAACGTTTATATTGATTCCAGTCGACCTATGATTCGTAAATGAAAAGTGTTTTCTTAGAGGCCTTGTGTTGAAACAATTGCATGTTTTTTTTTACACTCAGCATATTAAATTGATGAATAGAGAAACAGCATCAACAAAGCTGTGCACAATTGAAAGGGCTTCGAGATGGCTGCTAATAAAAGGCCTGTTAATAGCACTGGGGCCTAATGAGCAGCCTTTTAGTGTGCTGTGCAGACACAGGCTTCCTCTGTGTCTCTGTCTGTGTTCCTGTGAACTTCAGCAAACAGTGCCAGAGCTCTTTCTCACTCAATCAGTGTGCTCTGCAGGCTAACAACAGGGAGTGTGACATGTCAATGCCATCTCCACCGCGAGCCTGATGACGCAACTCGTTAGTGGGACACATTTAACAGGTGTCTTCTGGGTGGGAGGGGTGTGTGTACAGTCTTATGTCTTATGTGGGCGATGTTCTACATGATAACAGAATACTTTTGCCGATCCTCTGCTTTGTTGTCAAGACTTGTCAAAAATGTACAATATATTCTCCCCCATCAACTATCAGCCCACAGACCAGACAAGTCAGGGAGGCTGCGCTGGCAGGGCTGACATGAAAGACCTCATGCCCTCTGGAGACCGTTCAACCCAACAGCCCTCTCTCCTTGACTGAATGCACCTATTCCCTCACCCTGCAGGACGCCAAACTTCTAAAGCGCCACGCGCCAAGGACAGCGGGGCACACACGGCTTGTTGCATTCAGGGGCGATACCGAGAAATGGCTCTCACGCTTTCATTTTGACACACAAAGCCGACTCTTTTCTGTGACCAAAGGGGCATTTCCAAATCACGCCAGTGCCCATACGGCAATCATCTGCAAAACCTCCCCCCCTGGAGTCAGCCTATTCCACTTCTGACGAGAGGCGAGCGCCCAACTACACCTCCTGCTGCTGGCTCATTTGGAAGTGTGGCAGTCGCAGCACACACACACAATTGCACTTCCGTTGTAACAGTCCCAGTGACATTACGCCTACACTGCTAACACACTTATTTTCCTCCTGAAACTTGTCAGTGTTGCGGTTCCACAGTGACAATCACAGCATACCAGGGGAGGTTCAGAGGAAGAGTGTGTGTGTGTGTGTGTGTGTGTGTGTGTGTGTGTGTGTGTGTCTGTGTGTGTGTCTGTGTGTGTGTGTGTGTGTGTGTGTGTGTGTGTGTGTGTGTGTGTGTGTGTGTGTGTGTGTGTGTGTGTGTGTGTGTGTGTGCGATCATGTCTGCGTACGTGTATCTTTGTTTGTTTTTACAGGAAGTGTACATGTGATGTCAGGTCTAATTAGCCAGCTTGTCCTGAGGCTCATTACTCACAGCCAGGAGGAGGAAGGACACACAGGGAGTATCCACCACTTTCAGACACTCATCTCCACTTTCCTCTCACTTCAGAAGGGCGACAAGGCTTTGATAAGGGCACACACACCCTCTTTTGACCTGGTGTCACACCCCTAGAGGGCCACCCCTCTCCCCTTCCTCCCCTGGAACCTGTTTGAGATGTGTGACATCAAAATCCTTCCTGCCAGTCCATGAAGATGACCACCACAACAGCATGTTTTATTTATCTGATTCCAGACAGCATTGGTAATAAGGTCTGGTAATAAGCCACATAACAAGTTTGTCCTTTAGTTCATTTAAAAGCAGACCATGTCACGACTATTACCGAAGGTGACTCCCCTTCTTGTTCGGGTGGCGCTCGGCGGTCGTCGTCGCCGGTCTACTAGCTATCGCCGATCCGTTGTTCTGTGTTCCTTTGGTTTTGTCTGATTGGTATCACCTGTTTCTTGTTTGGTTGTTAGGGGAGGGATATATATAGTTCGTTCAGCCCGCTTCTGTTTCGTGCGGGCTTGTTAGTCTGTTTTGTTGTTTGAGGGTATTTTGTTTGTATTTGGGTTTCACGCTGTCCGTTTATATTTCTGATTATTTGTTTTTCTACTTTTGGTTCATGTTATGTTTCCGGGACATTAAAGCGTGTTTTTTCCCACATCTTTTGCTCTCTGCGCCTGACTCCACACCTCCTCACTCATTTCACGTAACAGAAGCCCGCACCACGATATGGAGTCAGCAGGAGCAGCGACCACTCCTCTTCCTACTATGGAGGAGAGAGTCCATCATCACACGTCTATCCTCCATCGCCTAGGATCAGCAATGGATCAGATGATGGAGAGGATGGATCGTTGGGAGAGGAATGGTCTCCCTACTACCCCACCGACCCTCCCACCAGCAACTCTACCATCTCCCCCATCTGGATCCGGTTCCAGCGCTCTGCGCATTACGCCTCCGAGGGAGTACGATGGAGCAGCGACGGGGTGCCAGGGATTCCTGCTTCAACTAGACCTCTACCTGGCCACCGTTCGGCTGGCTCCCTCGGAAGAGGAGAGAGTGTGGGTTCTCATCACATGCCTTACCGGTAGAGCCCTGGAGTGGGCTAATGCGGTCTGGAACGGGCCCGACTCAGCGAAGGACAATTACCCGGAATTCACCCGCCGTTTCAGGGCCGTGTTCGATCACCCTCCAGAAGGTCGAGCGGCGGGTGAGAGATTGTTCCATCTCAGACAGGGGACGAGGAGAGCGCTGGAGTTCCGGACCTTGGCCGCTGGAGCAGGGTGGAACGACAGGGCCCTGATAGACCATTACAGATGTAGCCTGAGAGAGGACGTCCGTAGGGAGCTGGCCTGTCGGGATACTACACTTAGCCTGGATGGACTGATAGACCTGTCGATCCGGTTGGACCATCTGCTAGCTGCTTGCGGACGTTCTGAAAGGGTCCTGTCAGTTCTACCTCCTGACCCTCCTGCTCCTATCCCGATGGAGCTAGGAGGGACCGCGTCTAGGGAGATCGGAGGAGGAAGCTCCTCCTGTACCAGTTGTGGCCGGAGAGGGCACACGTCTGGTCGGTGCTGGAGGAATTCTTCTGGGAATCGAGAGGGCAGGCAGAACACTCCTCGGTCACCCCAGGTGAGTAAGCACCACACTCTCCCAGAGTTTCCTGTTGGTCACATGTTCCTATTAATTTGTTTCCTTAATTATTCTCCTTCTCTCCAGCATAAGGCACTGGTAGATTCAGGCGCAGCTGGAAACTTTATAGATCGCGGACTCGCTCAGAGGTTGAGGATTCCGTTAGTAAAAGTAGACCCCCCTTTTGCCGTGCACTCTTTAGATAGTCGACCATTAGGGTCAGGGCTGGTGAGGAAAGCCACAATTTCGTTGGAGATGATTACGCAGGGTAATCACAAGGAGCGAATTAGTTTGTTCCTTATCGATTCACCTGCGTTTCCAGTGGTACTGGGGATTCCCTGGCTAGCTATTCATAATCCTACGATTTCGTGGAAACAGGGAACTCTACAGGGGTGGTCTGATGAGTGTTCAGGCAGGTGTGTAGGGGTTTCCATTGGTGCGACTACGGTGTAGTCTCCAGACCAGGTTTCCATCGTGCGCATTCCAGCTGAGTATAACGATTTGGCAATCGTTTTCAGTAAAAAGAAGGCGACCCAATTACCACCCCATAGGCAGGGGGATTGCGTGATAAACCTCCAGGGTGACGCTGCACTCCCCAGGAGTCATGTGTATCCTTTGTCCCAGGAGGAGACGGTGGCTATGGAAACTTATATCACCGAGGCTCTGGGACAGGGGTACATTCGGCCCTCCATGTCACCTGTCTCTTCGAGTTTCTTTTTTGTGAAGAAAAAATATGGTGGTTTACGTCCGTGTATTGATTATAGAGGTCTAAATTCCATCACGGTGGGTTTTAGTTACCCACTACCTCTCATTGCTACGGCAGTGGAATCATTTCACGCAGTTCTTCACTAAACTGGATCTCAGGAGTGCTTATATTCTGGTGCGTATTCGGGATGGAGATGAGTGGAAAACTGCATTTAGCACTACTTCTGGCCATTATGAGTACCTCGTCATGCCATACGGTTTAAAGAATGCTCCAGCTATATTTGGATGAGATTCTCAGAGACCTGCACGGACAGGGTGTAGTGGTGTATATTGACGATATTTTGATCTACTCCGCTACACGCACTGCGCATGTATCTCTGGTGCGCAAGGTTCTTAGACGACTGCTGGAGCATGACCTGTATGTGAAGGCGGAGAAATGTGAGTTTTCCAAACAATCAGTTTCCTTCCTGGGTTATCGCATTTCCAGCTCGGGGTTGGTAATGGAGGGTGACCGCGTAAAGGCTGTGCGTAATTGGCCGACTCCGACCACGGTAAAGGAGGTGCAGCGATTCTTGGGGTTTGCCAATTACTACCGGAGGTTTATCCGGGGTTTTGGTCAGGTAGCTGCCCCTATTACCTCACTGCTGAAGGGGGGGGCCGGTGCGTTTACAGTGGTCAGCAGAGGCGAACGGAGCTTTTCATAAGTTGAAGGCGATGTTTACTGAGGCGCCGGTGTTGGTGCATCCGGACCCTTCTTTGGCGTTTATAGTAGAGGTGGACGCATCCGAGGCTGGGGTTGGAGCGGTGCTCTCACAGCGTTCGGGTGCGCCACCGAAGCTCCGCCCCTGTGCCTTTTTTTCGAAGAAGCTCAGGCCAGCGGAGCGGAATTATGATGTGGGGGATAGGGAGTTGTTGGCTATGGTTAAGGCCCTGAAGGTGTGGAGACACTGGCTTGAGGGGGCTAAGCACCCTTTCCTTATCTGGACTGACCACCGTAATCTGGAGTATATCCGATCAGCTAGGAGACTGAATCCTCGTCAGGCAAGGTGGGCCATGTTTTTCACCAGATTTCGTTTCACTATCTCGTATAGACCAGGTTCCCTCAACACTAAGGCCGACGCGCTGTCAAGACTCTATGACACTGAGGACAGGTCCATCGATCCTACTCCCATCATTCCGGCAGCTAAGCTGGTGGCACCAGTAGTATGGGATGTGGACGCGGACATCGAGCGGGCGCTAAGGGAGGAACCTGCGCCTCCACAGTGTCCGGAGGGTCGTAGGTACGTGCCGCTGGCTGTTCGTGATCAATTGATTCGATGGCCCCATTGTCTACCCTCGTCGGGTCACCCAGGTATTTTTAGGACAGGTCTTGAGCGGAAGTACTGGTGGCCCACTTTGAGGAGGGATGTGCGATTCTATGTTTCCTCCTGTTCGGTGTGCGCCCAGAGTAAGGCTCCTAGACACCTGCCAAGAGGTAAATTACAACCTCTTCCCGTTCCACAACGGCCGTGGACCCATCTATCGGTGGATTTTCTTACTGACCTTCCCCCCTCTCAGGGTAACACAACGATCCTGGTCGTTTTGGATCGGTTCTCTAAGTCCTGCCGTCTTATCCCATTGCCGGGTCTCCCTACGGCCCTACAGACTGCGGAAGCTCTTTTCACCCATGACTTCCGGCACTACGGGGTGCCCGAGGATATAGTTTCTGATCGGGGCCCCCAGTTTATCTCCCGTGTTTGGAGGGCATTTATGGAACGTCTGGGGGTCTCGGTCAGCCTGACCTCAGGGTATCACCCGGAGAGTAATGGGCAGGAGGAGAGAGTGAACCAGGAGGTGGGTAGGTTTCTGCGGTCGTATTGCCAGGACCGGCCAGGGGAGTGGGCGAGATATATTCCCTGGGCAGAAATAGCCCAGAACTCACTAAGCCACTCCTCTACCAACATGTCACCATTTGAGTGCGTGTTGGGGTACCAGCCAGTCCTGGCACCGTGGCATCAGAGCCAGACTGAGGCTCCTGCGGTGGAGGAGTGGGTGCAGCGCTCTAAGGAGACCTGGAGGGCTGTCCAAGAGTCATTACGCCAAGCGAGTAAAAGGCAGAAGAAGAGCGCTGACCATCACCGCAGTGAGGCCCCCGTGTTTGCACCTAGGGACAGGGTCTGGCTCTCGACCCGAAACCTGCCCCTCCGCTTGCCCTGCCGGAAGCTGGGTCCGCAGTGTATAGGGCCATTTAAAGTCCTGAGGAGAATAAACGAGGTTTGTTATCGATTATTACTTCCTTCGTATTATCGTATTAACCCCTAGTTTCATGTGTCTCTTCTCAGGCCGGTGGTAGCTGGTCCCATGCAGGAAGGTGAGGTTCCGGAGGTCCCTCCGCCCCCTCTGGACATCGAGGGGTCCCCGGCGTACAAGATACGAGCTATTCTGGACTCGAGACGCCGGGTGAGGGGCTTGCAGTACCTCGTTGCCTGGGAGGGGTACGGTCCGGAGGAGAGGTGCTGGGTTCCGGTGAGGGATATTCTAGATCTATCTATGTTGAGTGAGTTCCATCGCCTCCGTCCGGATCGCCCAGCGCCTCGGTCCCCGGGTCGTCCCCGAGGCCGGCGTCGGCGCGCTGCGGGAGCTGCGCGTCAGGGGGGGGTACTGTCACGACTATTACCGAAGGTGACTCCCCTTCTTGTTCGGGTGGCACTCGGCGGTCGTCGTCACCGGTCTACTAGCTATCGCCGATCCGTTGTTCTGTGTTCCTTTGGTTTTGTCTGATTGGTATCACCTGTTTCTTGTTTGGTTGTTAGGGGAGGGATATATATAGTTCGTTCAGCCCGCTTCTGTTTCGTGCGGGCTTGTTAGTCTGTTTTGTTGTTTGAGGGTATTTTGTTTGTATTTGGGTTTCACGCTGTCCATTTATCTTTCTGATTATTTGTTTTTCTACTTTTGGTTCATGTTATGTTTCCGGGACATTAAAGCGTGTTTTTTCCCACATCTTTTGCTCTCTGTGCCTGACTCCACACCTCCTTACTCATTTCACGTAACAGACCAGTTATGTGAGTTGTTGTTGAGATAGGCTGATAATCTGGGCAGAGAAAACAGCTGACATTTCAATATGTTTGAACAAGGTGTACATGAGTATCGGGTTTGGTATTTGATTCCAAGAGGAGACAAGTGCACACTATCAAATTGATGGCTCTCAGGGGCTTTCCATTATCATATATCAACAGAATATATGCTTTCTGTCTGAGTGCACATTCATTGCTCAACACAACAAAACAACTGTCAAACAAAGAGGAAAGTCAGTATAAAAGTGGGGATGGACTGGTGACCTTAACCTCAGTGACATTAACCTCATTGACCCACCTTGGAACCCTCTGGTCTCATTTGGTTCTGATCCAGAATACTGATGCTCCCAGCCTCCATATGCCCTTTGTTTAAGAGGGTCTGGAGGGGTGTGTGTGTGTGTGTGTGATCCCACCACTGCCTCCAGTCCTTTCTGCAGTCCAGACCCATAGTCCCACAATTCTCTCGTATGCCCATTCAGTCACTACTGCCGTCACTCCTCACCTCTAACTGGCGTCCGCACCCGAAGCACTGGACTCCACCTGCTCAGCCTAAGGGTCCAGCATGATGCAGATGAGCTTTCTCATGCTAGATTGGGCCACACATACTGTATGGCTACTGTATAACCCTAGCCAAACTCAGACACACACACAACCACGCACACATACACACAACTCCCTTTGATTTCTAGAGTTATATCTTGACCACATTAGAGTGGTAGCATGAAACAAGTCCTGCCAAATCTCTGTTCTGTATTGGCGCATGAAAGCCAATGGACAAGGGCTGCCTGTGTGAATTTGGGAGAGGTGTTGATGTTACGGCTACCAGCTCTGGCAGCTGTGATCAGAGTGGAGGAGAAGGGAATAAAAATAAGGCATTCAGATACTGGCAGCCATGACGGAGTTAGTCAACGTATAGCTCTTTGGTCCTCTACTGATTAAACAGATGCGATTGGTGTCAAGGATCATTACCAAGTTTGGGCTATTGCTAGAGGGAGTTATTTGCATTAATGCAGCATGTGAGATGTAAGGATACCAGGGCTGTTTGAAGCTTTCCAAGACTTTGTCCACTCCACTGGGGATCTGAGATGAACCCATGGCGTGAATAAAGATAGCCTACAACAACATTTTAACAAGGCATGATTTGTTGACTTAGAAATGCAACACTGTGAGTTTCTCCCCCAACAGGTTAACCAGGGTAATGCACGTTGGATATATTAGTCACTGTTGTTGCTGGAGGACAGTTCCATGTAGTTGATTAGGAATACCCTAGAGATCAGCAATCATTTAGCAGTTCCTCCCAACAACTGCTTGTAATTGCAATTAATAACGATGAGCAGGCAGCTTCCCGGACGGGAAGTATAATCTGATGGAGAGGAGTCCTTGTGGATGTTACTCTTAATCAGAGCCTATTACAAATATTCACCACTGTACATTTTAGAAACCCTCCCATATTGGTAACCGTTTTTCTAGAGCCGTATCTTTAGATGAACACAATTAAACAATATGTTCAAAAATATTCCTTTAAAATCTTTGATTTCACTTCTAGAAAGTATTTGTAAACAACACCTTCAGTTGCATCACAAACGATTCAAAACAACTAAGAAGTGTTCTTCGTAGAGAAACTAGCTAACACAGTGATGTTTATTGATAGATGAGTGCGTGGATGGAGTGGTCAGCTCTAGATTTGTTTTGAGCCATGATACATAATAAAACAGCTTGATGGCAGTCAATGTAATCCGGCAGTACACCATGGCAATAATCCTAAGAGACAAGGCCAATGTTAGTGAATAGAGAATGGTTGCTTTAATACAAATACACACAGAAGCCCTAGCAGGATAAGGATTTAAAGGTTCCTTCCACTGTTGGCTTTGCCAAGATCATATTTTTTGGTTTAAACATGATTCACTGCCTCCTCAGTGAGGCAGAGAGCGAGAGGAGACAGGAAGAAACAGGGGGAGAGGGGAGAGAGGAAGAAAGAGGAGAGAAAAGAGGAGAGAAAAGAGGAGAGAAAAGAGGAGAGAGAGAGAGAGAGAGAGAGAGCACTCGGAGATGGGCTCTAAAAATACAGACTAGGAATGATTAGCATTTCCTCACATACTGTACATTTAGATGGCTGCCTGCTACTGACGCAGCCATCCACGGCACCAGCATCACGTAGATTTAGGCAGATTGTTCCATATTAGCCCCTCCCGGGAGGAAGCTTTGCTGCACATAGACAGCCATTAGGCGGATCACATTCACATCATGTTTTTAGGTGTGTAAATCTGTGACAAGGAAAAAGGCTTTGCTCTGTGTTTTTACGGAGGTTGATTTTGTTGGGAGCCTGAGGACTAGCATCCGCTTGCTTTCTCAAGGGTCAAAGTGATTGTCCCAATCTCGGAAAGTTCAGGTCATTGCAATGTTCATCCAGCTGAATCATTGGGATTTGCTCCAGCACAATGCTCCCAGGCCTGTGATGACCAATCCAAAGCCCCAAACGCTTGGCAGAAGCACACAGAAGGTCAGAGCCCTATTGGCCGGCTACAAAAAGGAGGGTTTAACATCAAGAGTGCAATCCACAAGGGCAAAATGCTACACAATCTAAGAACTTCTCTCTCCTCACTATTGGAAAGACCTGAATAATGATTAGCTTGAACTTTTTCACTTCACTGTTTCCATAGGAACAATAACTAAGAAGGCAGCTCTCTCTCAATCTAGATAGATGAGGAGGTAGTTAGATGTCTAAGTACGTGCTGTAAAAGCACATCTGTGCAGACAATGTGATTTAGAGAAAAAATACTTTGAGACGTAAAATAGAATTTGGAAACATGTAGAGCTTTGACATATACCTGGGTACAAGGATCTCACTCCATTAAACTTGGTAATATGACTTTATGTGTTCCATTATTTTAGTAATTGCCTAAACAAAAGCAGGGTGGAAATTGAATGTTGCCCTGGGCACTCTGCCAAGTTTGAAATGTAACAGATGATCTCCATCTTAATCATAAAAAACAAATCCAAGTTGAACGATAAGATATGTGAGTATCATCCTAGATTTGCTGGAGCCATACTTGTGAACATTAGAATCAATTTGAGCTTTTTCTTAGTCTCAAAATGCGCAGCAGCCAATTAAAATCGCCTATGTATTTGCACGTGCTCAAACGCTACATATTAGCTTTCCGCTTCAGATAAACTGCCAAACTGAACCCGAAGCGAACCGGACTCAGCTGGCAGTCATTATTTCCTGTAACAAATACCGCATCAGCCTATCAAAGATCTTGAACTTTATATCCACCAACCAGCAGAAGGATATTTTAAACCTCCAAATTCCAGGTTTAATTTTGTTCCTCTGGTCTGCGTGTATGCCAATATTGCATGATACATCCTTGACTAGGCTACTAGCTACTAACGTTAGACAAAATTCAAAAGGCACGTTATCACATATATGACAAAATACCACGTTTTCACATTTATGACAAAATACCACATTTTTTGCTCATCCATTTCACACATATCTATCTGCATTTACGAGAAAAAATAAGATAAACAATGTCTATAAAACGTTTAAGTTTATCGTACATAACATGTTCCGCTAAATAATTAAGAGTCTTATGGACTTGTAAAATAGCTGTCATGTTCCACCACCATCATCATCATCATCATCATCATCGCTTCCTGTTGGCACACACCATTAAAACAGTTGACTTGAATATGACAGTGCACATTAACTGTGAATGCAAACCCACCTTGCATCAATAATGTTTGTTAAGGAAAACACTGTTCACTGCTGGTCCTCGGTGCTCAAATCGAATAACGCATACATGACATAGTGGATGATTCTAATAATGAATATAAAATGTTGTACATGTACGTGTAGAATACACGTCTATGTAACATAACGTATAGTAACAACAATTATTTGTATAGCAGTGCCAGTAACCTGTGTCGGTCTGCAAGAGGGACTCTAACAAGAAGCTCCTCATTAAATACATTCGTAATCTTCATTTACTAGGTTTTGGCTGCACTTCTCAAAACACTGACACAATAAATGTACTTCTACATTTACAAAAGGGTGGGGGAAAAACTTGTCACAGTCTGCGACAATAACATGGAGCTTGGCACTCTACACAGAGAGTTATATGACACCAGTCAGTCCAACACACAGGATCTAGTCGTTTTGATGATCCGAATGTGCAGTTGGACAAGGACACTTTTATGAACACATGTTGGATGACATCCAATCACGTCAACTCATTTAATTGGCTGATTCGGAATTTGAACCGAATATACAGTACCAGTCAAACGTTTGGACACACCTACTCATTCAAGGGTTTTTGTTTATTTTTTACTATTTTCTATATTTTAGAATAATAGAGAAGACATCAAAACTATGAATTAATACATAAGGAATCATAAAGTAGCCAAAAAAGTGTTAAAAAAATCAAAATATATTATATATTTGAGATTCTTCAAAGTAGCCAACATTTTCCTAGATGACAACTTTGCACACTCTTGGCATTCTCTCAACCAGCTTCATGAGGTCGTCACCTGGAATACATTTAAATTAAAAGGTGTGCCTTGTTAAAAGTGAATTTATGGAATGTCTTTTCTTCTTAATGTGTTTGAGTCAATCAGTTGTGTTGTGATAAGGTCATACAGAAGATAGCCCTAACAGCTCAAATAAGCAAAGAGAAACGACAGTCCATCATGACTTAAGGTCAGTCAATCTGGACAATTTCAAGAACTTTGAATGCTTCTTCAAGTACACTCGCAAAAACCATCAAGCACGATGATGAAACAGGCTCTCATGAGGACCGCCACAGAAAGGAAGACCCAGAGATACCTCTGCTGCAGAGGATAAGTTCATTAGAGTTACCAGCCTCAGAAATGGCAGCCCAAATAAATACTTCACAGAATTCAAGTAACAGACACATCTGAACATCAACTGTTCAGAGGAGACTGCGTGAATCAAGTCGAATTGCTGCAAAGAACCCACTACTAAAGGACATCAATGAGAAGAAGAGACTTGCTTGGGCCAAGAAACACAAACAATGGACATTAGACCGGTGGAAATCTGTCCTTTGGTCTGATGTTTCCAAATTTGATTTGAGATTTTTGGTTCCAACCACCGTGTCTTTGTGAGAAACAGAGTAGATGAACGGATCATTTCCGCATGTGTGGTTCCCACTGTGAAGCATGGAGGAGGAGGTATGATGGTGCTTTGCTGGTGACGCTGTCGCTGATTGGTTTAGAATCCAAGGCACAGTTAACCAGCATGGCTACCACAGCACTCTGCAGTGATACGCCATCCCATCTGGTTTGCGCTTGGTGGGACTCTCATTTGTTTTTCAACAGGACAATAACCTAAAAGACACCTCCAGACTGTGTGATGGCTATTTGACCAAGGAGAGTGATGGAGTGCTGCATCAGATGACCTGGCCTCTACAATCACCCGTCCTCAACCCAATTGTAATGGTTTGGGATAAGTTGGACCGCAGCGTGAAGGAAAAGCAGCCAACAAGTGCTCAGACTGTTGGAAAAGCATTCCTCGTGAAGCTGATTGAGAGAATGCCAAGAGTGTGCAAAGCTGTCTAGATGACTAGATGTTCAGGAGTCTTATGACTTGGGGGTAGAAGCTGTTTAGAAGCCTCTTGGATCTAGACTTCGTGCTCCGGTACCGCTTGTCGTGTGGTAGCAGAGAGAACAGTCTATGACTAGGGTGGCTGGAGTCTTTGACAATTTTTTGGGCCTTCCTCTGACACTGCCTGGTATAAATCTCCTGGATGGCAGGAAGGTTGGCCCCAGTGATGTACTGGGCAGTTCGCTCTACCCTCTGTAGAGGGGAATATGTGATTGTGCCTGCTTCACTGCTGTCATGGTGTACTTGGACCATAGTTAGTTTGTTGGTGATGTGGACACCAAGGAACTTGAAGCTCTCAACCTGCTCCACTGCAGCCCCGTAGATGAGAATGGGGACGTGCTCGGTCCTCTTTTTCCTGGAGTCCACAATCATCTCATTTGTCTTGATCACGTTCAGGGAGAGGTTATTGTCCTGGCACAACCCAGCCAGGTCTCTGACCTCCTCCCTATAGGCTGTCTCGTTGTTGTTGGTGATCAGGCTACCACTGTTGTGTCATCTGCAAATTTAATGATGGTGTTGGAGTCGTGCCTGGCCATGCAGTCATGAGTGAACAGGGAGTACAGGAGGGAGCTGAGCACGCACCCCTGAGGGGCACCCGTGTTAAGGATCAGCGTGACGGATGTGTTGTTACCTACCCTTACCACCTGGGGGCGGCCCGTCAGGAAGTCCAGGATCCAGATGCAGAGGGAGGTGTTTAGTCCCAGGGTCCTTAGCTTATTGATGAGCTTTGAGAGCAATATGGTGTTGAACGCTGAGCTGTAGTCAATGAATAGCATTCTCACATAGGTGTTAATTTTGTTCAGGTGGGAAAGGGCAGTGTGGAGTGCAATAGAGACTGCATCATCTGTGGATCTGTTGGGGCGGTATGCAAATTGAAGTGGGTCTAGGGTTTCTGGGATGATGGTGTTGATGTGAGCCATGACCAGCCTTTCAAAGCACTTCATGGCTACAGACGTGAGCGCTACGGGTCGGTAGTCATTTAGGCAGGTTACCTTAGTGTTCTTGGGCACAAGCACTATGGTGGTCTGCTTAAAACATGTTGTTATTACAGACCTCGAACAGGGAGAGGTTGAAAATGTCAGTGAAGACACTTGCTAGTTGGTCAGCGCATGCTCGCAGTACACGTCCTGGTAATCCATCTGGCCATGTAGTTTAGCTCGTCCGGTAGGCTCGTGTCACTGGGCAGCTCTCATCTGTGCTTCCCTTTGTAGTCTGTAATGGTTTGCAGACACTGCCACATCTGACGAGAGTCAGAGCCGGTGTAGTACGACTCGATCTTAGTCCTGTATTGACGCTTTTCCTGTTTGATAGTTAGTCGGAGGAATAGCGGAATTTCTTATAAGTTTCCGGGTTAGTGTCCCGCTCCTTGAAAGCGGCAGCTCTAGCCTTTAGCTCAATGCGGATGCTGCCTGTAATCCATGTGTTCTGGTTGGGGTATGTACTGTGGGGACGACGTCATCAATGCACTTATAGATGAAGCCAATGACAGATGTGGTGTAACTCCTCAATGTCATTGGAGGAATCCCAGAACATATTCCAGTCTGTGATAGCAAAACAGTCCTGTAGCTTAGCATCTGCTTCATCTGACCACTTTTTTATTGATCTAGTCACTGGTGCTTCCTGTTCGATTTTTGCTTGTAAGGAGGAGAATGGAATTATGGTCAGATTTGCCAAATGGAGGGCGAGGGAGAGCTTTGTATGCATCTCTGTCTGTGGAGTATAGGTGGTCCAGAGTTCTTTTCTCTCTGGTTGCACATTTAACATGCTGATAGAAATTTGGTAAAACTGATTTAAGTTTCCCTGCATTAAAGTCCTGGCTACCAGGAGCACCGCCTCTGGGTGAGGGTTTTCTTGTTTGCTTATGGTGGAATACAGCTCATTCAGTGCTGTCTTAGTGCCAGCCTCTGACTGTGGTGGTATGTAAGCAGCTACAAAGAATACAGATGAAAACTCTCTCCTGGTCTGCAGCTTATCATGAGAAAGTCTACCTCAGGAGAGCAATAGCTTCGAGACTTCCTTAGATACCGTGCACCAGCTGTTGTTTACAAAAATTCATTGACAGCCGTCCCTTGTCTTACCAGACGCCGCTGTTCTATTCTGCCGGTACATCATATAACCAGCCAGCTGTATGTTGATATTGTCGTCGTTCAGTCACGACTTGGTGAAGCATAAGATATTACAGTTTTAATGTCCCGTTGGTAGTTTAATCTTCCCAGTAACTCATCAATTATATTGTCCAAAGATTGCTGGTTTGCTAGCAGAAATGAGGGAAGCGGGGATTTATGCGATCACCTCCAACTACTCATAAGGCAGCCCGCTCTCTGGCCTCTCTTTCTCCGCCTCCTCTTCACGCAGATCACTGGGGTCAGGGCCTGTTCCCGAGGGAGCCGCATATCCTCCGCCTCGGGCTCATCAGAGTCGTGAAAGAAGAAAAAGGATTAGGCTAGTCGGCATATCACCTCCGCCCTGGCTATGTGAGTCACATCCACCAACTACCATCCACCTTCCACCATCCACATTCCACCTTACTGCTTCCACCTTCCAACATCCACCAACTACGTTCCACCAACTACCTTCTACCAAACACCTTCCACCAACCACCTTCCTCCCTGTCCCTGATGAGAGTGCATCATGATTGAAATGAAAACTGCCCCTTTCCTACGTGGCTGTCCCTGAGACAAACCATGTAATGTGCCACTAATGGAGAAAGCACTCCCACGCAGCACCAAATAACAGCTGACAGAATTAATTACAGCCCGCCAGACTGACCTTTTCCCTTTGATAAATCATACAGCCGGGAAGGCTAGGGAGGCTGGAGAGGATAGGGAGCCTGCCATTAGGACTCTGTGGATGTGGGACACACAGCCTTGAAAAACAATCTCCTCCTGGGATCTGGGGCTGTTGTATTGACCGACCCGGCCCAGCCCCCGGCACACAGCACAGCCGCATTACAACCAACACAGTTCAGACCAAAAACTCACACGGGCACATTCCCTCTCTCTTTAGGGAGGTCAAACAGTATCATTCAGCACACAGGACCTGTCCCTCGACACTCAATTAGACCATGGCTCCTTCAGTAACTACTGAAGAGAGTCTGGAGTCTCTCTGGTAGGAACTAATGTAGTCATAATGCCCTTTCTTGGGGACATACCTTTCATATGCTCTCTAGGAGGCGGTCAAAAGCAGGCCTTTCAACTGCCATCTTCAAGGCCTGGTAAGCCTTCCATTCTCAAACATTATCTTCCTTTGAATGACAAGGTTCAATTCACTGAGCAAATGAAAGGCCGGGGTATCATGGGAATCCAACACTCTTATCCCCTAAACAACCAGAGGCCCAACAATAGAACTTCCACTCCTAACTCTACTCATCAGGATTCATTCTCATGCAAGAGTTAGGCCCTACAAAGACTGATGATCTGCCTATGAAATTGATAAGTTCCCCCAATTCAAATCTTGAAGATTTCCATCAAATTAACTAATTTCTATAGGCAGATCTCTCCAATCATGCATGTAGAAGGGGAAAGCATTACATAGCCTACTGTGTCTGTCAGAGAACAATAGATGAAACTGCTTCATCAATTTCTAAAGAGACAGTAGCTCCTTTGAAGACATGCCAGAGATGGTTTCCTAAAGTGCTCACTCTCTCTACCCCTCGAAACACACAGAGACAGACACAAACTAGCACACACTCAGTCTTTCACCTTTAAATCCTGAGTTATTTCAGATTTCTGATGAGTTCATCACCTTGTATGTGGAAAAGGACACATTTCAAATTGCCATAAACACTCCATCACGTCTCTAAAATGAAATGAAACCCTAGGACTCAAGGTAATCATCATAAACAGTCCCTCCCATTTCCTGATCCGCGGCATATAGGCGTCAATTTCGCTCATGAAAACCAATCATACAACAAAATTGCCCCCACATGTAAAGACAATGCATATTCAGTTGTTCACACACACACACACCTCTTCCACTCAGTGCTACCCTCTGCATAGAACCAATAGAATGCTCCATGAATATTAAGAAGCGGAGGGGAGAGAGGCGAGCCTCTACGCTATAATACAAGAGAGAGGGGGAGACAATAGATCAGAGCAGGGGACCAAACCCAGCTCCAGGTCGCGCCGCTAACCGTCGGATGAGACATTTCGAAAAGGCAGATCACGACGTGTCTGGTTTAATTAGAACACGTTAGCACATTACCAGATGAGAAGTGACTAACGCCGACACTACTACTAACAACAGACCCTCCACATCTGACACAAGAAAGACTGCTGGTCGCAGATTAAACAAAGATGATAGAAACAGTCACAAGGCTTTAAATATTCAGCAGAGTTTTGCTGACTAATAGTTCCTGGGGAATAAACAAATTAAATGAATGAAAGACCATTAGGGCCAGGATAGTTGTTAGATGCAGAACTGAACTGGAGCCATTAAGACAAATTACAGGGGGGCCACTGCAGTAGCCTAGCCTGGAAAAGCCAGACTGCACTCACTACTGTTTTACTTCACTTAAAGAGTTCAGTCTGGTTTAACCAGGCTAGCCGTAGTCTGCTCTAATTGTTATTCACCATCGGTCCTGGGACTGCACATTTGATAACAGAAACAAGAGGAGTTTTCATTATACAGTCCTTCTTTACACATAGATTGGGATTAGATGCACTTTTGTAAACCGGGGGCTAAAAAATGCAGCATTAAATTAACATTACCGTCTTTGCTGATTAACAACTAATTATACAGCCTTTGTAGTGGAAACGAGAAGGCCCAAGGACAACAATGGATCGGAGATAATAAATCATTAATAACTGATAAAAGCCTCAACAGTCAGGCATTTATTTGAACATTTATTCAACGCTTGTGAAATATTTATCCAGAAGGGGAAAACGTACGTTTATCCCTCTCTGTGTGTTTACGCCGAGGTAGAGACAAAAGGAAGGAAACCAAAAGCATGTGCATCAATATTGCTCAGGATGACAGGAAAAAGAAATACAACGTCACCTTGCTGTGTGACGCTTAAACAGAACAGCAGAGCACTGAAGCCTGACTGGCTAGACAGAACGTATGACCTCTTTTGGAGCATAGCTCACAAAGTCTGTGACAACTCACTCCCCCAGCCCCGTCGCACCAGCAAACATATAAATGACGCACACGCACGCTCACGTGAGTAAACACACACATAGAAAACACACACACACATATATGGAACACACAGTGCATTGAGAAAGTATTCAGACTCCTTCACTTTTTCCACATTTTGTTATATTACAGCCTTATTTAAAATGGATTAAATAAAAAAATCTACACACAATACCTCGGATGGAAAAGCAAAAACTGGTTTTTAGGAATGTATGCAATGACTCTTTCTAGAGCTGGCTGCCTGGCCAAACTGAGCAATCTGGGGAGAAGGGCCTTGGTCAGGGAGGATGTCCATGAACCCGATGGTCACTCTGACAGAGCTCCAGAGTTCCTCGGCGGAGATGGGAGAACCTTCCAGAAGGACAACCATCTCTGCAGCACTCCATCAATAAGGTCTTTATGGTAGTGGCCATACCAAAGCCACTCCTCAGTAAAAGGCACATGACAGCCAGCTTGGAGTTCGCCAAAAGGCACCTAAAGGACTCTCAGACCATGAGAAACAAGATGATCTGGTATGGTGAAACCAAGATTGAACACTTTAGCGTCAATGTCAAGCATCAAGTCTGGAGGAAACCTGGCACCATCCGTACGGTGAAGCATGGTGGCGGCAACATCATGCTGTGGGGATGTTTTTCAGCGGTAGGGACTGGGAGACTAGTCAGGATTGAGGAAAAGATGAACGGAGCAAAGTACAGAGAGGTCCTTGATGAAAACCTGCTCCAGAGCGCTAAGGACCTCAGACTGGGGGCGAAGGTTCAACTTCCAAATGTCCAACAACCCTAAGCACACAGCCAAGACAACCCAGGAGTGACTTCGGGTCTCTGAATGTCCTTGAGTGGACAAGAGCCCGGACTTTAAGGCCATCGAACATCTCTGGAGAGACATGAAAATAGCTGTGCAGTGATGCTCCCCATCCAACCTGACAGAGCTTGGGAGGATCTGCAGAGAAGAATGGGAGAAACTTCCCAAATACAGGTGTGCCAAGCTTGTAGTGTCATACCCAAGAATACTCTAAGCTGTAATCGCTACCAAAGGTGCTTCAACAAAGTACTGAGTAAATGGTCTGAATACTTATGTTAATGTAATATTTCAGAATTTTATTTGTAATACATTTGCAAACATTTCTAAAAACCTGTTTTTGCTTTGTCATTATGGGGTATTGTGTGTAGATTGATGAGGAGGAAAGAACTATATAACCCATTTTAGAAAAAGGCTGTAATGTAACAAAATGTGGAAAAAGTCAAGGGGTCTGAATACTTTCCAAATGCACTGTATAGACACACACACACACACAAACTATACAAAACACCCACCCATACCAGCAAACATACACCCTCTTCCCTCCCTGCTCTTTCATAATAAGGAGTGGTAGTTTGATTTGAACGCAGAGCCTCCACACTGAGCTTAGCTCTGTCCACGGCTCAGAGAGCAAGGCCTGCAGTGCCAGGCAGTAAATAACAGGCATAAAGTTGTCACGGGAGACAACCGGCAGACGCCAAGCCACTCAATGTTAATAGGAGAGCATCGGTTACCAGATTCTAAATAATAGCTCCCAGTCACCATGGTCGGGGTTAGGTACCCAAGGTGCATTGGATTTATAGAGTTAGCCAATTGCTTTTCTATCCCCATTCTCCCCCCCCCCCCTCCCCCTCCCCCTCCCCCCACATCCCCTGCCTTCATCTCCTTTCAGCCGGGGTAAGGATGATGAAGAGGGGGCAGGGGTGATGGCTGATGTGGCTGTTCTGTACTGCTTGAGTGCACACACTTGTCTGGAGGCCAAGGGAGCAAGGGAGCATGCTCCAAGCTACAATACCACAATCCCCTACAATCTGTGATTCTACCGGGGGGCTTGACACAGCACCGTCACGTTTTATTCAGGTCGGTTGGCGTGACTGTCTGGTGTCTCTTTTGTAGGATAGAGTGATTACGATGACGGAGGACGTGACTCTGTGCCTTTGTCTCCAGTCCCCAGGCACTGTGGGGTTTGCTACACCACTATGTGTAGATTACATGCCAGGAAAAAAAGCAGCAGAGTGTCATCAATAGGATCAAGGCTGGTGTCATGTGTAATTAAATCGCAATGACACTTTGACCTCTTGACTCCACAAGGCACATCTTACTCTGCTGCATAAAGCCCCTGGACAGGAAGGCAAACATTATTTGGAAGATGATTATTCCCAGAAGCACTACAGTACCTGACTCAGGTTGAACAGAGACATCAAGCAAGAATATGTAATGTCAGAGAGTCGGTAGATGCTCGTTATTAACACTCGGCTAGAGTTCCTGAAGACCCCAGAGAGACTAACAGTGACTGACGTTTTCAGATCACTCTCCTGAATTAAGAAAAGCTGGAGCCTCAGACACTCGTTGGCACAGGCTGTGCCTACAACTACACACCCGTATAAATAATACATGTTTAGGATCCATGCGTCTGAAAGATCGACAGTAAACAAACTGTGAAAAGAAAGCAGCTATATACTGTTCCCTGAGGAGCACTGTGATTATGTGGTTGACTTGAACATTACAGGGCAAATCCATTTGAATTCAATCACTTTTTGACAGTATCCCATTTGATCCCTTTCCATGCGTGTTTTCCCATGGAAGAAGTGGTCAGAAAGTCACTTTTAAAACATTCAGGAGATAAAGGTGGTCAAAGTTGACCCATTTTGTCTACCCCATTGTACCATGATGAGACGTCCATGTCTTCGTCACTGGAAAAGAGAAACGGTTGAGTTTTATATAATTAAAGGCTTACAAACAGTGTTGTCAAACAATTGTATTCTTTTTTGAAGACCCTATTTCACGTCATCTGAGTTTTTTGCCTGTCATCTACCTATTGCAGATTCATTCTTCCCAGCCTGGTGCAGGTCTACAATTTTGTTTCTGGTGTCCTTTGACAGCTCTTTGGTCTTGGCCATAGTGGAGTTTGGAGTGTGACTGTTTGAGGTTGTGGACAGGTGTCTTTTATACTGATAACAAGTTCAAACAGGTGCCATTAATACAGGTAACGAGTGGAGGACAGAGGAGCCTCTTAAAGAAGAAGTTACAGGTCTGTGAGAGACAGAAATCTTGCTTGTTTGTAGGTGACCAAATACTTATTTTCCACCATAATTTGGAAATAAATTCATAAAAAATCCTACAATGTGATTTTCTGGATTTTTTTTTCATTTTGTCTGTCATAGTTGAAGTGTACCTATGATGAAAATTACAGGCCTCTCTCATCTTTTTAAGTGGGAGAACTTGCACAATTGGTGGCTGACTAAATACTTTTTTGCCCCACTGTATGTGCAGTTTGCGAGCGATTCGTTCTTTCTGAACGACTCTTTTAACTGACTCAAGAATCATGATTAGTTTTTCTGAGTGACTCGTTTATTTTAGTTGTTTGTTTGACCTGGTAGTACTAGCTGCAATGAGTCCTACAGCAGGATTAATACACACTCCTCCATCACAGCTCCAGAGACGTACTACAACCACCAACTGTCTGTCACACGCACGCAGAGAAATAGATTGTGAGCATAGAAGACAAATACATGTTGGTGCAAGCATGATTGCAATTAATTAATTATTGAATATTATGGACACAGCTTTGAAGAACCAAAACATACACAGCCTCTGCTCAACAAACTTGAACATGAATCATTTGGGGGGCTGCAGTTAGCGAATGACATTGTGTGCGCATGACATTGTGTGCGCATATTACCCTCACGGACGGCAGTCAAGCAACACATTCTGGCAAGAGTCGCTCACAATCTAGTCTGGTTGCAGCCACAACTAGAACTAATTTCAAATGTATCAAGAAATAATCTTATTTGTAAGCCTAGCAATCAACAAATCTACATTGTTTAAAGCACAAGGTTACACGTCTCAGTCACAAATGACCGCTCCAATAAGCCCTCTATGGTGAGCGACGTGTGAATGAGAGGCTGGTAGAATCATGATGACTCTTTTGAGTTTTCAGTTCATCATTCGCCAGTAGGGGGTCCTGCCTGCTGCCCCCTATGGTGAACGAGAGACTTGTAGTATCCAGTGGTGTGTATTAATTGACGCCAAGGGAAGCCAGTCAGGCTTCGCAAAAAAACAAAAAAAACATACAATAATGAATCTTTCGTCTCTCTGCGTTTCATTATTTTCCTTCAATTGGCAAGAGGCTAAATGTATCTCACCTGAGAAAGCGTCCAAGCGAAAGCATCCAAGTGCCCCTCTGTATGTGTAGGCCATCTACCTGATGCTCTCTGGTCATAAAGAGTATGACATTGTTGCTGCCTGTAGCATTGAATGCAAGGGAAGCCAGCAAGCATTTGGCCTCCCTTGATAAAAAAGTATAAAATAATAGCCAATCAGCATTGATCCAAACTGAGTGAGGTCAACTGTAAACGGTCCTGGCGCACCAAAAAAAGTGTCAAGGGAAGCCGTTGAGGATTTGGCTTCACTCCAATCACATCACATCGAGGGAAAAATGTCATTGACAGACACAACTTGAATTGTTGCATATTGTTGTGTTGTTTTCCTCCAGTGGCTTGCTAGCTAGCTAAAATGGGCACTTTCCTAAATAGAGCCATGGATGGAGAAGGAATTTGGACGTACCGACAATGATTATAACGCCAATTTGAATCCAACCATGAATTAATACATTGTGGTCCTGGCCTGAGAGGATGGAAGTTCAATATGTAGCTACATGTAGAAGGCTAATGTTAACTAGCTAATGTTGCCCATGAAAGGAAGTTAGGCTAGTGAGCAAGCATTTTAGCCAGGTAGCCTAGGAAAACAACAAATAAAAGTGTGAAAAGAGAGGAGGATGGCATTGACATTTCTCTACAATTAGGGTGAGTCCACATGTTATTTCTACTTACACAAATGCACGCACACACACTCAGAGAGAAATCAGAACCATGGATCGACAGCCACATCATATTTAGCTTGCATTGGATGGACTAAATTGTTTTTGGTATCTTCTAGTTGTCTCTGTATTAGACTAAGCATGGGTGATTTGATGATATTGAAATGGTGCTGGAATAGTGGAGGCAGCAACTGTTTTCTTTGCGACTTGCGGTAACTCTCAGTGTTTCTAAATCAATAGTTGTTTAGTAGTCTGAAAATGTTGGAAACATTAACTTGGTTGACCATGGTGTAGGCTATATGTTTTGTGGACTTCGGAGAGGTTGCTCTCCGGTTTTGTGATGAAACAAAGGTGTGGGTGAATTTATTCTGCCACTGTGTCTTCTTATTGTCTTGGCCTTAAGTCTATATATCACGGGCGCAAGGCGCATGAACTAACAGGATTTATAGAGCAAACAAGGTAATTGTCACAACACATAGGATGTCATATGGTTTCCCCCCCCAGTGATTTTCCCCACGCACCACTACTGGTAAATTATGACTCTTTACAGTTTTTAGTTCATCATTCACAGGTAGGGTTTCCTGCGTACTCTAGGCATTACTGATTCAAATGAACGGAATGAGCCGAACTTTCCATCACTAATGGTCAAGTCTTTTCTGTTATGTATATTTCTATGATTTCCTATGGAGGATTGACAGTATAATTTTAAACAGATATTGTGGACCTCCAATCATTGCCAACCATCTTTCTGGCCTTGTTTGCATCACATTACAATGATAAAACTGGGGCAAAAATGCAATTTCAGAAAGTGGGGGGACATGCCCCCCCCCCAGTGAAAGTTGCACCCCTTCCCTGCACAGACTCTGAATAATAATCTACACATAATGGCACCATCACTATCAGCATCAGCAGCTGTAGGGGGCTGACAGTTTGTGTTCTATAAAGAAAAAGTAGGAGCTAGTACAAGAAGGAGCATGGTAATTTGGATATATGCAGCATACAGTATGCATAGAGCACTCTAAATACAGATAGCCTAGGAGTGTGAAGAAAATGCATAGCCATGAAAACCTGTCCTTGGGGCCGCTGGAAGGGAGAGGAGCTGACAATTAAACATGCTCCTAATCCCTTTAAACACGTTTCAAATTAATACTGAGCCCCTATAGCCAACAAGTATTTGATACACTGAATGCAGATAAAGCACAATAAACTATAGCATCACAAAACCAATTGTATTCTGTTGATCACATATACTACATCGCCCATTCACACATACTAGATCACCCATTCCCTCTCGGGTAGGATGGTGCTCTGTAGCTCAGTTGGAAGAGCATGGCGCTTGCAACGCCAATATGGTGAGCTCAATTACCGGGACCACACATAAGCAACACATTCTGGCAAGAGTCGCTCACAATCTAGTCTGGTTGCAGCCACAACTAGAACTAATTTCAAATGTATCAAGAAATAATCTTATTTGTAAGCCTAGCAATCAACAAATCTACATTGTTTAAAGCACAAGGTTACACGTCTCAGTCACAAATGACCGCTCCAATAAGCCCTCTATGGTGAGCGACGTGTGAATGAGAGGCTGGTAGAATCATGATGACTCTTTTGAGTTTTCAGTTCATCATTCGCCAGTAGGGGGTCCTGCCTGCTGCCCCCTATGGTGAACGAGAGACTTGTAGTATCCAGTGGTGTGTATTAATTGACGCCAAGGGAAGCCAGTCAGGCTTCGCAAAAAAACAAAAAAAACATACAATAATGAATCTTTCGTCTCTCTGCGTTTCATTATTTTCCTTCAATTGGCAAGAGGCTAAATGTATCTCACCTGAGAAAGCGTCCAAGCGAAAGCATCCAAGTGCCCCTCTGTATGTGTAGGCCATCTACCTGATGCTCTCTGGTCATAAAGAGTATGACATTGTTGCTGCCTGTAGCATTGAATGCAAGGGAAGCCAGCAAGCATTTGGCCTCCCTTGATAAAAAAGTATAAAATAATAGCCAATCAGCATTGATCCAAACTGAGTGAGGTCAACTGTAAACGGTCCTGGCGCACCAAAAAAAGTGTCAAGGGAAGCCGTTGAGGATTTGGCTTCACTCCAATCACATCACATCGAGGGAAAAATGTCATTGACAGACACAACTTGAATTGTTGCATATTGTTGTGTTGTTTTCCTCCAGTGGCTTGCTAGCTAGCTAAAATGGGCACTTTCCTAAATAGAGCCATGGATGGAGAAGGAATTTGGACGTACCGACAATGATTATAACGCCAATTTGAATCCAACCATGAATTAATACATTGTGGTCCTGGCCTGAGAGGATGGAAGTTCAATATGTAGCTACATGTAGAAGGCTAATGTTAACTAGCTAATGTTGCCCATGAAAGGAAGTTAGGCTAGTGAGCAAGCATTTTAGCCAGGTAGCCTAGGAAAACAACAAATAAAAGTGTGAAAAGAGAGGAGGATGGCATTGACATTTCTCTACAATTAGGGTGAGTCCACATGTTATTTCTACTTACACAAATGCACGCACACACACTCAGAGAGAAATCAGAACCATGGATCGACAGCCACATCATATTTAGCTTGCATTGGATGGACTAAATTGTTTTTGGTATCTTCTAGTTGTCTCTGTATTAGACTAAGCATGGGTGATTTGATGATATTGAAATGGTGCTGGAATAGTGGAGGCAGCAACTGTTTTCTTTGCGACTTGCGGTAACTCTCAGTGTTTCTAAATCAATAGTTGTTTAGTAGTCTGAAAATGTTGGAAACATTAACTTGGTTGACCATGGTGTAGGCTATATGTTTTGTGGACTTCGGAGAGGTTGCTCTCCGGTTTTGTGATGAAACAAAGGTGTGGGTGAATTTATTCTGCCACTGTGTCTTCTTATTGTCTTGGCCTTAAGTCTATATATCACGGGCGCAAGGCGCATGAACTAACAGGATTTATAGAGCAAACAAGGTAATTGTCACAACACATAGGATGTCATATGGTTTCCCCCCCCAGTGATTTCCCCCACGCACCACTACTGGTAAATTATGACTCTTTACAGTTTTTAGTTCATCATTCACAGGTAGGGTTTCCTGCGTACTCTAGGCATTACTGATTCAAATGAACGGAATGAGCCGAACTTTCCATCACTAATGGTCAAGTCTTTTCTGTTATGTATATTTCTATGATTTCCTATGGAGGATTGACAGTATAATTTTAAACAGATATTGTGGACCTCCAATCATTGCCAACCATCTTTCTGGCCTTGTTTGCATCACATTACAATGATAAAACTGGGGCAAAAATGCAATTTCAGAAAGTGGGGGGACATGCCCCCCCCCCCCCCCAGTGAAAGTTGCACCCCTTCCCTGCACAGACTCTGAATAATAATCTACACATAATGGCACCATCACTATCAGCATCAGCAGCTGTAGGGGGCTGACAGTTTGTGTTCTATAAAGAAAAAGTAGGAGCTAGTACAAGAAGGAGCATGGTAATTTGGAGATATGCAGCATACAGTATGCATAGAGCACTCTAAATACAGATAGCCTAGGAGTGTGAAGAAAATGCATAGCCATGAAAACCTGTCCTTGGGGCCGCTGGAAGGGAGAGGAGCTGACAATTAAACATGCTCCTAATCCCTTTAAACACGTTTCAAATGAATACTGAGCCCCTATAGCCAACAAGTATTTGATACACTGAATGCAGATAAAGCACAATAAACTATAGCATCACAAAACCAATTGTATTCTGTTGATCACATATACTACATCGCCCATTCACACATACTAGATCACCCATTCCCTCTCGGGTAGGATGGTGCTCTGTAGCTCAGTTGGAAGAGCATGGCGCTTGCAACGCCAATATGGTGAGCTCAATTACCGGGACCACACATACATGACGAAAAAAACGTATGCACGACTGACTGTAAGTCGCTTTAGATAAAAGCATATGCTAAATGGCATTTCTTCATGTCACACATACAGCCTACTTTCCTGTTTATGGGCATTATTCTGTTATTACTAATGCAGCACTTGGAGCCCAGACACTTTCATATGTTCATCTCTCTTAGTGAACTAAACTGCCACAAGCACAGAGAGCTTTTCGGGCTGTAGGATGATCAAAGAATGCTTCACAACGCAGCTTTATAAAGAACCTTCAAGCGCCTATTTAAGTACTGTCATCTATAAAATGGGGTAAAACACATTGAATACAAACAGAAACTACTAGATTTTATCCCCAGTGTCTATTTATGTTTCTTCTCAGTTGAGTTAGACAAACCTCTTTACCTATATATTGAAACACGTGATTAGCCTTTATATTTGAATTCACCAGTATCACAGGACATCGGGAAGCTTAATAGCCCGATGCCCAAATAAGAAACATTCTCCATTGAGACTACAAATAATGAAATTGCAACATGCCATGAAAATGTGCAAATCGAATGACATGACAAAATTGATCTTGGCATGTGCAACAGTTCAAATTTGGTTAAGATGCTCGCGCATATTTTTGTTTTCTGATTAAGCCGTCTGCTGCGCCCGTAGTCAAAATCACGCCGAATGGAAAGCAAGGAGTGTATTATTCTTATCTATGCAACATTGTGCCTACAATACCGAATGCTGACATAAGCCTATATTCTGTGGTTTTATTCTGAGTCTATTGAAAGCCCGACAGCTCATCTAACCCGCACAACCGGGCACAACATCGGGCATTAGGCATGACGCCCGAATAAAACGTTGATTTAATGTTTTCCACAAAAATAAACTTAACACAAGAACCGAATATGTCGTGTTATGTCAGTGACTTATAGACAATAATATAATGCAAAATACATTTACTTGCTTTCACTGGTCTAATTAAACACAAATTGTAGATATCCATACTTGAGATGCATGTAATCTTACCTTTCTCTTGTCGGGCAGAAATTTGGCTCAGGTAGTGTCGCAAAGTGCCACGGAATAGCCTAACAGACTTGTCTCGCAGACTGAAATAACCATGAATCGGGGAAAATACGAAAATTGCGCAGAGACTGACGCGAAGATAAACATTTCAAACCGCTGAACACTACTCAGGTCAGAGAAGCGCTATAAGGCTGGAGTCTCGCTCTCATTGCTGTTGACATCAGAGACGTGCTTAAGGTGGCCCGCGCAGCTATTCAAATCAGTTCGGCGCATAAAAAAATCTGCCTTAAAGAAATCTTACTTTTCAAATTTTTCTGTCAACTTCTCGTACCAGAATGTAATATGAAATGTTGGAAATGCATATCCACTGACAGTCATCATCCATGAAAGGCTACTTTAGTTGGAGTGTCCTTGTCCTGTGATATAGCTAGTCTAACTACAGAATACTGTATTCAAGGATCCTATGCATTCAGGCAATGTTTTCAACCTCCGTCAAAACAAGGGGCCAAACAAAACAGGCGCAGGATAGTTCCAGACACCAGGGAGACTATTTGCTCCAGAGATGGGAACAGTGACACAGGTTTTATTAAATCCGAGAATACGGGTGTGTGGGGTATTCACAGATTAAAAACACAATTAAAAGTCTATCAGAGCTAAACTTTCAGCTAGAAAATTGAGGTACTTAGTTGCATAAAATGAGGTCTGGACACAGCAATGCTCAAATTACGGTCCCTCTTTATTTCTAAATGATATGCATCTATGTATGCTTCGGGAAGACCCGGATTGCTCTGACACTACCGGTGGGACATTTTTGTAGGGAAAACACTTAATTATGATGGATTGATTGGTAAACTGTCGGTAATTCATGTGAAATGGACCATTACATTGACATTGTTATACCACTACGTTAGTGGGGGTTGACTCATAACCTGCACGCCCCGTGGTTATATCCGCAGAGCGGGTTTATGATCATTACATGTCGTGTGGATTAATGGTGGCTGTAGAAAGGCCCATAGAGTTGGTGGAATCGTCCATTAATTCATAGACACTTGCTCACCTGGTCCAGGTGCGCTATAATTAGGTCAGGTGTAAATGTCCGACAGATCTCAACTCATTAAAAGGAGGGAATCGCCACCGCCCGACCAAGCTGCTTTCTCTTCCTCAACTCCGTCTAATCCAGAAATTCCGTGTGAACATGAATCAACGTAAATCCACCGAATCTGTTACATTTCATCTGAACTATCTGTTGTGATTGGGAGAGCTGGCCATCAACCTGAAAAGATGAAATCGGAAACGTTCTGATTATTTGCTGAATTGATAAATCCTGATATCAAATTGATTGAGATTGTAGAATGAATAATTGATAGTTTATTGATTTATTTGTATTATTATTCTCATGCTTACGATGAATAGTTGAGCCTAAATTCCTGTTGAATTCTTATTGAACTGAATAACCTAATTGTTAATAATGAGAATGAGGCCACAATGTGGGACGCTGCTAAAGCCACACTAAGAGGTCATCTAATTGCATATGCTTCCTCTAAGAAAAAAGCAATGGAAGCACACAGGCTAGATCTTGAGAGGGAGCTGGAATGCTGTGAAAAAATACATAAACAATCCCTAGACAGCACCTCCTGGAGTCATCTTAAAGCAGCCAAAGCCAAACTGAATTTGGACTACACTCGGGAGATTAAAAAAAGTTTTCTTTACTAAACAGAAATACCATGAGTATAGCAATATGCCCAGTAGATTGCTTGCCAATTTAAAAAGGAGCAGTCAGAGCGTACAATCATGGCTATCCGAACAGCAGAGGACGAAAAATATCCATTTAACTTTTCATGATTTTTACTGCAAACTATATACCTCTGAGAGAAAACACACGGAGGCAGAACTCCACTCTTTCCTAGAGGGAATCTCGCTACCTAAACTATCAGAGACCGACCAAGATCTCAACTCCCCCTTCACTCCTGAGGAGATCCTGGAGGCAATTACCTCCATGCCACCTAATAAGTCCCCAGGCCCAGATGGATTCCCCAGAGAGTTCTACAAAGCTTTTTGGCCCCAGCTCAGCCCTATCTTCATGCCAATGCTGGAGGATTTTTGCAAAAACGGAGTTCTCCCAGACTCAATGCACACAGCTCGCATTACAGTGTTGCTCAAAAAGGACAAGGACCCCCTATCCTGCTCGTCCTTCCGGCCCATAAGCTTGTTGGATTTCGACTATAAAATAATTACCAAATTGCTCGCCAAAAGACTAAACACTCTTCTTCCCAAAATAATAAAAGCGGACCAAACTGGATTTATTAGAGACAGATACTCTTCTGATAACATTCGCCGTCTTTTTGATATTATTGATCAAGTAAACGCACAGAAGACCCCTGTCCTGCTGGCTTCACTGGATGCTGAGAAGGCGTTTGACAGGATGGAGTGGAGCTTTCTTTTTTCAGTCTTAGAAAAGTTCAATATGGGCCCAAATTTTATTAAATGGATCAAATCACTATACACTCATCCAAATGACATGGTGACTACTAATGGACTGAACTCTGACAGATTCCCTCTGGAACGGGGCACAAGACAAGGGTGCTCGCTGTCCCCGCTGCTCTACTTGTTGGGGGCGGAGCCTCTGGCAGAGCTGATAAGGAGCAATCCAAGTATTATGGGTGTTTCTGCAGGCGGCCTGCAGCACAAGATTTCGCTTTACGCGGATGATGTCTTGCTCTACATATCCAACCCTGAGAAATCCCTCCCTCTCATTTTAGACACAATTGCTCAGTATGGCAAGTTTTCAGGTTATAAGATCAATTTTAACAAATCCACTGTCTGCCCTCTCAATATTACACTCACCAGCTCTATGAAGACACTTTGTCCTTTCCAATGGAAAACACAGGGGTTTCAATACCTCGGGATCTTCATAACACCAGATCTGAATAGCCTTTTTAAGGAAAATTATCTTCCACTCCTGGATCGAATCAAGAACGATCTCCAAACCTGGATCTCCCTCCCAATTAGATTAGTAGGAAGAATTAATGTAATCCGTATGAACGTCCTCCCTAGACTGAACTACTTATTTCAGATGCTCCCATGCTATCTCCCAGTTTCCTTCTTCAAAACAACTAACCAAAGCATCACCAAATTTATATGGGGCAATAAAAAACCTAGGATCAAGTTTTCCACTCTACCGAAACCTGAATCTAAGGGTGGTCTTGCCCTTCCCTTCCTTCAATTGTACTACTGGTCTGCCCAAATCCGCAACATGCTAACATGGATCACAAACAGACAAGAGTCAACGTGGATTCAGATAGAAGCCCAATCCTGTGGTTCATTGCCCTTAAGCTCAATTATATTCATTAATAACTTTAGTGAAGTGGGCAACATAGCCAAAACCTTTGTGATTTACAGCACCCTACTAGCGTGGAGGGACTGTAAGAAATACCTGGGCATTTCCTCCCAAATATGTTCTCACTCGCCTATAGTAGGCAACCCAGACTTGCCAAAAGCCCTGAGGGATGCCAACTTTAATCTTTGGCATACTCTAGGAATCAGGACCTTTTCAGACCTATTTCATCAGAAAACCACTACACTGAAATCCTTTCAAGAGCTCTGCAGTGAATTCGATGTGCCAAGATCCCATTTTTTCAAATATCTTCAAATTAGACATGTAATTTCCTCATTTACCTCCAAGAGGAGGTTTAGAACTCAGTTGAATGAAGTTGAAACCCTTCTTGTCACAGCACAATCCATTAAAGGCAAAATATCTTACATCTATAGACTCCTTTTTGAGAAAGGAAGCTCCTCCTTTACTCCTTTGAAAATAATCTGGGAAAAGGACCTTGGTCTGACTATCAGTGATGAGTTATGGGCGGAGGTTTGCGACAGGGTATACTGCTCCTCTACCAGTGTAAAAATGAAAGAATCTAATTACACATTTTTGTACAAATGTTATTATACTCCTTTGAGACTCCATAGAATGAAAACAGATATGTCTCCTAACTGTAAAAGATGTACCTCTGAAAGTGGAACCTATATGCATGTATTTTGGAGCTGTAGAGAGATTGCCAGATTCTGGCAATCTGTACATACTGCTGCACAGAAAATACTAGAGGTACAGTTTGATATGACCCTGTGTATCTATCTTCTTCTTCTTTGCCCAGCAGGACTTTGTTCTTGATCCTGACAGAGAAAATTTGCTTATGACTATTACATACTTTGCTAAGAAATGTATTCTTCTATTGTGGGCCTCTTGAAAAGCTCACTTATGACCTTCACAAGAGACAGCCCAAGTTTGATAGACTCTGGTCTCCACTATTCAACTATATTTCAAACTGGACAGAGTGAACGGGGTGACTAGGGAAATGCGCAGATACATGTTGTGTAAGGTACTGTAAAACCTAAAAACGAATTATTGGCCCGTCGTCTCAGCGAATGCTTGAAATAGCTGATAAGAACCTTCATAGTGCTGCTGCAAGTGGTATGTTTTTTTGTGTGTTTTTATTTTAATTTAGTGTTTGAGTACGTGTGCATATGTGTGTGTGTATATATATGTATGTATATGTGTGTATGTATGTACGTATGTATGTATGTATATATATATATATGCACCAAGGAAAATAAATGCTTTTATTTGACTTTATCATTCATTTTAATTTTATTTTTATTTTTTCAAAATGTATTATTATTTTTTGACTTTTTCTTTTTTTAAAGCCTGTCACATCTGTGAATGTGGAATGTGTTTTTAAAGCCTGTCACATCTGTGAATGTGGAATGTGTTTTTAAAGCCTGTCTCATCTGTGAATGTGGAATGTGTTTTTAAAGCCTGTCTCATCTGTGAATGTGGAATGTGTTTTTAAAGCCTGTCACATCTGTGAATGTGGAATGTGTTTTTAAAGCCTGTCACATCTGTGAATGTGGAATGTGTTTTTAAAGCCTGTCACATCTGTGAATGTGGAATGTGTTTTTAAAGCCTGTCACATCTGTGAATGTGGAATGTGTTTTTAAAGCCTGTCACATCTGTGAATGTGGAATGTGTTTTTAAAGCCTGTCACATCTGTGAATGTGGAATGTGTTTTTAAAGCCTGTCACATCTGTGAATGTGGAATGTGTTTTAAAGCCTGTCACATCTGTGAATGTGGAATGTGTTTTAAAGCCTGTCACATCTGTGAATGTGGAATGTGTTTTTAAAGCCTGTCACATCTGTGAATGTGGAATGTGTTTTGTTGGTTGATTGAAAAACAAGAAAACTTAATAAAACTTTAAATTGAATTTTTTTTTTATGAGAATGATTATGATTTGACTTTTGATTATGAATTTGATTGGATACATGTTGTTCTGTTTCCTTTGTTATGCAGCACAGACAAACTGCCCAGTAAATATACCACTTTGTGGTTAAAGGAATTCTTGCCTCAGGTCTCATCCATTCCTTTGTCACCTGACCCATGACCACCTGTTCACATTTACTACTGTCAGTCATCCTACCTGTCCAGCTATCCACACAGATTCCAATAATCTTTCAAAGGTCCTTCGAGGCGAATAATGACTGAACCAAAGGGAGTTGACCTGACCACCACTCCACATGGACCTGACCTGTCTGCATTTCTTTCCCAATCTGCTCCTCTGGTACATCATGGCACACAGCCCCCGAAGGCTCCGAGGTCAACAGCCAACACGGAGCACGGGGAACAGGCCGCTCCGCCAATGCCCTCTATGTCAGTGACACCAGTTAGCATTCCTCCTCCATCTAGCCAAAGCCCCTCTCCTTCGCCTTTCTGACAATTACCAACAACGGCAAATCGTTCCTCTCGCCCAGGGCCTGGGCCAGGCCAGTCATCAACCATCAGGTGGGGGAGCTCTCACTCAAGTCAGGCTGCCACCAACAGAGGGTCTGGGATAGTAGGGGACAGGCCCAATGAGACCACAGTGAGCTCATCAGCAGTCCCGGGTTTATCCTTCACGCAACCATAAGAGGGAGCCAACATCATGAAACTGCTAGTAGCCTCAGCCTATGGAATTCCCAGACCGAAGCTGCCATACTTTAAGAGCAGAGAGTGATTTTGTTCCTTTTGGAAATGGCATTGAGAGCCTACTGGGTATTCACAGTCATCTGTCAGAATGCTACAAATACCAAGTACTGATGGATCACATGTAGTTTCCCAGTGCATACAAGCTGGCCAAATCCTTTATGAACTCCGACAACGCTCTCCAGGCCCTGAAAGCAAGATATGGTGAGCCACGCCAGCTAGTCCAGAATTAACTAAACAACATCCTGAACACATCTCCAATCAAAATGGGAGACCATACTGCCTTCCAAGAGTTCTCCCTTGCTGTCCAATCCCTGACCTCGATGCTCCAATTCGTTGAAGGACAAGACGGGAACGAGCTGAAATGTGGCTACCACGTGGACAGGCTTCTTAGCAAGCTTCCAGCCTACCTCAAAGACAGTTTCGTTGAACATTGTTTGAACAAGGGCATCCTGAAAGAGGGCTCGAGAAGCACCTATGCTCTCAGAGACCTGGCTCTGATGGTTACAGGGGGCGAAGAGCGAGGGCGAAGAGCATCGCTCACCAGGCCACAATCTCAGCCACAGCCTCAGGGATAAGGAAGGAGTTTGAACGCAAGGAGGGTCATAAAAGGCTAAATCCCACCACCATGTACTTAAATAGGGAAGCCAGGGAGGAACCCGGAAGGGAGGAGCCCGGGAAGAAGACCTCTCTCAAGAGTAGACAAATGTGGGAGTATATGGAAAAGAATGATCTGATTACAGCCAATCAGCATGCTTATCGCAAAAACCATTCCACTACCACTGCATTGGTTGACATGACTGACCAGTGGCTCAATGCTATGGATAATGGCAGGTTTGTAGGTGTACTATTTTTATATTTCAGTGCAGCATTTGATTTAGTGGATCATGAAATTATTTTGACAAAATTAATGCATTATGGTTTTAAGGAGGTAGCATTGAATTGGGTACAGTCATATCTAACTGGAAACAGGAAACAGTCTACCTATATCAATGGTTCATTTTCTTCCCCTAATGTGTTAAACTGTGGAATACCGCAGGGCAGCTGCCTTGGGCCACTTCTCTACTTAATATACACCAACGACCTTCCCAGACTTACCCGAGTAAAACTGACTATCCTACCGATCCTCGACTTCGGTGATGTCATCTACAAAATTGCTTCCAACACTCTACTCCGCAAACTGGATGCAGTTTATCACAGTGCCATCCGTTTTGTCACTAAAGCACCTTATACCACCCACCACTGCGATCTGTATGCTCTAGTCGGCTGGCCCTCACTACATATTCGTCGCCAGACCCACTGGCTCCAGGTCATCTATAAGTCCATGCTAGGTAAAGCTCAGCCTTATCTCAGTTCACTGGTCACGATGGCAACACCCACCCGTAGCACGCGCTCCAGCAGGTGTATCTCACTGATCATCCCTAAAGCCAACACCTCATTTGGCCGCCTTTCTTTCCTGTTCTCTGCTGCCTGTGACTGGAACGAATTGCAAAAAAATCGCTGAAATTGGAGACTTTTATCTCCCTCACCAACTTCAAACATCTGCTATCTGAGCAGCTAACCGATCGCTGCAGCTGTACATAGTCTATCGGTAAATAGCCCACCCATTTTTACCTACCTCATCCCCATACTGTTTTTATTTATTTACTTTTCTGCTCTTTTGCACACCAATATCTCTACCTGTACATGACCATCTGATCATTTATCACTCCAGTGTTAATCTGCAAAATTGTTATTATTCGCCTACCTCCTCATGCCTTTTGCACACAATGTATATAGACTCCCTTTTTTTCTACTGTGTTATTGACTTGTTAATTGTTTATCTCCATGTGTAACTCTGTGTTTTCTGTTCACACTGCTATGCTTTATCTTGGCCAGGTCGCAGTTGCAAATGAGAACTTGTTCTCAACTAGCCTACCTGGTTAAATAAAGGTGAAATAAAATTAAAAAATTAAAAAATGACTTGGTTGAAACTCAAGCTACTATATTTGCAGATGATGCTACAATTTATGCAGCAAGACAATCGGTTCAACAGGTACAGCAAGCTTTGCAAGGAGATTTGGAGATTATCAGGAAATGGGTTTGCCAAAACAAACTTGCTTTAAACACCAAGAAAACCAAAGTTATGTTGGTCTGTTCAACTAGGAAAAGGCCAAAACAGCATGGGATACAATTAAGTATGGGAGGAGTACAAATTGAAGAAGTGGCAGAAACCAAACTACTGGGAGTGCAGCTAGACAACTGCTTATCATGGCCGTCTCAAATAACTAATCTATGTAAAAATATATGTATATTAAAACAGCATGCATAATCAGAAGGATAGCTAAATATTTACCAGGGAAAATCCTTCAGCAAATAACACAGGCATTGGTTGAGAGTCAAGTGAACTATTGCTCGGTGGTCTGGGGAAATGCATCATCTAGTGAAGTTAGGAGGCTGCAGAATGCACAGAACAAAGCAGCAAGGATTGTTTTAAGGCGGAGATATGGTTCTTCTGTTGCAGTCATGCGCAGTGTTCTTGGTTGGTCATCAATCGACAAGATAATTGAAAAAAACATGCTTATCTTATAATATACATCATTTAAAACGGCCAGGTTCTATTCACAATGGTATTCAGTTGGTAAGAGACAGACATTCCGTAAATACTAGGAATAGATTGTCCACCATCTATGCATTATCCAGAAAGAAAAAATAAATGGGCAAAAGAACATTTCGATTTAGAGCAATAAAGAAATGGAATAAATGAACTGAGCAAACTATAAACCTTTCAATATATAAGTTTAAACATTATTTTAAAACAATTTAAATATAGTATATAGAAATGTTGTGGGACTATAGTAGATGAAGAATCATTTTTTTTTTAGATTGAGTATTTATTGGGTCATTATGCTAGTGTATTATGTATGTTTGTAATAGTGTGTTATATGTGAAAGTGTGTTTGTATTATAAATTGTATTTTAATGTTAAGGACTCTTGGAAGATTAGTCCAAATGGGGACTAAAAGAGATCCTATTAAAATCAAATCAAAATCAAATCAAGAGCAAGAACATCAAATTCCAGCCTTACTGCCCTATTGCAATAGTAAGGGGCATTTCCTTGGCTCATACCCCAGGGTACAAAAGCTCACTCAACCCCAATTGAAGGCCTGGATAACTTCAGGCGAGCGATGCTACAAGTGTGCTCATATCCATAAAGTGGAGACCTGCACATTGAGGAAACCCTGCAATCGCTGTGAGGAAATCCATCTCACAGTGTTGCATGATGTAATTCCTCAAGCACCAAAGGAGCAGATTATGCTCATGGTAGGAGCCGCAAAGGAGCTCTATCTCAACCAGCAGAACCAGTCTCCAAGGGTAATGTTTAAGGTGGTTAAGGTCACTCTGCAAGCGAAAGGAGGAGCATGGATACATTCGCCGTTCTAGATGATGGGTCTTAAAAAACAATCATTCTCCCAGCTGCCGCCCGGCAGCTAGACCTGGAAGGGACCCCCGAGACCCTTAACCTCAGAACGGTGCATCATGTTGTTATCCAAGTGAAAGGATCTGCCATGATCTTCTGCATTTCACCTTCAGGACAGAGGGACGTGGCCTATAACATCACCAATTTCTTCACGGCCTGGTGAGTGGTGAGTGTTCTACAGAAGCAATATTCTCATCTCAGAGGATTACCTCTTCCTAACCTGGCCAGGGTTGCGCCACTCATCCTGATTGGGTCAGACCACCCACATCTTGTCACCCCAGCGGAGACAATAAAAGCTGGACCAGAAGGAGGGCCTGTTGCTGTCCATACATCCTTGGGTTGGGTTGTGCAAGGTTCAGCCCATCTACTTCTCTCCACCAAAGCTGTAGTCACAGCAAGTCCTCTTCACAAGAAGCAGTTCAGCTCTATCTCCTTGTCCAGCCACTGACCTCCTACGGAATGTGGAGATGTTCTGAAAGATGGACACCTTCTCCAACCGGAAGCTACAGGAGGTCTCCCGCTTGAAACATGACTCCTATGCATTAGACCTCCCAGAGAAGCGCACCACCACCACTGAAATGGATGGCGTTCAGAGGTACGCAACCCTGTTGCTATGGGTGCCCAACCATCCTCCTCTGGCAACCATGACACGGGCTGTACTCCCGCTTCACCAATATGACAACTCATGAAGAGGGAAACCCACTCAGCAAATCCTGGTATCTCCCTCACCATCTTATCCAGCAACACGCTGGGAAGTAAAGACTTGTCCTCAACTGTTCATTCCAAGCCGCTGGACAAAGACTGAATGATTGTCTACTCCCCGGACCAACCTTAGGTCCTTTCTTGTTTCGGTGTCCTTCTCCCGTTCCGGCAGCACTCCACAGCCATCAGTGGAGACATCAAAGCCATGTTTTATCAGATTTGTCTGCTGCCTTCTGACACCACACTGCTCCGGTTCATATGGCAATATATGGAACAAGAAGCAGAACCCAACATCTATGAATGGCCAGTCCTCCCATTTGGGACCACATGTAGTCCTTGCTGTGCCATATACACTCTGCAGAGACACACACGGGAGAACCCAGACAGTGACGCAGAAGTCTGGGATTCAGTGGAGAATGCCTTCTATGTGGATAACTGCTTACAGAGCGTCCCATCCACTGTGGAAGCGAAAGCACTCCTTGATAAAGTCTGGAATCTCCTGTCCAAAGGGGTATTCAAGGTCAAACAGTGGGCGAGCAACAGAGCGGAGGTTATCCAGCACCTCCCGCCACAAGCCAGGTCAAGTAGCAGTGAACTATGGCTTTCGCAGTCTGGTGCTAGCCCACAAGAGCCCACTCTAGGACTGAGATGGAGCTGTGTGGCTCCAGACACCCTCTCACCAGCCTCCTCATCAAGAGTTATGATGAGAGGCTTCTCCACCCAGGGCCAGAAAGAGTCTATGGGGAGATGAGGCGGATGTACTGGATACTTGGAGGACGAGGAGCCATTCGTAAGCACAAATACGGCTGCATGGAATGTCAGAGATGGCAGGCCGGAGCAACTGTGCCCAAAATGGCAGATTTACCCCCTGCTCGCTTGCGCTTCCTCAATCCTCCCTTCTGGTCAACAGGAGTAGATTGCTTTGGCCCTTTTATGATCAAGTTAGGTCGTCAAGTGGAGAAGCGCTGGGGAATTCTGTTCAAGTGTTTGGCAACTAGATGTGTCCACCTGGACCTACTGGAGTTTGGATACTGAAGCCTTCCTCATGGCCCAACGGCGGTTTATCTCCCGACAGGGGAAACCCTAGGAGATTCTGGCTGACAGAGGCATAAACTTCAAGGCAGGAGAAGCCAGGTTGGAGGAAGCTTTCCAAGCAATGTAACCAAGCCTCCAGTATCAACTGATGGACCAACAAATCTCCTTCAAATTTAACCCTCCAGGAGCTCCTCATTTTGGAGGAACATGGGAGAGAGATCAAATCTGTGAAGACCGCCTTACAAGTCGTTCTGGGGGACCAAACTGTCACTGAAGCTGTCTTGCAGACCGTCCTGAAAGAGGTGGAAGGGATACTGAACTCCAAACCATTGGGATATCTCTCTGGTAGACATCGCTGACCCCGATCCGGTTACACCGAATCTGCACTTGATGGGGCACCAAGATGCTTCACTTCCCCAAGCCATGTATGCTGATACCAACCTCGTTGGTGACACAGCCAGATCTTGGCTGACCATTTCTGGGCCCGATTAATTTGGGATGGCCTACCAAGCCTACAGCACAGAGGGAAATGGCGGAAAGAAACGGCCAGCCTGGACACTGGCCAAGTAGTCATGATAGTGGACCCTTAACTGCCTTGAGCCTCCTGGACAGCTGTCCATATCACCAAGACCATGCCTGGGACTGACGGTCAAGTTAGATCAGTGGAGATCCAGGTAAAGAACCAGACATATGTCCGGCCAGTTGCTTGACTAATTCCTCTCTCTGAGAAGACAGAGGACGTAGAACGATGAGTCTTTTGAGGAGTGTGGAATTTAACACATTTCCGGGGTGGCTGTAGAAAGGCCCATGAAGTTGGTGGAATCGCCCTTTAATTCATGGACACTTGCTCAGCTGCGCCAGGGGCGCTTTAATTAGGTCAGGTGGAAATGTCCGACAGATCTCAACTCATTAAAAGGAGAAAATCGCCACTGCCCGACCTCGCTGCTTTCTCTTCCTCAACTCCGTCTAATCCAGATATTCTGTGCGTACATGAATCAATGTAAATCCACGAAATAAATTACCTTTCATCTGAACTATCTGTTGCGATTGAGTGCGAGTCATCAGTTATTTAGTTATTACCGCGGAGCGCAGCTTGCAGCACACGCTTCAAACCTATTGTGTCATGTCAATGGACAAAGATCACAGCCCTATAGATCATCACAGGCCAATTAACCCGTTGACATATGGTTGAAATGTAACGAAATTACATGTATATATGAAGACAAACCTGGAAAGATGAAATCAGAAACATTTTTATTTGCTGAATTGATAAATTCTGATATCAAATTGATTATAGATTGAATAAATTATTGATTTGTATTATTCTTCTCATGGTTATGATGAATAGTTATGAGCCTAAATGGCGATTCCTGTTGAATTCTTTTTGAACTGAATTGCTGAATTACATGATTGTTAATGAGAATGATTTGACTTTTGATTATGAATTTGATTGAATATATACAGTACATATGACATTTAATGTCTTTATTGTTTTGAAACTTCTGTATGTGTAATGTTTACTGTTAATTTTTGTTTATTTCACTTTTGTATATTATCTACCTCACTTGCTTTGGCAATGTTAACACATTTACCATGCCAATAAAGCCCCTTGAATTGAATACATGTTGTTCTGTTTCCTTGTTATGCAGCACAAACTACCCAGTTAATATACCCCTTTGTGGTTAAAGGAATTCCTGCCTCAGGTCTCATCCATTCCTTTGTCACCTGACCCGTGACCACCTGTTCACCTTCACTATTTTTTTTGCCTTTAAAATAAGTCTATATTCAATGTGAGCAAATGAGGTCAGATAAGGGAATCTTATTTATTTATTGACTATGTTTGTTTTACTCCATGTGTAGCTCTGTGTTGTTGTATGTGTCGAACTGCTTTGCTTGATCTTGGCCAGGTCGCAATTGTAAATAAGAACTTGTTCTCAACTTGCCTAACTGGTTAAATAAAGGTGAAATTAAAAAATTGTCAGTCATCCTACCCGTCCAGTTACCCACACAGATTACCATAATCTTTCAGTGGGTGTGGTTGAATAAAGATAAAATACCTGTAAAAAAAAATCATAACTGTATAATTATTGTGCAATTTATATCTACAGGCTACACTGAGGTTTTTCATTATTGCATGCTAAGTGCGTAAGCCTATTGCTTTTGGGAACGGGCAGGAAAAGTTAAGATTTGAGGCAAAAAGGACCATGTTGGAGTTTAATTCAAGAGAAAAGCCATGTTTGGGAAAGATTTGGTGAAGTGGTAAAAGAGGATGATAGCAGTGTGATTGAGGTGCTACACAAATTCAACAGTCACCAGATGGGGACTTCAAAGAGGCCTAGTGTAACCTAGGCAACTGTTCAGATGGACAAGGAAACTGAAATCTGGACACTGACTTGATGTAGTCTATAACCCCTCAGTCGTAATATTAACTCCTCCAGAATTAAGCATTTCTTGCAGTAAAATGATACACAAAATGTAGGCACATTTTTGACTTTGTAAATAGGGGTGGAGAAAAAGGATTTATTGAGAGAATGCACATGTCTGGAGGTCCTGTCTTTACCAGCATCATAAAAGCTGATGGATATTTTATTTGGTTGAAATACTATCCAAGCCAAAATGAAATCTGTTCAGGAACATTTTGGGTCGTTTTCACAGCTTTCTATTTCCTTACAACCAGTCAAACTGATGTCATTTGGACCTAATGCACAGAAAATCTTTACTGTTTTTTTATATTGCATTTGATCCCCGGTCCCTAAGCGTCTTTGCTCCGCGAAAGAAGCCAAGAAGACAGAACTTTACCGATGTCAACTATACAGAATAAAAAAATAAAACACAACAATTTCACTGAGTTACAGTTCATATAAGGAAATCAGTCAAGTTAAATAAAGTCATTAGGGCCTAAAATATGGATTTCAAATGCCTGGGCAAGGGTGCAGCCACACAGAAAAGATTTCTTCCCACAAGTATAGTTTGAAGCATTCATTTTATTGACATTTGACATACTGGTGAGAAGGGTTTATTTAGTTTTCTAGGGCAACATTTAGGCTAATGACAAGAGAAGCTGCATGTAGACTATCTAATTATAGACAAATTGACTTACAAATAGCCTACCAAAATGTCAGAAATAAGCAGAAACATCTAAATCAGGCAACAAAAATCCTTGTCTTCTATATTAGCGGGTTAGAGTCAGGTGCGGGCCTCAAATTTTCACATTGGCTGTCGTCAGGCGGTTACGGCTGGGTTATTCGCAATTGCAGGTGGGCGCACAAACAGCTGACCCACGCACCACTACGTTGAAAAGGAACAATGGGCTGAAGAATTTACTCGACATATTGACATGAGTACAGCCATTATACATACAGAATGCACACAAAGCAGACCTGTGGACCCAATTGTCAGTAATGGTGATGCTCAGAGGGGAAGTCCATGGTGGCACTGTGAGAATGGAGTGTGTGTCTGGCATGCAATGTGTTTCCCTGCACCCAGCATGTTCCAAGTTAACTGGAAAGCCAAGGGCCTATTAACTATCCAGATGGATCCTTCAATTAAGGGAAAATGTTTTCCAGAAGGTAGAGCCATTACCTGCAAAAGATACTGATGACTTCCCTATAATGAATTATACCAATGGCTTTTAATAGAAAATAGATTATAATTCTCACTAAGTTTGCATGTTCCAACATGTTTAATGTTTGCTTTTTAGGAGCATTGGTGTAATTTAGTAAAAGACCGGGGGGGATGCTTTAGTCTAAAAGAAAATCATAAAAGCCTATTCTTATTAATGTGCAAGTTCCACAAAAATAAAATCGATAGATGCGTAAGCTATACAAGAGAACAGACAACACATGAGCACCAAGCAGAACTAAAATAGGGACAAAACACATCAAGATTTTAAAAAGTGTCTATTTACAGAGATTGTCTAGTCTCTTGTGAATCTTGCCTTGGAGAAGATGGCGAGAGATAAAACATGTATACGTCCTTTACAACAAGGAGAAGTTTCAGTCTTGTGTTTTGTCCTCTGTTGTTTAACTGTTTGTGGGTTGCCTGTCTCCCTGACCCTGGTCATTGGTTCCAGCCACAGAGCGTCGGGTGATGCTACTCTGAACAAACTGTTGGAGGCCCTGAAAGCCCTGAGAGAAGAGGAACTCCAGGTACCAGTCCCACTGCTTCCCGGCCTACAGACAGACAGACGGACAGCGTTACAGACCATCCATTAAAAAAGGACCATCCAGTACGGCCTATAGCTCGCTGATCAGTAGCACGAGGTCAATTAAAAATCAAAACGGCACACTTTAAAATGCACATCAGTGCACGTACGTACAGACATTAAAACTAAATAAGTGGTAAGACTGTGGTACCTTTATGGAATTGAGATCAATTTCCTTCCTCTCTGGCCAACACTGATAAAGAGAGAAGCATTAATATTCAACAGTTTCCCCCCTCCCAGTAAATCTCAGAACAGTATACTGGATGTTGCAGTGATTCTGACCAAAAAGAAGTACTTGGATAATTAAACATGATGAAAAATCAAGTCTCATGCAGCGCCCATGAATAATAAAATGTGATTCTGTATTAATGGATCTTGTATAAAAGATACATTAATAACACATTCATCTCCTTGTCCAGCCTTAAAATGTATTCATTCAACTGGAGAGGCTGGCTGCTCCCTTGTGCGTCAGGTGTTTCTCTTGAAATTTGAAAATTAGACTTCATATATAAACTGAGCACAAACATTTAGTGGACATTTATGAAAATGATATGCAATATTAGTTTCACGGATCTGGACTTTATATAATGCCTGAAAGAATGCAATGAGTAAATAAATCGCCAACATTTTCTAAGTTACATAAAAATTCTCACTCACCTTGTGATGAAAGTCGAGGGCGTAGCCGAGGAAAGCAGGGTGGTGGATGAGGTCGAAGCTGGTCCAGGGCTTGGCCACTTTGCTGAGAGACAGGAGCTCCTGGTCCACCTCGATGGCCATGCCTGGAAGGAACATCTTGGAGTTCCACAGACAGCTCACCATGAAGGACAGGTAGTGGTTAAACTCCCGGTACGTCTGCCTGCTGATGTGAAACACCTGCTGCAATGGAGGGATGATAAAAAATGTAAAAAGAGTGATGGAGATGTAGTTTAAACACTTTAAACAGTGTATGACACATGCTAAATAAATAGGCTCTCTCAAAGAATAACCACCAGGGAAAGGGTGTTGGGTGGTTAAAACCCAGGTCCATTATCTATAATGTCTGCCCGCGCTGACCAATTTGCATTCCGCTTACCGGATCCATTTCTCTTGGTAAGACGCTGTCGGAAATATGGGGTAAACATATATTGTTTCGTACCGAGTGCCTTCGGAAAGTATTCAGACCCCTTGACTTATTCCACTTTGTTGTGTTAAAGCCTGTATTCGCGGATTCAATCGTTTTTTTCCCCCTGACCCATCTACACACAATACCACATAACGACAAAGTGAAAACATGTTTTTTTAAATGTTAGCAGATTTATTGAAAATGAAATACAGAATTCTCTCATTTACATAAATATTCACACCCCTGAGTCAATACTTTGTAGAACCACCTTTGGCAGCGATTAGAGCTGTGACTCTTTCTGGCTAAGTCTAAGAGCTTTGCACACCTGGATTGCGCAACATCTGCACACTATTCTTAAATTCTTCAAGCTCTGTCAAGTTATCATTGCTAGACAGCCATTTAAGTCTTGCCATAGATTTTCAAGCCAATTTGAGTCAAAACTGTAACTAGGCCACTCAATATGGGCTCCCGAGTGGCGCAGCGGTTTAAGGCACTGCATCTCAGTGCTAGAAGCTTCACTACAGACCTGGTTCGATTCCAGGCTGTATCACAACCAACCGTGATTGGGCGTCTCTTAGGGCTGCGCACAATTGGCCCAGCATCGTCCGGGTTAGGCAGTCATTATAAATAAGAATTTGTTTGTAACTGACTTGCCTAGCTAAATAAAGGTTACATTTAATAAACAATAAAAAAAATATCTTGGTAAACAACTCATGAATATTTGGTATTGTGTTTCAGGGTTATTGTCCAGCTGAAAGGTGAATTTGTCTCCCAGCGTCTGTTGGAGAGCAAACTGAACAAGGTTTTCCTCTAGGATTTTGCCCGTACTTGGCTCTATTCCATATATATATTTTTTTTGTTCCTAGTACTTGCCGTTGACAAGCATACCCATAACATGATGCAGCCACCACCATGCTTAAAAATATGCAGTGTGTACCTCAATGATGTGCTGTGTTGGATTTTCCCCAAACATAACACTTTGTATTCAGGACAAAAAGTTCATGTTTTTGCCACGTTTTGCAGTTTTACTTAAGTGCTTTATTGCAAAAAGGATGGATGTTTTGGAATATTTTATTCTGTACAGGCTTCCTTCTTTTCACTGTGTAATTTAGGTTAGTATTGTGGAGTAACTACAATGTTGTTGATCCATCCTCAGTTCTCTCCTATCACAGCCTTTAAACTCTGTAACTGTTTTAAAGTCACCATTGCCTTTGGTGAAATCCCTGGAGTGGTTTCCTTTCTCTCTGGACACCGAGTTGAAAGGATGCCTGTATCTTTGTAGTGACTGGTGTCTTGTTCTGAAGTGTTTTGACAGATTTCATGACAATGCTTATATGGCAAAAAGTTGTATCTAACATACAACTGTAACGATGTATTTGAGAGACAACTAGTGCTTATGTGCAAATGTATTTATGTTTTCAATAAACATTGGAGACGAAATAAAGCTTCTACATTGTAAACAATCTAAACCAACCTCATCTGTTTTGCCACATGGCTGCGCATGTATTTTTATTTTTTTGCTAAACAACCAACATGTCTATAGGTGCCCTTCTTTGAGAAGCATTGAAAAACCTCACTGGTCTGTGGTTGAAATTGAAATTCACTGCACGACGGAGGGACCTTACAAATAATTGTATGTGGGTTGAATACTTATTGACTCAAGACATTTCATCTTTTCATTTTTTATTTAAAACAAATTTAAAAACATAATTCCACTTTCACATTATGGGGTATTGTGTATAGATCAGTGATACAAAATCTCAGTCATGGGGTGTGTATACTTTCTGAAGGCACTGTATACAAATGGCAGTACCTACTTGCAAATTCAATTGCCTTCATACACTAGAATTGTTTTTGTTCTTGTTTGAACGAGTAACCACCAAAATTGCAATTCTTTAATCAGCACTTAATTCTAATAGTTTCGTTCATCATGTGGACGGGTAGAAGTGGCCTCACGAGGAGCCTTGAAATGCTTGATTATGCAAAAACACTGTTAGATTTGCAAAGCAGAAAACATATCTTAAAAAGGGAGTGCTTCTATTACCTTGGTCTCCTTTTGTTGACACTTAGCAGAGGTCAGGTTCTTCTTGTACCTGGAAAAAAGAGAAATAACTTTAGTGGTCTGTATAAGGGTGGAAAAGCAACCACATTGCTTTCCATGTTATGTAAACATCTGTCCTAAAGCAGAACATTTTACAATAACAAGCTTAAAAACAACCACCATAGTAGCAGCAGTTGCTAAGACCAGATGTTTGGCCTGTTTTAATAAAAGCAGTGGTATTTTGACATGCTATAGATTCCCCCATACTCAACTGGCGGACATAAGTCCGGATCCGGACCCAGAAGGGGGTCAATATGGACAATGGATCCAGTCGGACGTAAATGTGTTGAATTGCAGGAAATTAGCAAAATAAAAAATAAAATAAAAAAACTGCAAAAACAATTCCCTGCCACATGCAAAATGTGGAATTAGCTTTGAAACTCTCCACCAACAAGAGGGGTCTGAACAGTTTGGGGTTGCATGGGTTGTGAGGTGGGAGTCTGTTACTACGCCGATGAATGACAATATCCATCCAGACCTTTGCGACCTAGGAAATGTGTGTGACCGGAACTTCTTAACTAGTACTAGAGGGCCCCTGCTACAGATATATGCTTTAACTAGTACTAGAGGACCCCTGCTACAGATGTATGCTTTAACTAGTACTAGAGGACCCCTGCTAGACGCATGCTTTAACTAGTACTAGAGGACCCCTGCTAGACGCATGCTTTAACTAGTACAAGAAAACCAGCCCCGTCGCAGACCAAGATGTCTTGCTCCCAGACAGACTAAATAACTTTTTTGCCCGCTTTGAGGACAATACAGTGCCACTGACACGGCCCACAACCAAAACCTGCGGACTCTCCTTCATTGCAGTCGTTTTGAGTAAAATATTTAAGCATGTTAAACCTCATAAAGGTGGCAGGCCCAGACGGCATCCCCAGCCGCGTCCTCAGAGCATGCACAGACTAGCTGACTGGTGTGTTTACGGACATATTCAATCAATCCTTATCCCAGTCTGCTGTTCCCACATGCTTCAAGGGGGCCACCATTGTCCCTGTTCCCAAGGGGCGGTAGTCGTTTAGCTCAGTTACCTTAGCTAAACGACTAACACTTCCGTCATCATGAAGTGCTTTGAGAGACGAGTCAAGGACCATATCACCTCCACCCTCCCTGACACCCTAGACCCACTCCAATTTGCTTACCGCCCAAATAGGTCCACAGACGACGCAATCGCAACCACACTGCACACTACCCTAACCCATCTGGACAAGAGGAATACCTATGTGAGAATGCTGTTCATCGACTACAGCTCAGCATAACACCATAGTACCCTCCAAACTCGTCATCAAGCTCGAGACCCTGGGTCTCGACCCCACCCTGTGCAACTGGGTATTGGACTTCCTGACGGGCCGCCCCCAGGTGGTGAGGGTAGGTAACAACACCTCCACCCCGCTGATCCTCAACACCGGGCCCCACAAGGGTGTGTTCTGAGCCCTCTCCTGTACTCCCTGTTCACCCACGGCTGCGTAGCCATGCACGCCTCCAACACAATCATCAAGGTTGCGGACGACACTAGTGGTAGGCTTGATTACCAACAACGACGAGACGGCCTACAGGGAGGAGGTGAGGGCCCTCAGCGTGTGGTGTCAGCAGAGGGAGCACCCCCCTATCCACATCGATGGGACAGTAGTGGAGAGGGTAGTAAGTTTTAAGTTCCTTGGCGTACACATCACAGACAAACTGAATTGGTCCACCCACACAGACAGCTTCGTGAAGAAGGCGCAGCAGCGCCTCTTCAACCTCAGGAGGCAGAAGAAATTCAGCTTGTCACCAAAAGCACTCACAAACTTCTACAGATGCACAATCGAGAGCATCCAGACGGGCTGTATCACCGCCTGGTACGGCAACTGCTCCGCCCACAACCGTAAGGCTCTCCAGAGGGTAGTGAGGTGTGCACAACGCATCACCGGGGGCAAACTACCTGTCCTCCAGGACACCCGATGTCACAGGAAGGCCATAAAGATCCTCAAGGACAACCAACCGAGCCACTGCCTGTTCACCCCGCTATCATCCAGAAGGCGAGGTCAGTACAGGTGCATCAAAGCTGGGACCGAGAGACTGAAAAACAGCTTTTATCTCAAGGCCATCCGACTGTTAAACAGCCACCACTAACATTGAGAGGCTGCTGCCAACACACTGACTCAACTCCAGCCACTTTAATAATGGGAATTGATGGAAAATATATCACTAGCCACTTTAAACAATGCTACTTAATATAATGTTTACATACCCTACATTATTCATCTCATATGTATATACTGTACTCGATACCATCTACTGCATCTTGCCTATGCCGTTCTGTACCATCACTCATTCATATATCTTTATGTACATATTCTTTATCCCTTTACACTCGCGTGTATAAGGTAGTAGTTTTGGAATTGTTAGATTACTCATTGGTTACTACTGCATTGTCAGAACTAGAAGCACAAGCATTTCGCTACACTCGCATTAACATCTGCTAACCATGTGTATGTGACAAATACATTTGATTTGGATTTGATTTACTAGAGGACCCCTGCTATAGATGTATGCTTTAACGAGTACAAGAGGACCCCTGCTATAGATGTATGCTTTAACGAGTACAAGAGGACCCCTGCTATAGATGTATGCTTTAACGAGTACAAGAGGACCCCTGCTATAGATGTATGCTTTAACGAGTACAAGAGGACCCCTGCTATAGATGTATGCTTTGTGTATTTGTGCGACAAGACATTCGTGCTTTGAGTAATGCACGTCGTTTGCACTCTTCATATGCCTGAAAAATTATTTGGGAAAATGGATCTTAGCGCAATTCTGCACCCTTGACCCTTCATTATCATGAATCATACATTTTATGTTCTGGCTGGTGAGCTGTACCAAGAGAGCGTACCATTCACCTGCGTCAACAAATATATACACGCAGATGATTTGCACACGGCAACGCAGTGACCGCACTGTGAAAAGATGTTGACTTCCAACAGGCCCGGTGTTGACATGATAATACTGGCGTTGACGTCACCACTCCTCCTCACCTGTACATGATGTAGCCGAGGCGGTCCACGCTGACAGGGTCGGTGGCAAACAGGGCTGGGTAGAACACGCCCACGGGGGGCATGACCACCATGGGGAGCCCGTACTTCAGGAACATGTCACACACCTGAATGGCACGCACAGGGGCACACACATCATCACCTCCACAACGAACACGGTTGTCTCCTTTTCTAAACAGACCATGAATATGGAACAACAGATCTAGTGCACTCTGGTTAAAGTGAATATGATTACAGTGATCAACCACTTACAGGGTTCTAACAGTCCTGCATGGGTGGGATCACTATAAGGGATCGACAGACTTTTTCCCCCCTTTATGTATTCAACAAAATGTACTGGCTTCATCTGGTTTGATTACCGTCTCGTAGAAGTCCAAAATGAAGCTGAGGAGCAGGGAGTGGCAGCCTTCTAGCTGCAGCCCCACGGTGGCCAGGCGGCCCACGAAACGCACCAGCTCCACAACAGAGTCCATGAAGCCAGACAGACTCATGTTCCTGGGGAGGAGTTGAAGAATGGTCACGTAACTGAACATAAGACAAAGGCCTTAATAATAAGGAAAAGGGTGAATGGTAATGATGCATGGGACTAGTGAGAAGCTCAAACGGGGGGCTTTGTCCTTGGATCATATTAATTTCTCCTTCAGCAGCCCCGCCCACCCCGGTTAATGCAATAAAAGACAATAACCAAATCAGCGCTGAGTGTGCAGCAATGAGGCCAGGCGGAGACACACAGACGCACTGCAGTTCATTACGTTGCTGCGTTCCAGAGGACAGCGCTGAGGAGAAACCGAGAAGGCTGACCATCACACACCTCAAACATTGATTTAAGCACCGCTTTTCATTGAGTTTCTCTGCAGAGGTGAAGTTTGAAATGGGAAGGGAATAAACATGTATTGACAGGGATTGGCCGTTTGCGAAGAGTTAGAATACCGGCGAGGAAGACAGTAAAATGTGTCTTTAACTAAAGGAAGTTACAGGGCTTTGGTGTTGGAAGTGTGTGACGGACAGTGAGACTCACATGGGTGTGTGGCTGTGGAGACTGATGTCCAGGCCGTCCTCCAGGGCGTACACAGAGTGCCAGGTCAACCACTTCAACAGCATGTTGTTCAGACAGTCAATCACACTGCACTGGAGAGACAACAGAGGGGTGGTGCTTATTTAAAGTGGGAAAAAAATACATTTACAACAACAACAGGGGACACTGTAGAAAAACGGTGTAAAACGTCTCATCAGAAAACTAAATGGTTCTCACTGAACAAGTAGTTCCTCCCTGTTTCAATAAGTTTTCTTCCATTTGGTGCCAAATGAATACAACCCAAGATTAAAAAGTAGCTGATAACTGGAAATGGATATAATGGTATGATGCAAGCTTCTTATAATGAATTGAAAAGTGGGATCTGGAGGCATTCTGTTGACAATTACCTTGAAGAACAGCGTGGAGGTGAAGAACAGCTGAACGAGAGGCTCAAACAGAAGCTGGTTGATACCTGAGGGAGATGCAGGAGAGCAAGGACATTTGCACAAACCATTTAATTCGACCACATGACTACGTTTAATTCAACCACCTGACTACTTTTCCCAGGCTCCCTGGTATATGCTGCCAGCCTGCCATGTGCTGGGGATTGCATAGTCACGTGTCTTCCCGCGGTTACAGTTCAGCAGTTTAATTAGGGGAGAGAGAGTGGAGAGCAAGGCAGCCAAGCAAACAGGGCCTACTCACAGGAACTGGGGACCACGGGGATGTCACTCAGCAGGCCCAGAATCTGGGGGCGGAGGAGTGAACCGTCCCAAACATTCAGGAACTTGTAGAGGAAGCCCTCGGTGCTGGAGAAGCCCTCCTGAGGGGAGAGGGAGGGAGGGATGAAGAGAGAGAGACAAAACATACGCATCTCAAATGAGCATTTGACTGTGGCATCATTTATTAACGAGCAGCGAGGGGGAAGAGAGTGGGAGCAGAGAAGAGTTTAACATGCTCTGACAGATCCAAATCTGGCATAAAAGGGAGAGGCGGGGACAGGAACTGGGGGTGACAGGGTGAGAGGAGCCTGGAGGGGGGCTCACCTGGAGGAAATGCTGCGTGGAGAGCAACCTGTTGAGGAGGTGCAGGGCCTCGGACGAACTCCCGGAGCCCCTGTCCCCACTGCAGAACAGAAACTCTGAAACCCCAAATAGAGGAAAATAAAAGATATATTTTAAATGTTGAAAAGGTCAGGGGAAAGAAGAGAACAAAAAACAAGTGGTGATGACAGAATCACATTGTGGATTCGTACAATCTTGACACCCAACCTTTTTATTTTCATAAAAGCTTTTCTACAGAGCGTTGTTTTGCAACGCCTACTGGGAATGGATGAGGGTTCAATCAGTAGACGCATTTGACAGAAGTACCCTGTAACAAAAATTCTACTACTGAACCAATTTTCATGTTCCATTATCGAAAAAGTACCTACGTTTCGGGTATACCGTGCAACTCTAGTGTTTTTTGTTTTGTTGCATATCCTACTCCCCCCGAGACACCCTCAGAGAGTGGGGTCACAGCCAAGGATCAGCCATTATTGGACAGCGACTCTGGACCAATTAGGGTTAATATCGACAGATTTTTTCACCTAGTCGGCTCGGGGATTCAAACAACCAACCTTCGGTTACTGGCTCAACACTAATCTCTAGGCTACCTGCCGACACATTTCTGCAGCGACAGAGACAACTGAGGAAGACGTAGTGGTTGGTTAGTGATTGTACCCTCATGGAGGGCGTGGCCCAGCCAGAAGTTGAGTCGGAGGAAGGCGGAGTCATCCTGTACGTAGTCCAGGTAACAGAGGGCCAGACTGGAGCCCAGCAGAGAACCCATCTGGGATGGGAGCTGTGGAAGGGAGACATGATTATTAGACACACATTTGCAGTACGCACATCAAACCCCACCACCCACTCACGCTTTAAACACACCCACACAACACACAAACAAATACAATTCAGCATACAAAGTGAGGGGCCATTAACACCAAGTCAGCATCATGTTCTAAATAGCTTCATGTCAAGATATTCGCAGTCCCTATTGAAGGAGAGAATCTGTTGCCCGTGTCCTTGTTTTCAATGAGTGAGCAATCAATCTGTCACTGAGTGACTGGACTAAATCTGTCACATCTACTTATACTCATAATACAGTAATCATGGCCATGTCTGTGGCAGGCAGCATTCAGACATTTCCCCACACGGACTGGCCTGTTTGTATGTTGTGTGAATAGCTCCCTGGCAATATGGGAACTTAACAAATAAAGAGAGACAGATTGTGAACGGACATGGCCGAGTCTTCCCATATTTATAAGGAGAAAACGCATCGTTCCTCTGATTTGTTTGAGCTGCATGATGGACAGTACTAGCTGATCTGTCCTGTCCACCCACCGCCATAAAAAGTAGAAAGTGCTGGCAGAATGGCTTGTTGCAAACGTTGGCTGTGTACGGGGAATTTATGTAGCTTAAGTGTCCTTAAACCTTTTAAAGAAATGTATCTGGGTTGATCAGGTCAATGGACCTACCAAGCAAACAGTATTTGTGTGCAGCACTTTTGTAATTGTCGACAATTTATAACTTTTTCAATGTGGCCCCAAGTTATACATCTCTGTTGGCCGGTTAATTAATGACTCGTTTGGGACAAACACACCCTGATGAAGTCTAAACAGAGCAATGACAAATTTAAAAAACAAACGACATGGAGAGAGCTCATGAATCGGTTTTATGGCTCAGGGTAATAAACACGACACTGCCAGCAGTCATATTGAGTGGCAGACGAGGTTGAGCCCTTGGTCTCTTCTGTTATCCAACAAAACTGTGGCAGTGACATAGCACCCCCATGTGGCTGCAGAATGACACTAAAGTGAAATGGGCAGTGCTGGGCACCTACAAAAAAAAAGTATTTTCCATCCTGCTTAAATCCGCTCCTTCCATCTGTTTCAAATCAAAGTATCTAGGCTATACAGCTGTGTGACTAATCAGACCGCTGAGAGAGACGGAGAGAGGTGTGAGAGAGAGAGGGGAGGAGAGGGTTACCTCTATGCAGTGGAGGTTGTCCAGCAGCTGTGGGAAGGTGTGGAGTTGCTCCAGGGGGAAGACCTTCCTGCTGCTGGAGGAGGGGGAGTTTCTCTGGACAGATGAGCTCAGCGATGGCACCTCCAGGTGATGGTATTTCTGACAGATGGATCAGTGATTGGGATATCAGTACGATATTTGATTATCGATTTGTAAGCAGTTCATTAGCTACAGAAACAAAACAAGAAGGGCTTGATCTATGTAGGACAAACGTGAATAAAATGTTTAGTTTAACATACACCAAGTATACCAAACATTAGAAACGCCTTCCTAATATTAAGTTGCACCCCCTTTTCCCTTCAGAACAGCCTCAATTCATGAGGGCATGGACTCTACATGGTGTGGAAAGCATTCCACAGGGATGCTGGCTCCAATGTCTCCTGCAGTTGTGTCAAGTTAGCTGGTTGTGATTCAGGTGGTGAATAATTTGTGATACACAAGGGAAATGGTTGAAACTGAAAAACCCAACAGCGTTGCAGTTCTTGACACAGTCAAACCCGTGCATCAGGCTTGCCCATTCGCCCTATGAACAGCACACATACACAAACCATGTCTAAATTCTTTACAAATCCTTCTTTAACCTGTCTCCTCCCCTTCACCTACACTGATTGAAGTAGATTTTTCAAGTGACATCAATAAAGGATCATATCTTTCAGCTGGTAAGTCTGTCATGGAAAGTGTTCTTAATGTTTTGTATACTCAGTAGACTTTGAATGCAATAAATAGTGACTGACCCCACAATAATTAGAATTTAGCAAACAGCAATATTCTTCTAAATTATATAAATTAGCACTAAGACCCTAAAAAAAAGACACCGTTCAAGATCATTGGACTTCCTGTTATGCCACAGCTCATCTGATCTCCATACCCTCTTCCTGGAGTTGGTCTTGTGTTTCACTCCTAGGGTCAGGCTGATGTCAGACGACACTTGGCCGTTGTTCCTCTTCTGGACAGCACTGAGCGCTGCCTTCCACGTGGAGTTGTGATTCTTAAACCCACTCTGAACGACAGCAGAAAACATACACGCGACATGAAGTATGTTTGTCAGGGTTTCAATTAAGACAATTGGATTGGAATTAGAGTTTACTTACGGATTTGATATGGACGAAATAGACCCCAACCCTGATGTTTGGTGAACGACAATGTGTGGATTTGTGCAATAGACAAAAGTCACTAGGAGTGATCGATCATACTAACCCTCATTTGTGATGGAAGAGCAAGCGTCACCAGTTCAGGGCAAAACACTTTGTACAACGACAGCAAGTGGAACAGGAACGGCTGCCTGCCCTGGGGACCGTAGACGAGAGGAAAATAATGGAACTCTCAGTGCAACATGCTCACAGTGGGGACTCCACTCTTAGTTTGTTGGCTATAACAATCATTCACAGAGTGTAACTACAGATAATAGTACAGAGGATAAACTATTTATGGGAAGTATGTAGAGAAAGCATCAAACAATATGTAAGTATTCTCCTCATGCCAAGTATTTCATAATGCTAATACAATGATTAGATGTTTGCAATGCATTCACTTGTATTGAATTGCATTAAAATATTACAACCATTGACCAAAAACACTTAAACAGGACAATACTGTATTTGTTTACCATTTTTGTTTGGAGGTCCAACAGTTTTCTGACTCTAAATGGCCGAACTATGACAGGGAAAAACCAAAAATGGGTAAGAGCAATGTTGTTCTGCAGAAACAACATGTACCGTATCATAAAGGTTCATTGAGTAACAAAATGCAACTTACCACTCTCCCTCCTTGTCAAAAGGTAGAGCAAATGGCAGATGTAAGGAGACTGAAACACAAAACAAACCATCATGACTTAAATAGCAATGCAATCCCATTAGAGCAAGGGGGAATATGATTCCTGCACATACCAAATTCTCCTCTGTCACAAAGTGGAAGATGAAGCCATAGATGGCTCGAAGATTGTCCTTGGAGTCGATCATGTCGAAAACAGTCAGCAGCCACCGAAGGAAAAGCACCTGGAAAACACCCATAACACCCGTTTCATTCAGTTGGAGGGAGAGGACAGAGCAATCCTGATAACAGTATTATTATGTTACGTCCGGTCTCCAGTGTCAACCTTCCAATCTGTGAGAGTGTGTGACTTGCAAAGACCTTTGACAGAGGAGCTCTTTACCTGTGTGCTGATGGCTATCTTGCTGACACATAACCACGCCACCGCTTGAACAACGGCCTCCTGTGGCACCACGGTGGCGGGGATCAGAAACTTCAGGACCCGAACACAAATCATACCCCCTGTTCAGGGCAAGAAATAGAGAGGAAAACTGAAATGTTATGTATGGTCAAATTAATTTGTCATAGTGTAAATTGGTATTTCCGGTCAGTCTGTCTAAGCAAATGGCGGCAGTTTCCATTAAGTGTGAGAGTTGGTTGTTGTTGTACCCGTACGGAGGCTCATTGCGTAGTCCAGCATGACAGAGATCGCCTCAGGAGGAAGTCCTCGACTGAGCCCCACTCTCTCCACCTGCACCAGGTTCCTCTCCAGCACATCGTTTCCTATGCGTGGGGTACCCGCCTCCACTAGGAAACAAACAGACAACTCACTGTGAATCCAGACACTGGTGGATGCTGTAGTTAACGTTAGCTCGCTAGGTAGCAAAATAAGTTACAGTAAAAAGGTGTTTCCAAAAGAAGAAAACTGAGCGGCCTTGAAAGTTTACATATGTTGACAGAAAATAACCTGGGCTGCCATTACGGTCAATTAATTCACGTTGGAGTTTAAAAAGTAGCCAAAATATTCGCTACATTTCACTTCTGCACGCATTAGTAGCTCTATGCTAACAGCTTCCTAGCTAGCTAACGTTACCTTCTGAGAAGTACTTCAGCGCAAGCAGAAATGGATCCCCAGCCTCGTTCCTTCTTCTTTCTTTCTCCACAACTCGCAAACTTCTGTTTGAAGTTCGGCTAGAAACTGACAAATCGCTTCCAGATGACGAGTCCAAATCTGACCTCGACAGGTTCGCAGCTTTTGCCATGGCTACATATCTAAAACAAATGTGTATTGTGTTTTCCTCAGGCACGAACTCATTCAAACAAAACTCAAATCTTGCGCGCGACCGTTTGTTCTGCGCATGCGCACTTACTACTTCCGCGAGTGTCTTGCGTAGTTCACCGGGCATTGTAGTGCAACAGCCTCAGCAGGACTACATATAAACTGTGTGTAGGCTCATTCATCTCAAGGAGCGTAGTTCAGGTACTCTCATTTTGCAATTAACTGAATTGCAATCCAAGCATTCATTCTCCTTTCTACACACTGTGTTTTGTGAATAACTGCTCATTTTAACTGAATAAAAAGATACATAATGGACACAGCTTAGAGATCTCACCCATACATTTCTTTATTTAGCTAATTTTGTTTTAGAGAAGCATTATGAATGTTAAAGACCAACTGAACAACTGCTCATCTGACAGAAACTTCCCCTTTATCTACTCAACATCACTGAAGGTATCATCACGTATATATTAATCAAATACATTTCTATTACAAGAATAGCCCAGTGGTAATGGTTATACTCATAGGAATATTTTTATAACATAGTAATTCAACAGAATAGTGTTAAAAATCCCAGAGAAAAATAGACTCACAGATAAACATAAGCCTTTTATTGTCATTGGATGTGAAGAGAGACAAAGTCCTTTATTAAGAGACAAAGATCAAGTCCTTTATTGGATATGTCATTTGACAAAGCAGCTGGACTATTGATTGTGGTCCAGAGACATAGAGAGCACTAGGCTAGCAACCATAGATGTATGTTTCAACATAATTGCTAGAAAAATGCCTTCCCATAGGTCTCTCCTCCACATGAGTTCTTGAACAACAGTGTTGGGTCCAACAAAGTGATTAATCAATTTGAGATGAGTGAACGACTTGCCATTTGACAGTTTGGTTTTTCTTTCGGGAAAAGGGGTACATTGTCATGCCTAAGAGTAGTTACAAGAAAATCTAATCATCAGGAAAAAGCTTGGACGAAACTAATACGAATTCACAAAAATGATTCTTATTTTACTAATACCAATGGAAATATGTGATACTGTATAATGTATTTAAATAAATGTGAGTCAATGTTCAACTACAAAATATCTCTGAACAGTGCTGATAAGCTATGAGTTTGTTTTAAGCCATTTAATTATGAACCATGCTTAATTACTGTAAAATAACAATTGAATTCAAGAGATATCATTATCTTCCTACCTAAAATTAAAATCAATACAAAAGTACCAATCTTCAATAGTGGAAAACATCAGCATTCTCAAAGCCAACAAAGTCCCTCAAATTGGTATTTGTGCCAAAAACGAACTAAAAACATAGGCATGCTGTATCTTATGTTTTGATAGATGCTAAATAAAAATGGGAGGGAATGAGAAAAATGACCAATTGGCTGGTGAGACAAAGGTCCTATATTTTTTTCAAAAGAGTTGAGCTGATTACAGTTGCCACAAGTATGATTGTCCACTGTCAAGGTTGGGATACAGGACAAGGGGAAAGCAGTTTCAGGATGAGAGTGCAGGGAAGCAGGTGAAACCAATAACCAGTCAGCCAAAAGGCTGGGAGAGGGGACAGGTAGGTGGTTGACTGGGTGGATATATCACTCCTTGTGGCGACTGTGTTTCTTTTGAATCTGAATTGCTCCAATCCAAAGAAATGCACAAGGTTCCATTTTGCTGTCACTCTGCCCAGACTGGATGGTTGGACCTGATTAGGACTGCTTGACTTTGTTATTTTCCTGGGCATTGATATGTTCTTCCCTGCTCTCCTCCCGCTCAGGTCGGTCCTCACTCTGGCGGGCAATGAGCAGTCGGCAGGTGAGCAGAATACCAAAGACCAGAGCATGGGCATATCGTTTCAGGGGGTCTCCTACTAACTGATGGAAGAAGAGGACCGCCAGCATGACCAGCAAGAGCAGGAAGTTAGCCACATCCTTGGGTCTCCCTGGCACCAATGTCAGAACCACACCACAGCCCACCTCCAGTGAGCCAATGATCTTTCGGAGCAGCACCGAGCTGATGCCCATCTTCTTTAGACCTGGCAATGCCTTGGCATAGCTCTTGTATGCCCGTTTCTGAAAAGAGAGAGAACATTTCAGCATTCATTTTCAAAGATGCAAAAGAGGTCATTTCATTTATTATTAGTGGCGCACTATAGACTACAGTATATCATTTCTCAGATTTGTTCTAAGGAAGTTTCAGTTCCTCATGAGACAATACATTCAGAGCCAATAGGGACATGTCTAGGCCTACCAGTTTGTCTATAATCATGACACTGACACATATGTTTTTGTTGTTGATTTTATCAAAATAGTCGACCTATACAGTTTTAAGAGTTATAACTGTAAGTAGTATATACAACCATCACCGAAATGCCTTTTTCCTATCGGATGGAAAATGTGGAATAAGGAAGAGCTTGGGCCTGATGTGGGCCTACTGCAGTAACACCACCAAAACCAGTCTTTGATATTCCTTAAAATACTAAATCAACCAAAACGTTGAAATGTAATTATTAGGCCTATTCGCCATGGAATAAGAATTTTGAGTAGAACATACATGGATGAGGAGCAGAGAGCACAGATGAGCATTAACATCGCTGGTAGCCTAATAAGCAAAGTCAATATCCACACAAAACAGGCAGGTGCACCTCAGAATTTGCTCGATCGCGCCGCCATTGCCTATAGCAAAAATGTACCTTCAAACAGTTTTTAAAAAATCATATTAGGCTAATAATAACAGATAATTTTCCATAAAATAGGCCTAGTACTGGACAAACGTGTAGGCCTACTGTTATATGCCTAGTCGCTATTTCAAATAAACAGGCCTATGTATTTGTAGCCGAATAAACTGTAGCCTATTCTTTCGATTTTAATTATGCCTAAAGGTAATATTTAATTTAATTAAATATTTCATAGAAAAATAGACAAACGTAATATTTTTCTATCATTATACTTCAATAAAGAATGTATTATCGGCTATAATAACGCAGCAGGCTCCATCATTTAATTGCTTGCTTGGGTAAATTCATTCCCACGATTGAAACAATACATACAATCAAATCGTATTTATCAGTTAGATATTATAGGCTATTTTATTTCATGATCTTATACAAATGTGGGTCAGCAGCGCACAGCACATTATTAGAGCCTGAATGCGTCCGTATTGGCAGAACAATGGCTTTCGCTGCAGTTTATGGTCGCTAAAGGTTTTACTTACCATCTCACTATAAGCATCTTTGCTTAATCTTGGTGTGAGCTTTATGGTGCCCATGAAGACGAAAAAAAGACCAAGAGCGAAAGAGAGGGCCACAATGGTTATCGTCCTCGGTGAAGCCATCTTCGGTATTGTATGTCCCGGTCTCGCCACCAAGCTAGTTTTCCGCGGCCGCTATTCAGTGTATTCACTGAAACACTGACTATTCTTTCCTGTGAAGATGCTAGGGGGGATGGGCTTCTGGAAAAGCCACAAAAATGGCGACAGGAAATTTGTACACAGGGTCCAAATGCCCATTTATGGTGCCCATATACCAAGCAATATTAACAGGTCATCTGAATATTGATCATAGGCAAACAAGAAGAAGAAAAAAAATCCTCAAAAATGTAACATCAAAGTTAGCATGCATAAATAATACTAATAGCCTAGTAGTGAAATAGGAAACATGGGAACATATACTGTTTGGACTGCAGGGAGCAGTCCAGGTCAAGCAATGAAGCATTATCATCTTCAAAGTGAACAAGCACAGTGAGAATACTTCAAGGCATATGGTAAACTTTGAAGGAAGCATGCCCATTGTACAGTTCAATTTTGTACTTGTTATTTCCTCAAATTGACCTGGTGTTGTAATATCTCATAATGCTATTTCCCTTTCACGAACTTTATTTTCTGTGGGTAATGTTTTCAACAGTCAAATAAATCAAATCAAAGTTTATTTTTCACGTGCGCCGAATACAACAGGTGAAATGTTTACTTACAGGCTCTAACTAATATTGCAAAAAAAGGTATTGGGTAAACAATAGGTAAGTAAAGAAATAAAACAACAGTAAAAAGACTATATACAGTAGCGAGGCTATAAAAGTAGCGAGGCTACATACAGACACCGGTTAGTCAGGCTGATCGAGGTAGTATGTACATGTAGATATGGTTAAAGTGACTATGCATATATGATGAACAGAGAGTAGCAGTAGCGTAAAAGAGGGGTTGGCGGGTGGTGGGTGGGACACAATGCAGATAGCCCGGTTAGCCAATGTGTGGGAGCACTGGTTGTTCGGCCCAATTGAGGTAGTATGTACATGATTGTATAGTTAAAGTTACTATGCATATATGATAAACATAGAGCAGCAGTGTAAAAGAGGGGTTGGGGGGCACACAATGCAAATAGTCCGGGTAGCCATTTGATTACCTGTTCAGGAGTCTTATGGCTTGGGGGTAAAAACTGTTGAGAAGCCTTTTTGTCCTACACTTGGCACTCCAGTACCGCCTGCCATGCGGTAGTAGAGAGAACAGTCTATGACTGGGGTGGCTGGGGTCTTTGACAATTTTTAGGGCTTTCCTCTGACACCGCCTGGTGTAGAGGTCCTGGATGGCAGGCAGCTTTGCCCCAGTGATGTACTGGGCCGTACGCACTACCCTCTGAAGTGCCTTGCGGTCGGAGGCCGAGCAATTGTGGTACCAGGCAGTGATGCAACTGGTCAGGATGCTCTCGATGTTGCAGCTGTAGAATCTTTTGAGGATCTCAGGACCCATGCCAAATCTTTTTAGTTTTCTGAGGGGGAATAGGCTTTGTTGTGCCCTCTTCACAACTGTCTTGGTGTGTTTGGACCATTCTAGTTTGTTGTTGATACGGACACCAAGGAACTTGAAGCTCTCAACCTGCTCCACTGCAGCCCCATTGATGAGAATGGGGGCGTACTCGGTCCTCCTTTTTCTGTCGTCCACAGTCATCTCCTTAGTCTTGGTTACGTTGAGGGATAGGTTGTTATTCTGGCACAACCCGGCCTGGTCTCTGACCTCCTCCCTATAGGATGTCTCATCATTGTCGGTGATCAGGCCTACCACTGTTGTGTCATCTGCGAACTTAATGATGGTGTTGGAGTCGTGCCTGGCCATGCAGACGTGGGTGAACAGGGAGTACAGGAGGGGACTGAGCACGCACCCCTGGGGAGCTCCAGTGTGAGGATCAGCGTGGCAGATGTGTTGCTACCTACCCATCACCACCTGGGGGCGGCCCGTCAGGAAGTCCAGGATCCAGTTGCAGAGGGAGGTGTTTAGTCCCAGAATCCTTAGCTTAGTGATGAGCTTTGAGGGTACTATGGTGTTGAACGCTGAGCTGTAGTCAATGAATAGCATTCTCACATAAGTGTTCCTTTTGTCCAGGTGGGAAAGGGCAGTGTGGAGTTCAATAGAGATTGCATCAACTGTGGATCTGTTTGGGCGGTATGCAAATTGGAGTGGGTCTAGGGATTCTGGGATGATGGTGTTGATGTGAGCCATTACCATCCTTTCAAAGCACTTCATGGCTACGAACGTGAGTGCTACGGATCTGTAGTCATTTAGGCAGGTTGCCTTTGTGTTCTTGGGCACAGGGACTATGGTGGTCTGCTTGAAACATGTTGGTATTACAGACTCAATCAGGGACATGTTGAAAATGTCAGTGAAGACACCTGCCAGTTGGTCAGCACATGCCTGGAGCACACTTCTTGGTAATCCGTCTGGCCCGGCAGCCTTGTGTATGTTGGCCTGTTCAAAGGTCTTACTCACGTCAGCTTCAGAGAGCGTGATCACACAGTCGTCGGGAACAGCTGATGCTCTCATGCATGCCTCAGTGTTGCTTGCCTCGAAGTGAGCAACATATAATAACATATAACATATAATATAACAAAGAGGCCAAGAAACTTTATAAAATCAAGTCTTACTTTCCATCAAAATTGCAATATAAACAGATCAACTCTATTTATATTTACGAGGAATTGAAATAGTTTGTCTGTACATTGATCATGTTTGTAAACAATTGTTTACTTTTACTACAGATAATTAAATAACCACTAATAAATAAATATTGACACTCACATAAAACATATTTTGGTAACATAAAATAAACACACATTTCTCAGAGGTGTATTGGCTTTGTAATTCCTACACAGTTGCTACTAAGAAAAATGTGCTGTCAGGTCTTTTTAAATTGTCCTTCAAAAGCTGATGGAAACTCCAGTTGTAATCCATAAATGTAAGATATGAGGTAACAGAACGAGGTTGTGGAGGGTTTGCAGGCAGGGCAGGCCTCCCTTCTTTTTCTTCATATTATCCTAAAATACAAAATGTGTATCAGTTCACACATAACACCTTTACTGTACTGAAACTATAGGAATCTTATCAAGGTCAAATGAATCTGCAACTAAAACTGTCAATGTCTCAAATGGGTTGTAGGAAGGGGGTCTGGGCCTTTGGTCCTTTTCTTGAAGGCGTTGTACTTTATCAAGGTTATCTTTTGCTGCCACGTATCCTACACAGAGACAACATTTTACATGAAAAAATATCAATGCCACAATGCTTTCGCTAACGTAGCTAAGCAATGTCTTTGAAATAGTTAATGGATACATATTCTGTCTCTGCAATCTCTACACATTGACCAAGACAGATGATTTTCTAGGAGTCTAACTGAAGGCACAGAGTTATAGTCTCTCTCTTACCTTTCATCTTTGGGCTTGCTGCAGCCTCTCCGTCTTCCCACGGTTGTCCCTCATCTGGTGCCAGAGGTCTCCTGTCCCTGATGTTCCTGATTATGAAAGAACAGAGTTCTGGGTAATCCAGATTGACGGCATGCAGCAGCCAGCAAAGACCCCACAGCGTCTTCTGTCTGTCCACCTCAGCTGGTCCATGAAGGCTGAATAGGGCTTCTTGAGCAGAAAAGCACAACACAATCAAATCTATGGATTTGTGTCTGTCTATGTATCTATCGGTCTCCTGTACATAATTAACATAATCTGTATCTCTGATTGGCTAGCTGGATGGCTGGCTAGCTGATTGGCTGTCTGTCTCTCTGTCTAGTTGTGTGTACAAGGACTAGACTAGACAATGTGGCACAGACAGCGGCTCTGGTTCACCAGTCTCTCCAGAGATAGGATCTCAATTATCTCAATCCCCAGCAGGGCGTTCATCTTGTCCTGCTTGCTGGCCAGCCTACAACACAACAGAGCAAAACATTTTATCAGTTGGTTCAAAAAAGGAAAAACTACATTCAAAGCACTAATCAGCTTCGCTGCTGTCCATCCTTGCCCACTGTAAATGGTCACACTGAGGTTTTAATGGGTTTAGGTAATATAGATTGTCTGTCACCTCATGGGTTCTATACACCTCATAGAACCTTGTATAACAAAGTTATAAAATCAGCTGTAACTTATATTTTGGCATTGATCAAATATTCTATTTACATGAATTCAAACTTGATATAAGAAGTAGTCCTTCCAACAGTTGTGGTTTTCCCACCACTTTATGCTGCTTCAGCAGGTCTGTCAGATACTCCTGGACCTCTTTAATACTCTGCTGGTCACTGGAGTCCACCACAAAGATGAACCCATGGACCTCCCCATAGAGATCCCCCCAGGACCCCCGCACCTCTGGGGCCCCACCGATGTCAAGCAGGGTGACCAGGAAGTTCTCCACTCTCAGCTCCATCCGGACACACCTACGAGTCTAACCCCTCATCCATCGGGGGCACTGCAGACAGAGACAGAACAATTTATGTCAGACAACCCAGATAACCGTGTTATATTTCTATTGGTGTGTATTTAATTCACTGACTGTGGATGTTTTTCCTGCTTTGTCAAGACCGACCACCAGTGCATTGACTTTCCTGCGTGAAAATGTGAGATATAGTCCTGGAGCAATTTAAAGTAAGTATTATATATTTGCAATTGCAAATAATTGCAGACTGAGTTAATCCATTTGAGAGAGTTATTCTTGCCTGATGGGTTGCTGGATCTTGGTTGTCCCAGCTGCAGAAGTTGGTCATCAGTTGTGGTGAAACAGAACAAGGTGAGCACAGCGGCCACCATCTTCTCCTTAGTTCCCACCTGAAAGAAGAACTCATTGTGATACAGAGCCAAGGTGCAAACCATAGACTTATATAACGAACGGTGCCAAGTTAGCCAAGGTCACTGTCAGGTGACCCGGGTCAATAAACTCCAGAAGACTCCAGAGCCATTTAGATCATGGGTGTTGAAGGACAGCAGACTGATTGGAGTTGGGCTGCCTGTATAAACACATCTCATTAGCATCAGTTTAGATATAGAACATGTTTTATATCAACACCAATGCACAGCTGTCTAACAACTTGACATTGTTTACGAAATTGTTATGCCTGTCCAACTACTGCTGTAATCCTGTTATAAGAATGTGTGACTTTTTTTGTGTGAGAAAATCCAATAAAATACATATCTTTAAAAATTCTGACTTACAGATGGCCACCACAGCCTACTAACAAACCAACATTTTTGCACCCAGATTGTCTAAAAGTACATCTAAACTTACCTAGAATCAGAAGAAAAAAGTTGCTAATGTCTTTACTCTTTGAAATCTTTTGGACAAAGGTTAGTGTCATCTGTGTGATTATATATCCTGGGCTTTGGTACCTGGTTACTAAGGAACATGGGCTGTATCTGCAGTGCATTCCTATCCCTTTGGGGAAGCACTATTCATTGGGTCTGTGAATTGCCTGTATACTGTGTATCTGCTGGATCGAATCCCCGAGCTGACAAGGTAAAAATCTGTCATTCTGCTCCTGAGCAAGGCACTTAACCCACTGTTCCCCGGGTGCCAAAGACGTGGATGTCGATTAAGGCAGCCCCCCGCACCTCTCTGATTCAGAGCGGTTGGAATAAATGTGGAAGACACATTTCAGTTGAAGGCATTCAGTTGTACAACTGACTAGGTTTCCCCCTTTCCCTTTCCCCTTTTCTATCCCCATAAAATGTCCGTAAGCCCATATGGTCTCCACCATTGGGTTTGTTTTACAATACACAGTATAAATGCATATGGACTCTTAAATACATTTGCATAAATGCATTCAGACACAGTAGCCTACCAGCTGTCTGACATCTTTAGACCTGTATGTAGTCTGCCACAGTCTGGTTCTACACAGAAAGCAGGCGTGTGAGCGTCTGTCTGCCTGGGGTGTGCTAAACAACTCCTGCAGGTCTCAGCTTTCTGCATCTGCTCAGTCTCCATGAAGCTGCATACACACACACTAAGTCAGTCAGAGCATGAACATTCTGGCCCTCTTTCTTCCCTCAAGCTTGGTTGAACTAGATCCAGACTTCCACCTACGGTAGATCTTTTCAATATTCATTTTTTTCCTGTTTCAGGTGAATCACTTTTATTTATTTAACATTTTTAAAAGATTGCCTTTCTCTATACAAATTGCAATGTAGCAATAAAAGGCCATTTTGAGTTCATACAACTAGACCATAAAAGTGCAATAAGACACGTCACTGACTGCAATAAAAAATATTGATATGGTTGAATCTGAAGATGGCAGAGAGCGCTTTATCAGTTAACAGTGGTAAAAAGGTTGTAGCTACTGTACACATGGTTATGTAAACAATGTTCAACAACCTAAATGCACTGGCCACCATAGAAATGATGCCAAGCTGCACTAGTCCATGACAGAATAGTTCTGCTCAGTTCACACGCAGAACATGTCCACTGGTGTTCTCAGGAGAAAGCCTAGGAAACAGAAGCCACATGAAATTCTAGATATAATATTAAATTCAAATTGGCACAGAAGACACACAGCGCATAATGACATCACGCTGTACTGTAGGGCACACAACGTCTCATGTAATCTAACAATGACAGAGGTTTATCACAATAATGTTTCATGTAATCTAACAATGACAGTAGCTTATCACAATCATTTTCCATGGCAATCAAACATGCAATATGAGGTAAATGTAGTTCTGTTACATTTTTTTGTTACAATATTATTGCTGCCTTGTAACATATTTACAAGTTGATACATCATCACAATGGCCACTAGATGGCCTTGATGTCTAATGGAACCGTTCACACTACAAGGGGCTGTGATTATGTGTCTGTGTGTGGTTTTCTCACAGATGAGCTGACATGGGCAGGAAATCTTTTGCAGTGCAGCCAAATCACAGTCTGTCTACTCATGATAAAAATGCATGATTTTTCACAGCCAACCTTTTTAACCACAACACTATAGATTACATAAAATAACATGTTTATAAACAATGAGTCCCAGTATTAGGCAGTCAACGTAAAATGTGACTGACAAATATTTTTCACTCTGTGGGGTATTTATTTTTTTGTCAATAGATTTGTTTTACTTGAAATGTTTCGCATAACAGGAAGAACACATCCTGGAACTGTGTTTTGTGTACATGCTTCATCTCATTAAGTCGTTACCCCTGTAACCAATCAGGCATGAGCTTCACCTGCTGACTAGACTCCTCTGAGGCTCTGACCACAGTACACACACTTAGGCACGTGCTCACACATTGCAGCAGAGGCAAAAGCAGCAGCAGAAGCTTGACACAACAGCTGTACACCGTGCCTTATATAGTCATTCCCTCCACTTACCTAACATATCTCAGAGAGACCTGATAGCTGAATGTCTGAGGGTTATGTTCCCTCTGAAGTCTCGCTTCTTTAAATTGTTCTACTAACTAGTGACTGTATTGACAGAATAGTACACCCTTTAACCTCTATGCCTCCAATGGCTGTGGGATGTATTGTTTAAGACTGTTTAATTGGTTTGAATCTGAGCCAAAACTGTCTTCAGCTTTTTGTTCAGTGACAGAATAGGGAGTTTGTTACGTCTGATCTGATTGGCTAGACCCAGCTAACACTACACTTCCCACAACTTTAGAGAACGTTCTCTTGAGAGTCTTATTAGGTCATTCTAGCCAATGAGAGGGCAGATAGGGAGGGCAGATGAACAACAGGCACAACTAAGTTGTTTTTCTCAAAGTTGCCGGAATGCCACGTACCTCCACTTATATCAGTACATTTGTAACAGCCTGAACATTACTAAAATTCTATTCGATCAAATAAGCCTCACAAAATTTGACATCTCTCATAGACCTCCATACAAAAAAAGGGCTAATCTCACACGGACAGATTTTGGGCAAAGTAAATTATCTTAAACCCTCTCTGGGTATAAAAACCTGCTGGGCCACTAATGACAGGGCCTCAGACCTGCTACATGGTAAACAACCTCTACAGTCTCCAGCCACTGACCCACAGCGCTGTCTCGCCACACACATTCATTATTAATAGCAGGAGGGCCTCCAGCAGACTTTGTAAGCCCCAGTCACAATGCAGCACTGCCTGCCTGGGACCCATCTGGTTACACTGGGGAGTGATGCTCATATTTTGGGTTGACTCATCATGGGTATCACTGTGCCTTTGAGCTGTTATTGTGCCGCTCTGGAAAAAACATGAATGTTTAATCTGGGTTTGGGCTTTCATATGGAAAACAGTGCACTGTGGTCATAATACGAATACAAAAATTAGATGGTTTATATAACATTAGTTGTGATGATAAATCTATCAACAACAGTCTGCATTTTACATTCTCTGTTGTTGAGCACAACATCTTAATTCCAAGTTTAGAGATAGTTTCAAATGATTGGCCAGATTGAAGTCAACATTAAATTAAAGACACCACTTTAGCACTGACCAAAAGGCAAAGCCAAAAGAAGCAGAGGGGATCCCTCTCAGCCTGTGCAAACAATAAACGGTCCCCTGGGGTCCCAATCATTTAAAAGATGTGAATTCGTTTGTCTTTTTTTGTTGTTGAAGTAAAACATAGTTCCAAATTGAAATTTAAACCAAATGCAACACTATGTGTGTCAGTTCCAAACTGCCTCTGGAAGCAACTCAGCACAACTCAGCACTAGAACTGTTCATCAGGAGATTCATGAAATGGGCAGCCGCACACAAGCCTAAGCAGCTGCACACAAGCCTAAGATCACAATGTGCAATGCCAAGCACCGACTGGGGTGGTGTAAAGCTCGCCACCATTGGACTTTGTTTTGTTGTTTGAATTTGACCCCTGTTTTCTCCCCAATTTCGTGGTATCCAATTGTTAGTAGCTACTATCTTGTCTCATCACTACAACTCCCGTAAGGGCTCGGGAGAGACGAAGGTTGAAAGTCATGCGTCCTCCGATACACAACTCAACCAAGCTGCACTGCTTATTAACACAGCGCCAAAGATTTTGGAATGAGATGTTCAATGAGCAGGTGTTCACATACTTTTGGTCATGTAGTGTATGATTTGTAGTTGCCTCACCTGCTTCAACAACCCTCTGAAATGAATTGCCCAAGAGTTCTACTATTTGCTTTTTTTTTTTTATTAGGCAATTCAGTTAAGGACAAATTCATATTTACAATGACAGCCTAGGAACAGTGGATTAACTGCCTTGTTCAGGGGCAGAACGACAGATTTTTACCTTGTCAGCTTGGGGATTTGATCTAGAAACCTCTCGATTACTGGCCCAACGCTTTAACCACAAGGCTGCCTTTCGCCCCGCTTTCCTGTGATAACCTCTCAATGCCACTGAGTTTTCTATAATCCAAAACAGTGAAAAGTATGACACTCTTATTGAAAATAGTGATGGAAATTGGCTATAAGAATGCACTCTTGATGACATAGGTTTATTAGGCTACATACAGCTGCAACCATTTTCTAACAGTCCTTCCACAACTGTTGAACAAATATTGTGCACTGACAATTACTGTAGTTAACGTTAGCAGCCAGCCTAGTACTGCATGACACATATGAAAAAGGGTTTTTTACAGTCTATGACTGAACCAGTTCCTAGGTTTATTGTACTACATGACATGTACATTGCATTCGGAAAGTATTCAGACCCCTTGACAGTGAGAGGCAACTCCGGGATGCTGGCCTTCTAGGCAGAGTTGCAAAGAAAAATACATTTCTCAGACTGGCCAATAAAAAGAAAAGATTAAGATGGGCAAAAGAACACAGACACTGGACAGAGGAACTCTGCCTAGATGGCCAGCATCCCGGAGTGGCCTCTTCACTGTTGACGTTGAGACTGGTGTTTTGCGAGTACTATTTAATGAAGCTGTCAGTTGAGGACTTGTGAGTCATCTGTTTCTCAAACTATACACTCTAATGTACTTGTCCTCTTGCTCAGTTGTGCACCAGGGCCTCCCACTCCTCTTTCTATTCTGGTTAGAGCCAATTTGCGCTGTTCTGTGAAGAGAGCAGTACACAGCGTTGTACAAGATCTTCAGTTTCTTGCATGGAATAGCCTTAATTTCTCAGAACAAGAATCGACTGGCGAATTTCAGAAGAAAGTTATTTGTTTCTGGCCATTTTGAGCCTGTAATCGAACCTACAAATGCTGATTTTCCAAATACTCAACAAGTCTGAAGAAGGCCAGTTTTATTGCTTCTTTTTAATCAGGACAACAGTTTTCAGCTGTGCTAACATAATTGCAAAAGGGTTTTCTAATGATCAATTAGCCTTTTAAAATGATAAACTTGGATTAGCTAACACAACGTTTCATTGGAACACAGAAGTGATGGTTGCTGATAATGGGCCTCTGTATATAGATATTACGTTCAAAATCAGCTGTTTCCAGCTACAATAGTCATTTACAACATTAACAATGTCTACACTGTATTTCTGATCAATTTGATGTTATTTTAAAGGACAAAAAAGTTGCTTTTCTTTCAAAAACAATTACATTTCTAAGTGACCCCAAACTTTTGAACTGTAGTGTATGTCTACAGATGATATTAAAGGAAATGTGATGGGAGGCAGAGTGATTGAGGCCAAAGGGTTCATCAGTAGGAAAGAGGGTCAAAGAAGTGAAAGCTTATCAGTGATGCTGAGGTAGGAGAAAGTCTTGCTGGGAAAAGTACAGATAGAATTCCTTAGTTTCAATGTGAGAGAATTTGTCCCATATCCACTGCAATGTTTTAAATGTCAAAGAATGGGACATGTACTTGTAGTTGCTCAGTGTAAAGGAAAGAAAATATGTGCCAAGTGTGGATGGGAACATGATTACTGTGAATGTAGAAGCGATGTGAAGGTTAAGTGCTGTACATGTGGGGGAGAACACAGTGCAGCATTTGGTGGATGCCAGGTACAGAGAGAGGCTAGAGAAGCTCAGAGATATAGGATCAGTCATGATGTGTCATGTGAAGAGGCCGTGAAACAGATTGGTAGAACTACAGTGGGGACTGATGGAGATTACATGGATGTACATGTAGTAAGTGGACCTACTGTCAGGGCTGATGCTTCTCATGGTCCTGGCAGGGTTTTGAGGCCTGTTCAGAAATGTGCGGGATCAAAGGACACTTTAATAATGAATAAAGTTGATTTAATAGCTTCTATTGGTAAGGTTATCAATATCAAAATGCCAGGTTGAAGGTTATTGTGGAGACGGCAAAATAGATATTGTGGGTAACAGATGTTACTGTTGAAATGGTTGTTTATATGCTGAACAATTCTAAGGGTGGAGTGTTTCAGTATCATATAGATAAAGTTTAATGGGGTTGGGGAGGAGGGGGGGTAGAAGTTAGGGATTTATTTGGTTTTGAATTATTATTATTATATATGCTACTGGTCAGAAGTTTTAGAACACCTACTCATTCAAGGGGTTTTCTTTATTTATACTATGTTCTGCATTGTAGAATAATAGTGAAGGCATCACAACTATGAAATACCACATATGGAGTCATGTAATGACATAAAAGTGTTAAACAAATCAAAATATGTTTTATATTTGAGATTCTTCAAAGTAGCCACCCTTTGCCTTGATGACAGCTTTGCACACGCTTGGCATTCTCTCAACCAGCTTCACCTGGAATGCTTTTCCACTCTGCGGTCCGACTCATCCCAAACCCTCTCAATTGGTTGAGGTCGGGGGATTGTGGAGGCCATGTCTTCTAATGCAGCACTCATCACGCTCTTTCTAGATATAATAGCCCTTACACAGCCTGGAGGCCCAAACCAGATGGGATGGCGTATCACTGCAAAATGCCATGATGGCCATGCTGGTTAAGTGTGCCTTGAATTCTAAATAAATCACAAACAATGTCACCAGAAAAGCACCCACACACCATAACACCTCCTCCTCCATGCTTTACGGTGGGAAATACACATGCAGGGATCATCCGTTCACCCACACCGCATCTCACAAAGACACGGCGGTTGGAACCATAAATCTTGAATTTGGACTCCAGACTAAAGAACACATTTCTCATATTTCTTGGCCCAAGCAAGTCTCTTCTTCTTCTTGGTGTCCTTTAGTAGTGGTTTCTTTGCAGCAATTCGACCATGAAGGCCTGATTCATGCAGTCTCCTCTGTTGATGTTGAGATGTGTCTGTTACTGCAATCGGAGGTGCAGTTAACTCTAATGAACTTATCTTCTGCAGCAGAGGTAACTCTGGGTCTTCCTTTCCTGTTGCGGTCCTCATGAGAGCCAGATTCATCATAGCGCTTGATGGTTTTTGCGACTGCATTTGAAGAAACCTTCAAAGCACTTGAAATGTTCTGTATTCTCTGACGTTCATGTCTTAAAGTAATGATGGACTGTCGTTTCTCTTTGCTTATTTGAGCTGTTCTTGCCATAATATGGACATGGTATTTCACCAAAAAGGGCTATCTTCTGTATACCACCCCTACCTTGTCACACCACAACTGATTGGCTCAAACGCATTAAGAAGGAAAGAAGGCACACCTGTTAATTGAAATGCATTCCAGGTGACTACCTCATGAAGCTGGTTGAGAGAATACCAAGAGTGTGCACAGCTGTCATCAAGGCAAAGTGTGGCTATTTGAAGAATCTGAAATATAACATATTTTTTATTTGTTTAACACTTTTTTGGTTATTACATGATTCCATATGTGTTATTTCATAGTTTTGATGTCTTCACTATTATTATACAATGTAGAAAATAGTCTAAATAAAGAAAAGAAAAAACCTTGAATGAGTTGGTGTTCTAAAACTTTTAAAAATAATTTTGGTTGTGCAGAATTGGGCAGATCATGATTGATCGTACATTCCAGCACAGTAGGTGGCGGCATACAGTTACACGATTGTTTGGGGACCTCCATTATATCATAGAAGAAGGAGACACCCGGGCCTAGGACCCAGGGGCTGTGAGCGGCAGCACTGCCCCTACCCTACAAACACCTCCATAGAAAGAAGAAAAACAAATAGAAAAAATAGGAGACCCGTTCAGACACATGCTTTGCTTTCTTGATCACTAGCGGAGCTAACGAAAACATTCAAATTTGCAATGGGACACTACAGTGGATGGATTGTTTCGGTGTTGATAAGGATGCAACATTTGACGTCGCTTTGGGGGTAAATGGGGGGCACTGAGCACAACATTTGCAGGCGGACATCAGCTGCATGCATGTCTTTGGCAAAGAAAGTTTCGAGCGCAATGCAAATCTTTGACAATGACTGGTGTTTACACGTACAACCACCCGGTCTTGACTTGGAAGGCTACCGGAGAGATACGATGCTATTTTTATTCCTAAGTGGCCATGGTGTCGAAACTGTCTGTAAACGGAATGAAAATAAGCACAAGAGAGCGCGTCATGCTGAACTGTAACGAGTTATTGTTGTGTATTGAAATTTGACGAAAGCACAGGACCTACCGAAGCAAACATTTAAAGAGGAAAAATTGTAGACGTTGTTTGACAAACTTTATATGTTCATGAATGATAAAACTGACCTGATTTGTTTGAAGAAATTGATACATTATGTCTGAATAAGGATACAATGTGACACTGCAATCCATAGCCTACTTTCCTGCCTAAAACGGAGCCATCCATCCGCCCTACAGTTCTCAATTATCTGACGTTGTTTTTGTTCAGTGAGAGGGCCATGGCAGAAGAGGGCGACCACGTCGAAAATATCTCTGACGTCGAGCAATCCCACCATGAATCCGCCTCTGAAAATGGAGTCATGTTGGTTGTCAACCACAGTAACATTCAGCCCCCTTTCAGCGTGGTGTTGGCCACATTGTTGTATTGTGCAGAGTTTGTCTGCGCAGCGGTGCTTTGCAACGTTTACCACAAGAGCGATGACGACATCTGGATGGGGTCAACCATCGCCTTCATGTTGGTGCCCGCTGTATTGACTCAGTTGGCGCTGACATTCATTCATAGAGACTTAGGAAGAGACCGCCCCCTCGTCCTCTTCTTGCATCTACTACTCCTGGGCCCACTTATTAGGTAGGTATAGTACCACAAGTAATCACAGTGCTGAGTAGCTTCGGACCGCAACTAGGAGGACTTGAAGCATAGTGCTGAGTTGTCTACTGCCATCCAGGCGTTCGTGGTACAGGCAGTAGAGCGCCCACCTCTGCACAGTAGAATCTTGCCCCCAATCAGCTGTTCTCTCTCCGGCTACATTGGTGAGATCATTCCAATTTGGTGGTCTCGGGCGGGGTGTTGGGGAAGCGTACCTGTTGTCAGGTGGGACTGTGCGGGAAGATGCTTCTCGAAGGAGAGAGGGTAATGTGTAAAATGGTTAATATATGAGCGTTCTACTGCCTGACATAGTGTAGAACACTATACCCCTGCTTTACAAAAAATATTTCAGTTTTGACACTGCAGTAAAAGTGCAGTAACTGCAGTTGACTGTGGTGTTTTGGACGCAGTAATTAAACAACTGCAGTGTACTGCAAAATTACTGCAGTAAAAAAATACTTAATTTGGACGCAGTATTTGCAACATACTGCACTCATGAGCCCTCACGAAACTACTTTCTTTCCCGCTACAGTACTGCAGGCATACTAGGAAACGCTCTACACTGTTTACTCAGTTATCCTATAAATTAGGCTGTGTGTTTTCCTGCCTCTTCAAACCTGTATGACCGGATGTGAAGTGGGTAAATGTTCAGATGGACCCTCTCATTTACACCTTTGTCAGACATGCCAGTCGTGTAGTCTACTGTAGATACAGCTGCTTCTTGGTGTCAACCCACTTCTAATTGGGTGTTTGAGCTGTCAGTGCAAAGTGACAAGTTGTAAGGAGTGGGGCCCCATTTGAGGTCAATGCCATTGGTATACAGAAATGTATGTCTTAGTTTTGATAAGACACTTTTTATTTAATTTGTTTCACATATCTAATTGGCTGAAATTAGAGAACCTTATCTCTCCTTTTGCTTTGGTGTGAAATGCCCCCCCTTTGAAGGCTTCCATTGCTGCTCAAACGCTGAAAGTCCCCTCACTTAATTCTTTAAATACAAATCACTCTTAGCTAAACCTGTTGAACAAACCGTGAGCCATTTGTCACTTGCAAAATAAAGTTCAAGGGGAGTCTTTGGTAGCTGTTGAGAAACTGGGCATATCTTGAGTGACACTGTTGGTGAGCTTTGGTTTGTCAACCGTACCTTGGATTTTACTCATATTTGATCCATTGTAGTAGAGCTGGACGATATGGGCAAAAATCCATAGCACTAGGAATTTATGTGTTAACGATAAGTATATAACCTTAATGTGCAAAGATAGTATTAATCTTTTAAACTACTAGTAGTTTGATCGTTGTAGCCATAAATTGTCACATTAACAATCACCCATATTAGCAAACTTATTTAATTTAAAATGTCATGTTTCTCTACAATAAATGACATCAGCAAAATGTCTGCGATAAGTGGTCGGTGTTGATAATTGTCGGTTTATCGTCCCAGCTCTACACCGTAGGCCTTGTAGATAGCTGAGGGTGTGGCCCTTTAACACTGCAAGAAGTAGGCCTTTGGCATGTTGTCTTTAGCTCTGCGTGGCTTACCATTCCATATGGTGTACAATGGATAACATTACAGATAATAAAAGACCCAGAAAAGTAGAATAATAGTGTTTCCTATAATTCATTATTGTCGTTCTGCATTGAATATTTTCCACATCAAGGAACTGCCTTGAATCTGTGAGGTGAATGTGATCCATTTAGTGAAGTGTGACTATCAGCCATGTGTGGAAGAAACCACTGTGTCAAGTATTCAAATTTCTAGTGGAGCCTCTGACTGGGATGTGGAAGCAGTGACCTGTGTCATATTCCTCTAGAGTAGCAGATTTACTGCATGAAAACACACTCAATGTTTTTTAAATTGTTAAATGTTTTAGAGATTTTATATATCCTAAGATTAGAATACATCCCAGAATAGCTTACTTTTACAGTGCATATCTTGTCAATTCAAAGGTTATTTTTATCATGATCTCTTTGGCTGTACTGGCTGCACCCTTTATGGCCCCCATACTCAACTGGTGGACCGGATCCAGAATGGGGTCAATAAGGGCGGCGGGCCCCGAAAAAAAAGAAGAAAAAAAATGAAAAGGAAGATTTTGTAATTTTTTAAAACTTGGTTGTGCTTCAACCCATGGTATCATATAAACACACATAAGACATGGAAGAATGCATTGAATTGCAGAAAATTAGCTTTAAAACTGCAACATTTTCTCTCTTCCAGCTAAAGGGGTGTGAACAGTTTGAGGTTACTAGGTTTGTTGCTATGTCGATAAATTACATTATCCATCCGGACCTTTAATACCTAGGAAATTTGTGACCGGACCTCCTCAAATAGTACTTGAGCACCACAGCTTTATGACAAATCAAGTGACTGACTAGCAGGCATTTGCCAAGCCAGCACATGACATTGGCACACTGTTAACAGCCCTGCTCACCCACTCCCTCACTGTGCTAAACAGTGAGAAGCAGCCCTTCAGTTTCCAGTAGAACCAGATCAAGGTTTAGTTTCAGGGTTGTTGTGCTACAGCTACACAGTTCTATAATTATACTCTGGAGGTTGGCTTGTCTGGAGATGTGGTTCCCTTGGGCAGGAAGCTTCATATCATTAACTCCCTGCCTCAAACCCTATTTTATTTCTAAGTGGATGGTTAACTGTGTCAAACAGTGGCACTAGATCAGGGGTCTCCAACCTTTTGTGGTATGAAAGCTACTTTTAAAAAAGTATCTTGCGAGCTACACTTTTTAATTTTTTTATATAGTTTTCAAATAGGCACATTCTTCTGTCTGCTTGCGGTGTCTGATAGCCTACTTGGGAGATTTGTTTATGTCAGTTTGCGGTAGAATGTGAAAATTGCATATACTTCAGAATTGTTTGGCGAGCTACTCCTAGGTGGGCTGCAAGGTACTGGTAACTCGCAGTCGACCTGTTGGAGACCCCTGCACTAGAGAAACAGCTGTGCATTAGTTAGTTACTCCCACTGTCCCATCTGAGCTTTTGCGCTGATCTTGGGGCGGCAGGTAGCCTAGCGGTTAGTGTTGCGTCAGTAAACGAAAGGTCGCTAGTTTGAATACCTGAGCCGACAAGGTGAAAATAATCTCTGTGCCCTTGAGCAAGGCACTTAACCCTAATTTTCTCCAGGGGCGGGGTAGTACTATGGCTGACCCTGTAAAACAGCACATTTCACTGAACCTCTCTAGTGTATGTGACAATAACACTTTCTTATCAGCTGTGCACTTCCTGTGGAGTTTGGCGGATGATAAAATCACAGATCATTATCGGTGTTGACGCATTTCGATATAGCAGGTTTCTTAGCAACTCCGACCAAGGGTTGAAATGCTGCTGGCTGCATGGCTTGCTTTACCTTGTAATAGGCAAGGACTCTACCTCACAGGGTAGTGTTTGTCTTGTTACTCACATATCTGTAAACTTAACACAAAGTACAGTTTCACTATATGAATGTATCTGGCAATCTATATCTTAGCTAATCTGTTGACAAGATGTTGTGAAACATGGCCATCTGGGAATCCCTGTAGTGTCAGGTTGGTTCCCTGCTTGAGTGGACCTTGTCACAGCTTGTCTCTGAGAGAATATATTCCTCCCCTGAGGCAGAAGTAGCTACATACTTAGTTGATAGCAATCTCCCTTTCCCAGCATGCAGCACTGAAACGATGTTTACAGACAACGAAGAAAGGTTGGTGTCTGTATGTCCTTAGCCCCAATGCATCTTGTGGGTGTTATGCCAAATCACGGTTGTTAACCAGAACGAGGTGAGAGTCTCTACTGTCTCTCAAGGAGCATGCTGAGAGGATTTCCTGATGATGAAACTACCCTTGTGGCTTTTTTGATGAAAGACCACGGCAACGGTTGCTTGAACTGCATCACATGTCTTAAAGTGGGAATCAGCAGTTGAAACAATAAAAAGCAATCTCACCGCCACTGTTTTGAGGAATGAGGCTGGAGAAATGTAACCACTCAAATTCATAGACAGAGCTATGGATGCCAGGACTTGACCATCCATGATATAAAATTATAAAGCTAAACAATGTTTATTTACATTGGAGTAAAACAGGCTTATATTTTGGGTTCTGATGGGGTATGACAGTTGAACTAAGCTCATGAGGCATTTGTAAGTTATATTCAAGAATCTCTGGGTAGGCTACATATCATTAATTTGTAAGTCCAAAAATGGATGAAGCTACTACAGATTTAAGGTAGTTCCTTATTGCATGTGTGTTTTACTTTACTCTTTACATGTACTGGTAGCCTAAGCAGAGAGCAAAGTGATTTTTATGGCCAGGGAGTAATTACCCGGCAGTAGGCACTTTTTGCTTCGCCTGATTGTACCATTTAGATGCTGCTGTGGACATCAGGCATATTGATTCTGTCAACCAACCTTTTCCACAGCTGTGGTTTTTCCTCTAAGTGAAATACATTGTTTCTTAGTCATTCAGAACCTGAATTTCTGGCTGGCTGGTCTGACTCCAGCATGCATTCTTAGCTGCATTATAATGCCAAGCTTCCCTGGAAATCAATCAGAAAATCATAGTCTTGTGACCGCTACCGCCTCCCATCTGTAGACCAGTCATAAAACTCTCCAACAGTTTTTTTGCATAGGCTACCAGTAGTACCACTGGAGAGATGAGGGGTGGCTTGTGCCCCTCCCAAATGTCTCTCGGTTCCGAGAGAATTGAAGTCAGACGAGAGGCTCTTGTTTTGGTTGTGCACTGTAAGGTCACAGCGAACGTGATTCCACCAGCACCACAACAGCCACCGTCTATAAATGGCTGACGGCTGGATGTGGTGTCCTGTAGCAGCCCACAGCTGAGCTAGCAGGAAGAGACTACTAGCTAGCCTGTCTATGTTCTCTCCCCTAAGCCCATGTCCAAAGTAGATGTTTTGGTCTGAAAGACCAGACAAACACTGTGTGATTTACTTGGTTGAGTGTGAATACCTTAGACCAGGGTTCCCCAACTGGTGGACCGTAGACCGAATTTGGTTTGTAGATGGTTTAATTTGGCCTCCCTAGTTTTCTGAACAAACAATTGAAAATATTGTGTGGAATTTTCATTGTTGTAAAAAAAAAAAAAAACTGGAAATCAGCTCCAAGTGATTTTAATTTAAGAAATCTCTTACGAAGTAGTCCCATGCATAATAGACAGACGACGTGATCACATGCAAAGTTTGTAGTGATTATGTTTTAGTCAAACATATGTTTGGGCTTCTTACAATCAATTTGCAGTCTACAAAGTATTAGTAATTATGTTCCGGCCCCACCGACCATCCACTCAAGAAAAAAACAGCCCGCGGCTGAATCTAGTTGATGATCCCTGGCTTAGAATTTATGGATTGCCTTGTATACAGCTACCACTGCACTGGTACTACTACTATGTTGGTGCTATTTGTGTGCGGTGTTAACTTCTTTCTGTCATTTACCTCTGTGAAGGGGAAGGGAGCACACTACTTAGGTTTCAGTACTGAATACACTGAGTGTACAAACCATTAGGAACACCTTCCTAATATTGAGTCGCAACTCCTCCTTCTGCCCTCGGAACAGACTCAATTTGTTGGGGCATGGACTACAAGGTGTCGCAAGCGTTCCACAGGAATGCTGGCCCATGTGGACTCCAAGGCTTCCCATAGTTGTGTGAAGTTGGCTGGATGTCTGGACCTACTACCACCATACCCTGTTCAAAGGAACTTTTAAATATTTTGTCTTGCCCATTCACCGTCTGAATGCACACACTTGACATACATAATCTATGTCTCAATTGTCTCAAGACTTAAACATCCTTCTTTAACCGGTCTCCTCCCCTTCATCTACACTGATAGAAGTGGCTCTAACAAGTAACATCAATAAGGGATCATAGCTTCCACCTGGATTCACCTGGTCAGTCTGTCATGGAAAGAGCAGGTGTTCCTAATGTTTTGTACACGCAGTGTCAAAGACTCAGTTTATTTTTTAGCCCTCTGGTGGAGCCATATAGCAATGTTGTAACATTTTTAAATATGAAGCAAAATGTAATATTTATTTATGAAAATATTGAATGATAATGCAAATCATGTGATTGTTTTTTTACTTCCAATCTTAGTTTTTTTTTTGTCAGCCTGTACTGCCCTCTGGTGGCTGTGGTATTACTCCATTCTCTCCTTTCCTCCTCAGGTGTTTTGAGGCTCTGGTGGTTTACTTCAAAGCGGGTAAAGAGGAGGAGCCGTATGTGACCATCTCCAGGAAGATCAAGCTGAAGAAGGACCAGGCCACGCCCATGGAGTGGGAGATCGGCCACTCGGAGCGCAAGCTTGCCACCCACCGTAACGCCTTCAAACGCACCGCCGTCATCCAGGCCTTCCTGGGATCCACCCCCCAGCTCACCCTGCAGCTGTATGCCAACATCCAGGAGAAGTACTTCCTCCCTATCAGACGTAAGAGTCCTCTTGATGGCATTCATGGCAAATGCTGCTGTTTTGGAGGGTCTAATGAGTGCTTTTGTCTCTGTGTTCATTCCAGTGACTTTGATGGTCATCTGCCTCATCTCCATCACCTACGGGGCCCTGGTGTGCAGCGTGTTGGCCATCAACATCCGCTACGACGACTACAAGGTGCGGCTGCGCCCAGCCGCCTACCTCTGTATGATCCTGTGGCGGGGCCTGGAGATCGCCACACGCGTCACTTCCCTGGTGTTGTTCAGCTCCGCGCTCACCTATTGGGTGATCCTCGTGGGCCTGGGCAACCTGCTTTTCTTCTTCCTGCAGCCCTGGGCCGAGTTTTGGGCTCGACGTGCCTCGCTGCCCGACAACGTGGAGAAGAACTTCAGCAAGCTGGGCACCACGGTGGTGCTGTCGCTGGTCACCTTCCTGTACGCCTGCATCAACGTCTTCTGCTGGTCGGCTGTGCAGCTAGACCTGGGCCACCGTGACCTCATCGAGATGAAGCAGCACTGGGGCCGCCTGGCCGCCTACTACGGCGGACGCTTCCTGGAGAACAGCGTGCTTATCGCCCTCTGGTACTTCTACAAGTCAGACTTCTACTCGTACGTGTGCGCCCCGTTGCTGGTGGCCCAGCTGCTCATCTGCTACAGCCTGGCCGTGCTCTTCATGCTACTCTTCTACCAGTTCTGCCACCCGTGCCGGCGTCTCTTCAGGCACAACGTGCACGACTGCCTGGCCTGCGTCTGCTGCTGTCGGAGGGGTGTGGGGAGAGCGGGGGAGGGGCATCCCCACTCCTATTCCACCACTGCCACCATGGTGCTGGTGCCGCTGGAGCCCCCTGATCTCACCAGCCAGCTGGGGGAGCACGAGACGGCAATCGTTGAAGACATGGAGGCGGCTTGAGAAGGCCCCACATGGTGATTTGATGATATGGGGCCACTGCTTGGTGCAGCTACTAAACTAATGGCTATGTAGACTCAGGACTGTTATACTGTGAGTGGTGCAGATTAGGAGATGGACAGAGCAGCTCATTCTGTACTGCGGTGCACAGAGGACAAGTTGGTCTCAAGTGGTTAGCTAAGCGCATTTCAAATTGGTGCCATGATTTTATCGATGCTGCTCGTTTTAGAATAACACGTGCACGCAGAGCCTTGGACTTAAAGATAAGCCATGATATAGACAATGTTACATCACTGTTGTTGAATGGGAAATGGGTTACTGACGAGTGCACCGTTTGTACTAGACATCTACTGTACAGGTAGAGAGACAGTGGGTCAAGGGAGTCCAAAGAATGTACTCTGTTAAGATATGCCGGTGTGATGCACAAAGGCAGCCTTGAGAGAGCAGCACAGGGTCAGATACAGTGGGGCCAGGTGTGTGGGAAGCATGCCAAGTGTCTCCGGCCCTAGAGGACTGATGTGCCCTTTAAACTGGGACTTCCCCTGCTTACGTTCTCGGGGGTTTACTTAATGAACAAACTCCAGATGTTGCATTAGGATTCTTTTTCATCTGCTCGCCCCTATTGTAAGATGGGGGAAATAAAAGGTTAGATGAAATCCGAGCTACCTTCCTCATACCCCACTCCACTCACTGTAATGAATGGTTTGTATTATACTGAACAAAAATGTAAACGCAACAGTTTCAACGATTTTACTGAGTTACAGTTCATGTAAGGAAATCAGTCAATTTAACTAAATGAATTAGACTCTAATCTATGGATTTCACATTACTGGGCAGGGGCACAGCCATGGGAGGGCATAGGCCCACCCATTGGGAGCCAGTCCCAGCCAATCAGAATGAGTTTTTCTTCGCAAAAGGGCTTTATTACTGACCAGAAATACTCCTCAGTTTCGTCACCTGTCATGGTGGCTGGTCTCAGACGATCCAACAGGTGAAGAAGCCGGATGTGGAGGTCCTGGGCTGGCGTGGTTCCACGTGGTCTGTGGTTGTGAGGCCGGTTGGACGTACTGCCAAATTCTCTAAAATGACATTGGAGGTGGCTTATGGTAGAGAAATTAACATTAAATTATCTGGCAACAGCTTTGGTAGACATTCCCGCAGTTAGCATGCCAATTGCACACTCCCTCAACTTGAGAAATCTGTGGCATTGCGTTGTGACAACTGCACACTTTAGAGGCTGTTTGTCTCCAGCACAAGGTGCACCTGTGTTATGATCATGCTGTTTAATCAGCTTCTTGATATGCCACACCTGTCAGGTGGATGGATTATCTTGGCAAAGGATAAATGCTCACTAACAGGGATGTAAACAAATCTGTGCACTTCTTTTATGAGAAATATGGAACATTTCTGGGATCTTTTATTTCAGCTCATGAAACATGACCAACACTTTACATGTTGCGTTTTATATTTTTTTTCAGTGTAGTATCAGTTTGCCCTTCTTTTTTTTTCCTTTGCAAACACAGTGGTTAAAAGGCTAATTGAGTCTCACAGTGATCATTTAAGTGGGTTGAAGAGCCAATATATCTTATGTAATCACACTGTCCTTGTAAATATATTGTAATTTAAATGCAATTCAGGACATATCTTTTTACTTTCAATGAGGACTTAATATAAAGAACTTGAACTTGCCTTATTGGTACCTTATGTTTGTAGCATTGAAGTGCATTTAATCCCTGTTTTTGTTTTGTATGGTCTGTTTCAATAGTATGTTTAAGTGCATTATCTTTTCATTGTTACTTGAATGTAAATTTGTTGAATAAAAATGCTGTTATATATATATATATATATCATATTATGTCGTTAATTATTGTAATAGTAGCCTATGGTATAGCTTTCCGAAAAACCTTTATAGATAGGAAGGTAAACATGAAAGGAAAGGGGGATACCTAGTCAGTTGTACAACTGAATGCATTCAACTGAAATATACAGATTTTTACCTTGTCCGTTCGGGGATTCGATCCAGCAACCTTTCGTTTATTGGCCCAACGCTCTGAGGTGTTCATCAGCGCTGGCACCACAGGTCCCTTGGCAAAACTCCTGAACCAAGTTGTAGAAGGGACCTTAAGGGTTGCACTATTGCCTGGGGCAGGTGAACTGAGCTGTTGGACAAGTTGAGCCTGCTCTAACGTTGCTGAGCTGAGAGAGAGAAAGATTTTTTGTTTTGTTGGTGAAAAACTGGAAGGAATTCCAGAAGAACTAGCCTGGAACTTGTCTTTCTGGGTCATCCCCATTGTTTAAGAGAAAGAAGGACAATTTATGGCAGATGGGCTTTTAAAACTGAAAACTGCAAATCAATCATACTGTGTTTATAGCCTAAGCCAATTGATCTGTGTTAAGATAAAATGTGGTTTATATTCAAACTTCGGTTGGCTAGGATACCTAGGCCTTTTAAATCCAACATTATTGACGAATAAATCAAATCGACAAATAGTAATGACAGGTTAGACTGAATATAACTTAAGGGTTTTGGGCACAGGCCATTCCCATTCCTGGGCCTACATGATGCAACCCTGTTTAAAGCAAGCACAGCCCTGTTAGTTCTATTGACTAATCACAGTTGCCTGTGTAATGGAAAGTCCCCTATTAGTCTAGTTTTTAAATAGAATTCATATGAAAAAGTACACAGTTTATGCAGTTTTACAGGGTTTACATCCTCCCTACAGGGCAAGGTGTTTTCCAGGACTTTAAAACTATGTGACCTGATTAGAAAACTATTTTCATCAGCCCATATTAAACCGTTAAGCAACTGATTTATCACTTTGGCTGCGTTTACACAGGCAGCCCAGTGTACAGTATCTCGGCCGGAGCAATAGGATGAAATGGCTCGTGCTCTGCTCACCCTGACCAAAAGTTGCTATCCCAGTGTAACAGGTAAAAAACGTATTTAAAAATCCCCTGCCTAATGGGACAACCACAGAGCAGACTCAACTTGCCCGGCTGACATAAATTGTCCGTCTTTCACTTAAAACAATTGGGATGAACCAGAGCTGGCTGGGCCCGCGAATTTGCGGTACGCCACTGATTTCGAAAGTAGGCCTATATTATAGAATATATGAAGATAGTGCCTTAACCACCGCATTGTTACTTTACTTTAAAATGATGTAATATAAATCATATTTTGTCTTTAAAAAATGTACTAGTACCCTTGATATTGCTTTCCAAAAAAACATATATGGGAAATGGGAAAGTTAACGTGAGGCCTATGGATGCAGACAGAGATGGATATAGTCGGGCGGACTGGCTCTTTCTCAATTGTCCAAAAAACCGCCCTCTTCTTGGAGCCCAAGAGCCAGCAACATTCAGTCAAAAAAAATACAATTCTTCCTCATTCCACAGACGCGAGGAATGACATGCTGACATTTCGCTTTCAACAAACACAAAGGATTACTTTACTCATTGAGTAATGCAATTTTATGGACTGTACTTTTCCTCATATCATGACTTGGACTAGTGACCGACTTTAAATAGGCGGGGTGTGAACATACGCTACATAAAAACAACAGGTAACGATGTAAAGACCAGTAGCGTCACTGGTGGATGGCGAAAGTCCTTCAAAATGGGCAACTGGATAATTAACCATGGACTGTCATCCTTCATACTGGTAAGAACATTTTTATTACCTTAATAATCTTCGACAGTGTAGGCTACAGTTATTCTATAATGTAAATGAATGAGATAAAAACAATTTGGTCTGTTATCTGGACTGCCAGACAAAGCCCATCTAAGTGATGACCCAGATGCGCAATATCTCTCCAAATGCACAAAATAATATAACTAGGGTTAGCCTTACTGAAACCCTAAAATATATGTTACTTTTAAGAGTAATAAATACAATTAAGTAACATACAATAGTCACGATCCTGCTGTTTGGGTAATGACCTCCTCCTGGCTGGATTTACAGGTGGTCTGGATGGCCATCAATATATTCCTGTTCCTCTGGTTCTATTTCTTCTACGACTTGGGGGATCAGTTTTTCTACACACGCCACATTTTAGGGGTGAGTCTTACCATATTATTTAGGCCTTAGGTAGTTTAAACATAGTATGTGCTCAATGATCCATGCATTTGACTTAAATAGGACAAGTATGCAATTTTCCGATGTCCGTTGAGTTTTTTAATTCTATATAATTGCAGTTTTAATTGAGGTTTACCTGTAGCGTACACCATTCCTAATGATAGGACAGATGTCAAAGATAGTATGTATAGGATAACACATTACACAGGTTGACATGGGTGTCTTTGGGCTTTCAGTCTGCATTGGCCTGGGCCAGAGCCCCTGCAGCCGTCCTCAACTTCAACTGCCTGCTGATTCTGCTGCCCGTGTGTCGTAACCTGCTGTCTCTCATTCGAGGCTCCTTCATGGTAAGACTTTCTAGTGCCAAGGGCTGGGCCAAGGGTGGGGACGTTCATTGTGCAAGTGTCTAATTTGTCATCGGAGAATATTGTGGCTGTAATTCCCTGTGTTCTGTAAATGACTGCGTAGTCATATTGTCTGATGACACCTATAATGGAACAGACTTGTATAGTTGAATTGTTTTTCTAATAGATGATAAAGGTTCATGGCCTTTAATTAACTTTGATTGTCATCTTCATTATGATTTTTCTTGAACGTTCTTTGTGTTGCTGTTTTAGTGCTGTGGGCGAACTATGAGAAAACAGCTGGACAAAAATATCAGTTTCCACAAACTGGTGGCCTACATGATTGGGCTGATGACAGGTATGGAACACTTGCTTGCTGATCAGATAAGCAGCTGAAAACCCCTAACCTGAAGCCTTTTGCAGAGATAAATACTCTACTCAATTTTAGTCAACAGTACTTATGAAACATGCAAGATTTATGTGAAATTGTTACCAGTTTTATTTAGTCACCACAAAATATGACACTTTCTCATTGTGGGGAAGGCATATGCAATAATAAATCTATCTTTGTCTTTTTCACCCCTTGACTTATGCTAGATAAAGGGACACTGAAGCTAAATATTGACTTAGGGTGTATTGTGTTATATGGGAAAGTCCTGACCTCGGAGAGACTAGAGCCCTCACAAAGTTTGTTTCAAGAAGGACAAAGGAAACAACCCAGCCTTTAGAAAACATATAGTCCCGTGAAAAAGTGTTTGCCCCCTCTCTGATTCTCTACTTTTGCACATTTTTTTATACTGAATGTTAGCAGATCTTCAACCAAAACCTAGTATTAAATAAAGGGAACTTGAGTTTACATATAACAAAAAATATATACTTATTTTATTTATTTAATTAACAAAGTTATGCAACACTCAATGCCTCTACGTGAAAAGTAATTGCCACCTTACACTCAATAATTGGTTGTGCCACCTTTAGCTGCAATGACTGCAACCAAATGCTTCCTGTAGTTGTTGATCAGTCTCTCATATCACTGTGGAGGAATTTTGTCCGACTCTAGCACGTAGAACTGCTTTAACTCAGTGACATTTCAAGCAAGTCCTGCCACAACATCTCAATTGGGATTAGTTCTAGACTTTGACTAGGCCATTCCAAAACATATATTTTGTTGTTGCTTTTTAACCATTTTCTTGTAGACTTGTGTATTTTGAATCGTTGTCTTGCTGCATGACCCAGCTGCCCTTTAGCTTCAGCTCACAGACGAATGGCCTGACATTCTCCTGTAGAATTATCTGATACAGAGCAGAATTCATGGATCCTTCTATTAAGGCAAGTCGTCCCGATCCTGAGGCAGGGGTCCCATTATGCCTGGCGAAAACCATATACTGCATTCCACCAACGGTCAAGCATGGTGGTGGTAGTGTGATGGTTTGGGGATGCTTTTCTGTCTCAAGACCTGGATGTGTGTAAGGGGGAAATTGGGTGTTGCATAACTTTGTTTATGAAATAAATGAAATAAGTAAGTAATTGTTGTGTTATCGGTTCCCTCAGGTTCCCTTAATTTAGTACCAGGTTTTGGTTGAAGATCTGATAACATTCAGTATCACAAACATATAAAAGTAGAGAACATTAGAAAAAAGTATGTGGACACCTGCTCATCGAACATCTCATTACACAATCATGGGCATTAATATGGAGTTGGTCCCCCCTTTGCTGCTATAACATTCTCCACTCTTCTGGGAAGGCTTTCCACTAGATGTTGGAACATTGCTGCGGAGACCAACTAATTAACCTTCATTGCCCTAAATGGATGTCAAATTTGGGTGTGGAATTATCCTGTTGAACAAATATGTCCTAATGGAAATGTTGCTGTTTCTTTTCCTCATTTTGGTGCAGCTGTTCACACCATTGCCCATTTTCTGAATGTGGAGTGGTACTATAATAGCAGGCTTGGGAAGTATGATGACCTCAGCATGGCCCTTTCCAGCCTGGATGACTCAGGAAACACCACCTTCCTGAACCCAATCCGTTCTACAACCACTGTACGGATTACAATTTGTATTTAATTTAATTTCTATTGTACTAGGTTAGTCTCATTGAGATTAAACATTTCCTTTGCAAGAGACCTGGTCAAAAAAGCAGTACATAAAGTTTCAAACAATTAAAACACAGTACTACAGTTTAAAATATCAGTTTACACTTTGTTATGGGAGGATTGGTTCAGCTAGAGGTCAAAACATTGACAGCCCCCTAAATAACTTTCCACCATAGATTTTACCCTAGCAGCTATTGGCCATTGGAATAAATATATATACAGTATATATATATATATATATATATATATATATATATATATATATACAGTATATATACACACACACACACACAGTTGAAGTCAGAGGTTTACATACACCTTAGCCAAATACATCTAAACTCAGTTTTTCACAATTCCTGACATTTAATTCAAGTAAAACTTCCCTGTTTTAGGTCAGTTAGGATCACCACTTGTGGAATATGAAGTGTCAGAATAATAGTAGAGAGAATTATTTATTTCAGCTTTTATTTCTTTCATCACATTCCCAGTGGGTCAGAAGTTTACATACACTCAATTAGTATTTGGTAGCATTGCCTTTAAATTGTTTAACTTGGGTCAAACGTTTTAGGTAGCCTTCCACAAGCTTCCCACAATAAGTTGGGTGAATTTTGGCCCATTCCTCCTGCCAGAGCTGGTGTAACCGAGTCAGGTTTTTAGGCCTCCTTGCTTGCACATGATGTTTCAGGTTTGCCCACACATTTTCTATAGGATTGAGGTCAGGGCTTTGTGATGGCCACTCCAATACCTTGACTGTGTTGTCCTTAAGCCATTTTGCCACAACTTTGGAAGTTTGCTTGACGTTATTGTCCATTTGGAAGACCCATTTGCGACCAAGCTTTAACTTCCTGACTGATGTCTTGAGATGTTGCTTCAATATATCCACATAATTTTCCTGCCTCATGATGCCATCTATTATGTGAAGTGCACCAGTCCCTCCTGCAGCAAAGCACCCCCACAACATGATGCTGCCACCCCCGTGCATCACGTTTGGGATGGTGTTCTTCAGCTTGCAAGCCTCTCCCTTTTTCCTCCAAACATAACGATGGTCATTATGGCCAAACAGTCCTAGTTTTGTTTTCTCCAAAAAGTATTATCTTTGTCTCCATGTGCAGTTGCAAACTATAGTCTGGATTTTTTTATGGCGGTTTTGGAGCAGTGGCTTCTTCCTTGCTGAGTGTCCTTTCAGGTTATGTTGATATAGGACTCGTTTTACTGTGGATATAGATACTTTTGACCCCGTTTCCTCCAGCATCTTCACAGGGTCCTTTGCTGTTGTTCTGGGATTGATTTGCACTTTTCTAACCAAAATACGTTCATCTCTAGGAGACAGAACGCGTCTCCTTCCTGAATGGTATGACGGCTGCGTGGTCCCATGGTGTTTATACTTGAGTACTATTGTTTGTACAGATGAATGTGGCGTTTGGAAATTGCTCCCAAGGATGAACCAGACTTGTGGAGGTCTACAATTTTTTTCTGAGGTCTTGGCTGATTTCTTTTGATTTTCCCATGATGTCAAGCAAAGAGGCACTGAGTTTGAAGGTAGGCCTTGAAATACATCCACAGGTACACCTCCGATTGACTCAAATGATGTCAATTAGCCTATCAGAAGCTTCTAAAGCCATGACATAATTTTCTGGAATCTTCCAAGCTGTTTAAAGGCACAGTCAACTTAGTGTATGTAAACTTCTGACCGACTGGAATTGTGATACAGTGAATTGTAAGTGAAATAATCTGTCTGTAAACAATTGTTGGAAAAATTACTTGTGTCATGCACAAAGTAGATGTCCTAACCGACTTACCAAAACTATAGATTTATTCCGACTTCAACTGTATGTGTGTGTGTATATATATATATATATATATATATATATATATATATACCACTCCACAAATTTCTCTCTCTATATATATATAGTACTGTATTATAATGCTTTGTATGTTATTATAACTAAGGTACAGAGGTTATCCTAGTCAGGTCTGGTCATCAGAAGAAACTCCTGGCACAGAGTAATTTTAGATGTCTTATTTAGGCATAGAGGTCATCTGACTGACTTGAATGTATTCTGATTGGCTCCTTCTTTCTCAGACGCCGACTCTCCTGGTGTTCACCAGCGTCGCGGGGATCACAGGCGTAATCATCACGCTGTCACTCATCCTCATAATCACCTCATCCATGGAGGTCATCAGGCGCAGCTACTTCGAGGTCTTCTGGTTCACACACCACCTTTTCATCGTCTTCTTCGCTGGGCTGGTCATCCATGGAGCCGGGTAAGGTTCTCTCAGTCCCAGCTCCCATTAATTTCATGTAGAAATATTTGTTTTGGATCAAGAGTAAATGGCCTTGTCCTTTGTCTACAGACGCATCGTGCGAAGTCAGACCACCACCAATCCACTACATAATGCCACCTTCTGTAAAGATCGAATAGATGACTGGGGGAAGATTCAGGAGTGTCCCGTTCCCCAGTTTGCAGGGGGGTTCCCACAGGTAAGAGATTCCTCAATGACACCTACAACCAAAAATAACTTCTGTGAATCCCAGGCCTCATGGTAAGAGAATTGTCTCAGAAACTGTATATCCTGTGTTCCCTTGTCCCTACAGACCTGGATGTGGGTGATCGGTCCCATGATCCTCTATGTGTGCGAGCGCTTGCTGCGCTTCATCCGCTACATGCAGACCGTCAAATATAGAAAGGTGTGCACTGCAGTAACACGTGACTTTTCTTTGTAATTGATAATAATTGTGTTTTCCATTCCATTAAAAGATAATCAACATCTGTCTCTACAACTCTCCTCTCTTAGATAGTTATTCGACCATCCAAAGTGTTGGAGCTGCAGCTGGTGAAGAACGGTTTCAAGATGGACGTGGGTCAGTATGTCTTCCTCAACTGCCCAGCCATCTCCCAGCTGGAGTGGCACCCCTTCACCATGACCTCGGCCCCCGAGGAGGACTTCTTCAGTGTGCACATCCGCTCTGTGGGCGACTGGACCCAGAAACTCATCAGCATTGTGGAGCAGCTTCCTGAGGGGGCTGAGGGACCCAAGTAATTTACTCCTCTTTATAGAAAAGCAGACAATGGCTTATACTGTAGCAGCAAGATCCTCAGCTCAGTGGATAAGGATAAGGCAATGCAGGATTTCTGTGATAAATTGAAGTTACATGCACAGATTTTAAATTGGAAACCATAGGAATTAGGCTTAGCTGGTAAAATTTTCCTGCCCTCTCTTCCTGTTTGCCATTGCTTGACCTTTGACCTGTCCCTCAGAATGGGTGTAGATGGACCGTTTGGTACGGCCAGTGAGGATGTGTTTGATTACGAGGTTGCCATGCTGGTTGGCGCTGGCATTGGAGTCACCCCCTTCGCCTCCATCCTCAAGTCCATCTGGTACAAATTCAAAGACTCCAACCCAAAGCTACGCACCAGAAAGGTAGGGAACACATTGATACTCTATGGCTTTCCATTGAAGTGACTAACCAGACAGCTTTAATGCTGCTAACCAGTCTAGCACATTTACAAAGTGGAAAGATTCCATGATGCACCTGACTGTTGGCTGACACCAAGCATTTTTTGTTTCTGAAGCAAAAGGTCACATAAACCTTGGATTCTATCTATGTGAACATGCTAATTTTTCATGGACTATTACCAGCATGGCATGTCATGCCTTTGTTTGAAATCACATTCTCATGTTTACTTCCTGGTTGCAGATCTACTTCTATTGGTTGTGCAGAGAGACGCATGCCTTTGAGTGGTTTGCAGATCTGCTGCAGCTGCTGGAGAGGGAGATGGAGGAAAGAGGCATGGGAAGCTTCCTCACCTACAAACTCTACCTCACTGGATGGGATCAGAGCCATGTACGTGAGGCAGCATACATACACCCACCAACAATCTGTATTACCATTTCCACTGTGAGACATGCAATAGTTGTGGTAGCGTCTGTTCACTATCTTTCTTCCCCATAGGCAAACCATGTGATGGTTCATGCCGATGCGGACACAGATGTGGTCACTGGTTTGAAGCAGAAAACAAACTATGGCAGGCCCAACTGGGATAAGGAGTTTGAACAAGTACGCAAAGAGAATCCGACGTAAGTTTGTTTACAACACATTTTGACATGACAGTATTCCCCTTATAAATCACTTTTGGACATTGCAGTTGGTAGTTAATAGCAGTGGTATTACTTCTAAAACATATAGCTTGGTGTGTACCCTACATTGACTAAATTACTATATATTTTGGTCTCTTAACAATGTCCACAGGTCAGTGGTGGGCACATTCTTGTGTGGCCCTGCAGTCTTAGCTACCGTCTTGTCAAAGAAATGTGTCAAATACACGGATGTCGATCCCCGAAAGACCAAATTCTACTTCAACAAGGAGAACTTCTGAGCAAAACAATGTCGAATCTGCTCCTCTTGAAGAAAAACTGGATCTTTGGTTTTCCAAAATATTGGCAACAGAGATTTTTTTAGACCATTCATCTGAACACAATGGACGATGACCGATCCTGGTAGGTTGTCTAATATTTATTTCACATAGGATTCGGCTCCATCTTTACCACATATCTTGTCGGCATTCATATTTTATTATAGGAATTACTTAGGCAGCAACTGAGCAAGAGACATTTAAATTTGACCAGGTTCTTCCGACCATTGTCATGATAACCCGGTGCAGCAGGCAGCATTGAGCTCGCCAGTTTGTAGTGTAAGCATCTGCTTGGCATTTCCACGCCCAGTGGCTAGCAGTGGGAGAAGATGGAATGAGATGGATTTTGTCCGAAATTCTCTTGCATTTTCACATCGATGAAACATTTGATCTCAACACAGTTTTATGTTCCAAAAAGATAATCTGTTACGAACTGAGTGGACTAAGTTTAGTAGATTTTACCCTTTGCCAAAGTTGTAAAAAATTGTGTTGTTTAGAAGGAGGACAAAGGTGAATTGAGTTATTGCACACATGCACTTCACAGAGTAGGCGTTCCCTAACGGAAATATGCAAATGTTTGTTAGAACGCACCAATAGGATCTCACTAGCTCGTGCTTGGCTCTGCCCACCTCCTTCCTTGTTCTGCCCACTATGACTAATTTGTTCCCATTGGAAATGACAGGCTGTGGTCCATCTTGGGTTAGTTTAAAAAATCTTTGTTAAACTTCTGGTTCATTCAGTCATTCCTATGGGTGAAATTAATGGAGAAAGAATAGGGTTTTGGGATAAATGCCAAAAATGAGGTTTGAGGTTAACACAGGCTTAGAAGATCTTATACATTTTGTTCTATGATATATTATCAGTCAGTTAACATGACCTTTATGCATCTTGCAGCCTTAATGTGCTTTGTCGTAATTTTTGTTATTACATAAATGCTTCAAAATTTACAAAAACGTATGTTTGCTGATGAAGATTATCTCATAGAACAAAATGTATAAGATCTCATAAGCCTGTGTTTACCAGACCTTATTTTCAGCATTTATCCCCCCCAAAACATTTCACCATGGGTGTTGGCCAACGAGCCATGGTGGACTTAGCCTCTGTTTATGCCTACAAAAGACACCACTACTATTGCGCTCTATTGATCCATTTCTACATTTCTTTGATAGGACAAACTGCAGTGCACTGCTTTCATTTGTTCACATTCACAAACAGCAGTGGTGGAAAAAGTACCCAATTGTCATACTTGAGTAAAAGTAAAGATATCTTAATAGAAAATGGCTTGAGTAAAAGTTTCAAAGTATTTGGTTTTAAATATACTTAAGTATCAAAAGTAAATGTAATTGTGAAAATATACTTAAGTATAAAAAAGTATACATTTCAAATTCCTTATATTAAGCAAACCAGATGGCATTGGTTTTTTAAATTTACGGATAGCTACGGCCACGCTCCAATACTCAAGACATCATTTACAAACGAAGCATGCGTTTAGTGAGTCCGCCAGATCACAGGCAGTAGGATGACCAGGGATGTTCTCTTGTTAAGTGTGTGAATTAGACCATTTTCCTGTCCTGCTAAGCATTCAAAATGTAACACGTACTTTTGGGTGTCAGGGAAAATGTATGGAGTCAAAAGTACATAATTGTCATTAGGATTGTAGTGACGTAAAACTGGTCAAAAATATAAATAGTAAAGTAAAGATACCCTTAAAAAAACTACTTAAATAAAAAACTACTTGAAAGTACTACACACCACTGACAAACAGTAAGTTAGAAGCTCGCCATACTTGTAAATAATGACCTTGTAATGTGTTACATTTTCCTGTTATGGTTAATAAAAAGTTGGCTACAGTTGAACACAAAATGTCAGATATGTTCTAGTAATTATTTGAACTGGCTAGCCAGTTGGAAAAAAAAAACTTCCTTTCCCTACAGGCTTTGGTCAACAAGCCATGGTGGAGTTGATACCTTTCAGAAAGGTCTGCAAAAAGTTGGGGGCATAAATCTTGGGACTGAAAGCTGGCTGCCTCAGTAAATATATGGGTGTGTTTCGGCACTTGAATACCTTTTTGGATTCTACCTCTTCCACAGAAAACCGACAAGCCTTGCACACAGAGACAGAAGCTTTGTTATATCTGAACTACTCAGGGATTGGCTGGCTCCTTTGCTTCCCACTTTTCACAATGAATCATGATGTATGAAGTCACTTACTGTTATTAATTGAAGACCTTTGTACAGAATAGCTCATCTTGTTAAAAAGACTGCCATTAAATGACACATGGATGAATTAGATATTCACTAAAGTGTAGGGAGTGGTTTGGTAGGTTACCTGTGATGGAGTGGCGTTATACATGTGGCCCAGGCCAACCATTGGATTTTGAGAAGGGAAATAAGATTTCTCTAGATAGCAGAGAAATCAAAGTCCCTCTTCTTGGGGGCAATTTCTATACTACTTTATGGGGGTGTAACAAAATGTACACTGCCAATGTACCGAAAATGGTTAATTTGCTTCTACAGAAATGGTAGCTTGGGCAAGATAACTGATACACCCACCTTAGATGCCTAAGCGTTGTTTTGTGCTTTCAAGGGGTGTGGCCACAGAGAAGGAAACAATACTCATACATTAAAGCCCTATAGAATAATCTATCTCCATTTCCTTGTAAAAGACATGACTGGAAGGAAAGGAAGGTGAGGCATTGCCAGTCAGCCAGGGAATGTGTTCTAGATTAGATAGGAATGATGTTCTTATAAAGTGTACTTCCCTTACAATGATGTAACAGGGAAGACTCCCTGTTCCCTCTGACCCTGCACAATTATTTCACATTCTTTTTGGTCTTGATTCTAGCAAATAGATCACTTTGTAGTCTACAATGACACTTTAATCCTCTTCTGTACATACCAACATCTTATCTGAATAAAATACTTTAATGCAAAAAAAATTGTGAACAGTTTCTATTGAAATGTTTATTTAATTGAACAAATATCCAGACAGGCAACAGGTTCCAGCCACAAAATGAAAAGGGTTGGGCATCACGTAACATCCAGCAACGCTTCTCTCAGTTGAACTGACTATGAAGTGTTCCCCTTCAAAAGAATAACAGACATTCTTCAAATCACTAACACTTTAAATTTCAATTTAAAAAAAAAGACCATATAATACAAAACAATCTCCAAAATGTTTGAAGTGAGGTGACGTGTGCTGATCAATCCAACGTCGAGGTTACAGGGGGCAGGGGTGTCGGGGTCCTGTGACAGTCTTGAAAACACAACCAGGAAGGGTCAGTATTCTCCAGGGAGATCATGTGTAGATTCATTAGAGGGTGTTCCACAACTGAGCCACAATGCAAAACATGCTGACATCTCCACTGAGAAGACGGACCGCTTAATCAAGGAAAATGGAATCTCGCATCACTCGTCATGGAAAGGGGGAATTATCTCACTTGAGAATCCAATGGTATATTCAGTGACGTAAAATTGTTCTGAATAGTTCAGATAGAAATGCACTGCCACAATGCCCTGTCTATCATATATGTTCTACATCATACAGTTCCATCTGAACGTTCTGCAACGTTACATCTATGTGTTACCTTGAGCCTATGGGTGTGGGGGTATTCAGGGTGCCCCGGTGGTCTTCAGGATCTGCTCTTTGAGGACGAGAATGCTCTGTCTCTGTTCTGGGGGCAGCATGGCGATCTGTTCTGGGGTCAGCTGCAGCACTTGCATGATCAAGGCGGCCTGAAGGACATCATAGACAGACTGGTGAACCAAACTGCTCTCAGATCAGATAACAGTAATGTGAAAACAAAAGACCGCAAAAAGCATGATGGAGATGGAAAGTCCAATCTATAAAAATAGTTATCAGCTAAAACTAATTTACAGTGAAAATGTTCAGATTTTTTCCCCATGGAATAACTACAGAATGTAGTGCAGACCTTGTCAATCTTGATAGTCCAGTTTCTCTAGACAGCAGACAATCAGCCATTATCTTTTACCATCTATCCAGGCATTTTGATGTCATTGTGAACCAGTGACAAGCCACACCCACCTTCTCATGGTCCTGTGAGGTCACCTGGCTTTGCCCTGGGCTGAAGCTACCTCCGGACTGTGGTACACCAGGACCCTGAACAAACAGTTATTAGAGCAGTTTTCATTGACATAGCATCTAATGTAGTAAAGACTTAGCTGTAGGTAGGCTGTACCGGTCTGGCAGGTGGAGGGGCATTAGTATTCATGGAGTGAGGAGAGGGGCCCTGCATTCCTTGTGCAGTGGGAACCCTCTGGCCCGACACTGGTCCACGGGGGTCCACCGCTCGGGGGTCCCGACCTTGAGAAAAAACAGCCATTCCTTACCAGGTTACTCATTCATTGCTGATCAGACCTAACTAGTCTAAGCACAGGCGCTTGTCAACCTGTTTTGTACATAGTTCTAAATGATGGCAAAAATGCATCTTATAAAATGTCTGCTAAGAGAGAGAGAGAGAAAAAAAGAAGGATGTTAATTGGACTTGATAATACTGTGATTTGGTTACCTCTGTTCTCCATGGGGGGTCCCCTGGGCTCCATCATGGGGGGTCCCCGCTGTTCCATCATGGGGGGTCCCCGGGGCTCTCCCATCATGCCCCTGGGTTCACCCATGGGGGGTCCCCGGGGCTCTCCCATCATGCCCCTGGATTCACCCATGGGGGGTCCCCGGGGCTCTCCCATCATGCCCCTGGATTCACCCATGGGGGGTCCCCGGGGCTCTCCCATCATGCCCCTGGGTTCACCCATGGGGGGTCCCCGGGGCTCTCCCATCATGCCCCTGGGTTCACCCATGGGGGGTCCCCGGGGCTCTCCCATCATGCCCCTTGGTTCACCCATGGGGGGTCCCCGGGGCTCTCCCATCATGCCCCTGGGTTCACCCATGGGGGGTCCTCTCATGTCATGGGGCGGCCTCATGTCCAGAGGAGGCCCTCCAGCCATCTGGTTCATGTGCATGGGGGGCCCCTGGTGTGGTGGGGGGGCCCCGATGAAGCCTCCTCCTCGACTGGACACAAAGAACACGGAATAAGAGTAATTCAGACATTGAGAGGTGCTATAAGAATGCAACAGATTCATTCAAATGACGAACTACACAATGGTGCTTCTGAGTCTAAGGCTTTCCCTAGGGCTGTTACGGTGACCATATTACCGCCGGTACTCAGCGCTCTATTGTCTCTCTAATCACCGACTTCAATACAAATTCAATTGAAAATCAAATCAAAACACGAGAGTTCTGGAATTCAGAATAATAACCTGTTGCACAGCGAGAGCCAGCACCTCAGCTAGTTGATGCATGGAATAAAGTGTTCCTGTTGTGAAACATTTCTATAGGCTATGCTCTGCAATGGCGTGAGAAAACAGAGTTTTGATGACCTCTATTAAAAAGAGGATCCATCAGCTTTCTATAGGCTAGACCTACTCCATACAGTACCAGTCAAAAGTGTCAATTGACTGATTTCCTTATATGAACAGTAAATCAGTAAAATCATTGAAATTGTTACATGTTGCGTTAATATTTTTGTTCAGTATACAAAGTATTGACTCAGGGGAGTGAATGCTTACAGGACCAGTCCAAAGTTTGGACACACCTAACACCACATCTTTATTTAGACTATTTTCTACATTTGTAGAATAATAGTGAAGACATCAAAACTATGAAACACCAAATATGGAATCATGTAGTAACAAAAGAAAGTGTTAAACAAATCAAAATATATTTTATACTTGAGATTCTTAAAATAGCCACCCTTTGCCTTGAAGACAGCTTTGAACACTCTTGACATTCTCTCAACAAACTTCATGGTCACCTGGAATGCATTTCAATTAACAGGTGTGCCTTCTTAAAAGTTAATTTGTGGAATTTCTTTCCTTTGTAATGCATTTGAGCCAATCAGTTGTGTTGTGACGAGGTAGGGGTGGTATACAGAAGATAGCCCTATTTGGTAAAAGACCAAGTCCATATTATGGCAAGAACAGCTCAAATAAGCAAAGATAAATTACAGTCCATCTTTACTTTAAGACATGAACTTTGAATGTTTCCTTCAAATGCAGTCGCAAAAACCATAAAGCGCTATGATGAAATTAGCTCTCACGAGGCTTGCTTGGGTCAAGAAACACGAGCAATGGACATTAGGCTGCTTTCAAAACAACTAGGAAATCTCAGACTTCAGTGTGTTCCAGACAACTGGGGTCATCCAACTCTGAATTTCAACTTGGGAACTCGGGCCTCTTTCTATAGCTCCGACCTGAAGATCACAGGAGTCAGGGTTTTACCTCTTATTTTTTCCAGATGTCTTGAACGCACCAGTAGCCTATAGGCCCAAGATCCCAATTGAGAGCCCATAGCCTACAGAGCCTAGTGAAATGTGTTCTTATAAGTCAGTCATTGCACAAACGCATGTGAAAGGTTTTGACTAGCCACTATATAATAAGTGGATTCCAGCTTTCTCATGCTGCTATATTTATTCCATTCAGAATGACAAAACGGTGTAGCCTACCTGGCATATTGAAAAAGTAACTGCAGGTATCCTCTATTCGAGTGCAGGCTATAGACTTTATTTTATTTTTTAGAGGTTTGCCACTAAATCTAAAATAATTCCACACATTAGTTGGCTAATGTAAAGACCAGATTAAAATTGAGAATACTACGTGGGAATATTATCAAGTGCTTGTCAGATTGTGAATGAGAGACTGATGTAGTGTGTGCAGCCTTCAAAAGAAACAGTGCGAAGTGCTTTCCTTTCATGACAATTTTTTCAAAATCACCATTCGTTGAAACATGCAGCCTTATAATGTATTAGGAATCAAAACATATCACAACTAAAGTTAAATAAGTAACTATACATTTAGCATGATGGTAGACCTGTATCTTTGTTAATCACAACACAGAATAGCCGCATGTGCACACTATGTTCAATTTGATTGTTGTTACTATAAAATGCCACTGGAATTCTAAGCAAATCTTGCCTGCTAAATGAACTAGTGTAGCCTACAGCCATATGGCATAGCCAGATAAGGACCAGCATAAGGACGACCAGCATAAGGATGCCACAGCCCTACTCTTCCCTCACCTGGGTTCGATGACCTCTCCTGTGACAGAGAGCAGGGTTCCTCCTCTGGGGTCGTTGGGGCCATCACCAAGCAGGCCTCTGGGAGGGATACCACCTGGTCCTGAGGGGAGAACACACATCAGTCAAACATAGACATGTACGAAGGACACCACACGACATCACTCACTACACCGTAATGCTTCATTCTATGGTCATATCACATCCCTCCCATAGTTCACACTACAGACAGACACAGACACTACAGGTCACACTAACCACAGCAGCGACACCGCTCATCATCACACCACAGACAGGGAGAGGACCGAGGGACAGCGGAACAGGGTAGTACTCTACCAAAGAGGGAGGTCTCGCACAAAAGGAGCACGGCACATCTTTGAAAATGATCTGCATTCAAGTGGTTTGCCTACTTGTACGTCTGGTCACGTCAACAGAAGATGCGTTAGTGACATAAGACAGACCACGGGGGTGTCCTCATGCAATTACAAAACAGCAGGTCAACGTCTACAACACAAATACGTGCTAAAAGAAATGCATTAATCCTATTCCTCCAAATGGAATGTATATTTGTTCATACGGGCCTTCTTAGGAACATTGTGCAACTACAGCAATCACTCAAGTCATTAATCACCCTTGTAATCAGTCAGAATTTGCAGTTGCACCAAACGCATCTCCCAAACTATGACATGACAGGTTTTTATAACAATGGGTATTGTTAGCCTGAAGCAAACCCATATTTCTGTAATTGTATGCATGACTATGGTTGTGGCAGTTAATTAACATAATATTTAGCATCTACACAACCTACAAGCCACCGATACAGATCTTTGGAACATCTACATTTTAAAAAGTCTAATAAATCCATGTAATATAGTCTACACCATCACAATAAACCCATTATTTTAGACAGGTCTAAAGAAACATGATATGAAGAAAATGTAGTCTATTTCAGAAGAACAGAATAGCATACTCAGTTGTCCTTATGTTAGGCCCTGATCTGGTTATGGCATACACTAGTTAATTTAGTAGACAATATTTGCTTAGAATTCCATGGCATTATTTTATAGTATGAAGAACACAATTGAACAAAGCTGAATAAAATAGAAAGGATATTTTCTCCAAAACGATTTGAGGGAGTGCGATGTGCTATTCTGTGTTGAGTGGTTAACAAAGAAATAGGTACTCATATATGCTTAATTTAAAGTTATTCATGTAACTTTAGTTGCGCTATACGTTTAAGATTTTGTATACATTGTAAGGCTGCATGATGCGACTCATGAGGATTTGGAAAAAGTCGCTTGAAAGGCATGAGCTCCACTTAGTTTTTTGGGGGCAGGGTGTACAAACTACATCAGTCACTCATTCACAATCTGACAAGCACTTGATAACGCCTAGAAGTTCGCTGCGGCATCCCCTTTGTGGCGGTAATGCACCCCCCCCAAAAAAGCATTACTTTTGCCGCCAGTGGCCGTTGTCCTTCTCTCTGCGTTCCGAATCACCTCTCACTCACATCGCTCTCCTTCGCGTGATCGATCGGGTCTTTCTCACAGGCTACAAATGACAGACATCAGGGACGCAACTGCGCGCGTCCTTATCCAATTCCGAGGTGCATATAGAAGATTTTGGAAGAACTGTCCACATTTCCTTTGTCAGCCAACACCGGCAGGCCTAACGAACAGCAAAAGCACTAGCCTATGGCAATCTACTATCCCCCATAATACAAAAAAGTCGACCTATTCTGTGCAATAAATACATATTCCAAACAGTCTGGGACAGTTGTGGGATGCGATAGATCCCAAATTGATACAACCACTAGCATCCAAAAACCTTTTTTACGCAATGTGGGCGACGCAACAGATCAGAACGTTTAGCTTAAAAATGTTGATAAACTATTAGGCTATTTCTTCACATTATAAACGCACATGGTAGTAGGCTATAAACGCGAATATTCCATTAGCAGGAAAATACCATTATCAAAAGTGACCGCAAAGCAATTATGCATGTAATGTTTATTATAAAAAAGGTGCATTTTTAATGGTGAAAATTATATTCCCCAAATTTTAAACTCACGCGCTGTTTATGTATGCCAGTTAATCCGCTTTACAAGGGGTGTAAATCCTAAAGTGCGTTTTCTGGCCACTTTTGTTGTGATACAAACCTTCACCAAACAAAGGCCCATGGTTTAGGCTACATGAGGTGTGCAACTATGATTCGGAAGATTTTTTTATACATTTATTTAAATCGATTTTGATTTTATTTTTTTAAGGGCATTGTTTCTTATGATGGGCATCATTCATAGGTGATAATATATCATTCACACGTGATAGGCTAATATTGTCACCCCTCAGACTAATTTTGATTTAATCTTGTCTTTACATATACACGTGTGAATTATATATATTTTCTAAACATTTTATAGAATGGACCATTATGCACCTGTATCAAAACAGGGGCAGCGGAAAATTGACTTAAATAGCGAATGGAGGATGCTTTTCCTGTGGTTCATAATCATGGAAATAAGCAATGTGCTTAATATTAGGAAAGTTGAGAAATAAATATATTAAAGCATATAGAAAGCTGATGGGATCCTCCTCTCTTTACTAGAGGCCATCACTCTGTTTTCTCATGCAATTGCATTGCATATAGAAATGTTGCGCCACATGAGCTCATGGGCTCTCATCAAGCGATTGATTAGATTTTCGATTACATTTGCATTGACGTCGGAGTGATTAGAGAGACAAGCGTGCTGAGTACCAGCCAGTTAGCAAGTTTGGTATGCTATTAATGTCCAGCAGCATCAGAGCTTGGAGATGCCTAATCACTGTGACTAAACGGTCAAGTGGAATTTGATTGCCTTCATGACAGCCGTTGTGGTGGTAATACGGTCACCGCAACAGTCCTATGCATGACCAGTCAGATTAATAAAACATTTATAAATGACCTAAATGCATTTATTCTGACAGGACGCCAACTCAACTACTGCTCTTATGAGATGTTCCTCAAGTTCGACGTGCAACTTCTGCCCTCAAAAGTTCCTTGTGTTTTACATAGCAAATATAAGACATAAGAGCGCTCCAGCCCCAGTCGTCAGGCTGTAGCCAGATCATAACAGCCCTGTTGGCCTGGCTGGAGTCTCGGGAGGCAGGCCGGAGCCTAGGGTTAGGGTGATACCTTGAGGTCGCTCGATAGCAGCCTGCCCAGATGATCCTACGGGTGAGTGCTGGAGGTTTCCTGAGCCAGCATTAAGTGAAAAGAACAGGAGACACACAACTCAGAGAGCAAAGCAGCAACACATAGGAGCACACCATCACATGTCACACTGACAGAGAGAAGACCAGACTTCATAGCAACAGTTCAGAGCATATAGAGAGCAGCACTAAATTGTAACTGATATGGATGGCTGAAGTGGATGAGGTGCATTTAGTGGTGAAAATGTTAAACAAATATATTGCAGGAAGAAATATACCTCAGTACACCCCCTAAAAAGTCTCATTGATATCTACATAGTTGGACAATCATATCTGATCCATTACGTTATGCTTCTAACGGCAATGCTATAAGCATAGTTAACCCCAGTCCTGAAGCTCTTCAACCACTAGTTCCCACTGCCACCTAGTGTCAACAAAGAGCAATGGAGAAAAGGAAGACATGAAAATAAAATCAGAGGGCAAAATGTGATAAAGCGAAGACTTAAAATCGGAAAATATTTAAATTGAAGCACTGGGACCGCTGACCAGGAATGGATGGGTGGATGGTGATGCCCCCCCCCCCCCATACACAGGTATGTTAGATTCACCCCCGCCTGGGGTGAAATGGCAAAGGGAAGCACAACAGGGGTGCTCCTTTGACTTCCAGATACAGAGAGGCTGTGTGTGTGTGTGTGTGTCTCCTTACCTGGTGGTCCCACTGGTCCCTGTCCTGGCATGGGCCCAGGTCCCCCACCCATGGGAGGGGGCTGCATCATCTGAGGAGCTCCGTTCATGTGCATGCCCGGCTGACCAGCAAACACAACCAGACATTAGCACAAGGAACAGCAGACATGCATCATGTAAAAATTATCAAAAAATAAATATTAAATGTGGATCCTAGATTTAGCTTTAGAGATTGTGTAGGTTGATCTAATAGATGTAGAAAACAGCCAGATGACCTAAGTTCATCTAAATTATATTCCAGTGTGTGAAGGTGTCTGCAAAGTGGATTCACCATGGGCTGTGACTGGGAGACTGGAGCATTGGCTGGGGGAATAGGCTGGTTGGCCACTGGCACTGGCCCAGCTTGACTGTTGGGAACCAATGGCTGCACTGGGGTTTGACGGTGAAGCATTTTCTGCAGCGGGGGTCAAACAAACAAAGGAACATTCAGGTTACACGTTGACACCTCTCTCGACGAGAACATGTGCGACCAATATCAGCTCTGAATGTTTTCATGCTCAAAGAGAAAAGCCTCTGACCAGCTATGCTCTAAAGTCAGTAAGACATCCACAACACTGGTGCTTCCACCTAACCCAAGTCAAACAATACTTCAAAATAACCAAGTCTCACCAGGGCAATCTCAGGGTCTACGATCCTCATGACAACCTGGGCCTGCAGCAAAGCAAAGGCCAGCTGGGGGTTCTGCAACAGCATGTTCCTGGCCTCCTGGGGACTGTTTTGCACACACAGCTGGAGGGGGTAATTACACCACAATGTGAGTCCAATGTATTCCAATTCATTTGTCTTTGGATTATCCACAAATTATCGTCTGAGCATTAACTATCCTGCTATAATGTGATTATATACAATCTCAATACAAGGATACTGGGAAAACAGCAGCAGTCACTGTGCATAGAGTCTATAGAGAGAACACACTCACCTTCATCTGTTTCATGAGCTCAAACATCTGCTCTGGGGGCAAACTGGCCACAGCTCTGCTAATAGACTCTGGAGCCTCGTCTGGCATGATGTTGTCCCCGTAGGGAGACTCAATAATGGGGGCTCCTGTCCCCAAACCTGGGGGACGACAACAGAAGATATGTCTTAAGAGTCGTGCTGAAAGCTAACATCTCTATCAATTATTGAGCAGCAAAACATGGCCCATCCGCTCTTCAAATTCTCTTTGTGGTTAATAGTGCACTGCAGTGTGGTTAATAGCACGCAACCGTGGATACTTACTCTTGAGCTCCTCTTTGTTTTTCTCACTAGCAGCATTGTCGACACGGAGAGCCCGGCCGCTGAACTCTCTTCCGTTCAGGTTCCGCATGGCACTGAGGGCCGTCTCCTGGTCCTGATACTCACAGAAGCCATATCCCTTCGGCTTGCCTGTCTCCCTATCATACACCAACCTAGAAGAAAGTCTTGGCTTACAAACCATTTTCACAGGTATCATAAAAGCTAGCCCCTTCCCTCCGGGCGAGACCTGGGCTCATGTCGCTGAAGGCTAGGTCCTGTATCCCCAAAAACATTTACCAGCTCTTTGGTTTACCTACTTCCGATAAACTTTTCCTGTCACAGAAGACAAATTACCATCCGGAATGCCTTACCAGTTGGTACAGGTTACAAAATGTGTGAAAATAAGCATTTATATCCAACATTTCCAGAGTTTACAAAAATCTGGGATATAGCATTAATTTCGCCTGGCAACTACTACGGAGAACCAGGACTTGTGAGCGCCCACTTCATAAAATGCTGATCTCAACTTTTATTTTACCGTACACATTATACAACCCATACCGACTGGTAAGGCCTTCCAGGTTATAGATTCTCCTTTGGTGATGGGAAGTTTCTCAGAAATAGGTCAACCAGAAAGCTGGTAAATATATTTGGGAGGCTAAATCTGGTGTTTAATGGGGTAAAAAGGAGACAGTGACACTTTAAGACTACTCACTTACCGAAAGCTGACAACGAGACCGACTTCTGAAAAAATGTCTTTCAGTTGCTCCTCTGTGGCCTCATATGGAATGTTTCCCACTGGGAAATTGAGAAAGAGTTCGAGTCAGCAATTTGACTGAGTTGTGGAGAAACTTATAGAATACAAGAATCCTTGGTACATAGATAACAATAGATGTTAACTGAAAAAAATTGCGTACACAGCCTGGATCGCAGGACTTTGGCTAGTTAACGATTTTGGAAGTGCCAGACCTGTTAGTTCCCATTACTGTTGTCTATGAAACAACAGCAAATTAGCTAGCTAGCTAAGCACCTGCTGCAGACAGCACTGCTAGCTATGTGATATAATTATGACCAAGACTATTATGACACTATTAGCAAGATAACTAACTAGCTATACACATAGCTAGCTAAGTGCAAACCTGTGTTAGCAAACTAACTATACTGAACAAAAATAAACAAGAAAGTGTTGGTGCTGTTTAATGAGCTGAAATAAAATCTCTATAAAAAATGTTTCATATGCACAAAAAGCTTATTTTGCAAATTTGTTTACATCCGTTTGTGAACATTTCTCATTTGCCAACATAAGCCATCCACCTGACAGGTGTGTCATATTAAGAAGATGATTAAACAGCATGGTCATTACACAGGTGCACATTATGCAGGAGTCAATGAAAGGCCACTAAAATGTGCAGTTTTGTCACAACGCCAGAGATGTCTCAAGTTGAGGGAGTGTGCAATTGACATGCTGGCTGCAGGAATATCCACCAGAGCTGTGCCACAGAAGTTAATGTTAATTTCTCTACCATAAGCCATCTCCAATGTAAATTTAGAGAATTTGGCAGTATATCCACCCGGACTAAAAACCACAGACCACGCGTGTGGCCATGCCAGCCCAGGACCTCCACATCCAGCTTCTTCACCTGCGGGATTGTCTGAGACCAGCCACCAGGACAGCTGAATAAACTGAGGAGTATTTATGTCTGTAATAAAGCCCTTGTGGAGAAAAACGAATTCTGATTGGCTGGGACTGGCTCCCCAGTTGGTGGACCTATGCCCTCCCATGGCTATGCCCTCCCAGACCCACCCACGGCTATGCCCTCCCAGGCCCACCCACGGCTATGCCCTCCCAGGCCCACCCACGGCTATGCCCTCCCAGGCCCACCCACGGCTATGCCCTCCCAGGCCCACCCACGGCTATGCCCTCCCAGGCCCACCCACGGCTATGCCCTCCCAGGCCCACCCACGGCTATGCCCTCCCAGGCCCACCCATGGCTATGCCCTCCCAGGCCCACCCATGGCTATGCCCTCCCAGGCCCACCCATGGCTATGCCCTCCCAGGCCCACCCATGGCTATGCCCTCCCAGGCCCACCCATGGCTATGCCCTCCCAGGCCCACCCATGGCTATGCCCCTGCCCAGTCATGTGCAATCCTGAGATTGGGGCCTAATGAATTCATTTCAATTGACTGATTACCTTACATGTATAGTAAACCACAGTTGTGAACTAGATTATAGGTTTAGAGGAATCGCCATATGTCAACGTCTCCCGTCAACCCTGATTCTGGCTTAGGTTTCGTGATACTGACAGAGATTAATAGTTTAGCTAACGTGAGGCATACTATAAAAATAATGTCGATACAGATCTTGGAAACATTTCAGTGAAAACGCGTTGGCTAAAGGAAGCTAGCTAACGCTACATTAGCGCGTTTTGCGAACTAGCCAGCTCGCTGGACTAGCGGTCATATAAGTACAAACGTATTCTCCGGCATATAGACACCTTTGAAACAACTAGTATTACTCTATAAATAAACGTACCAAAGACAGAGCGCAATGAACGGTCAACAGCGGGATCTCTGCCAGCGGCAGCAACAACAGCAGCAGCTGCTAAAGTCGCCATTTTCGGGAATGATAACGGTGTGGCAAAAGGAAATTCTACACTTTAAAGTGTAACACCATCCGGTTTATGAGTGGGCCTCGTTTGAATACCTATTTTCAAACGCATCCTTCATTTCTCCTTGCAATGAGGAGTCATTGATATAATGAATGAAAGGAGCTAAAGGTTTCCAATGTTGTCCACATAAAATAAGCAATTTCAATAAACGTACTGTATAAACGCAAATATCTTACTCTTACATTTGCATACATGACTTCACATTTGGCGGGGAAAACACCGAGGTCTCTTTGTCCACTAGGGGGCGTCGTTTGTTGCAGTGCGTACCGTTTTGCATGCGCACGAAAGTTTTAGTTCAGACCTCTGGTGTCGAATATTTTTTTATTAACTGCTTCATGCAAGTGTTTATGTAGCTAGCTAAACAAGTCAAGTGTGCGAACACAGAATGTATAGATGTTATTATTTGGTAAGTAGCTAAAGTTGAAACGAATGATATGTGTAGGCATATGTTATCTAGCTTAGTCCTGACAAGCTAACTTGTTAACGTTAATTTACACTGTTACAGTCCAATCACAGATGAAAGTTATTCTAATCTTTGGGGTAACGTTATCTAACTAACTTCCTAGTAGAGACAAGGAGCTTGAAGTGATCATTTAAGTTCAACACTTGTGTCAACTATTCTACACCTAGCAATATGTATCTATTCCAATTTTGCAAACAAGCTAGCTAGATTAGTTTACCTTTTGAATTATTAGATGGTTCCTCCACGTGGACTGGCTAGTACAGGGCCAGACTACCACTAGCTGTCAGTATAACACTAACAGTAACTTTACTGTATCAGACAGTGGCAAATATGTTATTAGCAGTTTGCAAGCTAGTTTCAGTCATTGTTTAATTTTGTAAAGGGGCAAACATGTTAACTTGGGTTGAGCTTAGTTTATGAATGGCTGGCTTTTTAATGATGTCCTCATAGTTTGTTTATTCCCAAAATTATTTTAGATATGCCTGACAATGGAGAATTGGTCACTACCTGCAGGATTTATCAAATTCAACGATTGAATGTGAAGTCCGTCTTTAGTCATGTGCTATACTAATTATGGAATGACATTTATTAGGGCGGAGGGGAGAAAGTCTTTGAGAAAGTTAGAATGTGCATTGTGGTTAGCAAAATTGGCAAGTATATCATCCTGCTTCAGCTAGAAGTGGGTTCTCAAATCTGTATTACAAGACAGCCCTGAGAAAGTGTTGTATACGACACCTGCGAGGGTAAAAAAAAACACGCCCTGTTAAGAACTCTTTTTATTTATTTAAATATTTTTTATATATATTGACTTTCAACCTCACCTCTTGGAAAGCCCTGGGACCCTATAAAGAACCGATTTAAAAGTAGGGGGTGCTAACTAACAAGATCAAATCAAATTGTATTTGTCACATGCGCTGAATAAAACAGGCGTAGACCTTACAGTGAAATGCTTACTTTACAAACCCTTATCCAACAATGCAGTTTTAAGAAAATACCTTTAAAAAAGGGTAAGGGATAAGAATAACAAGTAATTCAAGAGCAGCAGTAAATAACAACAAAGGTTGTTGTCCTGGCACCACACGGTCAGGCCTCTGACCGCCTCCCTATAGGCTGTCCCATCGTTGTCAGTGATCAGGCCTACCACTGTTGTGTCATCAGCAAACTTAATGATGGTGTTGGAGTCGTGCCTGGCCGTGCAGTCATAAGTGAACAGGGAGTACAGGATTGAACTGAGCACGCACCCCATGAGGGGCCCCCGTGTTGAGGATCAGCGTGGCGGATGTGTTGTTACCTACCCTTACCACCTGTGGGCAGCCCTTCAAGAAGTCCAGGATCCAGTTGCAGAGGGAGGTGTTTAGTCCCAGGGTCCTTAGCTTAGTGATGAGATTTGAGGGCATTATGGTGTTGTTGCCTGTAATCCATGGCTTCTGGTTGGGGTATGTACGTACAGTCACTGTGGGGACGATGTCCTCGATGCACTTATTGATAAAGCCAGTGACTGATGTGGTGTACCCCTCAATGCCATCGGAAGAATCCTGGAACATTTTCCAGTCTGTGCTAACAAAACAGTCTTGTAGTTTAGCATCTGCTTCATCTCTGACCACTTTTTTATAGACCGAGTCACTGGTGCTTCCTACTTTAATTTTTGCTTGTAAGCAGGAATCAGGAGGATAGAATTATGGTCAGATTTGCCAAATGGAGGGCGAGGGAGAGCTTTGTACACGTCTGTGTTTGGAGTAAAGGTGGTCTAGAATTGTTTTCCCTCTGGTTGCACATTTAACATGCGGCTAGAAATTAGGTAAAACTGATTTTAGTTTCCCTGCATTAAAGTCCCCGGCCACTAGGCGCGCAGCCTTTGGATGAGCGTTTTCCTCTTTGCTTATGGTGGTATACAGCTCATTGAGTGCGGTTTTAGTGCCAGCATCGGTCTACGGTGGTATGTAGACAGCTATGAAAAATACAGTTGAAAACTCTCTAGGTAGATAGTGTGGTCTACAGCTTATCATGAGGTACTCTACCTCAGGCGAGCAAAACCTTGAGACTTCCTTAGATATCGTGCACCAGCTGTTGTTTACATATATCCATAGGACCCTGCCCCATGTCTTACCAGAGGCTGCAATTCTATCTTGCCGATAGAGTGTATAACCCGTCAGCTGTATGTTCTTAATGTTTGTCATTCAGCCACAACTCTGTGAAACACAAGATATTACAGTTTTCAATGTCCCGTTGGTAGTATATCAGTGCATTTAGTTCATCCCGTTTATTTTCCAGCGATTGTACATTAGCTAGCAGGACAGAAGGCAAAGGCAGATTAGCCACTCGTCGCCTGATCCTCACATGGCACCCTGATCTTTTTCCTCCAAACCTCTGTTTCCTTCTCCAGTGAATGACGGAGATCTGGGCTTGGTCGGGTGTCTGTAGTATATCTCTCCCGTCCGACTCATTGAAGAATAACTCTTTGTCTAATCTGAGGTGAGTAATCGCAGTTCTGATGTCTATAAGCTCTTTTCAGTCATAAGCGACAGTAGCAGCAACATTATGTACAAAACAAGTTACGAACAACGCAAAAAAATATACCAAAAATAGCATGGTTGGTTAAGAGCCGATAAGACAGCAGTCATCACCTGCGCCATCATTTGAAGATGAAAAACATGATGAAACAAGATGAAAAACAAACATTGTTTGATCATGACATTGGTTGTTTATTTTAGTCCACAAAGATTCAATTATTGTAACTACTGGTACTTTCTATCTATTGAAAAAACAGTTATACTACCACAATCTTATTCATTACTTTGGGTATAATGTTATTGTTGCTAAAACTTTGTAATAGGGTATTCTCCCTCTTGAAATTAAACATATTTTCAAGCATATTTGAGATGACAATAATTGTGTGACAATAATTTACAACTTTAATTGCTATTAATGTGGTGGTCTCTTGCGAAATAATTGACAACAGCATTTCTGTTCAGTGCAGGTTACCTGGACTGCAGCAATGCAACAAAACACCTGGAGTGAAGAAACATTGGTCACACTGGACAGACGAGATGTGAGTAGGCTATCAGTTTGTTTTAAAATATCACAAGGTCAAAGCTTGACCTCATGATATTTACAGTAATATGCCATATGACAGATTTCATGTTACATTCTGAAATATGTCGCCTGCCTGGACATCTTAGGTGTCATTTATCAGATAAATTGCGATGATTAACAATTTCATCATGAATCAAGAGTTTAATACAATGCAGTTTACCAAAGGCAGATTGTTTGTTATTGAGATAGCCTACATGGCCAAAAGTATGTGGACACCCCTTTAAATGAGTGGATTTGGCTATTTTAGCCTCACCCATTGTTGACAGGTGAGAAAATTGAGCACACAGCCATGCAATCTCCATAGACAAACATTGGCAGTAGAATGGCCTTACTGAAGAGCTCAGTTACTTTCAACGTGGTACCATCATAGGATGCCACCTTTCCAACAAGTCATTTTATCAAATGTTTGCCCTGCTAGAGCTGCCCCGATCAACTATAAGTGCTGTTATTGTGAAGTGGAAACGTCTAGGAGCAACAACGGCTCAGCCGCAAAGTGGTAGGCCACACAAGCTCACAGAACGGGACCATCGAGTGCTGAAGCAGTTGGTGCATAAAAATCATCAGTCCTCGGTTGCAATACTCACTACAGGATCCATACTGCCCCTGTAAGCAACGTTAACACAATAACTGTTTGTCGGGAGCTTCATCAAATGAGTTTCCATGGCCGAGCAGATGCCAAGCGTCGGCTGGAGTGGTGTAAAGCTCGCCGCCATTGGACTCTGGAGCAGTGGAAACACATTCTCTGGAGTGATAGATCACACTTCACCATGTGGCAGTCCGACGGACAAATCTGGATTTGGCAGATGCCAGGAGAACACTACCTTCCCCAATGCATAGTGTCAACTGTAAAGTTTGGTGGAGGAGGAATAATTGACTGTGGCTGTTTTTCATGGTTCGAGCTATGCCTCTTAGTTCCAGTGAAGGGAAATCTTAACGCTACAGTACACAATGACATTCTAGACGATTATGTGCTTCCAACTCTTTGTGGAAACAGTTTGTGCAAGGCCCTTTCCTGTTTAAACACGACAATGTTTAAAGCGTGGTCCATACATAAATGGTTTGTCAAGATTGGTGTGGAAGAACTTGACTGGTCTGCACAGATCGCCCAACATCAGTGCCCGACCTCACTGATGCTCTTGTGGCTGAATGAAAGTGAGTCCCCGCAGCAATGTTGCAACATCTAGTGGAAAGCATTCCCAGAAGAGTGGAAGCTGTTCTAGCAGAAAAGTGGGGACCAACTCCATTATGCCCATGATTTTGAAATGAGATGTTTGACGAGCAGGTGTCCACATACCTTTGGTCATGTAATGTATTACATAGTAGGTTTGGTAACTGATATGTAGACTAGTGACTGACAAATAAATCTGTAAACATCTGAGAATTTTTTTAAATTGTTTTAAATTGTCATTAGATAATAGATCTTAGATAATGGTTTGTGATGAGTATATTACATTCAGTTGGCAAAAAAGCTATCAGTCAAAAATTGTATCAGTTTCGAGCATTGAATGTTTTCTTTGGGTCATCAAAAACTTGTGGTTCCACTGGGGCTCGAACCCAGGACCTTCTGCGTGTAAAGCAGACGTGATAACCACTACACTATGGAACCAACTGAATTCATTGGTCAAATGCAAAGGTATTATAGACGAAGACGTCCTGCCCGTTTTTAATGTTTCTCATTACGATGAATATCGTTTGATCTATACTATCTGTATTTAACTGTTAGACATATTACGTGATGTTTATATATTCATTTTTAAGACAAGCGTGGAATTTCAGTTTTATAATGGTCTATAATGGCGGGGAGTGCAGTCGTGTGTGCAACTGCATTTGCAATGGCAAGATATTTGGTTTACTGCTGAGTTGTGTCATGTTAGTATTATAGCTACATTTCTGCTTTTATTCAGCTCCACCTGCGGCATAGAAAGGGATACTAGTCACCAAATGTGAACTCGATCTAAAAATGACCAAATGTAACCAATGCATGAACGTTAAAATGCTGGCCCATAATAAACCACAGTTAATCCGCACCGATGTATCTCTCTTTGAGGCGGATCCATAGTTTTTTAGTTTACAATGTTGTGCAAAACCGAAACTTTTAACAGACTCAAACTGACATCATGTTTCCGGAATGTCTGGAATGCATTGGTTGTGATATGGATCTGTAGAAATAATTTGAGGCACTTGGTTATCTATTTTACTGTGAATGTACCTATAATAACGTTTGTATAAATTGGAGAACATTTGACAGGCTCTCTATACAACAGGTTCGTCGGACCAACTCGTGCTGGTACGGTACGAAAAACTGTTATCCATTTCCGTCGCCTGTTTTGTACAAGTGGAGGAAAGCAGTGCGACACCCTCGTGACCACAACACAGGCTATCGAAAGGGCTCGCGTTTACCGGGAGGTAAAACTGGTTGTCTACCTACATTCTACTTGACTGGCTTCTTTGATTGCCGCTCTAGTCACTTGCAGCGAGTGTAAGGTCTCTAATCCAAAGTAACTTCACGAAGTGTCTGTCCTCTTGCAATTTTTTGCAATCGCCAATTAGTGTAAACATGACAGCAACATCGAGGGCACTCGACTGCTGACATATAGGAAATAGCAATATTAACTTGCCAAAAAAATGAAGAAAATGGACACTCCAAAACAAATGTTATTTATCAATTGCTTCGTAGACAACAGGTGTAGACTAAGAGTAAAATGCTTACTTACGGGTCATTTTCCAACAATGCAGTTTAAAGATAAGATTTTTTTTTAAATATATGGAAATAGTGGCACAGTGAATAACGAATAAAAATAACGAGTAATGGCTATACATAGGGAGTAGAAAATAACATGGCTATATACAGGGAGTAGAAAATAACATGGCTATATACAGGGAGTAGAAAATAACATGGCTATATACAGGGAGTAGAAAATAACATGGCTATATACAGGGAGTAGAAAATAACATGGCTATATACAGGGAGTAGAAAATAACATGGCTATATATAGGGAGTAGAAAATAACATGGCTATATACAGGGAGTAGAAAATAACATGGCTATATACAGGGAGTAGAAAATAACATGGCTATATACAGGGAGTAGAAAATAACATGGCTATATATAGGGAGTAGAAAATAACATGGCTATATACAGGGAGTAGAAAATAACATGGCTATATACAGGGAGTAGAAAATAACATGGCTATATATAGGGAGTAGAAAATAACATGGCTATATACAGGGAGTAGAAAATAACATGGCTATATATAGGGAGTAGAAAATAACATGGCTATATACAAGGAGTAGAAAATAACATGGCTATATACAGGGAGTAGAAAATAACATGGCTATATACAGGGAGTAGAAAATAACATGGCTATATACAGGGAGTACCAGTATATAGCCATGTACAAACCCTTATGATAACGAAATAGGCCTATGCTTTTACACCAAAAATATTTTACGTCATCATCAGGATGGTCATGTGTTGTGCATTTAATTGGAGAAGAAAATCCGTGGCATAATTAGTGGCACAATTATTGTATTGTTATAGTTTAGTAACTTTCCTAATGTACATATCATTTTCAGGAAGAAATATCCAGTAGCCAAATATTATATAGTAATATGATAATATGATATGACATCATATTACAAGTACGATTGTCATATTTGTAATTTGACTACCACTCTGTCAGCTATCTAGTGATGGTTCAGAAAAACACACACTTGGAAGCATGCGACCAAAACACCACTTTGGCCACCAGAGTTCGGCTGTAGTGGTAGACCTATTCATTATTGGAAAATAATGATTCCAAAGATGTCAATGTTTTGAAAAGGAATTTACAATTATATAATAAAAGGCTCGACTACGGTCACCACCTGTTATGCACCTCTAGGCCTCTGTCGGCGCTAGGACCCAGTGTGCGCGATTTTCATCTCCAGCTGCTGCGTTCTGAAAACGGGCGATGAGGGAAGATCGCGAGGAGAAGTCAAAATTTCACTCCGGAATTATTCTACCAAAAATTCATATTAGTGACACCTACAGAAGTCACCAAGTCTCAAGCAATCACTTGTCGCGGTGTGAAAGGCTCTATTTGCAAGCTTTGCGAGGGCAGTTTGGAGCGCAAGGTAAGGCGGTGCGATACCATGCGATTAATAACAAAGGCGTACTGGCGAGCAGGGGGCATTAAGGGGGGCAGGGTACTACGCCATGGAGGGCAACAGTCAACTCTCCCAAACTTTGCTGTCAGTAATTGTGTACAGTAAAGTTTGTAAATACATGTACAGACCATAACAAACCTGTCTAAAGGTATTCAAGTGTGCAATTGGTAATGTAAAGACGTCTTCAAGTGTCATGATAAACATGTCACATGTTTCTTGGGGTGAAATCCTGTCTCAGTAGGCAGTGATCCATATTATATTTTGCTAAGGCTACTACATCCCTTGAAACATATAAAGTGAATTCTAGTTTCACACTGTATTTTATTATAATATTATTGTCCATCTGCCATGAGTTAACACCTCAGTGGCATCCTCAACCTGCCAACTCAGAGCATCGTCTCCAACTTGTTCTCTGCCTCCATGGTATAGGCTAGGATGATTTACTCCATAATCGTCGTAAACATTATACCAGGTAATGGCAACCGCGAACTCAGACGTGACAGGACATGCCTTAGGCCTACTCTATAGGGGCAGTATCCATGGCCTAGGTTGTTTGGATAAGGCGTTAGAATATTCCACAAATCGACCAAATGTACTCAAAGTAGCCGAAGCCCCGTTTTGAAAGGGAACGACGGTCATTTTCACAAGGCCTTCAACAAAACACTGTGGCTTCATTCACTGTGAACTTGCTGTTTTAAGTGTGATTGTTTTGATCACCAGTCAGATTTACACTGGAATACTGTAATCCACTGTATTTAAGTTGTTTGAACCTATAGCTTCAAACGTCCGCTGGTAGTGGCAGGGACTAAAACTCGTCGATAACTGGAGAAGCCCCGAGCAGCCGGTCACTACCGGGATTGCTTTCGCTCTGTCGTTGAGGTCTCTGGGTAACCCCCGCTCCGACACAATGCAATGTGAACACTGTCGACAACCTGGTTCCGCTTATAGGAAGGCACATTCAAAATCAGGCGTGTTATTATGTAGCTCGGGCGGTGTGACGTGTATATTTGTCCTATTTTGATATTTGGCTATATGTCAATATTAGGCTGACCGCCGACATGCAGCACTCACTGCTGTTCGCGAGTGAACGGTGTGGGGAAATGGGCAAATTATCCTACACACCGAAAGATATCTTCACCGAGATGAAGCCTGCGAAATAGTTGAAAGACGAACGTGTGTCCGTCCGATGGGGGTGCATCACTGTGCTGCAACGGCTGCGGCCGGGAGACAGTGAAGAAATAGGTCATTGTTAAACAACCAACATAAATGTTTACTTCCATCATCATTTAGACTACCTGATATTTAGACATTTGCTATAACGGAATTTATATTATATTCATAATTCGGTGATATTCTATTCCAGATGGTTACTTCGTTTTTACCTGCATAAGCTATGATGCAGGTAAGAGTCCCGCGCCGGCCTGATTCTAGATAGACGAAATTGTTATAAGCCATGTGCCAGAGGCTTTTCTCTAGATATCAACTGTAAGAGCGAGTGGGCTGCTGAATGTTTTGGGGTAGGCTATTGTGTTTATTCTGCATTAAGCAAAACAACCCAGGCTTCGAGACCCGTCTCTAACCATTTTGACCTTGCAAGGTAATTCAACTTATAGGTTCTCAGCCTTATTAAATCTCCCAAGTCTCCAAACATTCCAATGTATTTTTTAGGACAGGTGCCTGTTCAAATTAATGGTAAGATGTATCCAGATAACCTGACACTCGTTGAAACTTGCAATCAGTGTTATATTGGTTGAACCTTGATCATTCACACCTATTTTACCTCATCATTCTTTACAACTCTATGAAAACAATTAATCAATGCTCCAAAACTTTTAGTTTACTTCATATATGTGTTGTTCATTGTTAATTACCACCTGTAAAGGCTTATATGAGTTGAGTGCTTATTAACATAATATTTTGTCATAGAAACGTGTAAGGTCACTTTACGTGTTGAAATAATAATCTCTTGGCTGATACACTTCTAAAACATCAAGCATATTTTATGCAGATATATTGATCATCATGATAATTCTCAGTTAAAAGGCCTTCATGCGGGACACAGTGCCAAAATTATATAAGATAAAGGTAGAATTACTCAACACATGCACATTTAAAAAAACAAAAACCAGTGATTCATCTCACCTTCTGTAGTATATTTCTAGAATGACACCGTCTTGCATGGCCTACAATTGTCATGTGTTTCAAATGATGAAACTGATCAGAGACTGAAATGATAAAATGTGATGCACCTCTAAAGGAAATCACCCTTGTGTTATTTGAGACTCTTGAGCGATGTAAAGAAAGAGTTTGCCATATACACTGAGTGTACATAACATTAAGAACACATTCCTCAGAACAGCCTCAATACATCGGGCATGGAATCAACAAGATGTCGAAAGCGTTCCACAGGGATGCTGGCCCAAGTTGACTCGAATGGTTCCCACAGTTGTGTCAAGTTGGCTGGATGTCCTTTGGGTGGTGGACCATTCTTGATACACGCGGCAAACTGTTGAGCATGAAAATCCCAGCAGCGTTGCAGTTCTTGACAAACAAACCTGTGCGCATGGCACCTATTACCATGTCCTGTTCAAAGGCACCTAAATATGTTGTCTTGCCCATTCACCCTTTGAATGGCACACATACACAATCCATGTCTCAATTTTCTCAAAGCTTAAAAATCCTAATTTAACCTGTTTCCTTCCCTTCATCTACACTGATTGAAGTGGATTTAACAGGGGACATCAATAAGGGATCATAGCTTTCACCTGGATTCACCTGGTCAGTCTATGTCATGGAAAGAGCAGTTGTTGCTAATGTTTTGTGTACACAGTGTATATTTGGAATTTTCCCTGTTTCAGTCATGAAGCACAGTGTGAATTTATTCAAACCATTCATCCTCAGAAATATATTTTAATCTCAGAATGTTTGTCTAACAGATAAAGCTATCAGCACAGTGATGAAGAAATGAATAACCATGCAAGATGGGGCAAAGAGGGACTAACGGCCCTATAGGCTGTGCTGTGACTGTATGAATGAATTTGAGAAGGAAGGGACAGTGGCATTAAAGAAGTGGAGGAGTTGGGAGGACAGCAAAGGTCAATGTAAAGAGAATGGGGGAGAGACCAGGTAAATAAACATACAGGAAACAGTACCAATTGATATAGGGGAGGGGAGACAGATGTGGGGTGTGAGATGGGGAAATTGTGCATTTCTGGATATCAGTCATTTAGAATTATGATTGGGGAGGGGATTGAAATTTAAGGTGGATGTGTGGAATAGGTGAGAAAGGGGGTTGTAATTCAGGGCATTGATCAAGGTCAGTGTTTGGATGTTTGAAGTACAAGTTGATTGGAGGCCTGGTTGTCAAAGGAGAGGCAGTGAGGGGCAATGTGCATTGTTAAGTAGTGTAAGCAGGGCGTGTACAACTGGGCCTCGAGGGGTGATAATATAGTGTGGTCATATTTTTCCTAATTCTTCTCATCAAAATGTAATGTTTTATGCTTTATATGAAAGTCTGTCCAAATAGATTTCTGCCGCCTACAACAAGGCTATATTCTTTGACCATACATCAAATCCATAAAGGCTACAGTATGATAATGATGGGGACTCCATAACATAACTAAACCGTGAAATGTGAGTATTTCCCCTTCACACACCCGACAGGATCTCGGCCCCCTCGTGTTAATTCCTTTGAACCAATACCTCTCACTTTTTTTTGTTGGCCCTCTTTAGTCCACAAAGCAACCATCCGCAGGGGTACTTCCATTCATTGGATTATGAATGGTTGTTATTCCTGCATTCATTCATTATAAATCGGTGTCTTTATGATGAAAATGTCAATTTTCACTTTGTTACTTCGGTAAGCTTTTTCAGTTTAGCGCACCGCTGCGATCCCCCTTTCCCCTTGAGCGGCTGGAGTACTTCGTTGCATGCTGGTACTTGCAGTCTGTACTCCTCCCACCACAGGATTTGTATAGTTTGCGCGTGGGTAGCCAAACACTACAAATCCCAGACTATCAGTCCACCTTCTGCCCCTTCTCTCCCACCAGACCGTAGACCGAGATACGGTACGGACTGTCTTGACAAAACCCCCCGGACTTTCAGAACCGAAAACCGTCGAGATTAGTGAACAGCAACCGACAAGAACGAAAGACTTGATTCTCGCCGGAGCCGCGATATATACTGTTCATTTACACCCTGGACGAACGGGTTTGTAATTGTTTGTGCCATTTGACATCGTTATCTTGCTTGCTAAGTACCCTTCGAATTATTCAGTATCGGGGACGAGACGACTCGGTTCGGGTCGGACTCATGCATGTCTTTGAACACAGAAGCGGTTCGGTAAGGGCCGATGAAAGACAGTCAAATCAACATTTTGTGTCGCACGGCCGGAGATAAATACAGTAGCCTGTCTAAACATGCATAGCACTGTGTAATGCAGACCAATACTGGCTTCGCGGAGACTTTGCTGCGCAGCGATCTGACATTTTTTCGTGGTATTTTGAACCTGAGTTACATTTGGTTTTCCTTATTGTGTATGGTGCACATTACAGTATCCATCTACAAGTTCTGTGTAGATTGTTGCCCTACCCTCTGTTAGTTCTGAAATACTTTTCGTCAGAAAATGAGCAAAGGAAACAGTCAGCTAAAGTGCAATGTATCCCTCATACAATCAATTTCAGCCTATTCAACACAGTCCAACATTATATCTTTACCTCGTTTCTTCAATTATGTTATTTATCAGTAAAATACGTCATGGACACTGTACCTCGTGGTCTATGGATTGATTAAATAATATGGTCATTGGAGTTTGGAATGTTTGTTCCGTGATATTTGGCTATCGATTGATGTTGGCAAGATTATGTGACGGTAGTTGTCCACATTGTGCAAGTAGGGTATCGTGCAAGTGCGGATGAACGATGTAAGTATTTGGTAAGGCAAAATACATTCTCGAGTCAGTGGTTTCGTTGTAGATATTGGAAATGCATGCTTATTATGCTGGTTGCTATCGCATAATTCTCGCTTCAAAAATCAAGGATAAATTTGGTTCCATTTTGATCATGTGTATATGTTTTGACTGATCACCTGAGAGGCAATAGTGTCGGCCTTTCCTTTTATGATCTCCATCTCTTTGGGCGAGTGGGATGCCCGGAGTTTTTGCGTGAATATGTTGTTTTTATAGAGATTGAACCAATTTCTCGATTAGTTGAACTAGTGGAATAAAACGACCCCGCTCGTCGACTGTATTTTCTGCATCACCAAAAGCATATAGATTTGACACACGGATGCGTCTCTTTTGTGCATGAGGGCTGTGCAGTCCATTGACCGGGAGCAAGTAACTAGTCTGGAGTCCGAGGGAGATTATTTGACTTCTCTTTTAGACGTAGCCGATTGACTCTGGGATAGCCACCTCATTATAGTTGGGACAGATGTGACTTTGTTTTGCCTGCATGACTGACAAAATATATGTTTATCAAATACATCCATAGCATTCCAGTTGGATACTCAGCAGATGAGACGATTTAACTGTAGCACAAAGACAAACTAGCAGTATTAGCAAGTAGCAACATGATGTTATGCGATAATGAATGCAGAAGCCTCTCATATTCAGTTATGTACTTGCAGCTATATCCAGCCCATGTTTGCCGACTTCAGCGGAGAGACATAGCCTACCTCGGCTGTCACTCACGTTTTACGTTACGGGTATGTTTCGGCAACTACAGTGATCTTAACACCTCGATGCATTGCTCTCATATTTGCTGGTGGATAGTTATAAACGGACCCATTTGTAGTCGTCTCATTTAATTGTCGGGTGGGGTGGCTCACCTTTCCTCGCAGGGTATGTGACTGGATGTCTGAAAGCATTTGAAGTGTTGCTTTCTGTCAGATATATTCATTAATGTGCCATTATTTAGGAATACTACAAGATTCATATGATTGTGGGTGCATATGATACTTACATCCAGGGTTTGAGTTTTAGGGCGGTCCAGAAGGAGGGGTTGGTGGAGGCATTACTGTTCATTGATGTCCGAACAAACAGACATCAATGGAGCACACAGATGATAATTTTATCACATTCACATGAATTGTTAGAATATTACTTATGATTCGGTATTAATATCAGTTAGATAGTGGTAAAAAATGTTGGTGTAATTTGCATAATTGCACACATACATACAGTGTGGCAAAAAAGTATTTAGTCAGCCACCAATTGTGCAAGTTCTCCCACTTAAAAAGATGAGAGAGGCCTGTAATTTTCATCATAGGTACACTTCAACTATGACAGACAAAATTAGAAAAAAAATCCAGAAAATCACATTGTAGGATTTTTTATTAATTAATTTGCAAATTATGGAGGAAAATAAGTATTTGGTCACCTACAAACAAGCAACATTTCTGGCTCTCACAGACCTGTAACTTCTTCTTTAAGAGGCTCCTCTGTCCTCCACTCGTTACCTGTATTAATGGCAACTGTTTGAACTTGTTATCAGTATTAAAGACACCTGTCCACAACCTCAAACAGTCACACTCCAAACTCCACTATGGCCAAGACCAAAGAGCTGTCAAAGGACACCAGAAACAAAATTGTAGACCTGCACCAGGCTGGGAAGACTGAATCTGCAATAGGTAAGCAGCTTGGTTTGAAGAAATCAACTGTGGGAGCAATTATTAGGAAATGGAAGACATACAAGACCACTGATAATCTCCCTCGATCTGGGGCTCCACGCAAGATCTCACCCCATAGGGTCAAAATGATCACAAGAACGGTGAGCAAAAATCCCAGAACCACACGGGGGGACCTAGTGAATGATCTGCAGAGAGCTGGGACCAAAGTAACAAAGCCTACCATCAGTAACACACTACGCCGCCAGGGACTCAAATCCTGCAGTGCCAGACGTGTCCCCCTGCTTAAGCCAGTACATGTCCAGGCCCGTCTGAAGTTTGCTAGAGAGCATTTGGATGATCCAGAAGAAGATTGGGAGAATGTCATATGGACAGATTAAACCAAAATACAACTTTTTGGTGAAAACTCAACTCGTCGTGTTTGGAGGACAAAGAATGCTGAGTTGCATTCAAAGAACACCATACCTACTGTGAAGCATGGGGGTGGAAACATCATGTTTTGGGGCTGTTTTTCTGCAAAGGGACCAGGACGACTGATCCGTGTAAAGGAAAGAATGAATGGGGCCATGTATCGTGAGATTTTGAATGAAAACCTCCTTCCATCAGCAAGGGCATTGAAGATGAAACGTGGCTGGGTCTTTCAGCATGACAATGATCCCAAACACACCGCTTGGGCAACGAAGGAGTGGCTTTGTAAGAAGCATTTCAAGGTCCTGGAGTGGCCTAGCCAGTCTCCAGATCTCAACCCCATAGAATATCTTTGGAGGGAGTTGAAAGTCCGTGTTGCCCAGCAACAGCCCCAAAACATCACTGCTCTAGAGGAGATCTGCATGGAGGAATGGGCCAAAATACCAGCAACAGTGTATGAAAACCTTGTGAAGACTTACAGAAAACGTTTGACCTCTGTCATTGCCAACAAAGGGTATATAACAAAGTATTGAGATAAACTTTTGTTATTGACCAAATACTTATTTTCCACCATAATTTGCAAATAAATTCATAAAAAATCCTACAATGTGATTTTCTGGATTTTTTTTCTCATTTTGTCTGTCATAGTTGAAGTGTACCTATGATGAAAATTACAGGCCTCTCTCATCTTTTTAAGTGGGAGAACTTGCACAATTAGTGGCTGACTAAATACTTTTTTGCCCCACTGTAACAGGAAAAAAAATCTGTACATGATTGCAAAGAGGCAGGCGAAATTAAAAGTCAGTCAGATCAATAATTAGGAGCTTTGATCAAACCTGGGAGAAATATTTACATGTTGACCCGTAATAGATTTTCTTTATTGGGTATAAAATATACACTGAGTATGCAAAACATTAAAAACACCTTTGTAATATTTAGTTGCACCCTCTCTTTTGCCCTCAGAACAGCCTTGATTCATCAGGGCAAGTTGTCAAGCGTTCCACTGGGATGGTTGTCCATGTTGACTCCAATGCTTCCCACAGTTGGGTCAAGTTGGCTGGATGTCCTTTGGGTGGTGGACCAGTCTTGATACACACAGAAAACTGTTGAGCATGAAAAACCCAGCAGCGTTGCAGTTCTTGACACATTCAAACTGGTGCGCCTGGCACCTGCTACCATACCCCAATCAAAGGCACTTCAATCTTTTGTCTTGCCGTTCACCCTCTGAATGGCACACATACACAGTCCATGTCTCAATGCTTGAAAAAAATTATTTAGCCTGTCTCCTGCCCTTCGTCTACACTGATTTGAAGTGGATTTAACTAGTGGCCTCAATAAGGGATCCTAGTTTGACCTGGTCAGTCTATGTCATGGAAAGAGCAAGTGTTTCTTAATCTTTTGTACACTCAGTGTATGTAAACTGAACAAAAATATGAACACAACATGCAAAGTGTTGGTCCCATGTTTCATGAGCCGGAATAAAAGATCCCTGACATTTTCCAAAATGTGCAAAAAGCATATTTTGTAGTTTTGTCACACAACACACTGCCACAGACGTCTCAAGTTTTGAGCGAGCGTGCTATTGGCATGCTGACTGCAGGAATGTCCACCAGAGCTGTTGCCAGAGAATTGAATGTTAATTTCTCTACCATAAGCCACCTCCAACGTAATTTTAGAGAATTTGGCAGCACGTCCAACCGGCCTCACAACTGCAGACTACATGTATGGCTTGTGTGGGTGAGCAGTTTGCTGATTTCAACGTTGTGAATAGAGTGCCCCATGGTGGGGTTATGGTATGGGCACAACACATTTGCATTTTATTGATGACAATTTTAATGCACAGAGATACCGTGACGAGATTCTGAGGGCCATTGTCGTGCCATTCATCCGCTGCCATCAACTCATGTTTCAGCATGATAATGCACAGCCCCATGTTGCAAGGATCTGTACACAATTCCTGGAAGCTGAAAATGTCCCAGTTCTTACATGACCTGCATACTCGCCAGACATGTCACCTATATACCATGTTTGGGATGCTCTGGATATCCAGCAACTTCGCACAGCCATTGAAGTGGAGTAGGACAATATTCCACAGGCCAAAATCAACAGCCTGATCAACTCTATGTGAAGGAGATTTGTCGAGCTGCATGAGACAAATGGTGGTTACACCAGATACTGACTGTTTTTCTGATCCATGGTATCTGGTATCTGTGACCAATAGATGCATATCTGTATTCCCAGTCTCGTGAAATCCATAGATTATGGGCAATTTTTATTTTTTCAATTGACTGATTTCCTTATATGAACAGTAACTCAGTAAAATCGTTGAAATTGTTGCATGTTGAGTAAATATTTTTGTTCAGTATACAAAGTATTGACTCGGGTGGGAATACTTCCAGTTCCAGTCCAAAGTTTGGACACCAACTCATTCAAGGATTTTTCTTTATTTGTACTATTTTCTACATTGTAGAATAATAGTGAAGACATCAAAACTGTGAAATAACACATATAACCAAAAAAGTGTTAAACAAATCAAAATATATTTTAGATTAGAGATTCTTCAAAGTAGCCATCCTTTGCCTTGATGACAGCTTTGCATACTCTTGTCATTCTCCAGCTTCATGATGTAGTCACCTTGAATGCATTTCAATTAACAGGTGTTAATTTGTGGAATTTATTTCCTTCGTAATGCGTTTTAGGCAAATCAGTTGTGTTGTGACAAGGTAGGGGTGGTATACAGAAGATAGCCCTATTTGGTAAATATATTATATTATATATTATATTATATATTACATATTATGGCAAGAACAGCTCAAATAAGCAAAGCGAAACGACAGTCCATCATTACTTTAAGACATGAAGGTCAGTCAATATGGAAAACTTCAAGAGCTTTGAGGGTTTCTTCAAGTGCAGACGCAAAAACCATCAAGCACAATGGTGAAACTGACTCTCATGAGGACCACCACAGGAAAAGGACGATCTAGAGTTACCTCTCCTGCAAAGGATAAGTTAATTAGAGTTACCAGCCTCTGAAATTTCAGCCCAAATAAATGCTTAATGTAGTTCAATTAACAGACACATCTGAACATCAACTGTTCAGGGGAGACTGCATGAATCATGCCTTCATGGTTGATTTGCTGCAAAGAAACCACTACTAAAGGACACCAATAAGAAGAAGAGACTTGCTTGGGCCAAGAAACACAAGCAATGGACATTAGACCGGTGGAAATCTGTCCTTTGGTCTGATGAGTCCAAATTTAAGATTTTTGTTTCCAACTGCCGTGTCTTTCTGAGACGCAGATTAGGTGAACGGATTATCTCTGCATGTGTGGTTCCCACCATGAAGCATGGAGGAAGAGGTGTGATGGTGTGGGGGTGCTTTGCTAGTGACACTCAGTGATTTATTTAGAATTCAAGGCACACTCAACTGGCATGGCTGCCACAGCATTCTGCAACGTAACACCTCCCATCTGGTTTGCGCTTAGTGGGGCTATCATTTGTTTTTCAACAGGACAACGACCCAACACCCCTCCAGGCTGTGTAAGCGCTTTTTGACCAAGAAGGAGAGTGATGGAGTGCTGCATCAGATGACCTGCCTCCACAATCACCCGACCTCAACCCAATTGAGATGGTTTGGTATGAGTTGGACTGTAGAGTGAAGGAAAAACAGCCAACAAGTGCCCAGTCCTTCAAGACTGTTGGAAAAGCATTCCAGGTGAAGTTGGTTGAGAGAATGCCAATAGTGTGCAAAGCTGTCATCATAGCAAAGGGTGGCTACTTTGAAGAATCTAAAATCTAAAATATATTTAGATTTGTTTAACACTTTTTTGGTTACTACATGATTCCATATGTGTTATTTCATAGTTTTGATGTCTATGGCCCTTGTTATAGTCTCCTGGCCTATCTGATGAGATGTCATTGCTAACTGCTCTCTTTACTTTGGAATGTGGGCATCATGGCAGGGATACAGAAGCTAGACTTGCATTTTGAGTCTTCTTTACTCTCCCTTGCTTTGAGATATATCAACTGTAGGATTCATTCTTGATAATAGAGTATCTGTAGTTAAGAATTTGAATTACACCATATGACGTTATTCGTCAGGTACTCTTCCCATTGACTCTTGGATTGATTTCTTAAATGAGCTGGAAATGGGTTGAGGGTTGAGGCCGCTTGAATGAGTTTGGTATAGGGATTTCAGAATGCTACCGCCACCTGCTGCCCATGTTTCTTCTTCTCTCTGTGGTCTCAGACAGTCCACTGTGCTGCAGCATGCATGACTTGGTCAGCACTGACCGAGTCCATCCGTTCAACACTAAGGCGAACTGTGAGAGATGTCATAAAATATGGTTTCCATCTTTAAAGCAATATGTGCCAAATTCCCTTGGCTAAGAGTAGGGTTGTGACGATACCAGTATCACAATATTTTTTCCATGTGTGCGGTAGCTTGGAAAATAAATACATGTCACTCTGGATGACAACGTAATGATGTTTGTTTCCAACATTAGGGCTGTTCTCCTAAAGAAGTAAAATCTGTTTCGTTGTTTTGTTTCCTCGATACTAACGAGTTTTCTGATACTGGTATCATCCCGGCCCGAGTCGAGGGCAAACCATCAACGCCAATGTTCTTTATGTCCATACAAATAGGCCTACTCATAGCTGAACTACACAATATAAATATAGAGTAAGTGAAAGTTATTGGCAAATATGCCTTGTACCAATATTGCATTTTTCTTTATAAGAATAACATACCAAACTTCATACCATACTTCAACATCCAAGCCTTCCTGGAGTGTGACACTGAGGACAGTGACATCTCTCGTCATCAAGCTTCTCTTTGGGCTGAGACACACCAATAGTGTTTGCTGGCTGAGAGTACTTAGCACCTCTGAATGTAATTTGCGAATCGAGTGTGTTCAGTGTCGGCAGTCAGACGTCTACAGCGGGTGGTCCCTAAATGCGCGGAATGATCAGCAGACGAACGCTACATCCACATTTAGTGTGATGCATGTGCAAGCCTTTACACATAGAAAACAATCAAGCACTTTCTCAACAAATCCCCCAAAAATCGTTAAACAATTATGTCTAGCCTAAATGTGCCAACTTAACATAAATGTGTACTACTTTTATGAATATTTGGTAGTGTTAGCAGTAGGCTGGCTAAACGGTTTCACAACACTACAAGGCTACTAATATTTTTCTAACCTCTCCTATGACAAGACTCATGAGCTAAAAATAATCAGCCATTTTGACCAGTTTCGGTTGTATTAGCCAATGTTACCATGATGAAAAATAATGCAATATCTGTTCAATTGTCTCTTTTCCAGAATGTTTGATATTGTTTTTTATAATTTAATGCAGTTACAGCTTTGTTTTATGTTAATGAAAATATGCTCATTCAACAGCATAGCATCCTATACAGAGGAAGACCTTGCTGCAGACCTGAGGTCAACTACACCTAAGAAATGTTGTGTTAAGGAAACGCATATGCAGGTAATTGTTGTGCCTGATCACTGACAGAGTGAGCTGTACGCTTCACAGATTATGCTATGGTGCTTTACCTGAGAGATATATGCATGAGCAGTGAACATGGGCTTTATGTACCTTTCTTGTTATCTAGGTGGATCCCACTCCAATGAATGTAGGGGATGGAGGCACGGTGAGCCGAGAGATCGGTGCTCCCATTAAAGTGTCTGCGAGCATGGTGGGGAATCCCCCTCAGACGATGCCCCCTGAGCTCAGAGGAGATGTCCCCCTTAGTCAGTCAAATAAGACCACCACAGCAACAGACTGTAAAACGCAGATCAACGTCTGTTCAGACCCTAACAACTTCAACCATTGCCCAGTTGTCCATCCCCCGCAAGAACACAACAATGCTCCAACGTCAGGCCCTCCCCTCATTAGCTCTGACAAGAGAGCCGACAAGAAGAGATCAGAGGTCCCTAAACCCAAGGCTGATGGTGCTGGGGTCGTTCCCACACATCAGTGGCCGTGTGGTACAAAGAACAGCCCCGAGGACCTAGTTAACCCAAGTCACAGCAGTGTGATGTCCAATAAGAAACCACATACTCAGACCCAGCCAGTGATTGGTCTTCCAGCTGGTTTTCAGTGCTCAACACTATTTAAACCAGGCCAGCCTGTTGCTTTTCTTCCCTCCACTAACTTTTCATCCCCACTCTGCAAAATCACTCTTCCACCCGCGTTGGGTCAGATCGCAGCATTGCGAGAAGCCACAGGCAGCCAGTTTCAGAAGGGGAGTCAACCACAAAGCGCAGCTGCTGGCGTGGCACCACTGCTGCGGACCTATCCATATCACTTCTCAGTGGGTCGAAGTCCAGCGCTTGAAAAGAAAACACCCACCGCAACACACAAACTCAAATGTAAGTCGACGTCCAGTAGCAAGAGCTCCAAAGCTGGAGGGGAGCAGAAATCCTCCATCGCCTCAGTGGTGGCCTCTCCCACTATCACTCTCCCAGCATTAGGCTCTGCCCCACCAACCCGCTTCACATTGTCTCCCACCGCTGCCATCTGCTGTGGCTCTTCACTGGCCAGCATCACCACTCAGGGCAGGCTGCTGAACCATGTGGAGAAAGGCCCTTCGCACCGCAGTGCAGACAAGACATCTGTAGCCTTTCTAAAACTGAAGGCTTCGTCTGCTGCTAAGGACCATGCGGTCACTTGCCCGACTGAAGCAAGGGACGTGCCCCTCGACCTGTCCGCCAAGTCGAAGAGGCCAAAAGCGGTCAAAGACCCTCCAAACACAGTTGCCACCACAGAGCATCTCCATAACGAGGCATGTCAGAAAGTTGCCCTCCATCCAAAGAGGCCATACCCAATCCTACCCGACACCCACAGAAATGGGGCTTATCAGAAGCAGAGCAGCAGGCCCCTAAATCACCAGGGTTTGGAACCCAAATCATCCTGGGTCAAAGGTTGCTCTCAAGGCCCTATTAACCTCCCAGGAACCTATGTAGGTGTGGCCAGCCCCATACTTGCTTCCACCCTACGTAGCAAAGATGGGAAGGGGTCCTTTGAGGACGAGTTCCAGACTTTCGCTAGACAAGAGACTATCTCTATCATTGACCAAGGGGAACACCTGGCCACAAGGGGAAAGAAGGCATTGTTCATGACGAAGAGCAACCAGCACGTTCATGGTATCAAGCACCCTAACAGTACCAGCCCAGCTGTAACAGAAAGCTGTCCCTTTAAGGGGGCTTTCTCCACAGCTCTGCCCGGCTCTACCAATTCACACTCTTATCAGAAATCTGCAAGTGTCAAAGCAGCAATCCCATACTCCCTCACTGTCGTCAAGCCATTATGGCAGCAACCACCACTTCTTCCTTACCAAGGTGCTTCTGTTCAGAGAAAGATCAGTCAAGGGACTCCCAAAGTCAAGGGGGCCACAGGTTCAGAAGGTCCCAAATTTCAGAGTGCCCATCAAAGCCTGTCCAGAATGTCCCCGCTGTCCAACCTTGAGTCCATAGTGAAGCAAAAAGCTCTAGAGAACACTGCATTGACTGGCGAGGGATACTGCCATCTATCGCCTATGGCATCCAGAAAGGCTGTGGTGAGCTCCCACACAATGGGCCAGGACACATTGTTCCGTCAGACTGCTACCTTTGGATGTCCACCTATCAGATCTGTGGAGAACAAAGAGACACTTTCCTCTAAAGGGTATTCCACACAAGTTATGAACAAACTTGAGAAAACGGGTGTCTCTGAGTGCAGAGAAAAGAGCTCTGAGAAACATATTAAACTGGGGGCGCAGGCAGGTGGAAAAGAGATACAGGTCTTTGGAAGTAGTGGTTCAGCTAACAGAAACAGGATGGACAGCAAATTAGCCCAGGAGTTGGAGGGAGGAACGGTGAAGGAGGAGAATATGGCCCCTGCTGGTCTCGATCCCCGTGCTAAATTGGAGGGGATTGCCCTATCCATCCTCACTGGGCAGTGTGCAGGGGTAGCCGAGGTGGAGAAGAAGACCAATGGAACTAAAGAGGAGTCTCCCACCAAACCAAAAGCTGCCTTCACCAAACAGAAGAAGCCCCCTAGTCCAAGGAAGCCGGCAAAGGAGAAGTCATCACTGGACCCTTCAAAGAAGGCTGTAGTGCCAGTGAAGAAAAAGCCAGGCCAAGAGACCATTCCAGTTAAGAAAGAACCACGTCCCAAAAAGGTAAGTTGTTATTCTGCTTTTGTAATATTTACAATTCCATCAAGGTGTGTTGTTTTGATTATGTGTTGTACAATGACATTATTCTGTTTTGTTGGTTGAAGAAAGAAAGACGGGTATTACATTCACACACTTGTCCGCATGTATAATGAAGAATTGAAAAAAATATGTGAAATATCAACCACCCATCAACTTACATGTCTGTATTATGATTCAAGTATACTGATTGAAATACAAAGGCAATTCAGTGCTTATACAGTCCATATGCTCTCCGTTACCATCAAAGCTTTACGATCAATTGCCTGAATGGCCCATTTAGTGCTCTCACTCTGTCCCTTGTGTGTTGCCACAGAAGAAGCCATGTGCACCTGTACTGGAGCACAGTCTGTCGCTGGCTGAACCATCCCCACACAGGGAGGAGGGAGAGAACACTAGCAGGGTGAAGACCAGCACCACTGATAACAAGCAGAGTGCTCACAACAAACCAGGTATTTCTGTCTCTTCTGATAGATTAGAACTTCACGTACTACATCAGCCAAAGATCTAATCACAAATCCTTTATTATGATTCCTCTACCCACGTTGTTTTACAGTAGGTTTTGAAGTAGGTTTCACAGGTAATGGGAGCAGTCCTCTCCCCAGTCCCCAGTGCTCTGAGACCCCAGTCTCCTTCAGCAGCCCCGGAAGACCCAATAAGGAGCCAGCATGCTCAGAGAGCTCCACCCCCAGGCTGAGGAGGGGCCGACGGAGGGGTGATGAGGCTTGGCTGGACGACTGGGGCTTTGCTCCTCCACCTCCCCCAAATCTCCCCCACTCCCCTACAGCCCCTCCTCTCCAGCCTGCCCGCCGGCCCAGGGGCAGACCGCGCACCAACCCCCTGCCTGAGAAGGCAGCCCAGGGCAAGGCCAGACCCGCCCCCAGCACTGAGGGAGACACCCTCAAACACAAGAAACGGTCCCGCTGCCGGAACAGGAAATACCAGAATGGGGAGTACATCACGGGGAAGGACAGGGATGGAGACGGAGAGGGGGAGGAGAGATCTGTCACCACCAGGCAGGGCACTCAATCTGAATCAGGTACTGTTCACCTGGAAATGGAACAAATAGAAGCAGCTGCAGGTTTGTCTGGATGTGGTTAATATCACAGTGGGCCTTACACAAGGCAAAGTTGGTACGAGTTGAATGACTGAATAGAACTGTATACAGTGTAACTGGTTTCATATGCAGTAGCTTCCCACTATTTGCAGCTTATTATGTTAAAACATCCATATATCCTTAAAGTGCTGTTAACCCACCGTTTATTTAGCATGGCACACTTCAGGAGAGATGGAAGGCATGTTTAATGTGATGGGGCTTTGGTTCTGGTCTCATTGTTTTCTTGTCTTGTAGCTTCATATTAGTCTGTCGGTACACAACATGTTTAAATAACATTCAATACACTGCTTAGAACCATTGAGTAAATATTTGCTGTGTTTCTGTAGATTTGACGGCTGCCATGTACCCACGCCTCAGTGCCACTCTGACCTGCCGTGGCACCAGCCCAGAGCCTGATCCCAGGAGGCCCTCGTTCACCCGCTCAGGGTCGGTGCGGCGCCCGGAGAGAGAGGCCTCCCCAGAGCCCAGCGACAAACCCTCTGGGAAGAGGAAGTTCAAGAGCAAGCACTTGAGTGACACAGATGAGCCCAAGAAGGTAGGAAGTTCAGCGGCATCCATCGCAGAGGCCATAGGTCTGGACTTTGTGTTTCCTGCCAAACAGATCCTTGTTGTGAGATTTAGTGTGCTGTGATGAGCCTAAAGGCTTAGCTCATGGTTCCCCCTTGTGGCGCAAATCACTACTACAACATATAACATTTTTTTTGTGCTCTGGCAGCTGATTTCCTCCAGCGCAGAGTGTTAGGCCATTTGTCCTTGCTGTGACTCTCCGTCACACATTACTTTCTCATTACCCTGCAACATTTTTATTTTTTTAAGCAGCTCAAGACCAAACGTTGCAGCTTGGGAAAGCGCCCTGCCTCTGTGGCAACGGATGACGACAGCCCCGACGCTAAGAAACCAGCAGGCCTCCAGGCTACCCCTAAGTGCTCGTCCTCCCCTCCAGCCAGTAAGAAGGGGACCTCAGGGAGGGGAGGGGTACCAGAGTCTCCCCCTAGCAGACCTGTTCCTCCAGAGGTTCGCCGGCTCATTGTCAACAAGAACGCCGGGGAGACTCTGCTACAAAGAGCTGCCCGATTGGGCTACCTGGTACTGCTCTACTGCTCCACCCAATCACCTGCCTGCATTCATGCTCAGCGCTTTTCGCCCTACCATTACTCCGGTGTGGTGGGCCCCATACCCCATACCAGACCCTAACCCAATGATGTTTCAGTTTATCACACATTACATTTACATTTAAATAATTTAGCAGGCACTCTTATCTAGAGCGACTTACAGTTAGTTAGTGTACTCATCTTAAGATAGCTAGTTATACTACATATCACGGTCATCATAGTAAAGACATTTTCAATTAAATAATCAGCAAAATCAGTATGTTGTACACTACATGGCCAAAAGATTGTGGACACCCCATCAAATTAGTAGATTTGTCTATTTCAGCCACACGGCTGGAGTGGTGTAAAGCTCGCCAACAGTGGAAACGCGTTCTCTGTAGTGATAAATCACGCTTCACCATCTGGCAGTCCGACGGACGAATCTGGGTTTGGCAGATGCCAGTATAACGCTACCTGCCCGAATGCATAGTGCCAACTGTAAGTTTGGTGGAGGAACAATGGTATGGGGCGGTTTTTCATGGTTTGGGCTAGGCCCTTTATTTACAGTATAGGGAAATATTAACACTACAGCATACAATGACATTCTAGATGATTCTGTGCTTCCAACATTGTGGCAACAATTTTGGGATGGCCTTTTCCTGTTTCAGCATGACAGTGCTCCCGTGCACAAAGCGAGGTCCATACAGAAATCGTTTGTCAAGATTGGTGTGGAAGAACTTGACTGGTCTGCACAGAGCCCTGACCTCAACCCCATCGAACACCTTTGGGATGAATTGTAACGCCGACTGCAAGCCAGGCATAATCGCCCAACATCAGTGCCCGACCTCATTAATGCTCTGTGGCTGAATGGAAGCAAGTCCCCTCAGCAATGTTCCAACATCTAGTGGAAAGCCTTCCCAGAAGAGTGCAGGCTGTTAAAGCTGCAAAGTGGGGACCAATTCCATATTAACGCCCATGATTTTAGAATGAGATGTTCGACCAGCAGGTGTCCACATACCTTTGGCCATGTAGTGTACGTGAACATAAATAGACGTTATTTATTTTTGCCACAGCAAATAGAGTGTCTTATAAGTCCAAGTCTGCTGGGCATCCTGAAGATACAGGACAAAATAATAATAAAATCAGTCAGTGCTAGCAGGAAAAGACAAGTGTTATTTATATATAATATATATATATATATATATTGTATTATGTATTGTGATGTTAAACCCCTGCTGTCCCTCCTGCAGGACGTGGTGCTCTACTGTCTGGAAAAAGATGTGCGGGAGGTCAATCGGCGTGACAACGCAGGTTACACGGCTCTCCACGAGGCGTGCTCTCGAGGCTGGAGCCACATCGTCCAGGTGCTGCTGAAACACGGGGCCGACGTCAATTGCAGCGCCCAGGACGGAACACGGTGGGCGTCTAATGACTTCTGAACACTTAATAAGGGCTCGGACTTGGAGAGCATATTGTATGCCATACACTCCTGAGCTGAATGGTTATGCCTGCAATAAAAGGACTTTCATTCTGGACATTCACGCTTGGCTTATATGAGATCCGTTGTAATGCTGTTGATATGTATGTTGAACGAGAAAAGTAACACGTGTTATTGTATATTTTCAGGCCCATCCATGACGCAGTAGCCAGTGATAACCTACCTGAGCTGTGGATGCTGCTGAACCACGGGGCTGACCCCACACTGGCTACCTACTCCGGACAGACGGCGGTCAAACTGGCCCAGAGCCCCAGCATGAAGACCTTCCTCAAAGGTACTCTAACCTGTCATCATCACTTGTGACCCCTGTGACACACATCAGTCTGTCCTTTTCTGAACATCACAGAGGAGTGCTTGGTGGAGTTTTAATCTGACCCTGGATCTGCTTTGTTTCAGAATACTTCACAGACCTGGAGGGGAGAAGTGACCAAGACCCCAGTCTGCCATGGGACTTCTACAGCAGCTCTGTGTTTGGTAAAAAGTCTTAGTTTGATTGGTTTCTTTTCCTCACAATTGACCTCTGCATCCACTGCTATGTATCCACTCTTATCTGTGCTATGACTTGTATATGCTGTGATTAGAATGCGTAGTGTGAACAGGACAGTCCACTAGGGGGAGCCTTAAGCCCATGGTGAAACAAGAGGCTTATTGTCCTTAGAACAAAGGTGAATCAAGTTCTCCTGGCCGTCCTGAGCTCACGTCACTACATTTTCAGAGAATGGCCAGGAGGCATGCTGGGACTTCCTGCTCTCTCAGCGGGTGGAGGAGGAGGACGAGGGAAGGAAGGAGAGAGACTCTGATAGGGACTGTCTCATGTTTGAGTTCTCTTCCGAGCCCCTCTTACCCTGTTACCATGTCCAAGTGTCATTAACCCAGGGGTGAGTCAACACCAGAGCAGAAAATCACCTGTCAACACAATCATTCACACACACAGTCCCAGCTTTTCCACCCATAATCCAGTGCTTTTTGTTCCTTACTATTTTAAACCCCCGAAGCACCTTTTGAAATCCATCAAACCGCTCTTCAGCTATCAGCTTGTTGGAAAGGCTCAGCTAGTTCTAATACCAACCCTGTGTTTGTCCCTGACAGCTTTTGCAATTGGTTCCTGTTGACGGACATCCTGAAGCGGCTGAAGATGTCTTCCCGGATATTCCGGGCGCGGTACCCGCACCTGGAGGTGGTGAGCCTGGCGCGAACAGAGATGTGTAGGCAGGTGTCTGTCAGCCAGGTGAGCACAGCCTCTGCACAGCCTCAGGAAGAGGGAGAGGGGCCGGTGGAGCTGGTCCGCTGTGTCCCGGAGCTCCAGGGACTGCTGGGTTCCTCCATTCACATCCTACAGGAGGACGAGGGGGAGGAAGAAGGGGACAGGATGGATACAGCCACGCCCTGCAGTCGGTAGCCCCCCCTGCTCTCTCACAGCCCCTCACACATCCCAACTGTTCCCTTACACGTCCTCAGTCTCACCCTAACCTCCCGCAAGCAGCAGATTAAAATTAACAATGTTGGGAGGCTGCAGCCGTTGTAATGGTGGTTGTGGTATGGTAATACCAAACAATGTCTACGCCACAGGAGGCTGGTGGCACCTTAATTGGGGACTATGTGCTCGTGATAAAGGCTGGAGTGGAATTTGTGGAATGGTATCAAATGCATCAAACACATGGTTTCCATGTGTTTAATGCCATTCCATTTGCTCCGTTAGCGACCACTATTATGAGCCGTCCTCCCCTCAGCAGCCTCCACTGGTCTACACCACTGGGAAGAACACACCTCACTAATCACCTGGGACTTCCACATTGAGGAGAAATGGGGGTCAAGGCAGCACCACCTTGAGGATGGGTGTGGGTGCTCGGTGCTGGAGAGCAGATTTCAGGTTCCAATCTGTAGGTATTTTTCAGGAGCCAAGAAATATTCTGGAACTATCTTTTTTATGATTCTGTATGTATATGGTACTATATGTATATCTTGCCATCAGAGTGATCACATTTGGTATTAATGTATTCGTGTGGCAAGGGATGGATTATGTTTAGGATTTTATTTTTGTGGTTTTGTTCAGTTTGTTTGTTCCTGAAGGAAAGATAATATTTTGGGGTGGGAGATAATCCAAAGCTTTATCTCGGTGAACTCTTGCGTGCAGCTAAAAGGCTTACAGCCAGGCCAGCTAACAGTGGCAGGAAGGCCCCAGGGCCAGATGGTTCCTCTGTTAAAATGGGAGACCCAGAGACCCACCGAGAAGAGACCATGGACCCACACACACAGACACACAATCTGCCCAGCTAACAGAACCATAGAACCACAGTAATGCATTTCAACCACACAGCACTCTCAAGTTTGCTAAGTAGATGGCCATTCGATTTGTGTTACTTTTCTTTTGTCTTTCATTTTGCAATGCACATGATTTCACCAAGCATCTACCTGTAGGCTTCTTACCCTCAGATCATGGATTGATTTAGTTGAACTTGAGAATGAATACTTGTTTACAGATCTCAACAGATGGAAAGGTGTCCCTGTAGTTTTCTTCCCTCCTCCTGCTTACCAGATGATGGGAGTGGGAATAGAAGTGCCACATAGCGTCTGGGGAGACCAGCGTCCTCTGTTCTGACTGCCACCCTTCACTTTGCTGCATAAGAGTGACTCACAGGAGGGATAGGATAGGTATTGTTTTCCTGCGCCTCATGGGGCTATGGGCGGACTCCATCGTGCTATGTGGCGTGTGTTTTATTTACACTGTTGTTTGTGCTTAATTTAATAGTCATTAATATATTTGACCTCTTGTGTATCTGACAAACAATTTATGAAAAATTGCTTTGTATGGTTGGTGCTTCATTTGAAATGTACAATTCAGGATCCCTTTATCCTTCCTGAGATGTTTCTTTTTCTCCCCTTATTGCAAACAGTATTTTAACAAGCAAAAGTACAGTTTTATTGTACTGGTGCTAAGCTAGAATTTGTGTTGACAATCAATGAAGTTTTTGTTTGAAGTTAAAACCAATAAATTATATTTAATTACGATGAAGTGACAGAAATGTAAAGAAAAAGTATAGTTTCATTTCCTAAAATGAAGAAAGTGGAATACATCTAGTCTGGAGAAAGAGGACAATGTACTGCTTGTGTGAGTGCTGTTAAAACAGGTTAACCTTCTATTCAATTTTTATTTTATTTTTAAATCAACCAGAATAAAGCATGATTGTGAAGTATTGTTTGTGGGGTATTCATTTGACTCATCAGAAAGCATATTCTATTTACAGTCGGTTGCTCTGTGCTCTTTTTAAGAAAACGGTTACCACCTTTTACATTGTAAACCGTATTATGTAAGGCTGAAAGCAGACAGATGTTAGCTGATCTTAATACTCAAGACTGGTGATAAATTAACCTTTTGAAGAGATCATCAGTATCACGTATGTATGTAGTCTATCCAATCTTATCATTAGTCATATAATACCCAGGATGACCTATAACAGATAAAACCTTTACAACCTAAATAGAGATGACATCATCTGAAATGTCATGCAGAATTTGCACTTTCAAGGAAATATCCATCTTCATATGAGATTCAAAGGTACACAGCATGACTCAAACCCGAACATGGTGGTGTGATAAGGACGGGATGTCCACAAGAAGGAACCAGTGACCCAGTCTTGTGCCATAAAGTTGTAAAGCCGGAGGGGTGCAAAGTGTAGAAGCCTATGTGCGTCAATTCCCTGCCGTCTTGCTCGCGTGGTGTAGCCCCACTACTTTTATTTAACTGGGATTTGTTTTTCACAATTGAAAATACTTGTATTTTCTGCTGCTGATGATGATATTTGCTCAATACACATTTCCCCGCAAATTCTGCATAACATTGCTACCCGAGTGGTGCAGTGGTCTAAGGCATTGGATTGCAGTGGTCTAAGGCATTGGATTGCAGTGCTTGAGGTGTTACTGCAGACCCGGAGTCTCATAGGGCAGCGCACAATTGGCCCAGAATCTTCAGGGTTAGAGGAGGGTTTGGCCAGGGGGGCTTTACTTGGCTCATCGTGCTCTAGCACAGAAAAAACGTAATGACATAAGTATTTAGACCATTTCCTATGAGACTCGAAATTGAGCTTAGGTTCATCCTGTTTCCATTGATCATCCTTGAGATGTTTCTTTGTATTATCTTTCACCAGATCTAATGTGTATAGTGTCCTACATTAATTTCACATTTCCAAAAACTTGAAAGTGTTTCCTTTCAAATGGTGTCAAGAATATGCATATGCTTACTTCAGGTCTTGAGCTACAGGCAGTTAGATTTGGGTATGTGATCTTAGGCGAAAATTGAAAAAAGTGTCCGATCCTTACGAGGTTTGGTAGAGTGGCAAGACAGAAGCCACTCCTCAGTAAAAGGCACATGACAGCCCGCTTGGAGTTTGCCAAAAGGCACCTAATGGACTCTCAAGCAAGATTATTTTTCTGATGAAACCAAGATTGAACTCTGGCCTGAATGCCAAGCATCATGTCTAAAGGAAACCTGGCACTATTCCTATGATGAAGCATGGTGGTGGCAGCATCATGTGGTGGGGATGTTTTTCAGAGGCAGGGACTGGGATACGAGTCAGGATCGAGGGAAAGATGAACAGAGCAAAGTACAGAGAGATCCTTGATGAAAACCTGCTCCAGAGCTCTCAGGGCCTCAGACTGGGGTGAAGGTTCACCTTTCAACAGGACAACTCTAAACACACAGCCAAGACAACGCAGGAGTGGCTTTGGGACCAGTTGCTGAATGTCCTTGAGTGGCCCAGCCAGAGCCTGGACTTGAACCCAATCGAACATCTCTGGAGAGACCTGAAAATAGCTGTGCAGCGACGCTCCCCATCCAACCTGACAGAGCATGAGAGGATCTACAGAGAAGAATGGGAGAAACTCCCCAAATACAGGTGTGCCAAGCTTGCAGTGTCATACCCAAGACTTTATGCTGTAATTGCTCCAAAGGTGCTTCAACAAAGTACTGAGTAAAGGGTCTAAATACTTATGTAAATGTGATATTTCAGTTTTTTTTAATACATTTTATACATTTGCAAAAAAAATCTAAAAACCTGTTTTTCACTTTGTCATTATGGGGTATTGTGTGTAGATTGATGAGGGGCGGAAACAATTTAATACATTTTAGAATAAGGCTGTAATGTAACAAAATGTGGAAAGAGTCAAGGGGTCTAAATACTTTCCGAATGCACTGTACATCCCTGTTAGTAAGCATTTCTCCTTTGCCAAGATAATTCATCCACCTGACAGGTGTGGCATATCAAGAAGCTGATTAAACGGAATGATCCCTACACTGGTGCACCTTGTGCTGGGGACAATAAAATGCCACTCTAAAATGTGCAGTTTTGTCACCCAACACAATGCCACAGATGTCTCAAGTTTTGAGGGAGCGTGCAATTGGCATGCTGTCTGCAGAAATGTCCACCAGAGCTGTTGCCAGATAATTGAATGTTAATTTCTCTATCATAAACCGCCTCCAACAGTGTTTTAGAGAATTTGGCAGTACGTCCAACCAGCCTTACAACCTCAGACCACGTGTAACCACACCAGCCCAGGACCTCCACATCCGGCTTATTCACCTGCGCGATCATCTGAGGCCAGTCACCCGGACAGCTGATGAAACAGGAGTATTTCTGTCTCTAATAAAGCCCTTTTGTAGGGAAAGACTCATTTTGATTGGCTGGGCCTGACTCCCAAGTGGGTGGGCCTATGCCCTCCCAGCCCCAACCATGGCTGTGCACTTGCCCATTTAGGGCAATAGATTAAGGCCTAATGAATTTATTTCAATTGACTGATTTCCTTATATGAACTGTAACTCAGTAAAATTGTTTAAATTATTGCATGTTGCATTTATATTTTTGTTCAGTATAGAATGATCGGACTGGGGCTGTCCCATAGGCTGAATTTAACTGGCATTAGTGTATTTTTTAACAAGGTGGTGCTGCTGAATACACTGTGCAAAAAAATAGCCTTTTATTAATATAAATAAAGTGACGCAGTTGCGCAGCCAGTCCACAAGTTAGCGCAGCGCTCTTACATTATTTGGTTAGAACCCTGGTGGAGCAGAATGGGGGATCTCCGAAATATAAGTATAGGATAGCCAATTGAGACAGTGTTTCTATAAATTGAATGTGTGCCTTCACCTGATCTGTCTTACTTTTTTGCAGAAAGTAAATAGTTATATATATATATATATATATATATCATGTTTGCATCGTTTGCTTGGAAGCTTTCTAGTAGCAGGTTAAGGCTAAAGCTGCCCGTTAATAGCTTCATGTCATGTCACGTGTTCATCTGACAGTCTCCAAGCGTGCTTTTCCAGACGCCTGCCAGCCTCCTGGATGTCATCCCTTTTAGGTTTCCAAGTATGTAATACAGAAAATATTGACTTACAATTAAGCCACGATAGCATATTTCATGAAGACATAAAATAATCTTTACAAGATATAAAATAAATTACAAGACACACCAATCACAATAATATGGAACAGAATTGAAAGCCTAGGCCTACATATCATGCATGTACATGTTCAACACACAGATTTAGCAACCAGCATGGCTAAAACATGACACACGGACATACCAAAAGATCGAGCCCTTGTGGGCCCCATTGTACATTACCTACTCTTTGCAACCCCCAAGGTTACTACAGTTCAGCATTTTTAGGCACTCACAGTCTGGCAGAGCCAGAATCAGTCAATTCCTTCCAGAAAGTAAGTTCCTTCCAGATATTAAGAGTGAACCCTAGTCTAGGCTTCTTGGTGCACATGCAATGATGTGTGATATTTGTTTTAGCTGCTCAAAACCTCTTTGAGGGGGTTTTCTGTACAATCATACTGTAAATATTTACACAATCCATACTGTGGAAATTATTATTAAAAAGATGTCATTTGGATGTCAGAAAACACATCCATTTGAATGTTTTGACAAGGTTGGAAGGCTTGGCTGCTTATAGTCCTGTAAATTGAGCCTCATGACATACACATACATGAATTCAGATTTGAGAACCACCCATTCACCGAGCCCCTGGGATGCTGCTGCATTCATTGGCCAGCTGTTTTAAGGCTGTGGATTTTGATTGGTTTAAAAAAAGGTCAAGTCTCTCAAAGACCAACTGACTGAGTAACATGGTAAAGAGGAAGAGCTGAGAGTGGGCACAGTGTTTCTGCATTGTTCCTGTATGCGGACCTTGTTGACCCAAAAGGACATGCAGAATAAATAGCTTTTCTACAGAAGATGATGGGATACATTAGTCAAGCTTTAGGGGGAAGCAGACAACGGACTGTTACATCAGTGCAATGGTTTAATTTCTACTTTTATTCAAACTCAGAATTAAACTGAGATTCCAACTAAGAAAAAAGTTGACAATATCACAAATTCATCAAAATAACACCTTACATTACATTTGACAGTTTAGTCACTTAGCAGACATTCTCATCCAGAGCGACTTACAGTTGTAGCATTCATCTTAAAATAGCAAGGTGAGACAACCACACATCACAGTCATAGTAAGTATATTTTTCCTCAATAAAGAAGTTATCAGCAAAGTCATTGCTGGTAGGAAAGTTAGGGCTCTGGTCCCATGTTCTTTTTCCAATTGTTGTGGCGATCAACAAATTAGTTATGTATTAACTACATTTAAAACATACACAATCACTCTAGTTACCTCTGCGAACAATATTATAATGTTAGGAGTCTTTCTCTGCAACTGCACCCTGTTGTCCATTCCTTCAGAAACATTTGCATGGTTTTTCACACTAGAAGAAGATATTTTTTTCCCCCAAATGTCCCTCTACCCAAACCACCCCTCCCTTTCGCCTCCTTTCTCAAGGTTCAAGGAGGTTGTCTTTAGTTTTTTTCACCAAGCATTGGGTTATGCAACAGTCTTCTTTGAAAGCCACAAAGGGGAAGTCCCATTCACTTGGCTTGTCTCCAGAACTCAGCCTAGATACTCCCTTTTCACCCGTTTCCTATTCAAAACGACTTACCATATCACTCTGCTGAAAACCACTCCATGTTGCCCAGAATCTTAAATATGCCAGAGCAGACACTTTAATTAAGATACTGTACAGTTCTCTTTGGTTTTCAGACATTCATTTTACTCCACCAGTCTGCAATTGAGAACATGAATGTGAAAGTTAAAAACTAGCAAATGAGAACATGACTGAAAGTTCTATTTATCCTCAGAATGATTCCTTGACTCATGATTTCTAATGCAATTGCGTATTGCTGTCGTATTCTTATGTATTACATGATGAATTATTCCAATTAAAAATATACTTAAAGAGATTGAACAGGATCTTAAATGGGTAGTTCACCTAAATTGCAAAATTACACCTTGGCTGTCTTATTCTCATGTACAAATGTATTACATAACCATTTTGCAGGATGTAACATATCATATGAAATGGATGACGTTGTACACAACTGTAAACAATTTCAGGGACATGTTTTGGCTTGTGAGGGCTACTTTCAAAACCCCTGGCAAAAATTACACAAAACCTCTGTAACATCACTTTAATCTTTTGCCATTTCATCTAAGAGTTTGTATGAAGGGGTTGTTTTGAACTTCCATACAGGTATAGGCCATATGGAAGCATAAAAAAGCATCTTCTCCATCACCCTCATTGTTTCAGAAATATTTAATATTGCAGAGTATCCACTACAGATATAGGATCTTGAATTTGAGCCAGTTTGCTACAGCAGAGAAATAATCCTACAGCAACTGGAATTTGTAATTATTATGTGGATTTTAATTTATTGTCTTTTTTGTAAGGGTTGGTACATTTTTAGTTAGGGCAAAGTCTTTAGAAGCCTTTTTAAACCTCAAATACGCTACAAGTTTGCATTTCCTGTTTTGCAGGGAAATTCTCAGCAACAAAAGAGTAATCAAATTAAGATCCTACATCTGTACTACACAGTTATGCTGAGCAATGCACAGGTGACACTGTTGCTCATCATTGCAGGTATTAATACTCTGACCTCCAATGATAGCTAGTTACATATACTCTAAGCTCCGGAGGGCTAAATATATCAGGAGACTCAGGAGGGAGAGTAACGGCCTGTCACATATATTTCCACATCAGATTTCATACTGTAATTGACCGGCCTTGGACAGACTATTGCATTCAGTCAATTGCCACGTGCACAGTCGGCTGTCTATAGTCTAGACATTTTTACAACACACCACCAGCAGGTCATGGATCACAGATACACTGTTGAACTTTAGAACTGCATTTCATTCACGTATCGATGGAGCAAATGCCCGCATTTGTTTAAAATCTCACCTGCTACTTATAGCATTCTATTCTCTAATAGCTAGCCTATTCATGGTGGTTTAAATCTTTAAAATGACTTGATTGTGTTTCCTATAAGGACTAGAATACAACTCTTCCCTTGATGACCTATTTGGATTATCTTACAAGGGGAAATGTGAGGCTGCGGTGAGAATTCAGGTCTTGGAGAGTTCATGGTGGAGTCACTGACTTGCACAGAGCACACACATTGCTATTGTGTTGTCCTTGTTTTGCAGATCAGATTAAATGAAATTTGCTTTGCCAGGGATGGATGCAAGCACTGACCTGTGGAGAACTCAGCCAATGAATCGGTCTGTGCATCCCCCGGGTTCTGTCACTGAGAACAAGCCTCCTCTACATGGGGGTTGAGAGGCCAGAGAAACTGATCCTTAACACTTACCTGACAAGTACTGTAAGCTGATTCCTTGTCACGTTCTGACCTTTATTTCCTTTGTTTTTTATCGTTATTTAGTATGGTCAGGGCGTGAGTTGGGGTGGGCAGTCTATGTTTGTTTTTCTATGATTTTGGGATTTCTATGTTTCGGCCTAGTATGGTTCTCAATCAGAGACAGGTGTCATTAGTTGTCTCTGATTGAGAATCATACTTAGGTAGCCTGGGTTTCACTGTTTGTTTGTGGGTGATTGTCTATGTTAGTTGCTTGTGTCAGCAGAGTTCTCATTGTAGCGTCACATTCGTTTATTGTTTTGTATAGTTTGTGTTCAGTGCTTTCTTTAATTAAAAACTTCATCATGAACACATACCACGCTGCATTTTGGTCCGTTCCTTACGACGATCGTGACATTCCTAGTAGAAAACAAAGACATTTGTGCTAATGATATATGTGATGGGCAAAGATAACCCTGGGAAATTCCAATAAATACTGAGTTTAAACAACAGAATACATTCCATGTGTATCTACTGTAGTCTGGTATATTTACCTCACATGCAGTACAGAATTGACATAGGATGAACGTAGGTACACAATACCAGTGAGAACATGGATATTTTAATGATCTAATTAGATGAAGCTGATAGAGCAGTAGGGTTGAGTGGGCCGTCAGTGTGCGCAGGGCTGAGTGAGCCGTCAGTGTGTGTGCAGGGCTGAGTGGGCCGTCAGTGTGTGTGCAGGGCTGAGTGGGCCGTCAGTGTGCGCAGGGCTGAGTGGGCTGCCAGTGTGTTGTGAGAGACACTCTGTGTCAGACACTTGCCGCTAGCATAGCCAGCTGGGCTCCACGCCCACTCGTCTGTTATATAATCTCCAACACTCCACGCTGATACGTTCTGCACCGAGCAGGCATACTGATCATGCTCAGTCTGTCCAAGGCAGGGGAGAGGCCAAGCTCCTACTCACCTACTCAAATCAAATACAACAGGTGTAGACCTTCCCATGAAATGCTTACTTACAAGCCCTTAACCAACACAGTTTTTTTGCTAAAATAAATAAAACAACAGCCCAGCTCCTATCAAGGCAGCGGGAGAGTAGGGAGGGGATTTGAGGGCATGTCTGGGCGCTGAAGGAGCTCAGTGTGAAAGCATCTGCCCAAATGGAGAACATAGTTTTCCCGACTCCACAGCTGCCTCCCAAGCTGCCAGAACAAAAGATTTAGAACCAATCTGAGTCAAATGAGCAAATACGGCCTTCTCCACCTTTTTACTGATGGAGACAGTTTTCTGCTGCTTGACTTGCTGAAGGAAGTATTTGAATGTAGTATCTTGTGTTTTGTCTAAATGTAACTCAGTCTTGTCGACAGCAAGCATGAATGAAATAAATCAAATCAGGAAGCACACCTTAGCTGGGTTGCTTTAAAAAAGAAATATGCCACACAAAAATATTGATCACTGAGGAACGCATAACAGTAGATGAGATCTCTGAGCAATTCATGAGTTAACATTATTATACAGAATTTATTTTGTATCACCAACAAACATGCATAGTTAGCTAAATTGATGAACATAAGCTGATACTCAATACAATTACCAGTCAATTTCGAGCATAAAGGCTTGAAATGCATTAACAGGAAAAAGTCATGTTATGGTTATTGTTCTCCATTGTGCATTGCTGAACGACAGGCTCTTTTTATGGATAAAGATATCATCCAGATGAATAACTTGTAGAATGGACTTTCTGAAAAACGATCCACTCTTGTAAGGGAGGGAAACGCCCTGCAATTTTCCTGGCTATATTTTATGCTAACTTGTTCCTCTATTCACCATTTAAAGGAAAAGTCCACTCAAAAACTTTATTTTGCCATTTGTTTCATTAGTCCATTGTTGACATAGTCCCAAAATGTTTTTCTTGTCAGCAATCAAGATATGCAACTTTCAAAATACAGAAATCATCCCAGTATTATGCATTTTGACATTTACATTTGGGACGATGTCAACAATGGACTAATGTAACAAATACCAAAATATAGTTTTGGGGTGGAATTTTCCTTTACGAGATGTTCCCATTGCCAGGAATGTTAGTAATGACTTGATAGAGCATGCTGGTTCTCATAAGACTGTGCAGTACAAGACAGAGTACTGTAAGGCTAAGCCAGGGCTGTTGTGTCACTGACTCTATAACCAGCAACACTAAGAGTAGACAGTCTGCCTGTATACATTACAGTACACAGGAACACTAAACATGACTTACAAGTAGAATGACCTGTTTACTTGCCGGTTGACCAATGTACTCCAAAGACCTGATTTGTTTCTTTGCTCCCTGTGAACTTCAAAGCTCCATTAAGACGTGCCTGTACGTTTCAAGCAAACACTTTCAGTATGCAGGTGTGTACTCTTGGAGCAGCACTGTTGCCATAGCAAGGTGGGGACCTACCTGAGCAAGCAGCTGATAAAACCAGAAACAGGCCAGAGGTGTGGTGGCCATGCCAATCAGTTAAAGATAGATATGACTGCTTTGCAACTCAGTAACGGCCTCTAGGTGTAAAATCTGACCTTCAAAACCATTCCAGGTCAGGTCATCCATTTGATTTGGCCATGCATTCATCTATTCTACCTCGTAAAGATAGTTATCTGAGAGACCTGTCTGTGTGGCCGTGTGGTTAAAGTCCAGGAAGAAGATAATGGACCCCAACAGATATATACAGTGCCTTCAGAAAGTATTCACACCCCTTGGCTTTTTCCACATTTTGTTGTGTTACAGCCTGAATTTAAAATGTCTTACATTGAGATTTTTGTTGTCAATCTTCTACACACAATAAACCATAATGTCAAAGTGGAATTATGTTTTATTAATTAAAAATGAAAAGCTTTCAAATCAAATCATGTCTTCATTCAATAAGTATTCAATCCCTTTGTTATGGCAAGCCTAAATACGTTTAGGAGTAAACATTTGCTTAACAAGTCACATAATAACTTTCATGGACTCTGTGTGCAATAATAGTGTGTAGCCCTTTCCTTCAGTCAAATGAACTAGGGGCCTCATGGGTGGAACATTGTTCATATTTTTCATAATTTCATTATTAATAAACATGATCATGTGTTTCTACTGTATGCCAAATGTTTTTTTTCTTCAGTCTTCTGTGATGTATATAAAGTGTAATATTGGGATGCAAACTCAAAACTGAATACATTTCAACTCTATATCTGGAATGCTGCAGGTGTCTTCTTATTTTAAGCCCATAGAGTGCCTTGCAAAATAATTCATCCCCCTTGGCATTTTTCCTATTTTGTTGAATTACAACCTGTAATTTAAATGGATTTTATTTGAATTTCATGTAATGGACATACACAAAATAGTCCAAATTGGTGAAATTAAATGAAAAAAATGACTTGTTTCAAAAATAAAATAAAAAGGGAAAAGTGATTCATGCATATGTATTCACCACCCCATATGTATTCACCACCCCATATGTATTCACCACCCCATATGTATTCACCCCGTTTGCTATGAAGCCCCGAAATAAGATCTGGTGCAACCAATTACCTTCAGAAGTCACATAATTAGTTAAATAAAGTTCACCTGTGTGCAATCTAAGTGTCACATGATCGGTCACATGATCTCAGTATTTATTTACCTGTTCTGACAGGCCCCCAGAGTCTGCAACACCACTAAGCAAAGGGCACCACCAAGCAAGCGGCACCATGAAAACCAAGGAGCTCTCCAAACAGGCCAGGGACAAAGTTGTGGAGAAGTACAGATCAGGGTTGGGTTATAAAAAAATATCTGAAACTTTGAACATCCCACGGAGCACCATTAAATCCATTACAAAAAAATGTAAAGAACATGTCACCACAACAAACCTGCCAAAACTCACAGACCAGGCAAGGTGGGCATTAATTAGAGAGGCAACAAGAGACCAGAGATAACCCTGAAGGAGCTGCAAAGCTCCACAGCGGAGATTTGAGTATCTGTCCATAGGACCACTTTAATCCGTACACTCCACAGAGCTGGGCTTTATGGAAGAGTGTCCAGAAAAAAGCCATTGCTTAAAGAAATAAATAAGCAAACACATTTGGTGTTCGCCAAACGGCATGTGGGAGAATCCCCAACCATATGGAAGAAAGTACTCAGGTCAGATGAGACTAGGCCATCAAGGAAAATGCTATGTCTGAAGCAAACCCAATAACTCTCATCACCCCGAGAACAACATCCCCACAGTGAAGCATGGTGGTGGCAGCATCATGCTGTGGGGATGTTTTTCATCGGCAGGGACTGGGAAACTGGTCATAATTGAAGGAATGATGGATGGCGCTAAATACAGGGAAATTCTTGAGGGAAACCTGTTTCAGTCTTCCAGAGATTTGAGACTTGGACGGAGGTTCACCTTCCAGCAGGACACTGACCCTTAAGCATACTGCAAAAGCAACACTTGAGTGGTTTAAGGGGAAACATTTAAATGTCTTGGAATGGCCTAGTCAAAGCCCAGACCTGAATCCAATTGAGAATCTGTGGTATGACTTAAAGATTGCTGTACACCAGCGGAACCCATCCAACTTGAAGGAGTTAGAGAAGATTTGCCTTGAAGAATGGGCAAAAATCCCAGTGGCTAGATGTGCCAGGCTTATAGAGACACACCCCAAGAGACTTGCAGCTGTAATTGCTGTATTGTATTGACTTGGGGGGGGGGGGGAATAGTTATGCACACTCAAGTTCAGTTTGCTTGTCTTTTTTCTTGTTTGTTCCACAATAAAAATATTTTGCATCTTCAAAGTTTATTTATTTTATTCCACCTTTATTTAACCAGGTAGGCTAGTTGAGAACAAATCTCATTTACAACTGCGACCTTGCCAAGATAAAGCAAAGCAGTTCGACACATACAACACAGAGTTACACATGGAACAAACATACAGTCAACAATACAGTAGAACAAGTCTATATACAGTGTGTGCAAATGAGGTAAGATAAGGGAGGTAAGGCAATAAATATGCCATGGTGGCAAAGTAATTACAATATACCAATTAAGCACTGGAGTGATAGATGTGCAGAAGATGAATGTGCAAGTAGAGATACTGGGGTGCAAAGGAGCAAGATAAATAAATAAATACATTATGGGGATGAGGTAGTTGGATGGGCTATTTACAGATGGGCTATGTACCATTGCAGTGATCTATGAGCTGCTCTGACAGCTGGTGCTTAAAGCTAGTGAGGGAGATATGAGTCTCCAGCTTCAGTGATTTTTGCAGTTCGTTCCTGTCATTGACAGCAGAGAACTGGAAGGAAAGGCGGCCAAAGCAGGAATTGGCTTTGGGGGTGACCAGTGAGATATACCTTCTGGAGTGTGTGCTACGGGTGGGTGCTTCTTTGGTGACCAGCGAGCTGAGATAAGGCGGGGCATTACCTAGCAGAGACTTATAGATGACCTGGAGCCAGTGGGTTTGGCGATGAGTATGAAGCGAGGGACAGCCAACGAGAGTGTACAGGTCGCAGTGGTGGGTAGTATATGGGGCTTTGGTGACAAAACAGGTGGCACTGTGATTGACTGCATCCAGTTTGTTGAGTAGAGTGTTGGAGGCTATTTTGTAGATGACATCGCTGAAGTCGAGGATCGGTAGGATGGTCAGTTTTACGAGGGTATGTTTGGCAGCATGAGTGAAGGATGCTTTGTTGAGAAATAGGAAGCCGGTTCTAGATTTAATTTTGGATTGGAGATGCTTAATGTGAGTCTGGAAGGAGAGTTTACAGTCTAGGTGCGTGCAGCATTCGGTTGAAGAGCATGCATTTCGTTTTACTTGCATTTCAGTGCAGTTGGAGGCCACGGAAGGAGAGTTGTATGGCATTTAAGCCCGTCTGGAGGTTAGTTAACACAGTGTCCAAAGAAGGGTCATATGTATACAGAATGGTGTCGTCTGCGTAGAGGTGGATCAGAGAATCACCAGCAGCAAGAGTGACATCATTGAGGTGGAAAGCATGGCCAGGTGGAAAGCATGGCCAGCCGTAGAAAAATACTTATTGAAATGCTCAATTTCCGGACAACAGGCCCTCCGATTTGACATACTGAACTCTGTCTGAGAAGTAGTTGGTGAGGCAGTCATTTGAGAAACCAAGGCTGTTGAGTCTGTGGTGATTGACAGGGTCGATGAATATGGCTGCACAGTGATGGCGGTTATGATATCGTTTAGGACCTTGAGCGTGACTGAGGTGCACCCATGACCAGCTCTGAAACCAGATTTCATAGCGGAGAAGGTACGGTGGGATTCGTAATGGTCGGTAATCTGTTTGTTAACTTGGCTTTCAAAGACCTTAGAAAGGCAGGGTATGATAGATATAGGTCTGTAGCAGTTTGGGTCTAGAGTGTCTCCCCCTTTGAAGAGGGGGGTGATCGCGGCAGCTTTCCAATCTTTGGGAATCTCAAACGAAACGAAAGAGAGGTTGAACAGGCTAGTAATAGGGGTTGCAACAATTTCGGCAGATCATTTTAGAAAGTGAGGGTCCAGATTGTCTAGCCCGGCTGATATGTAGGGGTCCAGATTTTGCAGCTCTTCAGAACATCAGCTATCTGGATTCGGGTGAAGGAGAAATGGTGGAGGCTTGGGCGAGTTGCTGTGGGGGTGCAGGGCAGTTGACTGGGGTAGGGGTAGCCAGGTAGAAAGCATGGCCAGCCGTAGAAAAATGCTTATTGAAATACTCAATTACAGTGGATTTAAATCGGTGGTGACAATGTTTCCTAGCCTCAGTGCAGTGGGCAGCTGGGAGGAGGTGCTCTTATTCTACATGGACTTTAGTGCCCCAGAACTTTTTTGAGTTTGTGCTACAGGATATACATTTCTGTTTGAAAAAAGCTAGCCTTAGCTTTCCTAACTGCCTGTGTATATTGGTTCCTAACTTCCCTGAAAAGTTGCATATCACGGGGGCTATTCGATGCTAATGCAGTACGCCACAGGATGTTTTTGTGCTGGTCAAGGGCAGTCAGGTCTGGAGTGAACCAAGGGCAATATCTGTTCCTGGTTCCATTTTTTTTGAATGGGGCATCCATATTTAAGATGGTGAGGAAGGCACTTTTAAAGAAAGAATAACCAGGCATCCTCTACTGACGGGATGAGGTCAATGTCCTTCCAGGATACCCGGGCCAGGTTGATTAGAAAGGCCTGCTCGCTGAAGTGTTTTAGGGAGCATTTGACAGTGATGAGGGGTGGTTGTTTGACTGCAGACCCATTACGGATGCAGGCAATGAGGCAGTGATCGCTGAGATATTGGTTGAAAACAGCAGAGGTGTATTTGGAGGGCAAGTTGGTTAGGATGATATCTATGAGGGTGCCCGTGTTTAGGGATTTGGGGTTGTACCTGGTAGTTTCATTGATAATTTGTGTGAGATTGAGGGCATCAAGCTTAGATTGTAGGATGGCTGGGGTGTTAACCATGTCCCAGTTTAAGGTCACCTAGCAGCACCAGCTCTGAAGATAGATGGGGGGCAATCAATTAAAATATGGTGTCCAGGGCACAGCTGGGGGATGAGGTGGTCTATAGCAAGCGACAACGGTGAGAGACTTGTACCTGGAAAGGTGGATTTTTAAAAGTAGAAGCTCAAATTGTTTAGGTACAGACCTGGATAGTAAGACAAAACTCTGCAGGCTAACTCCACCCCCTTTGGCAAGTTCCTATCTTGTCGGGAATGTTTTATAGTTCGGGATGGTAGGCATGTTGTGTAAATCAAATCATAAATGTCCTTGAGATGGATGCTATGTTTCAGTCTCTCGGTCCCAGCTTTGATGCACCTGTACTGACCTCGATTTCTGGATGGTAGCTGGGTGAAAAGGCAGTGGCTCGGGTGGTTGTTGTCCTTGATGATCTTTTTGGCCGTCCTGTGACATCGGGTGCTGTAGGTGTCGTGGAGGGCAGGTAGTTTGCCCCCGGTGATGCGTTGTGCAGACCGCAGCACCCTCTGGAGAGCCCTGCGGTTATGGGCGGGGCAGTTGCCGTACCTGGTAGTGATGCAGCCGGACAGGATGCTCTCAATTGTGCATATGTAGAAGTTTGTGAGGGTTTTATGTGGCAAGCCAAATTTCTTCAGCATCCTGAGGTTGAAGAGGCGCTCTTGCCCTTTCTTCACCACACTGTCTGTGTGGGTGGACCATTTCAGTCTGTCAGTGATGTGTACGCAGAGGAACTTAAAACTTTCCACCTTCTCCACTGCTGTCCCGCCGATATGAACAGGGGGTGATCCCTCTGCTGTTTCCTGAAGTCCAGGATCATCTCCTTTGTTTTGTTGACGTTGAGTGAGAGGTTGTTTTCCTGACACCACACTCCGAGTGCCCTCACCTCCTCCCTATTGGCTGTCTTGTCATTGTTGGTAATCAAGCCTACTACTGTTGTGTCGTCTGCAAACTTGCTGATTGAGATGGAGGTGTACATGGCCACGCAGTCATGGGTGAAAAGGGAGCACAGGAGGCGGTTGAGCACGCACCCTTGTGGGGACCCAGTGTTGAGGATCAGCGAAGTGGAGATGTTGTTTCCTACCTTCACCACCTGGGGGCGGCCAATCAGGAAGTCCAGGACCCAATTGCACAGGGCGGGGTTGAGACCCAGGCCCTCAAGCTTAATGATGAGCTTGGAGGGTACTATGGTGTTGAATGCTGAGCTGTAGTCAGCATTCTTACATAGGTATTACTCTTGTCCAAGTGCGATAGGGAAGTGTGCAGTGTGATGGGGATTGCATTGTCTGTGGACCTATTGGGGTGGTACAAGATGACGCCGAAGTAGAAGTCCGCCCCTTCCGTTCGACAAATCTGACCACGACTCCATTTTGCACCTCCCTTCCTATAGGCAGAAACTCAAACAGGATGTTCCCGTGACAAGGACTATTCAATGCTGGTCTGACCAATCAGAATCCTCTCTTCAAGATTGTTTTGGTCACGCGGACTGGGACATGTTCCGGGTAGCCTTAGATAATAATATTGATTTATATGCTATTTCAGTGAGTGAATTTATAAGGAAGTGCTGTACCCACCGTGACTGTTAGAACTTAACCTAACCAGAAACCATGTATAGATGGCGGCATTCGTGCAAAACTGAAAGCGCGACCCACCGCATTTAACCATGGAAAGTTGACTGGGAATATGGCCGAATACAAACAGTGTTGTTATTCCCTCCACAAGGCAATCAAACAAGCGAAATGTTAGTATAGAGACAAAGTGGAGTCACAATTCAACGGCTCAGACACAACACATATGTGGCAGAGTCTAAAGAAAATCTGCCACGTCAGGGACACTGACGTCTTGCTTCCAGACAAACTAAAGACCAAGCGTCACATCTGGAGGAAACCTGGCACCATTCCTACAGTGAAGCATGGTGGTAGCAGAATCATGCTGTGGGGATGTTTGTCAGCGGTAGGAAATGAAAGACTAGTCAGGATCGAGGAAAATATGTACGGAGCAAAGTACAGAGAGATCCTTGATGAAAACCTGATCCAGAGCTCTCGGGACCTCAGACTGGGGCGATGGTTCACCTCCAACAGGACAACGACCCTAAGGACACAGCCAAGACAACGCAGGTGTGGCTTCGGGACAAGGCTCTGAATGTCCTTGAGTGGCCCAGCCAGAGCCCGGACTTAAACCTGATTGAACATCTCTGGAGAGACCTGAAAATAGCTGTGCAGCAACGCTCCCCATCCAACCTGACAGAGCTTGAGAGGATCTGCAGAAAATAATGGGAGAAACTCCCCAAATACAGGTGTACAAAGCTTGTAGCGTCATACCCAAGTAGACTCGAGGATGTAGTCTCTGCCAAAGGTGCTTCAACAAAGTACTGAGTAAAGGGTCTGAATACTTATGTAAATATAATATTTCATTTATTTTTTTATAAATGATCAAACATTTCTAAAAACCTGTTCTTGCTTTGTCATTATGGGGTATTGTGTGTAGATTGATGAGGGGAAAAACGATTTAATACATTTTTGGAAAAAAGCTGTAACATAACAAAATGTGGAAAAAGTCAAGGGGTCTGAACACTTTCCAAAGGCACTGTATATGCATTTCTGGCATTAAGAAATAAGTGCTACCTTGCTTTTAAATGTCTAGCCCGTGCCAGCTATAACAGTTGAGCAACCGTCGTCAGCGACTGCCAGAAGGGCAAACGAGGCACGGCCGGGGAAGCTGGCTGAGATGGGCCAGTCAACTGAACCGCTCCCTGCCAAGTCTCGTCTCAGTGATCACGCCGTCGCACGCTGGCCCACGGCATGGGCAGCAGATTCACCAGTCATAGAGATTCAGGGGGTCTTGCAACACAGAAACTCTGACACTATCACGTGTCCGCCGAAGTCGCACCCCCATCCAATTCCCCCTTGGTCATATTCCCCTTTACAGAGAGAGAAAGAGTTTGAGAATCACTCATCTCTATAACCTCGACACCAGTATCAAGGGTAGAGTATCAAGGACATCTAGCCAATTTTCTTGGGGTTACTTATAGATAGCTTTGTTACTAAAAATACCTAACTCGTAGCTGACACTATCATGATGAATCTCCTGATTGGATTTGGACAGTCACTGGATTCAACAGTCACTGCATTTGTTGGACACTCACTGGCCAAATATAGAAATATTGCAGATTTTTTTAAACTCGACTCTCGGGTTCATAATCGTTTACCGCAAATTGCTGACAGACCATGGTGAAATGTATCATAACCAGTCCATGGGAAGCCTACACAAATCTCAGAGGTAATGAGTGTGATTGCACCCCTTCACTGTATAGTTTCTGAAGACATTTACAGTGTCTTGCAAAATAATTCACCCCCTTTGGCGTTTTTCCTATTTTGGTGCATTACAACCTGTAATTTAAATAGATTTTTATTTGGATTTCATGTAATGGACATACACAAAATAGTCCAAATTGGTGAAGTGAAAAAAAAAAAGTGGTGCGTGCATATATATTCACCCCCTTTGCTATGAAGCCCCGAAATACGATCTGGTGCAACCAACTACCTTCAAAAGTCACATAATTTGTTAAATAAAAGTCCACCTGTGTGCAATCTAAGTGTCACATGATCTCAGTATATATACACACCTGTTCTGAAAGGCAACAGAGTCTGCAACACCGCTAAGCAAGCGGCACCATGAAGACCAAGGAGCTCTCCAAACAGGTCAGGGACAAAGTTGTGGAGAAGTACAGATCAGGGTTGGGTTATAAAGAAATATCTGAAACTTTGAACATGCCACTGAGCGCCATTACATCCCTTATTAAAGAATGGAAAGAATATGGCACCACAACAAACCTGCCAAGAAAGGGCCTCCCACCAAAACTCAGACCAGGCAAGGAGGGCATTCATCAGAGAGGCAACAAGAGACCAAAGATAACCCTGAAGGAGCTGCGTAGCTCCACAGCGGAGATTGGAGTATCTGTCCATAGGACCACTCCACAGAGCTGGGCTTTACGGAAGAGTGGCCAGAAAAAAGCCACTGCTTTAAGAACAAAATAAGCAAACACATTTGGTGTTCATCAAAAGGCATGTGGGAGAATCCCCAAATACCATCAGCAGGGACTGGGAAACTGGTCATAATTGAAGGAATGATGGATGGTGTTAAATACAGGGATATTCTTGAGGGAAACCTGTTTCAGTCTTCCAGAGATTTGAGACTGGGATGTAGGTTCACCTTCCAGCAGGACAATGACACTAAGCATACTGCAAAAGCAACCCTTGAGTGGTTTAAGGGGAAACATTTAAATGTCTTGGAACGGCCTAGTCAAAGACCTCAATCCAATTGAGAATCTGTGGTATGACTTAAAGATTGCTGTACACCAGCGGATCCCATCCAACTTGAAGGAGCTGGAGCAGTTTTCTCTGGAAGAATGGGCAAAAATCCCAGTGGCTAGATGTGCCAAGCTTATAGAGACATACCACAAGATACTAAAAGGTGCCTCTACAAAGTATTGACTTTGGGGGGGTGAATAGTTCTGCACGCTCAAGTTTTCAGTTTTGTTTCTTGTCTGTTTCACAATTAAGAATATTTTGCATGTTCAAAGTGCTAAGGATGTTGTGTAAATCAAATGATACAAACCCCCCAAAAATCCATTCTAATTCCAGGTTTGAAGGCAACAAAATAGGGAAAATGCCAAGGGGGTGAATACTTTCGCAAGCCATTGTAGGTGGTCCAAACGATCAGTGCGTAACAACGTGACTATCATTCCATTTAGGAAAATGTATTCACATATTTATGCTATTAAAAATCCTTTTCAATTCATTCATTGAATTTCAGTTCTCTTCCTGAATTGACTGAATAAGAAACTAACCCCATTTTGATTAATCCAGTCACGCGCCACAGATAAAGGTCAATGGATTAATCCAGTCAAGCTCCACAGATAAAGGTCAATGGAATAATCCAGTCACACTCCACAAATAAAGGTCAATGGATTAATCCAGTCACGCTCCACAGATAAAGGTCAATGGATTAATCCAGTCACACTCCACAAATAAAGGTCAATGGATTAATCCAGTCACACTCCACAGATAAAGGTCAATGGATTAATCCAGTCACACTCCACAAATAAAGGTCAATGGATTAATCCAGTCACGCTCCACAGATAAAGGTCAATGGATTAATCCAGTCACGCTCCACAGATAAAGGTCAAAATAATCTCTACATGAGCGATCAGTCCATTGATTATATAAATAAATGGTGCTAAACTTTGTCTCCCGCCCACAGACAACGTATCCTCTCTGATAGCCAACAGTTGTGGGGCGTAATGTGTAGAAATCCAATTTCCATTCATATCAAGAGTCTGACCAGCTGTCCCACAATTAGTGGTTAACCCAGTTCACTTGAGTGGGCTGAAAGATTGACCAATTTTGCTACAGCGATTTTGTTGTTTGGATATTTATCGGTTTACATTGAGAGCATCTACAAAAACGACTCAGGGACCCAGCCTTATACAACTGTGCTCTCGTAGGCATCCCCAAGTGCTTGGTGTTGGGTCAGAGCTGCCCTTGGAGCAGTGCTCTTTCACCCCTCCTGTCCCTCTCAGTCCTCCACTCTGCCATGTTTTAATCCCTGCTGTGCCTTTGAAAGAGAGAAAAAAAAGCTTTGTTAGCCTATTGGCTGCTGTTGGTGGAGCTGTTGCTAAGGGGAGGGGTTGAGAGAGTGATGACTGGTGGGAATGGGAGATGGCCATTTGAGGACGCTATAATTTGTGTTTGATATGCATGTCATGCATAGATTCAGATCTTATCTGTTGATTTTATAAATAATTGCAATTAATGGCTTAGTGTTAATTACTTTAATGACCCATATTTTCTTAAGAAAATTCTGAAAGTAATTGCTATTGATTTAGAGCTTGGAGAATGGTGTCCTGAATGATAAAACAGAGTCAAAAAGGTTATTGTGGATTTATGGTAAATTCCATGCTAATTTATTTCTTTATAGCTGCAAGCTACTTATTATTCAGATCTCTCTGCTCAATCAACCTAGATGCCCACAATGTGATGTGCAGGTTGAACAATTGCTGAATAGTGGCTTATGAGATAGCCTACTTGTTAAAGATTCAGCTATTAATTTAACTGTGGAACAAGAAAAACATACACTATATATTTTTAAAAAGTGTGTGAACACCCTGTCAAATGAGTGGATTCTGCTTTTTCAGCCACACCTGTTGCTGATAGGTGTATAAAATCGAGCACACAGCCATCCAATCTCCATAGACAAACATTGGCAGTAGACTGGCCTTACTGAAGAGGTCAGTTATCTTCAACGTGGCACCGTCCAAATTCTTACCTAGTCAACTGTAAGTGCTGTTACTAAGAAGTGGAAACATCTAGGAGCAACGGTTTGGTGGAGGATTAATGGTTCGGGCTAGGCCCTTTAGTTCCAGTGAAGGGAAATCTTAACACTACAATGACATTCTAGACAATGTGCTTCCAACTTTGCGGCAACAGTTTGGGGAAGGTCCTTCCGTTTCAGCATGACACAGCCCTGTGCACAAAGCGAGGGCCATACAGAAAAGGTTTGAGATCAGTGTGGAAGAACTTGACTGGCATGCAGAGCCCGGACCTCAACCCCATCGAACACATTTGGAACGCTGATTTCAAGCTAGGTCTAATTGCCCAACATCAGTGCCGACCTCACTACTGCACTTGTGGCTAAATGGAAGCAACTCCCGGCAGAAATGTTCCTACATCTAGTGGAAAGCCTTCCCAGAAGTGGCAGCTGTTATATCAAAACTCTATTAATGCCAATGATTTTGGAATGATGTTCAACAAGCAGGTGTCCACATACTGGTCGGTCTTTTAGTGTATACCAAAGTTAATGAACTCATTAAAGCGGTTGTACCTTTGACTCAATGGCATACAAAAGCACTAAATCCATTATAAAGCTCAATGTCCTTAACCTGATCCACTTCAGCAGAAATGTTGCATCAGAAATCACTAAGGGATTAAACTACAAACTCAAAGCAAGAAATGGTACATTTTCCCCAGCTAAATATTACTAAAAGATTGGCACTTTATGCTGACTGTGAAGTTGTAAAAAATTTTTATACCCAAGGTATTTTCTAGTGCAAGTGCCAGGGCTCTTACCACTTTCATACTGTTAAGTCAATTCCAAAACTTGCCCAATCCTACTTTACACCCACAAGGAGCCTGTAGTGGATTTAAAGTGCATCATGCAATTGTACTGCGCAGACAAATCAGTGCTCATGTTATGTTGGAGCACGTCACCCTCACATTCCTACCAGGAATATGCAACAGAAAGTTCAAGTGAGATCACGCATTAAAACCTGTATAGATAAACATTGGCTGATATGAAAATGTTACACAGACCCTTGGCAATTAATCAATACACCAAGGTTTAAAGCTATTGCGACACAAATTTGAACAGGTGAAGTTTATTTTTTTTGTTATACTGCATTTCTGCCCAATATAAAAATTGAAATATCCAAGGACAATACATAACAATTAAGTGGTGTTACAGAAGTTTGACAAAGAAAAGTAGGTTGCCATTCAAACAATGTGTACCAAACAGTAGGGGGCATCTGAGCAGGACTTTGAGTTATAAAAATTCAAGGCACGCCATGTTTCATGAGCAATACGATGAATAAACTTTTCATATTTTAAATAAAGGCGCTTAAACAAGCACAGACAAGTGTCGTTTAAATTAAGGAGGGACAGAACAACCAGCATTCCAAATACTCCTAGTCAAACCTTGAGACAGTTAAAGACATCCAGTTCCACTGACATACATGTGAATCCAAACTAATGTTTGGATTTGAAATGACTATGGGAAGTTTGTACATCTACCAGAGCCATGTGTCAACTAGACTCCAAATACAATATCTGAAAACTAACAGCCAATAATCATAAAAATGTCAACCTGATGAACTTACAGTCAACTGTATACAGAATCAGATATGACCTTACACAGTCAGGAACATATGCAAGTGTCAGATTGGTATACATTTATGATTAGTGGAGGTTTGGGAAGCAAGTGACAGAGTGGGGGTGGATTGTTACTACTCAAGACAGGAGTCAAAGAAATCATAAGGTAGTTGCTCTGGTCAGTCCACCATCCTGTTGCACTAGGGGCAAGAGGTCTTCCATGACACCACGGTTTGAGTCACGCAGACCAGGTTCAGGCAGATGTGACCCTATCTCATGAAGTTACCACCTCCAATTTCCCTCTTGTAGCGGTTGGTGAGGTGGTCTGCTTGCACTGTGAGTTGAGACAGGACACCAAACAGTCCCCTGAGGTGGTAGTGGAACTGGCCCTCCAGATCTGAGCTCTCGTCGGCAGGGAGCCCCCTGGTTATCGGCTGCTGCTCCTCTTGCTTGACTGCCATTTCCAGGAAGCTGGCCCCACCGCTCATCTCCCTCTTCAGCAGGCCCCACTCCATGTCATTCTTTATGGACTTGAGGAGGAGGTAGTGCTCATACATGTCCCTCTGCTTGTTAGGGTAGGACGGCTCATTGTTGTTCTCCACCACCTCAACCTGCTGGCTCTCCTGTTCCTCCAGGGGCACATCCCTCAACAGGCTGGGCACCATGATAGTTTCATCCATGTTGTTGGTGGCAGCAATGAAGCGGTGCATCACATTGATGAGGGAGTTCTTGTTGCTGGCTGGGTCACTGCTAATTTGCATCATTGCAGAGGTTTAGGGTAGACTTGGGTTTGCAGTTAACAGGTGGAGTAAGGCAGTGTTTCTTGATGTTAAGGCCAACTGAGGAACCAAATGCCACTATGGGAATAGAAACCATGAGAAAAAGGTAGAAAGAAAGTTGCATCCTAGCATGAAAACCTGACGTTAAATTGCAGAAATTAGTTTTTGATCAGTAAAGTTTCCTCACGAAGGCCAAATATAAATATTTTTACTTTACCGGTTGTCCGTGTGGTCTGTCCTTTTGAAGGGTAGGAATGTGACGAGGGCCACAGGAAAGTAGACTTACATCGACTTCTCAAAGCACCGTTAACAGTAGTGCGTACAGATTTGTCACCCGAAGAATACGCACAAGATGGAATATATGCACGAGAAGAATGCATACTTGCAGAGCGTGTGCTTCAGTACTGCGCAGGCTTTAGGTGATAAGTCTGAACGCACTACCAGCGCTTTGTAAAGTTGATGTAGCCCAATTTTACTTTCCTGTGGATACAGTCTCACATTACTCCATGCAAAAGGACCAACCGGTAAAGAGTTATTACATTTAATCGACATTCTGGCTCGTAGAGGTTCCGAGAGGATTTTCCAAACACATTTGCGGCATTAATCCAGATGTATCGGTGTCTTGTCAAATTGCGTCCTAGAGCTAAAACAAAAAGGCCTTTGGGCAGAAAACAGACGATTAAAACAGGCAGGCATCCGCCTACCGAGAACGCACTTAAATGCACGGCGCAGGGTAATTTCAGCTGGTCGAACAGGAGATAACTGTTAACTAGACGACATGGGTTAATGGCGTAATGAACATAATGAAGAGACACTTCATAAATAGCTTTAACCTGACTACCGCATCCTAGAGTAGGCTATGGCGTAGGCTGCTAAAGATACAGAACATAATGTCTGCACTAGATACATAGTTAGATATGGCTCTGGTCAGCACTAAAACGAAGCAAGGTGGCCTACGCTATCGAAAGCACTTTGTTCCTGCAATGTAACTAACCAGCAAAGCATCATATAGCACTTCCTGTAAACGCTTGACTAGCATCCATTTTGCAAAAGTGAAACAAATAGTCTGTCTAAAACCAAAATACCGACCTGAGCAAATGTTTTCTTGATGGTGCGTTGGTCAATTCCAGTACTTGCTCAGGCTCCACCAGCCTGGAAGAAAGGTATAAACTTCCTCGGTTGTAGAGCTGACAGACTAGGGCCTTTATAGTGTGGGGCGCCGGCTAGAAAAAAACACGATATTTTCCCCTTCACATCAATGGTGCAATAGGATAGTAATTGAGGAAATGGGGCGTTAACTTTAGGTGATTGGCTGTGAAAAAAACCAATCAGAGACCACATATTATTTCCTGAGCATGTTTGCAACTAACCTAACGTAGCAGGCGTAAAGTAAACTGCAACTGTCGTCAGCAACAGACGCCCAGTAACGTTGTTACCATAGACATCCTACCTTGGGATTACTTTATCTAAGGATCAACCGGAAAGATGCTCTTTACATTTTTATACCTATTATTGAAAAAAACTAAAAGAAGTTGAACCATTGGTTGCAGAGGGATTTATCCTTGAAAGGTCGCGTATTGCTTTCTAAAGCTGAAGGCATCTCCAGACTTACTTATGCAGCCCAGTCCCTATATCTCGACAACAAAATAGGTCAAGTGGTTGACCAGGTGCTTTTCAACTTCATCTGGAAAAATCGTACACATTATATTAGGAAATCTGTCGTTATGAACTCATATGAATATGGTGGACTCCATTTAAAAAACTTTTTTTTTGATTTTCCTACTTTGAATAATACTTTTAAGATAAATTGGGCTAAACATTTTTTAAAGAATCCTACTTCAATTTGGAATTTCATCCCTCGTTATATCTTCTCCCGTTTTGGTGGCCTCAATTTGATGTTACTTTGTAACTATAGCATTGATAAGATTCCTGCAAAATGATCTGCTTTTCACAGACAAGTATTCTTAGCGTGGTCGTTAATATATAAACATAACTTTCCCCCGCATAGGTATTTCATTTGGAACAATAAGGATATTTTATATAGAAACAAGTCTTTATTTTTTAAGAACTGGTTCAATAATCATATCCTACTGGTGAGTCAACCTTTTAATGCAGAAGGATTGTTACTCAATTATGAGGAATTTTTATCTTTACAATATCCCTGTCACACTTAGAGAGTTCGCCATAGTCTGATGCTATTCCATCTGGAACTCTCATGTTATTTAGAGGTGTAGCCAGACCTCACCTTCTTGACCTACCCTCACTTAATCCAGTTGACTCTCCAATAGGGAAACTGTGTTTCCCCTTGCTCCCTCAGAAAAACAGGTCTATATGTGCTTTATTTCAAAGGGATATTGTATCCATTCCTTAAGTCACAAATTACTGGAATACATTGGTCACTAATATCTGTTGGGAAAAAGTCTGGTTATTACCACACAAATACTTGCTTGTTAAGAAGGTCAAAGAGGTCTCTTTCAAAATGATCCATAAGTATTACCCTGTGAATCATTACCTGAAGAAACTTAAAAAATACATTAACATTGATTGTACTTTTTGTGTTGAGCATCCATAAACAGTTTCACATTTATTTTGGCATTGTCTACATGTAAAATAATTATGGAGAGATATTCACAGTTTTATAATTGTTAATATTCTTGATGACTTTTGTTTTTTATTGGTCGAATGTGCTGCTCGGTTTCCTTAACCATAATAAAGATAAAGAAAAACAATTTTACCTTATAAATCTAACTGTGCTAATGGCCAAATGTCATATTCATAAATGTAAATTGACAAATAAAAAAACACGCTACTGTGTTTTCGATAAGGAATTCGAGCAGTACATTAAGACCATTATACATTCTTCTAATAAGAAAGCTGTTAAAACAATCAATATGTGTGCATCTTTTAAGGTCTTTGTATAATCTGTCATTTGTTCTACCCCCTAGCATATGTTATCATTGTCTGTTTGTATACTTCTTACGTATACTGATTTTTCTCCAATAATAAAAAATAATATAAAATTTTAAAAATACCATAGACATCCTATACAAATATGTTAGATCAACAAAAAAAAATCAATAACAAAAAAAATATATATATATTTTTTCTATAAAATTATTATAGGGGATATGGCATGAACCCTTAACGTTTTGAAATGGGGTCAAAATGGCAGCCATATTGGTCAGGGAGGAATCCAAACCAGTCTAATTGGAATGAATGACAGTAGAGGCATAATCCTGATTTTACTTATACAAGAAAATAGAAGGCATGTATATCAGAAATTGTTTAATACAGTGGTCACCAACCTTTTGAGTTAAGATCACATTCTGAGTCAAAATGTAAGACTAAATCTACCGCTCAGATTTTTTTTTAAATGACTCAGAGCATTTTGAAATTATATTTAGTAGTTATATGATCACACTGTAATATATAATTTGTTGTATTACTTGTGAGGCACAGCTAAGTGAGCATAATCATTTGCGTCTTTTCTTTTTACAGGACTGATGGCCTGCATCTGATGGACAGTCTGAGGGGAGGGAGGGAGCAGTGGTGAGGCTGCCTCTCACCCGCCTCAGTGTCCCTCCATCCTCCTTACCTGCGCTAAAAAAAGGGGACACAGTCTTCCAATTGATGGCGAAACTCAAGTTGCACTGCATTATTTCTGTTTCATGCACCAATTCATGATGTTACTCCTATGACCAGAGAAAGTGAAATATTCCTTGAAATTAAAAAAGACAAGTCACTAATACTTTGCTATACTCATTCATTGCAGCTTGCGTTTATTTATTATTTATTTTTGTTTCACCTTGATTTTACCAGGTAGGCCAGTTGAGAACAAGTTCTCATTTACAACTGCGACCTGGCCAAGATTAAGCAAAGCAGTGCGACAAAAACAACAACACAGGCAATAAATAGGCCATAGAGGCGAAATAATTACAATTTAACATTAATACTGGAGTGATAGATCTGTGCAGAAGATGATGTGCAATTAGAGATACTGGGGTGCAAAAGATCGAGAGGGTAAGTAATAATATGGGGATGAGGTATTTCGATGTGCTATTTGCAGATTGACTGTGTACATTGTTTGGTAAGCAGCTGATGCTTAAAGTTAGAGAGGGAGATATAAGACTCCAGCTTCAGTGATTTTTGCAATTCATTCCAGTCATTGGCAGCAGAGAACTGGAAGGAAAGGTGGCCAGAGGAAGTGTTGGCTTTGGGGATGACCAGTGCAATATACCTGCTGGAGCGCATGCTACGGGTGGGTGTTGCTATGGTGACCAGTGAGCTGAGATAAGGCAGGGCATTACCTAGAAAAGACTTATAGATGACCTGGAGCCATTGGGTTTGGCGACGGATATGTAGTGAGGGCCCGCCAACGAGAGCATACAGGTCACATTGGTGGGTAGTATATGGGGCTTTGGTGACAAAACGGATGGCACTGTGATAGACTACATCCAGTTTGCTGAGTAGAGTGTTGGGGGCTATTTTGTCAATTACATCGCCAAAGTCGAGGATAGGATAATCAGTTTTACGAGGGTATGTTTGGCAGCATGAGTGAAGGAGGATTTGTTGCAAAATAGGAAGCCGATTCTAGATTTATGTTTGGATTGGAGATGCTTAATGTGAGCCTGGAAGGAGAGTTTACAGTCTAACCAGACACCTAGGTATTTGTAGTTGTCCACATATTCTAGGTCAGAACCGTCCAGAGTAGTGATGCTAGTCGGGCGGGCAGGTGCGGGCAGCAATCGGTTGAAGAGCATGCACTTAGTTCTACTAGCATTTAATTAAAAGCAGTTGTAGGCCACGGAAGGAGTGTTGTATGGCGTTGAAGCTCGTTTGGAGGTTTCTTAGCACAGTGTCCAAAGAAGGGCCAGATGTATACAGAATGGTGTTGTCTGCGTAGAGGTGGATCAGAGAATCACCAGCTGTAACGATCGTCTGTGGTGGAAGAAGGTGAGGACCAAAGCGCAGCGTGGTAAGTGTTCATATTTTTTGTAAAATAACTGAACACTGGACAAAACAATAAACGACAAACGAACAGTCCCGTAAGGTGAATGGAAAAAACACTAAACAGGAAATAATCACCCACAAAACACAGGTGAGAAAAGGCTACTTAAGTATGATTTTCAATCAGAGACAATGAACGACACCTGCCTCTGATTGAGAACCATACCAGGCCAAACACAAAACCACAACATAGAAAAAAGAACAGACTACCCATCCCAACTCACAAAGACATAACAAAGGAACTAAGGTCAGAACGTGACACCAGCAGCAAGAGTGACATTGATATATACAGTGCTGGTTGTAGCGTGTGGAAGTAGGGAGAACTCACATTTTATGGCTTAAAAAATGTGTTGAACAAAGTGTTTACAGTGCTGAATAACAACTTAAACATGAACTTACACATAAAACAGCAGCTCTTTGCTGTATCCGTGGAGTCTTCCTCGTCATGGTTTTAAAAGTTTTGAAATCTCACAGTATCAACTTTGCTGTGCGTTCAAGGTAGGCCTATAGGGGCAATTGATTTGTTCTCTGGGCCTGCTGGGTAGGTGGAGTTATTCCTTCAGACACATGAAATGGTTAAAAATGGGAACACTTTGTCTTTCCGGCACTAGGGCTGCACCTACCACCAACAGCGCAAAATTAATTAAAAAAAATAGGAACGCAAGGCTTTATCGTTGTTTTTTTTACAGAAATGTTTGGTGATCGACTAGGAATGCCTTGGAGATTAGAGGTCAGCCGAATATGATTTTTCAACGCCGATACCGATTATTGGAGGACCAAAAAAACTCGATACCGATTAATCGGCCAATTTTTAAAATGTATTTGTAATAATGACAATTACAACAATACTGAATGAACACTTATTTTAACTTAATATAATACATCAATAAAATCAATTTAGCCTCATAAATAATGAAACATGATCAATTTGGTTTAAATAATGCAAAAACAAAGTGTTGGAGAAGAAAGTAAAAGTGCAATATGTGCCATGTAATAAAGCTGACATTTAAGTTCCTTGCTCAGAACATGAGAACATATGAAAGCTGGTGGTTCCTTTAACATGTGTCTTCAATATTCCCAGGTAAGAAGTTTTAGGTTATAGTTATTATAGGAATTACAGGACTATTTCTCTCTATACCATTTGTATTTCATATACCTTTGACAATTGGATGTTCTTATAGGCACTTTAGTATTGCCAGTGTAACAGTATAGCTTCTGTCCCTCTCCTCGCTCCTACCTGGGCTCGAACCAGGAACACATCGAAAACAGTCACCCTCGAAGCAGCGTTTGAACAACTACTCCAAGTCTCAGAGCGAGTGACGTTTGAAACGCTATTAGCGCGCACCCCGCTAACTAGCTGGCCATTTCACATCGGTTACACCAGCCTAATCTCGGGAGTTGATAGGCTTGAAGTCATAAACAGCACCATAGCTGCTGGCAAACGCAGGAAAGTACTGTTTGAATGAATGCTTACGAGCCTGCTGCTGCCTACCATCGCTCAGTCAGACTGCTCTATCAAATCATAGACTTAATTATAACATAATAACACAGAGAAATACGAGTCTTTGGTCATTAAAATGGTCGAATCCGCAAACTATCATTCAGAAAACAAAACGTTTATTCTTTCAGTGAAATACGGAACCGTTCCGTATTTTATCTAACGGATGGCATCCCTAAGTTTAAATATTGCTGTTACATTGTACAACCTACAATGTTATGTCATAATTATGGACAATTCTGGAAAATTAATTACGGCCTTTGTTAGGAATAAATGGACTTTACACAGTTTGCAATGAGCCAGGCGGCCCAAACTGCTGCATATACCCTGACTGCTTGCACAGAACGCAAGAGAAGTGACACAATTTCCCTAATTATAACTAGGCAAGTCAGTTAAGAACACATTCTTATTTTCAATGACGGCCTAGGAAAGGTGGGTTAACTGCCATGTTCAGGGGCAGAATGACAGATTTTTACCTTGTCAGCTCTGGGATTCGTTTTTGCAATCTTCCGGTTACTAGTCCAACACTCTAACCACCTGCCTTACATTGCACTCCACGAGGGACTACCTGTTACGTGAGGGCAGCAAGAAGCCAAGGTAAGTTGCTAGCTAGTATTAAACTTATCTTATAAAAAACAATCAATCTTAACATAATCACTAGTTAACTACACATGGTTGATGATATTACTAGTTTATCTAGGGTGTCCTGCGTTGCATATAATCGATGCGCCTACTTCGACAAACGGTGATGATTTAACAAGCACATTTGGAAAAAAGCACTGTCGTTGCACCAATGTACCTAACCATAAACATCAATGCCTTTCTTTAAAATCAATACAGAAGTATATATTTTTAAACCTGCATACTTAGTTAATAGTGCCTGCTAACATGAATTTCTTATAAAAAGGTGTAAAAAAATAATAATCGGCAAATCGGTGTCCAAAAATACAATTACCCATTGTTATGAAAACTTGAAACCGGCCATAATTAAATCGGTCATTCCCGATTAATCGGGTGACCTCTATTGGAGATAAAACATAAAATATTGTCATATAATTAAAAATGCAGTTTATACAAGTTTTATATACATTTTCCTAAAGAATTAATGACATGCTGTAGTATGGTGGACTGACTTGAAAAGTTACCTTGGCGACAACTGGATGCCTCGAATGATTAGGTTCTATTTTCTAAAGGCTCTGTGTGAGTCACATCTTTTTACAAACCACTAGTGCTAGGCTTTCCAATACTGTCATCTGCTGTTCAGTTGAACACATGCCACATCCAAGCTGCAAGGAAACTGGTCAATTCAAGCATAGATGTATAGTAGGGTAGAAATAAGTTTTTAAAAAGATTGAGCTTTGCATTTTATTAACATTAACATTTCATTGATTTAAACATGATATTTGTCCATTTTTAAATTTCCAGACAGAGTAGCCATTTTTGTATAATATAAGGATATAATAACAAGAAGTGATTATTTATGAACAGTGATTAGTTCTGATACTGTAGTTAGGTATTCATAGCTGTGTTTAGTAAGAGATGAACATAAAACCATTGGTCAGGTTACATTTGCTTGATATTAAGTGGAGGGAGTTGGTTAGTACTTTATGCCATGTGGTTATATCTTTTGCTCCCCCTGTTTTCATTCTCCAAACTATTTATGAGGGTGTCGTTCACTCCCTTGTCCCCTCTACATCCTCTGAGGTCCTGTCCTGAGTTACTGAATGTCTATCGTTCTCATTCAGTTTCCTTCTCCTCCTTCTTCTTCCTCTACTTTAGGTTGAGAAGTTAAGCCCTGGAGAGGTGCATCCTCTTCTCGCACTTCTATTGGGTCTTTCCCCATTTCAGTAGCTCTATCACTGCTGTCTTTCCCTCTTTGTCCCCTCTTCCTCTTTCTATGGATTACAGGTATTACCAAAATAATGCCATGTAAAACGGCAAGTAGAAGGATTAATGTAACAGTTGCCACGACTCGTTGTATGTGATATCTCAACTCACACTCCTGCATGAGTTCATCTACAGATATTTCACCCTCATTGAGGACCAGCATAAGATGGCCACACTCATGACTGAAGTTGACCCAGTTTCGCAGCTCTATGTCAACAGTAGTGTCGCCGAGTCCATAAAATGTCAGAAACACTCCGTTAAGTAGATATGAACAGTCAACAGACTTCTCAGACAGAGAGCGCAGGTACACAATGTCCGTGGCATTATCTGTGGCACAGTTGTCTATGATCACTGAGCCATGGTGGGAAACCATCATGTAAATGTCACTTCCCTCTCCTCCAATCAAGTAATCTCCTCCCACAAGGGACACTAGAATGTCGTTGCCGTCAGAGCCTTTTAGTAGGGCAGGTTCGTAGCCAGACACCAAGATATCTGAGTAGATAGTGCCAATCACATTCTCAACATCCTTCAACACGTCTCCCTCAGCATCTGCCTGACGGCATTCTCCGCTCAGCAGGTTGACGTAAACGCCCTCACCCCTCTCATGATCCCCCTGGTACAGCACAGTGTCTCTCCCTGGGCCCCCGTCCACTAGATCAGCCCCTGGTCCGGGAACGAAGGTGTCAGAGCCTGAGCCGCCCATCATGGTGTCACTCCCTTCCTCTCCATAAAGAGTGTCATCTCCTATGTTCCCAATCAGGATGTCATTGCCCTGACCCCCCAGCAAGGTGTCATGGCCGGCCCCTCCATCCAGTGCATCATCCTTGATGCCACCGAAGAGTACGTTCTCCTGCTCATTACCTGTAATGTAATTGGAGTCATGGGGACAGCCCTGCACAGTGTGAACCAATGATAAATTTGATTGAGAACTCAGATCTATTTGGCATTCTCCCAGTTTTCCTTTCATTGTCACTTTGTAAGCTTCAATCCAAGGCTTTTGAAAGCTACGCGTTTTGTTTCCAACTGGAGATCTAACCCAAAAATGCACTCCATCAGAGCTCTGGAAGCTAAGGTGTTGGTGTTGTTGCCCTGAATTATAGTTGAGCACTCTGACCTGAATTTTATGCCCCTGTGTACCTGTGCTCACAAGTACATCATGCTTGTCAGACTGAACTGTGAGTTGATCACCACCAAGGAAATCCATCTCAAACAACACAGTATCCATTCTTTCATCCTCTGCAAAGTTTTCAATCATGATGTTGGTTCCATATCCAGTGTTCACTACGTAGGTATCCTCCCCATCTCCTCCCACCATGCTACCACCTCCAGTAAAAGGATCCAGCATGTTATTTTTGTCATTTCCTTCCATGCTGTCGAAACCAGATGAGCCATACATTTCCACCACTGAGGCAAAGTCGCTGTTATTCATCTTCATGATTTCTCCAGTCACCCTATTTCGGAAATCCACAGACTGAGGCAGCTTTAAGGAGCCATCGCAACTGCTGGCATTGGACTCCAGTTGAAATGTTATTCCATCAGCTGATTGGATGTGGAGGTGTTGAGAGTTCCTTGAGTGAAACCAGCCCTTCAATAGGACTTCCTGTGAGCCATTTATGGAGAGATAAATGTCTGGTCCATTACATTTACAATTGATTAAATCATATTTTTCTCTCAGGAAAAGTACATCAGTAGCCAGATCGGGTGAGTGGTTCTCAATGGTTTTCAAGCCTTGACCTGGAGTTACAACATACCAGTCCTCCCCTCCTCGCCCCTGAAGAAAGTCTGTTCCTCGCCCTGGCACAATTGTGTTGCGTTGTACGTTCCCTTTGATGATGTCATTGAAGGCTGAGCCTCGCACCTCTGTGACACTTTGGAAAGCCTCATCCTCCTGCAGATCCACATGTAGAGCAGCTGTGGACTTTCTGTAATCTAGATTCTGACTTATGAGGCATTTGCTCTTAAATGAGTCAATCTGCTCACAGGCTGCCTTGTTCTCAGAGATGCTGAAGGTGACCAGATCCTTTGTGATAACAAGCAAGTGCCTGTCCGCATCTGAACGGAACCAGTTCATTAAGGTCACATCAGAACTTTGATCAGCAAAAGGCATCAGTTTGAGATGGTTTCCATCCACTTTAACTTTGAATTCATGAAGGTTTGCCTCTATCACCAGTAGGTCTGTTTCATTGTCATTGGAGTGATTTTCAATGAATATCTTTGACAGTTTTTTCTCATAAACCATATATATGTCCTCTCCTTCTCCTCCCCTCACGTGGTCCTGACCCCCTCCACCGTCAATCAGATTCTTCTGTCTATTTCCTATTAGTATGTCATTGTAAGGAGACCCCATGATATTAGTAACGCTAAGGAGAAGTGGTTCGGAAGCGTTCACTGTCTGGCCGTGAGTTTTAGACATTCTATTGATACCTCTGGCAATCAGTTGGACAGAGGAAATCACTGTGGTGGAGATGTCGAACAGGACTCCGTCCTCTGACATCATGTTCATGTGGCGATATTCGTCCCCCAAAAACCAGTTCATAATCCTAATGTTATGGTTACCAAGATATCTTAAAACAATATCATTTCCTGACTTACTGACAGAAATCTGACTGTAGTTAACGCCAAGGAGTAGGACATCTGTTGATTTGAAAGGATCATAGTTATTAATAATCGTGTTTCCTCCATAGACAGGAATGATGAAAGTGTCTTTGCCGCCACACCCCTCCACATAGCTTTTTTGAGGTCCCAAATAGAACACGTCATCACCATTTTTTCCATAAAGCTTGTAGTAATAGCTCAACATGACTTCAATGTCATGGTCGTCATCTGCCTTCTGAACGGCAAAAAAATTATTTGCTTCATTGTTTCCCCAATATGTTCCAAATCTTGTGTCTGACAAAGCCTCATAACCAGAAACAACAGACATAGAGCCAACTTTTATGAATAGGAGTATTTTTATATCTATGTTTTTGTAAGTTAATCTATGTGATTCTCCAATGCCTAGAACAATGTCTTTAGTTCCATGTGTGTCAATAGTCCAACACTTTTTCCCCAAGTTTTCGTCACTGGATACAAAATAATCCATGCAGAAGTCAGATGGTCCCTGGTCTGAGAGACAAAAAGTGATACTCCCTCCATTCCAAGAATCCTCACCAGCTGTGAAATCAATGGCCTTTCTCCCGTCCTGTACCTCTGCAAAATAATAGTACTTTTGGGGGTCTGAAATTTGTTGAACAAGCCTTCGTCCCTCCTCAATCTCACGATAAGGAATGGTATAAAAAAAGCTTGCCACATCAAGGATAAAGTGTAAAAGTCCTTTCCCAAAGCCAACAAAGAATGCTCTTATTTTTGCCAAAACTCCAGCATTTGGTGGTAAATGAATAAGTTCAGTCTGAATATCAAGATATACATCATCAAAGATCATTCGTATGGTATTTAGTGCCAGGTTGATTGGCACAATTAATGGCGCAAGTTCTGGTTGACCGATTTCAAGAAAATCCAAGGCAACTATTGCAGCATCGAAGGTGGCATCAATATACCCCAGTGCATCTTTCCTCTTAAAGTCTTCCACAATATTGTAAATTCCAAAACCAATCCCTATGATTGGCATAACTACCAGGGCACGTTTCACCACAGGGCTTTTGATTAATGTTACCATGGCTCTCATTGCCTTGCGCTCTAAAACCTGAGGAACTTGTTTTCCAACTGCAGCCAAGGTCATTCCTGTGACTCCATGTACAGTCTGTAACGTGGCTATTGTACCATGTTCAATGTCTCCCTCTTCAAAAGCATGAACAGCTCCTTGCATCCCCAACATGAGTCCCACTGCTCCAATTGCCATCCCTGTGTGCTCTAGGTGCCTCGAGACCTGGTGAGAATGGGTCCCATCTGGAATCTCCAGGCCATGAACTGTCTCCATGTTTTTCCACATTTTCTCTGTGTATAGTTGTCCCTCTGGATGCAACTCCACCTTAAATTCAATTGTTTCCCGGAGATTCTTCTTCGATGTAAGCTGGCATCGAAATTGTCCATCCTCCAGCCTAATACTGCCTTCTTTGACATGTAGTCCCTCCGAGTCCAGCCTGTCACCAAATTCTCTCCTCAACTGATTGTGAATCTGTTCAGCAAACATAGCAGAGGACCTGGCGTAATATGAAGAGAGCTTGAGTGAATGCTCTACTTCTGAAGCGGAATGTAGATCTTTCAATGTCACAGAGCCATCATGGGACCCACCCAAAAGTCCAGTGACCTCATTTAGGGTTGATTGTTTGCCAATTTCATTTAAGAAATGACTATAATCCTTTATGAATGAACTTTTAGAAATCTCATTCACTAGCGCATACTCATTTGCAAGTTTGTAGATCTCATCGTCTACCTTGTTGTTATCCATTTTTTTCCATTTCCACCATTCTTCAAACACATTATTCTCTTTTTCTGTAAGGTCCATAAGATCCTTTTGTAATTCCTCTGGGATCTTACGTATTTTTTTACATTTGTTTTTTAATTTGCTAGAATCTATTTCTGAGGACGAACCGAAAAATCCTCGCCTACTTGGATCCACCCAAGAACCACCTGCTGCCATTGGATGATTCTCCATGAGGAAACTCAAACCTTTCTCTTTCACATTATTGTCTGTGCTGTGGGCCATATCTAAGGCCATCAGGACAAGAGGAAATGTACGGAAATTTCTGGAGGACTCTGATATTATTGATGCCAAGAAATATGTTCTGTACCATGCCTCCTTCATCATACCTTGTGAGCCTTTATTAATGTATTCCCCTTGAAGAGTTTCTTTCACAAAATTAGGATAACTTTCTTTGCCATCTCCTATATTTTCACGGATGGCTGGATAATGTTCTTTGCCAATCTGTTCCTCAACACAACGTTTTATCTCATCTATTCTGTTTTGATTTCCCTTTTCATTGTTGTCAAGCTTTTTCCCCACTGGATACACATATAAAGATTGGGGGTTTATCTCATAAATCCAGTCATGTAACATCAGGTAGGTGGTCTTATCTTCTCCAAGCTTTGCATTGTGATGGATCACACTTAGGATATCCTCACCTGACTTCATTTCATAGCAGTTATCAAGAATACCTTTAATGACGTTGTTATCTTCAATCCATGTTTTCTCCTTTATTGTATTTCTTCGGTTTCCCATTTGCCTCACAATATTGCATATCCGAAACTCTTCATTATCCAAATTTGTCTGTAACTTTTTTGAATTTTTATCACTTTTCATTGGTTCAAAAATTGCCCAGGTTAAGGCTTCAAGTTCATCAGTATATTTTCTACGTGCATAAGATTCAACAAATCTCTTTGGATTGTCTGGCCATGTGTCTCTGTATTTTTTTAAACGTTCTTGAACAGAAGTTTTCCCTAGAAAGTTTCTCTCATTTGAAAAAATCCCTTCCCCCCTGTTGCTGAACTGTTCTCTAGTGACGATATTTCCATCTCTGTCTAACATTGCCACCACTTTCTTGCTGTCATCCTTATGTTTTGTTTCCAATCCAGTGGGGGTTATTTCTACAGTTATCTTCTCCCCAGAGTGGCTGACTTGGAGCAAAGAACTCCTTAGGTGTAGTTCTGTCTCAATAGACCTGGTGTGGAGCTCTTTTAACAGGGTGTTCTTGAAGGCTTCATCAGACCCAACTTCACAGGCCACCACACTTGTGGTTTTAATATGGTCACTAGACCTGGCAGTACGTCCAATGATGTCAGCCACGTCTTCGGCTTTGTACCCTCCAACCCTCATCTCTCCTTCGCTGTCTCTGCTCCCATGGCCTACAAGGACCAGTCTGCTCTCTTCTGACAGTGGCACCGGGTCGCCTTTGATCAGTTTAGGCTGTTGGTTTTCCAGGATGTACACAGAGGTCACAGTGGGATGTTTCTCATATAGAAATTTAGCAGCTTCCCGAACAATGGGGTTATCTTCCAGTATTAGGATGTGCTGTTTATCATACTGTGTGGTGTGATCAATGGGTCTCTTTGGAGCATGGTACTCAGCTGCAGTGTCAGTGTGATCTATGATTTGAAAGATGAGAAGATCTCCCGGGCTGGTAGTTTCCAATACAGCATTATTGTCATGATACTTAAAAACCCTCATGAAGTCATTATGAAATGAAGAAGTGGTATTGATGTCAAGGGAGAAAACGGATGCTGATCTCAATGATGGTGTCAACATTAGATTTGCTAGTGAGGAACCAGAGTAACCGGACAGAGTATGTCCATCCTCTGAGGCAGTACCAAATATCTTCACAACTGTGCCACTGTTAACGGTTGGGAGACATGAATCATTGTACATACAAGCATCACTGACCATTACTGAATAATGAGGATCTATGCTGTACTCCTGTTCTACTCGCTGACGAGTCCACTCTTCGTTGTCCATTATAAGGAGAAGTTTGTTGCTGTAGGTGTAAGACATTTCAGAAGCAGACAGCAGCAAATCTTGGATCTTTTGTCTATCAATTTCTTCCAGAAAACTTTCAAAATCCTGAGGGGAAAAAAAAACAATTAAAAAAACAGATTGAATCTGGGATTCGAAAGATTTAACCACTCTAAAATGCATAGACAGAGCAAGGACTGACCATCCATGGATGCGAAGGCTGACCCTCCATGAGATAAAAATGTGTGTTTTAACCATTTTTTAAAACTACAGTGGGGTCCGAAATGATTGACACCATTGATAGGTAGCCTAGCGGTTAAGAGTGTTGGGCCAGTAACCAAAAGGTTGCTGGTTTGAATCCCTGAGCCAAGTAGGTGAAAAATCTGTGCCTTGAGCACGGCACTTAACCCTAATTGCTCCTGTAGGTCGCTGTGGGTAAGAGTGTCTACTAAAATATAAAATGTATAAAGATGAGCAATAATGACTGTACTCAAATACTGAGCTATATTGTACGCCCAAAAGTAATACTTGTTTTTCTCAAAAAGGTAGGCATCAAAATGTTTGCCACCCCGAAAGATTTTTATGAATAAAGTAGTAAAAAGTTTAGTATTTGGTCCCATATTCCTAGCATGCAATGACTTCATCAAGCTTGTGAAACTTGTTGGAAGCATTTGATATTCGTTTTGGTTGTTTCAGATTATTTTGTGCCCAATATAAATTAATGTAAGTAATGTATTGTGTCATTTTGGAGTCACTTTTATTGTAAATAAGAAGTGAATATGTTTCTGAACACTTCTACATTCATGTGGATGCTACCATGATTACGGATCATCCTGAATGAATCATGAACAATGATGAATGAGAAAGTTACAGAGGGTTGAAGATCATACCCCCATGACATGCTAACCTCCCACCATTACCTATAACAAGGAGGTTAGCATGGTGAGAGGTTAGCATGTCATGGGGGTATGATCTTCAACCCTCTGTAACTTTCTCATTCATCATTGTTCATGATTCAATCAGGATGATCAGTTTTTGCTTAATTTCGGACACTATGGTTTACAATTGCATTGTTTACAAACAATGGAGTACAGCCAGGCTGAACAAGATTATATTTTGGGTTCTGTTGGGCTACAACAGTTGAACTAAAATGTATTTTGATTTGTTTAACACTTTTTTTGGTTACTACATGATTCCACGTGTGTTATTTCATAGTTTTGACGTCATAGGTGGCTCGTTTCAGCTAGTTGTATCTTGTTCTTGATACTATGTCTTGTTTTGTGGTGGCTTGACTGATTTCATGTCTATACTAATATGTCAAGAATGTGTTAGCTGGCTAATCAACAACTGTAACGATGTATTTAAGAGACTTCAAGTAATCATTGTGCAAATGTAATCATGTTTTCAGTAAACATTTGCAGACTAAATATAGTTTAAAAATCAACTGACATACACTCCTGAGGTGTTGAACTGTCACACCCACTGTGGTTATTATTTTACCCTTCTGGTCATCTGTGAACATTTGAATGTCTTGAAGAACAATCTGACCGAAATGGCCATGTAACTTTTAGGGTGGGGGGCCCCCTGAAGGTAGGTGCCAAAAAGAGTAGAACCATCTCTCCCACTTTTACTCTATGATTTGACGATTAGATGTTCAATGTTTCTTTTGAAAAAAAATATTTTAATAGGAATAGTTTCACCATATCAAAAGGAGAGCTCTGTTCATGTATCAGGGTTGACCTTAAAATGAGGGACAGACGTAAATTAATCAGTATCACGTGAAATAAATAATAAACTTCAGAAATAACTTTGCCAAAGTTACAAACTAATTTAGGGCTTTACAATGATGATGAAAACGTGGATACATTTTTGGGTTAAGGGTGTTAAGCCAAATCAAATCAGGTGTTGACCTTACCGTGAAATGCTTACTTACAAGCCCTTAACCAGCAATGAAGTTCAAGAAAGACTACAAGTAAGTTGGTCCACAATTGTGTAATTGTCTTGTATTTTTCAGAAGCATCCAGCTGCAGATGGAGTATGCTGAGGTCTGCGAATGTCTCAGATGGTATTTTTGCATCTCAGTTGGTATTTGCCTGTTAGATTTGCGGGTTTCTGTGATGTACTTCTGAATGTTATTGCTGAACAAATGAGTTAGCTAGCATGCTCTAAATGTAATGGTCGCATTAGCTCACTGCTAATACATAATTGATGTTACAGATTCATGCTATCTACACCATCAACAACATCTATCCTTGCACATCTAATTTGCTGTCTCCTATCTACAGTGCCTCCGGAAAGGATTCAGACCCCTTGACTTGTTCAACCTTTTGTTACGTTACAGCCTTATTCTAAAATGGATTAAATTCTTGTTTTTTTCAACAATCTACACACAATACCCCATAATGACAAAGGCAAAACAGGTTTTTAGAAATGTTAGTTAATTTATTTCAAATAAAAAATAGAAATATCACATTTTTAGACCCTTTACTCAGTACTTTGTTGAAGCATCTTTGGCAGCGATTACAGCATTGAGTCTTCTTTGGTATGGCACTACAAGCTTGGCACACCTTTCTTTTGGGAAGTTTCTCCCATTCTTCCCTGCAGATCCTCTCAAGCTCTGTGAGGTTAGATGGGGAGCGTTGCTGCACAAGTATTTTCAGATCTCTCCAGAGATGTTTGATCGGGTTCAAGTTCGGGCTCTGGCTGGGCCGCTCAAGGACTTGACTGTGTTCTTGGGGACCTTCAATGCTGCAGACATTTTTTGGTACCCTTCCCCAGATCTGCCTTTACACAATCCTGTCTCGGAGCTCTACGGACAATTTCTTTGACCTCATGGCTTGGTTTTTGCTCTGACATGCACTGTCAACTGTGGGACCTTGTATAGACAGGTGTGTGCCTTTTCAAATCATGTCCAATCAATTGAGTTTACCACAGGTGGACTCCAATCAAGTTGTAGAAACATCTCAAGGATGATCAGTGTCAACAGGATGCAACTGAGCTCAATTTCAAGTCTCATAGCAAAGGGTCTGAATACGTATGGAAATACGTTATTTCAGTTTTTTTTATTTTATTAATTTGCATAAATGTATAATAACCTGTTTTTGCTTTGTGATTATAGGGTATTGTGTGTAGATTGCTGAGGATTTGTATTTATTTAATCCATTTTAGAATTAGCTGTAAAATAACAAAATGTAGAAAAGGTCAAGGGGTCTGAATACTTTCCGAAAGGCACTATATTATCATGTTCTTGTATTTTGTCATTGTTGTCATTGTTTATGTCCTACGCCAGGACATGGAAATCGATTATATCGTAGTCCATGTGGGTTTTAATGGCATTATGAAGGGCAGCTCTGTACACTAATGAAATACCCATTACCCTCTCTGAATCGTGGCATTGAACACTTTAGTGGGATTATTTTTCTTCACAACTGGAAAGTGATTATTGTTGACAATTTCTACACCTTTTGGAAACAAAACACGTTTCATAAGGAGGATGGGATCCACCCGAATAATTTGAGTTCCTGGATCCTTTCACAGCATTATATGGCTGTGTTGAGACAATGACTTATCAATGACCCAAGCCCAGCTCAGTTAATCTCTACCATTGTGTCGCTGAGTTGTCATAATGCTTCAGCAAATGTACATTAAACCTTGTTAGACACAATGTAAGTAGACTAATTTATGTCCCTCTAACTGCCGTGAATGCTTCTGCTGATCCTACAGCTATTGTATACAGGTATCATGTGCCTATGAACCAGAGTTATACTGTTAGCAATGAGAAGGTGTGCACTAGCAGGAAATTCACTGTGTGCAGCTCACCCTGCACTAACATAAATAACATGAGCATTTCTACTTCTGCTAAGCTTCCAAGTAAAGTAATGAAAACAATCAAGCATTCCAGAAAGGTGCTAAAACAAAGCCCACGTTAACATATGTATTGTAAGAAACATGGTTCATGAAATTAATAATTTGCTATTAACAGATGACATTCATATTCTGATTATCTCTGAAACTCACATAGATAATACCTTTGATGATACAGTGGTAGCAAAACATTGTTATAACATCTACAGAAAAAAACAGAAATGCCTGCCCATTACTCTCAGGGTGAAACCCTGAAGTAAGGCTGATCAAGACCCCCAGACATTCCACGAATGCCTTCCAGACCCTAGAGGTGAACTGGGGAGGAGACGACAGGACTTAGAGAAACGATCCACAACGACCAGGATCGCGGTGTTACCCTGTGAGAGTGGAAGATCGGTCAGAAAATCCACCGACAGGTGTGACCAAGGCCATTGTGGAACAGGTAAGGAGTGTAGCTTACCTCTGGGCAGGTGCCTAGGAGCCTTACACTGGGCGCACACCGAACAGGAGGAAACATAACCCCTCACGTCCTTAGCCAAGGTAAGCCACCAGTACCTCCCGCTCAAACAGCGCACTGTCCGACCGATCCCAGGATGACCAGAGGAGGGTGACGTGTGGGCCCAATAGATCAAAAGGTCACAAACAGCAGACGGGACATACAGAATGGGAGTATGGGAGTGGGATCCATGGGCCGCTCCTCTGTGTCATACAGCCGAGACAATGCTTCTGCCTTCCCGTTCTGGGAGCCTGGTCTGTAGGAAAGGGTAAACACAAAACGGGTGAAAAACATGGCCCACCTTGCCTGGCGAGGGTTCAGTCTCCTCGCCGCCCGGATGTACTCCAGATTATGGTCGTCAGTCCAGATGAGAACAGGGTGTCTAGCCCCCTCAAGGCAATGTTTCCACGCCTTCAGTGCCTTGACGACAGCCAACAACTCCCGGTCCCCCACGTCATAGTTTCGCTCTGCCGGGCTGAGCTTCTTCGAGAAGAAGACACAAGGGTGGAGCTTCGGTGGCGTACCCGAGCGCTGTGAGAGCACAGCTCCTATCCCAGCCTCGGATGCATCCACCTCCACTATGAACGCCAAAGAGGGATCCGGATGGGCCAACACAGGAGCCGGGGTAAACAAAGCCCTCAGGTGACTGAAAGCCTTGTCCACCTCAGCTGTCCACTGCAAGCGCACCAGGCCCCCCTTCAGCAGTGAAGTAATGGGAGCCGCTACCTGACCAAAACCCCGGATAAACCTCCGGTAGTGGTTGGCAAACCCTAAGAATCGCTGAAGGAGAGAGTCGGCCAATTACGCACGGCTGAAATGCGGTCACTCTCCATCTCCACCCCTGAGGTGGAAATGCCATACCCTAGGAAGGAGACGGACTGCTGGAAGAACAGGCATTTCTCAGCCTCTACGTACAGGTCATGCTCCAACAGGCGACCAAGCACTCTGCGCACCAGGGACACATGCTTAGCATGTGCAGTGGAGTATATCAAAATGTCATCAATATACACCACTACACCCTGCCCGTGCAGGTCCCTGAAAATCTTGTCTACAAAGGCTTGGAACACTGATGCGCATTCATCAACCCATACGGCATGACGAGGTACTCATAGTGCCCTGAGGTGGTACTGAATGCCATCTTCCACTCGTCTTCCTCCCGGATACGCACCAGGTTGTAAGTGCTCCTGAGATCTAGTTTGGTGAAGAAGCGCGCCCCGTGCATTGACTCAATCACTGTGGCTATGAGAGGTAGCTGGTAACTATACTTCACAGTGATCTGGTTCAGACCCCGAGAGTCAATACACGGGCGCAGACCTCCCTCCTTCTTCTTCACAAAAAAGAAACTTGAGGACGCGGGTGAAGTGGAGGACCGAATGTACCCCTGACGCAGGGATTCGGAGACATGTGTTTCCATAGCCTCCATCTCCGCCTGTGAGAGGGGATACACGTGACTCCTGGGAAGTGCAGCGTCTACCAGGAGATTTATCGCACAATCGCCCTGTCGATGGGGTGGTAATTGAGTCGCCTTTTTAGAGAAGGTGAGAGCCAATCCGGCATATTCAGGAAGAATGCGCACGGTGGAGACCTGGTCTGTACTCTCCACTGTAGTAGCACCCCGAGCACTCTCGTGACCACCCCGTGAAAGCCCTCTGTGGCCAAGAAACAGTGGGGTTATGACAAGCTAACCAGGGTAGGCCTAGCACCATGGGAAACGCAGGATTGTCAATAAGGAAGAGACTAATTCTCTCCTTGTGACCCCCTTGCGTCACCATGCCCAGAGGAGCGGTGACCTCCCAAATCAACCCTGACCCTAATGGTCAACTATCTAATGCGTGAATGGGGAAGGGCACAGCCACGGGAACAATGGGGATCCCTAAACTATGGGCGAACGCTGTATCAACATTATTCTCAGGCGTGCCTGAATAGACGAGCGCCTTATGCTGGGAATGCGGAGAAAACTCAGGAAAGTGACATACACAAACATATATGCAACAGTGGGCTCTGGGTGAGAATGGTGCCGGCTCACCTGGGGTGACGCCAGAGCGCCTTGCCTGCTGCCTCGATACCTAGAGGAACCAACCCGGCACCGACCGGCAGTGTGACCTCTGCGGCCACAGATGGTGCACGAGCTGGAACCCCTCCGGTCTCCCTGCGCACTGCACTGCCTCTCCCAGCTCCATGGGTATCGGAGAGGGGGTGCGTGGGGATGGAACTAACAGACCCCGATCTGAACGTCCGCGGGTAGCCAGCAGGTTGTCCAGCCGGATGGACAGGTCCACCAGCTGGTCGAACGTGAGGGTGGTGTCTCTGCAGGCCAACTCCTGACGGACGTCCTCTCGCAGACTGCAACGATAATGGTCGATCAGGGCCCTGTCGCTCCATCCCGCGCCGGCAGCCAGGGTACGAAACTCCAGGGCGAAGTGGAGACCCCGCTTGTGCTGGTGGAGGTGCTGGGAGAACTCCCTGTCTCTCCCAGCGGTCCATTGTCTGGACAACGCGGGTCATAGCGGTGCCAAGAGCATTGCTGCGTGCTCCCGGACGTGCTCCTCCACCTCTATACTCGGGGTACCTGCTCCTGCTGACTCCATAAGTTTGGTCCAGTATTCTGTAATGTGTGCGTACTGGCGGCAGAGAAGTCAAGCACAGGGGAGCAAAGACTATGTTACAACGGTGCAGTTTAATAATAAAATCACTGAGAACAAACACAAATAAATAAATACAAAACCCTTCGCACGCCAGACATAACGTGCACAAACTCTTACAATCAACAATACCGGACAAGGACATGTGGGGAACAGAGGGTAAATACACAACATGAAATTGATGGGATTGAAACCAGGTGTGATGGAAGACAAGACAAAACAAATGGAAAATGAAAGGTGGATCGGCAATGGCTAGAAGACCGGTGACGTCGACCGCCGAACGTCGCCCGAACAAGGAGAGTGACCGACTTCGGAGGAAGTCGTGACACACCAACAAACTATGATGGTCCAAACACACCAAGAAAGTCGTGAAGAGGGCAAGACAATGTCTATTCCCCATCAGGAGACTGAAAAGATTTGGCATGGGTCCTCAGATCCTCAAAAGTTCTACTGCTGCACCATCAAGAGCATCCTGACTGGTTGCATCACAGCCTGGTATGGCAGCTGCCCGGCATCAGACCGCAAGACACTACGGAGGGTAGTGAGTACGAACCAGTACATCACTGGGGCCAAGATTCCTGTCATCCAGGACATCTATACCAGGCAATATCAGAGGAAGGGCCTAAAAATTGCCACCGATGCGGTGCTGGAGTGCCAAGTCTATGTCCAAAAGGCTCCTTAACAGCTTCCACCCCCAAGCCAACAGCTGAACAGCTAATCAAATGGCTACCCGGACACATATGCATTCACCATTTTTTTTACGCTACTGCTACTCGCTGTTTATTATCTATGGATAGTCACTTTACCCCTACCTACATGTACATATTACCTCAATTCCCTCAACTAACCTGTACCCCCACACATTGACTCGGTACTGGTACCCCCTGTATATAGCCTCGTTATTGTTATTTTATTGTTACTTTTTAAAACTTTTGTTTATTTAGTAAATGTTTTCTTAACTCTTGTTTTTCTTAAAACTGCATTGTTGGTTAAGGGCTTGTAAGGATTAAGGGCTTGCATTTCACAGTAAGGTCTACACCTGTTGTATTTGGAACATGTGACAAATAAAATTTCATTTGATTTGAACTCAGTAAAATCTTCATTATTATATTATTATATTATTATTATAAATTATATTATTGCATGTTGCATTCATATTTTTGTTCAGTATATACAGTGCATTCGTAAAGTATTCGGACCCCTTGGCTATTTCCACTTTTTGTTACATTACAGCCTTGTTCTAAAATGGATTAAATCAAATGTTTTCCTATAACTAGCCATTTCTAGAATATTGTCACAGATAGAACAATGAGCCAGATATTTCACCAGATGTAATGTGAAGCATCCTATTGGTGTTTCCACTCACTACCAAATATGGTGATGAGAGGAAGCCCAGTGGCCGGCAGTGGAAGAGGATGGAGCGAGATTTTGGCCAACATTCTGAAAATTTTCTCAACGACTAAACATTTGATCTCCATACAGTTTTCTGTTACCAAAATTAGAATCTGTAGCAAATGGAGTTTTTTGTAGACTTTGGCTAAGGGCGAATTTAGCTATTGCACACATGCACTTCACAGAGTAGGTGTTCCCTATCGGAAATATGCAAATAAATGCTAGAACAAGCCAATAGGATCTCACTAGCTTGGGCTTGGCTCTGCCAACGTCCTTGTTTGTGCTGCCCACTATGAAACGACAGGCTCTGGTCTATCTTGGGTTAGTTATAAAAAATCTTAGATTTTGCGTTGTAAACTGCTGACTCAAGACCTGACGCTGATTCCACGGTAACATATCCAGATTTTGTATTTACACTCATGATTGCACCGAAAGGAAGATAGTTCCTGCTTGGGTCCTTTCTTTCACCCTGTGAACCCCGTTCATTGTTGCATATATTATTGCATGTTTTTTCTATGGTTACAGTAATCAAAGATGGAATTGCATTAATCAGATCTAATGATTTACCGGTGGGGTGCTGATATATTGGTGCTGCTATGATTTGCGGTGGGGTAATGCTATATTGACTAGCCTATATATTATTAATTTGAAAGTCCAAAAATGGATATAACCTACCAATCCCAGTTTGCACATTTAAATTAAATGACTGGAATAAATATGAATAAAGATATGCTACTGTAACTGTACATGTCTGAACTAGAATTACAATTATAGCTCATAAATAACTGTTCATACATGCAGCTTAACAGACACTTTCTTACCTGGTCCATTTGAATGACGCATGTTGTAAAATTGTCACATCCCCTAAGACCATCAAATAAAGCCATGGGCTTTTTCTCCACATATGCCCTGAGGAAATACAATAGATCGGTACTACCTAAATCATTTGCTGTTATGTGATTCCTCTTTCAATCGTCTGTACTGGGCAATAATACATTTGGTCACTTCTCTGAGTGGATATGTTACCTGTAATTGCTGAATCTCTTTGTCCTGGTCCCGTGCATTGTTATCTCTCTAAACAGAGATAAACAATATTGAACATCTCAATCAACAATGGCTAAGAGAGGTTTGACAGAGATATCAAGGCTGAATTAAACCCACCTGGTGTCTGCTCCTGTGGTCCTACGTGTCATTTGATCAGGTAATCCTTTCAATCTGTGCAGCGCAGCCACATCAGACCTCAACTCGTCCCAGTCTTTGTCCTCAAGTTCTACGGAAATAAGTTAATTATTGTTAATATTTTACACCGTTTTTAAAATGTGGAATACAAAACAACTACACTAAATTAAACCCACTTTTAAACTTGCATTGTATTGTGAAAACAGCACTTCTTACCAAACTCTTTTGTTAGTCCAAGGAGACACACAAGGAGCATGACCCCCAGTGCACCTTGAAATCCTTGTCCCGCCATTACAACTCCTGCCAAAACATTTGATAGTGAAGGTCGAATACACTCTTAGTAAAAAGGGTTCAAAAAAGGGTTCTTCCACTGTCCCCTTAGGAGAACCCTTTTAGGTTCTACCAGGAACCAAAAGGGCTCTTAAAAGTGTTTTCCTATGGGGACAGCCAAAAACCCTTTTAGGTTCTAGATAGCACTTTTTTTCTTCAAGAGTGAAGGCAGTGGGATCACAATTTGTTAATCTGAAAGAAATCATTTTCACTGGAGCCCACAGACATCCCTTAGAACGTTGGTTTCACTTTTGGTTTATGAGGGAAATCCCCCAAAACAGGAAATAACACATTGGCTCTGAAGTGTGAATAACATCTGAAACACAAGTCCAGTCCCATCACATACACCACCTTTCTGTCTTTGTCTTCAGCTATGGTTGCAGTCAAATGATAAAGTTCAACAAAACGTTTGGGTTACGGATGTAACCTTGTTTCTCTCAGTAGAGTGACAAGTTGCCGAACGACCTATGGGAACTCCTTCCCCTTCTTGCGACCTGATTGAGATGCTTAATATCAAAGATGTTTACAGTCATCAGAAGTTCCCATAGGTCGTTTGGCGACCAGTTACGAAAACGAAAGAGAACCCTTATTTTTGAATATGAAAAGAAAACAATTGAGTAATACTATCCATAATATCAATGTTATATTTGTTCAGCTTTTACTCAAAAAAAGCTATGAAAGAAAATGGAAAACTGCCTATGCCAATCAACAACAGCCTATGGACTGTATAAGAAAATACCATATACAGTTACATTTTCAGTAAACGATCAGTCAAGTAAACCATTTTATCTCATATGGTCACTAAATTGTTATTTAGGAAAATGGTCGTACCATATTGCTTAAATCCTTTTCTTACTGCACCCCTTTGTTTTGAATGAAACCTTCCATACATGTTTGCCCATAGTCGAAGTGGCCAGAAATATACTTTTTGGACCTGAATGCCAAAACATTCAGGTTATAGTGGTGTTCAAAGTTGAGCTATTTTTCAGTTTTGACTAGGTGATATACAGCTACAATGTTTGCACAGTTGTGGAAAAAGTACCCAATTGTCATACTTGAGTAAAAGTAAAGCCACCTTAATAGAAAATGACTCAAGTAAAAGTAAAAGTCACCCAGTAAAATACTACTTGAGTAAAAGTCAAAGTATTTGGTTTTAAATATACTTTAATATCAAAAGTAAATGTAATTGCTAGAATATACTTTGTATCAAAAGTAAAAGTATAAATCATTTCAAATTCCTTATATTAAGCAAACCAGAAGGCACCAGTTTCTTGTTTTTAAAATATATGGATAGCCAGGGGCACATTCCAACACCCAGACATAATTTTCAAATGAAACATGTGTGTTTAGTCCGCCAGATCAGAAGCAGTAGGGATGTCCAGGGATGTTCTCTTGATAAATGCTTGAATTTGACAATTTTCCTGTCCTGCTAAGCATTCAAAATGTAACAAGTACCTTTGGGTGTCAAAAATGTATGGAGTAAAAAGTACATTATTTTCATTAGGACTGTAGTGAAGTAAGAGTAAAAGTTGTACAAATTATAAATAGTAAAGTGCAGATACCCCAAAAAACGACTTCCGTAGGTATGTAAACAGAGAGGTGTACTTTCTTGGGGACCTTAATATTGACTGGGTTTCATCAAGCTGCCCGTTCAAGAGAAAGCTTCTCACTGTAACCAGGTTATTAATCAACCTACCAGGATGTTTACAAACACTATAGGAACAAGATCGTCCACATGTATCGGATCACATTTTTACTAATACTGTAGAACTTTGTTCTAAACCTGTATCCGTAACTATTGGATGCAGTGATCACAATATTGTGGCTATGTCCAGGAAAGCCAAAGTTCCAAAAGCTGGGCCTAAAATAGTGTATAAGTGATCATACAAAATATTTTGCTGTGACTTATGTGGATGATGTTAAAAAAACATGTGTGTCTGATGTGATTAATAAGGAGCATCCAGATGCTGCACTTGATGAATTTATGAAATTACTTCTTCCAATTATTGTAAACATGCACCTGTTAAGAAACTGACTGTTAGAACTGTTAAGGCTCCATGGATTATTGAGGAATTGAAAAACTGTATGGTTGAAAGAGATGAGGCTAAATGAGTGGCTAATAAGTCTGGCTGACCAAACTCAACAACAGAAAAGAAGAAACTGTAACGGCAGATTTCCTCCTTTTCGCCTGAAGAGGAGTTAGGATCGGACCAAGATGCGGCGTGGTAAGTGTTCATGACGATTTTAATAAGAAACGCACTGAACACTAATGAAATACAAAAAACAAACGAATACGTGAAATAACCAAACCGAAACAGTACCGTGTGGCGAAAAACACAGACACGGAAACAAACACCCACAAACCAAAAGTGAAACCCAGGCTACCTAAGTATGATTCTCAATCAGAGACAACTAACGACACCTGCCTCTGATTGAGAACCATACTAGGCCGAAACAGAAACCAAACATAGAAAAACCAACAGACTGCCTATCCCAACTCACGCCCTGACCATACTAAATAAAGACAAAACAAAGGAAATAAAGGTCAGAACGTGACAGAAACTGTATTATGTGCTAATTGTGCCACTAGAGATCCTGGTTCGAGTCCAGCGTCTGTCTCAGCCAGCCGTGGCCCGGGAGACCCATGGGGCGGGGCACAATTGGCCCAGTGTCGTCCAGGTTAGGGGAAGGTTTGGCTGGCCGGGATGTCCATGTCCCATCGCGCTCTAGCGACTCCTGTGGCGGGCCGGTCTCATGCACGCTGACACGGTCGCCAGGTGTACGGTGTTTCCTCCGACACATTGGTGCGGCTGGCTTCCGGGTTAAGCAAGCATTGTGTCAAGAAACAGTGCAGCTTAGCTAGGTCGTGTTTCTGAGGACACACAGCTCTCAACCTTCGCCTCTCCCGAGTCCGTACGGGAGTTGCAGCGATGGGACAAGACTGTAACTACCAATTGGATACAACGAAATTGGGGAGAAAAAGGGATTTAAACAATATTGAAATTCAACTCCATCTTTCATCGAATCAGGTGGCTTATTCATCACAAAACCATTTGATGTTGCCAATTGTTTTAATCATTACTTAATTGGCAAAGTGGGCAAACTTAGGCAGGAAATGCAAACAACGAACAGTGAGCCATCGTATTCATGCATTAAACAAAAAAGAATGAAAGAAAATAATTGCAAGTTTGAATTTTGTAACGTTAGTGTGGGAGAGTTGTTAACGATCAATAATGACAAACCTCCTGGCACTGAACACTTAGATGGAAAGCTACTGAGGATGGTAGCTGACTCTATAGCCATCTGTCTATAGCCAGCCATCTATAAGATATCTGTCATATCTTTAATCGGAGCCTAGAGGAAAGTCTTTGTCCCCAGGCTTTGAGAGAAGCTAAAGTAATTCCACTACCCAAAAGTGGTAAAGCGGCCTTTACTAGTTCTAACAGCTGAACTATAAGCTTGCTGCCAGCTCTTAGCAAACTGTTGGAAAAAATTGAGTTTGACCAAATACAATGCTATTTCTCTGTAAACAAATTAACAACAGACTTTCAGCATGCTTATAGAGAAGGGCACTCAACATGTACAAGTGATTGATGATTGTTTGAAAGAAATTGATAATAAGAAGATTGTGGGAGCTGTACCGTCAGTTTTCATGGCAGCCTCTGATATTATTGGCCATAACCTGTTGTTGAAAAAACGTATGTGTATTGACTTTTCAACCTCTGCCATATTGTGGATTCAGAGCTATCTACAGTTTAAGTCGGAAGTTTACATACACCTTAGCCAAATACCTTTAGACTCAGTTTTTCACAATTCCTGACATTTAATCCTAGTAAAAATTCCCTGTCTTAGGTCAGTTAGGATCACCACCTTATTTTAAGAATGTGAAATGTCAGAATAATAGATTTATTTAAGCTTTTATTTCTTTCATCACATTCCCAGTGGGTCAGAAGTTTACATACACTCAATTAGTATTTGGTAGCATTGCCTTTAAATTGTTTAACTTGGGTCAAACGTTTCGGTAGCAAGCTTCCCACGGTGTTTCGGGTGAATTTTGGCCCAATCCTCCTGACAGAGCTGGTGTAACTGAGTCAGGTTTGTAGGCCTCCTTGCTCCCACACATTTTCTGTAGGCTTGAGGTCAGGGCTTTGTGATGGCCACTCCAATACATTGACTTTGTTGTCCTTAAGCCAGTTTGTCACAACTTTGGAAGTATGTTTGGGGTCATTGTCCCTTTGGAAGACCCATTTGGGACCAAGCTTTAACTTCCTGACTGATGTCTTGAGATGTTGCTTCAATATAGCCACATCATTTTCCTTCCATGTGATGCCATCTATTTTGTGAAGTGCACCAGTCCCTCCTGCAGCAAAGCACCCCCACAACATGATGCTGCCACCCCCATGCTTCACGGTTGGGATGGTGTTCCTCGGCTTGCAAGCCTCCCCCTTTTTCCTCCAAACATAACAATGTTCATTATGGCCAAACAGTTCTATTTTTGTTTCATCAGACCAGAGGACATATCTCAAAAAGTACGATCTTTGCCCCCATGTGCAGTTGCAAACCGTAGTCTGGCTTTTTATATGGCAGTTTTGGAGCAGTGGCTTTTTCCTTGCTGAGTGGCCTTTCAGGTTAAGTCGATATAGGACTCGTTTTAAGGTGGATATAGATATTTTTGTACCTGTTTCCTCCAGCATCCTCACAGGGTCCTTTGCTGTTGTCCTGGGATTGATTCACACTTTTCACACCAAAGTACATTCATCTCTACGAGAAAGTGTCTCCTTCCTGAGCTGTATGGCGGCTGCGTGGTCCCATAATGTTTATACTTGCGTACGATAGTTTGTACAGACGAACGTGGTACCTTCAGGCGTTTGGAAATTGCTCCCAAGGATGAACCAGACTTGTGGAGGTCCACAATTTTTTTCTGTGGTCTTGGCTGATTTCTTTTGATTTTCCCATGATGTCAAGCAAAGAGACACTGAGTTTGAATGTAGGCCTTGAAATACATCCACAGGTACACCTCTAATTGACTCAAATTATGTCAATTAGCCTATCAGAAGCTTCTAAATCCATGACACCATTTTCTGAAATGTTCCTAGCTGTTTGACGGCACAGTCAACTTAGTGTATGTAAACTTCTGACCCACTGGAATTGTGACAGTGAATTATAAGTGAAATAATCTGTATGTAAACAATTGTTAGAAAGATTACTCGTGTCATGCACAAGGTAGATATCCTAACCGACTTGCCAAAACTATAGTTTGTTAACAAGAAATTTGTGGAGTAGTTGAAAAACAAGTTTTAATGGCTCCAACCTAAGTGTATGTAAACTTCTGACTTCAACTGTATCTAACAGAACTCAAAGGGTTTTATTTAATAGAAACTTCTCTAATGTCAAACATGCAAATTGGGGTGTACTGCAGGGCAGCTCTCTAGGCCCTCTACTCTTTTATATTTTTACCAATGACCTGCCACGGGCATTAAACAAAACATGGGTGTCCATGTATGCTGATGATTCGACCATATACGCATCAGCAAACACAGCTTATGAAGTCACTGAAACCCTTAACAAAGCATTGCAGTCTGTTTTGGAATGGGTGGCCAGTAATAAACTGGTCTTGAACATCTCTAAAACTAAGAGTATTGTATTTGGTACAAATCATTCCCTTAGTTCTAAACTTCAGCTGAATCTGGTAATGAATGGTGTGACTAAATTACTTGATTATTAGATTGTAAAATGTCAGGGTCAAAACATATAAATTCAATGGTTGTAAATATGGGGAGAGGTCTGTCCGTAATAAAGAGATGCTCTGCTTTTTTGACATCACATTCCAAAAGTCAAGTCCTGTATGCTCTAGTTTTGTCTTATCTTGATTATTGTCCTGTCGTGTGGTCGGGTGCTGCAAGAAAGACCTGCAGCTGGCCCAGAACAGAGCGACACGTCTTGATCTTCATTGTATTCAGAGGGCTGATATAAATACTATGCATGCCAGTCTTTATTGGTTAAGAGTTGAGGAGAGATTTACTGCATCACTTCTTCTTTTTATAAGAAACATTAATACGTTGAAATCCCAAATTGTTTACAAAGTCAACACACAGCTCTGACACACACACTTACCCCACCAGACATGTCACCAGTGGTCTTTTCACAGTCCCCAAATCCAGAACAAATTCAAGAAAGCACAGAGTATTATATTGAGCCCTTACTGCATGGAACTCCGTTCCATCTCATATTGCTCAAATTTTCAGCAAACCTGGTTTCAAAAAACAGATAAAGCAACACCACATGGCACAACTCCTCTCCCCAATTTGACCTAGATAGTTTGTGTGCATGTATTGCTATATAGGCTTTTTTATTTATATTTTTATTCATATAGTTCTGTCCTTGAGTTGTTCTTATCTATTCATGTTCTGTATTATGTCATGTTTCGTGTGGACCCCAGGAAGAGTAGCTGCTGCTTTTGTAATAACCATCCTCAATATGGCTTGACATTAACCAGGTTTCCGTCCAACCTTTTTATGCGAGTAAAGTACATGTCGGATAAAAAACGTAGACCAAATTGTCGACATTACAAAATACGCTAGACAAGGTGCGATCTTTTTGTCTCTGTAAAATTAATTATGCGTGAAATGGCGGTGGAAATTATTTTATGCACAAATATTGATATAACAGCCATCATATTGAAGTAAACTTGGAATGGTCCTTCCACTACGACTCAGGAAAGCATGCAGTTTATTAGGCTACAGATTAAATAAATTATAGTTAACTTCACAGGGTGGTGAAAACGCACAGTGATGAGCTTGATGCTCCTTTCAATAAATATCAAGGGTCTTATTCTGGTGACGTGATGATTGATTATTGGCCGCCGTTTGACAAATAAAAACAAACTCGCACTTTTGTGCATAATAATCTCATCATAAAGTAGGCTATTCCCGCACTGTACTGTATCTGCAAGCTGTTGGCTAAAGTACACATTCCAGTAGCAGAGTGGGCACATGGGCTGTACCTATGCAACATTGTTGTGACAACAATCAGTAGGCTTAGTTGAAAGTGTGATGGAAACCCATTTAACTTGTATTATTTATTCGTTACAATGGGAATTTAACCTCAAAGATGATTTTTATGTGCACTACATATTTGGGCACATACTTTATCCTGAACAAGTCAGTTAGATAGAAACAGAACGCTGATAGGAAATTGCACCTTTTTTTAATGCAGATTTTAAAATATTCACCTAAAAATAATCTGTTGCCAATTGGATGGAAACCTAGCTATAGACAACCTAAAGACTCTGACAAGTGTGCTAGTCCAGTGTCACTTTGATTACGCCTGCACATCATGGTTCAGCAGCAGCCCCAAACATCTAAAGAATAAACGACAAACCCGCCAAAACAAGCTTGTAAGAATTGTCCTTAAACTCGTCCCTCATACTCATCTGGAGGTCGAGCATTTTAAGCAGCTAGGCTGGTTATCTGTGTCAAAAAAAAGAGTACTATTAATTCAACGTGGTCTGATCCACAAAATTCTCAGGTACCTATCCAACTATTTTTTATTTGTCAGAGATGTCCACCAGCATAATACCACAGCAGATAGACTAATTTAAAACAGTGGATATTAGAGTATCTGGTAAGAACACATTTTTATATACCGGCGCTTTTTAAAAGAATGTAAAAAGTGAACAGTAAAACCTTTTATTGTCTGTATCTCTAATGTTTCTATATCTATGGCTTTCTAAGAAGCAGCAGTTGCATGTATTCATGGATGCCAAAAGAAGCCAGGCTTTCCCCAAAAATGTAACAATATATGTATATTCTAAATAATATTTTGTCTATCTGTGCTTCAGAATTTTCTTTGAATTTGCAAGAGGCTGAATGTATCTCACCGAAGAAAGCATCCGGGGATAGCAAAACTGCGCCCATCTATCTGATGCTGTCTGGTCAAAAATAATATGACATTGTTGCTGCCTGTAGCATTGAATGCAAGGGAAGCCAGCGAGCATTTGGCCTCCCTTGCAAAAAAAAAAGTGTAAAATAATAGCCAATCAGCGTTGAGCTAAACTGGGTGAGCTCAGCTGTGAATAGTCCTGGCGCACCCCCAAAAAAAGACAACCAAAACTAAAAGCCGTATGACAGTCATAGACCATTTCTTCAACTTGAAAGAGAGGAGGTTGGCATTGGCGTTTCTCCACAAGTAGGGTGAGTCAACATGTTTTTCTGCTTGCATGAAAGCACACACACAGAAATCAGAACCCACACACACAGAAATCAGACCCCCCCCCCCCCCACACACACACACACACACACACAAATCAGAACCATGGACAGCCAAATCATATTTAGCTTACATTGATTGAACTAAATTGTTTTTGGTATCTTTTAGTTGTCACTGTATTAGATGAAGCATAGGTGATTAGATTGATGTTGAAATGTTGAAGTTGAAATGATGTTGGAATAGTGGAAGCAGCTCCTGTTTTCTTTGAGACTCTCTGTGGTTGTAAATCAATAGTTGTTTAGTAGTTAATAAATGTTGGAAACATTAACTTGGTTGACCATGCTGTAGGTCATGTACTGTAACTGTTTGTTACATGTAATATGCTTTGTGGACTTCAATGGACAGAGGTTGCTCTCCAGTTTTGTGATGAAACAAAGGTGTGGGTGAATTTATTCTGCCACTGTGTCTTCTTATTGACTCGGACTTTAGGACTATATATCACAGTCACAAGGCATATGAACTAACAGGTTATAGAGCAAACAACGCAATTATCACAACATATAGGTTGCATTCAACACTGCATTTGTATTAATTTTGACATTTTTCTATAATTTTTCTTTCACTTTGGAAATGTGAAGTAGGTTGTGTATATCTGTAGGAAAACAATTGAATATGTATTGTTTTTTTTAAGCAGCTTACTTTCTCTAGGCACTGTAATAGCATAGAGATTCCAATTGAAGATGATATTCAACGGTGGGTGTACCGGCGGCCATCTTTCTGGTGGTAATTGGAAGTTGAAATTGCAATTCAATTTAAATGTCAGTGGTATACCAGCAAATTGCAATGGTCTGAAGGGATAGGTCCATTCTATTGCTATTATTGAAATGACACCCAAACTGTATTCAATAGCATGCTGTGTCTCAACCAATGATGGGCCCAACAAAAACACCTCAGATTATGTCAAATAGGGTCTAAGCTACAACATATCTGAAAAATACACAAATCTGAGTTTGCACGTTTTAAGATCATTGATGTCCAAAAAACAACAACATTAAAAACTATCTAGATTTCCAAAATAGTTTGACAACCCTGTTTGAAAGCTTTCAAATTATATCAAACTCAACTGTTTATCTTTTTCAGTGATGAAGGCATGTCTCATGGTAGGGTGGGGTATGTAAAATGGGTCAACTTTGAGCACCTTTATCTCCTGAGTGTTTTTGCATTCAGGTCCAAAAGGTATCTTTCTGACCACTTCTACTATGGGAAAACATGTATGGAAGGTTTTGTTCAAATCAAAAGGGATGCTGTCAGAAAGGGATTGAATTCATATGAAAAGACCCATTAGATTAAATATGCTGCAGAACCATCACATAAATCCGTATCACATGGTATAGATTTTCATGTGTCACTAGGTTAATAAAAGAAGTAAAAAAATATGAAAATATTGTCACTTACCTTGATCCTGGCCTGGATTCGAAGATACATTCAGTTTGTCTGACAGCTGTTTCTCTGAATAAGCCCCCCGCAAACCATGCACTTACTATATACTGTTCAGTCAAAACAGAAGTGAAAGTAGGAACCTAAAATAGAGCACACAGTGATGCAATCTCCATAGACAAACAATGGCAGTACAATTGCCTTACTAAAGAGCTCAGTGACTTTCAACGTGGCACCTTTCCAACAAATCAGTTCGTCAATATCTGTCTTGGTAGAGATGCCCCAGTCAACTGTAAGTGCTGTTATTGTGAAGTGGAAACAATTCAGTTGCAAAGTGGTAGGCCACAAACGTTCACAGAACAGGACAGCTGAGTGCTGAAGCACGTAGCGCTAAAAGTAATCTGTCCTCGGTTGCAACACTCACTACCGAGTTCCAAACTGCCTCTGGAAGCAAAGTCAGTACAATAACTGTTAGTCGGGAAATAGGTTTCCATGGCCGAGCAGCGGCACACAAGCCTAAGATCACCATATGTATTGCCACGCGTCAGCTGGAGTGGTTTAAAGCTTGCTGCCATTTGGTGCAGTAAAAATGCGTTATCTGGAGTGATGAATCCTGCTTCACCATTGGGCAGTCCGACAGACGAATCTGGGTTTGGCGTAGACCAAACATTTGTAAGCAATCAGTCATCACTTCTTCCATGTCTTTTCAAATCATCCCTTGGTGTGGACATTCTTCCGCCTTATGAGAGGGGTGAAAGGGGCATTACTATTGGAGTATTATCTTTGGAGTGGATTGCTTTTGGTGATGGAGTTATGGTGTGAAAGAGAGAATACAGTAGACGGCATGTGTCAAAAAAGTGATTGATGAGGTATTTTATGGGTCACGTGTTTATGCCCATATATGTACATCCTGTCCGAAAGTTCTCACGGTATCAAGTGAGTGTTTATGTAACCTGATAGTGCAGCTGTTCATTTGAAGTAAAGCCTGTGTTTACATTAAAGCTGTCAAGGTGATTGATGGTGTAACGGTTGTCGTATGAAGAAGGTGTGGACCAAAGCGTCCAGCATGGTACGTGTTCATCTTTTTTATTTGAACTGAACACTGAATAACAAAAACAACAAAGAGAACGAACGAAACCGAAACAGTTCTCTCTGGTGCAGACACAAAAACAGAAAACAACTACCCACAAAATCCATGTGGGAAAAAGCTACCTAAGTATGTGTGTGTGTGTGTGTGTACGTGCATGTGTCCACAAATATCCAGAAAATCACATTGTATGATTTTTAAGTAATTCATTTGCATTTTATTGCATGACATAAGTATTTGATCACCTAACAACCAGTAAGAATTCCGGTTCTCACGGACCTGTTAGTTTTTCTTTAATAAGAATCCCTCCTGTTCTCCACTCATTACCTGTATTAACTGCACCTGTTTGAACTCGCTACCTGTATAAAAGACACCTGTTCACACACTCAATCAAACAGACTCCAACCTCTCCACAATGGCCAAGACCAGAGAGGGTGTAAGGACATCAGGGATAAAATTGTAGACCTGCACAAGGCTGGGATGGGCTATAGGACAATAGGCAAGCAGCTTGGTGAGAAGGAAACAACTGTTGGCGCAATTATTAGAAAATGGAAGAAGTTCAAGATGACTGTCAATCACACTCGGTCTGGGGCTCCATGCAAGATCTCACCTCGTGGGGCATCAATGATCATGAGGAAGGTGAGGGATCAGCCCAAAACAACACAGCAGGACCTGGTCAATGATCTGAAGAGAGCTGGGACCACAGCCTCAAAGAAAACCATTAGTTACACATTACGCCGTCATGGATTAAAATCCTGCAGCGCACGCAAGGTCCCCCTGCTCAAGCCAGCGCATGTCCAGGCCCATCTGAAGTTTGCCAATGACCATCTGGATGATCCAGAGGAGGAATGGGAGAAGGCAATGTGGTCTGATGAGACAAAAATAGAGCTTTTTGGTCTAAACTCTACTCATTGTGTTTGGAGGAAGAAGAAGGATGAGTACAACTCCAAGAACACCATCCCAACCTTGAAGCATGGAGGTGGAAACATCATTCTTTGGGGATGCTTTTCTGCAAAGGGGACAGGACGACTGCACCGTCTTGATGGGAGGATGGATGGGGCCATGTATCGCGAGATCTTGGCCAACAACCTCCTTCCCTCAGTAAGAGCATTGAAGATGGGTCGTGGCTGGGTCTTCCAGCATGACAACGAACCGAAACACACAGCCAGGGCAACTAAGGAGTGGCTCCGTGAGAAGCATCTCAAGGTCCTGGCCTAGCCAGTCTCCAGACCTGAACCCAATAGAAAATCTTTGGAGGGAGCTGAAAGTCCGTATTGCCCAGCGACAGCCCCGAAACCTGAAGGATCTGGAGAAGGCCTGTATGGAGGAGTGGGCCAAAATCCCTGCTGCAGTGTGTGCAAACCTGGTCAAGAACTACAGGAAACGTATGATCTCTGTAATTTCAAACAAAGGTTTCTGTACCAAATATTAAGTTCTGCTTTTCTGATGTATCAAATACTTGTCATGCAATAAAATGCAAATTAATTACTTAAAAATCATACAATGTGATTTTCTGGATTTTTGTTTTAGATTCCGTCTCTCACAGTTGAAGTGTACCTATTTAAAAAAAATAATACAAACCTCTACATGCTTTGTAAGTAGGAAAACCTGCAAAATCGGCAGTGTATCAAATACTCTCCCCACTGTACATAACGATACCCAAACAACATGTGATTTTCTTTCCTAGGGTGGGGATCAACAAAAAAAGGTTTATACGCCTTACACCCCAAGGAGAGCTGCTCTCCAAGGGGTGGCTGTCACAGTCAATCATGCCATCCTCTTTTTGAAAGGGTAATTGTACTCTTTAAGTTGGGCCCTTTACTTATGACTTAAACAGATTCATATTTCTATGGCCCTGCCTCTGGGAGCCTGTCAGCTTGTAACTGATGAGAGAGTGATATTTTGTGCTACAAACATACAATTTGAAGAGATTTTTGACCATTCAGGGATCTACTACCAAACAGTCATGAAATCATTTTTTTTTTTGTCTACACTAAAGAACGTGAATTTGGTCATAAAAATACTTGACAAGTTAAATGCATGGAAATAAAGATGCTTAAAATATTTGACATTCTGGAGAGATTTCTGGACACTATAGGGGCCTCCTAGGCCTTGTTAAGGACAGATGTCTATAAAGATGGATTGGTATGAGATATCTGTTCCATTTTGGGGGGACATGTTGACAAGATGTTGGGGAATCACTCAAGGGGGGATATTGACCAACTGAGCATCTCAGTGTACAGCTCAATAGGCATTTTGTTACATTTCAGTCTTCTGTGATATATTTCAAGTGGCATATTGGGTTCCAAACTCAAAAATGAATACATTTAAACTATATCTGACATGTCACTGGTGTCTTTTTTAAAGTCAATAACCATGTGTGTAAAGTGTACGCTTTTGTTTCACAGTAGATTTGTTTAAGACCACCAAGAAACACCTGATTTAACCCACTGCATTAATTATTAAGGGGGTAAAATGAATCTGTTTAAGTCATAAGTAAAGAACCCAACTTAAAGAGTACAATTACCCTTTCAAAAAGAGGATGGCATGATTGACTGTGACAGCCACCCCTTGGAGAGCAGCTCTCCTTGGGGTGTAAGGGGTATAAACCTTTTTTTGTTGATCCCCACCCTAGGAAAATCACCTGTTGTTTGGGTATCGTTATGTATATATGCCCTCCTATTGTTGAATTGTTTAGAAAAAATTATTGTTTCAAACACTCCTGCAGAGACACTCACTCATACACGCACACACCCCTCACAGGGGGGATAGACAGAGGTCATGACATCCTCGGGAAAAACAACTGTTTATGGCTTTCCTTATGTACATATAGCCCCCTACTGCTAAATTGATTAGAAAAAAACATTGCTTCAAACACATTCCACAGTTCAATGAGGTCACTACCCATCAATCACCTTGACAGCTTTAATGTAAACACAGGCTTTACTTCAAAGGAACAGCTGAACTATCAGGTTACATAAACACTCACTCGATACCGTGAGAACTTCTGGACAGGATGTACATATATGGGCATAAACACGTGACCCATAAAATACCTCATCAATCACTTTTTGACACATGCCGTCTACTGTATTCTCTCGTGACTAAAGCATCACAGTAATTGTTCTAAAATTCCAATGAGCACTGCAGACCAGAGCTGACTATTGACACCAAAGACAGATACCAAAGTTACTTATTGATCTAAAACCAATCCTTGTCTTCACATACTGTATACACAGAAACACTTTATGCTTCTAAATGGAATAAACAATCTCATATTACAGCTAAACAGCTAAAAACATCACCATCTTTACTCACATTTTTCTTTTACACAGGCTGTTGACTGTACATGCATTTCACAACACAATAGCTGTGTCCCCTCAGTCTAAAATGGGTTAATGTCCTTGTCATAAGTCTCTATGGTGAGTACCTATCCAATCCTTTCATTTCCTAGTGGTCAGGAAGGAGAGAAGGAAAGGAAGCCATTACGAGGATTGGAACACAGCCAATGAGGAACCACAGGTGAAATCACCACAGTTTGTTTGTCAAATGGGGACCCTACTGTCTAGGACCCTATTCATTCAAGCACAGTTAGCTGTCAATCCACCTTAGAAATACTGTATTCAAAATCAAGAACATCAACTGCATGTCAATTCAAATGCTTTCACACTGCATAAAAGGACTACAGATTCTGACTCAACCACAACACCTGCTTACCAGTTTTGATTGAATAGGGCCCGAAACGGCTAGTGGAGTGAAAGATTCAAACGTTTTGCTACGCACTAGCACCAAGTCACAAAAGTGATTAAACTTAGAATCAATCAAATACTGTTCCAGCGACATCATGTGCTGGAGTGTAAAAAATGAGATCCTCCTTCAAATGAAGGAGTCATTTCATGACTGCATTTCTTGTAAATTCTACATCACCAGGAATGCGGACGAAGTGCTGACAACAAGAGAACAGGTACTCAGGCATACCATCTCTACTATGGATGAAACATGGCCTCCAGGCCAAGCAAATGACTAGAGAAATACAATACAAGTCTCTCTAGTTTATAATGCATATTTAGGATTGGCTGGTGGTCTCGTCCCTGCATTCATTCCATCAGCTACAAAAAATGAGCAGCAACAAAGATATGTAGGACAACAAATGGAGTGCAACATTCATGATTCCATTCAAACCCAATGATACTTATGTTTGGAATACATTTGTGAGGCATTAAGGGAGGTGAGTACTTATTCTGCAGCGAGGGTGACTGCTACAGAGACAGATTATAAACAATAGGAGGAACTTGGCTACAGACTTGAGTATGCACTAACTGAATATAAAGATGGGAGTGTGTTTGTCTGTGCGGATGTGCATATTTCTGAGGCTACTGTCGTGAGTCTCCACTTGGAATATCTAGCCTCCTCAAACAATTGAATGAAAGATTTACGTATAGTATGACATGCAATGTCTCACATTCCCTTCATAGAATTGTTATTGAATGGCCATTGTGGGGTTTTAGGCAAATAGTGAGTGTTTTTATCTCTAATCTACTACATGTAAGCAGTTTGATTTGTTTGTTTACATTAGCACTTTGTAAAACCAAGTACTAGACTATTTTTACATGTTAATCCAGTATTTGACACAAGTGACTGGCAAGCAGATTAATGTCTGAACTTAGAAAAAGCAAAGGTTCTGAAACACTGGGATCATTTTTAGCACTGATCTCTCTCTTCCCTGTGGTATCAGGACATACATGGTACTCAACAGAGTAAGGGAACAGGTATGTAAGGGCAATAGGTGATGAACTCACCATGTGCACTACCCCGGTCACCCCCACCACCTCCAGCATGCCATCGTCCATGCGTGGTTTCCCGTAGCGCGAGTCACCCTCTGATCCCCACAGGTCTGCCCCAGAGCCCCAGCTGAACACACACACACGCAGTTGTAAGTACTGACTGTGTTACAGATCGTTATGTACTTTTAGGTTTGTGTGAGTAAGGGGACCGTGTGTGAGGCCATTCCTCTTCATGAGCATGCATCTTGAAGTGAATGTCATACGTCATGAGTGTCTGACTCTCAGCCGCGTGTAGAGTTTAACCCTGTGTGTTTTTGTGTGTATTTTCTACCTGGGGATGTTTAGGAAGATGAGGCCTTCTAAATCAAATATGTCTTGATTGCGTGTCTTCACACCTCAGAGTTCATTCTTGGTGGAAACACCTTTGGCAGCCATTACAGCTGTGAATCATTTAGAATAAGATTCTTAGGGCAACATTTATCCATTGTTTTTGTCAAAAATGCTCAAGTTCATTCAATTTGGTTGGGAGTCATTGATGGACAGCAATATTCAAACCTGTTCTCTGATTTTCAAGCAATATTAGGAATAGGTATTGGTATGGGTATGCTTGTCACCAGCAGGGACTGGGAAGTTTGTCAGAATCAAAATAAATATTAAAGGAGCAAAGCCCAGATAAGTAATGTAATACTTACTCCTGGGATAGTGTTGTATTTTTCAGCAGGACAATTACACAAATCTTTATGCAACCAGAATGGCTTTCTAAGAGGTAGCAGTGATGTGTATTCATGGATGCCAAGGGAAGCCAGGATTCCCCCAAAAATTTGACCAATACAAAAATTATTATAATATTTCATCTCTGTGTTTCAGAATTTTACTTCAATTCGCAAAATGCTGAGGACCACAACAGAAATAAGTCCCAGAATGTATTGTGAGTTATCCTCAATGATTTTACTAATGTGCATGTATGGCGTTTCAAGTTTTATGTGTGCTTGTTTTTTTAAATGGTCGAATGAATAAACTAAACTGAAGAATCTCAATGGAGAATGCATCCAAGCGAGCAAAATAGTGCCCATCTGTCTCTGTACATGTAGCCCATCTATCTGATGCTGTCTGGTCAAAATTAAATGATTATTTTATTTTTTTAAAGAATGAAAAAGTAATTTGACAACCCTGTTTGAAGAGTTTGATATCATTTGAAACTGTTTATCTTTTTCAGTGATGATATCACGATCGTTATAAGGAGTGGACCAAGATGCAGCGTAGAATGTTTCCATCCTTTTATTTGGAAGAGAAACTTAACAAAAACAATAACGCGAACAAACGAAACGTGCCGCTGAGTAGTGCTCACAGGCAACTATACCTAGACAAGATCCCACAAAGCACAATGGGGAAATGGCTGCCTAAATATGATCCCCAATCAGAGACAACAATACACAGCTGCCTCTGATTGGGAACCATACCAGTCCAACAGACATATAATTCCCCTAGATAACCCACTCTTAAACACACCCCGACGTAATCAACATAGAGAATAAACAGCTCTCTATGGTCAGGGCGTGACAGATGAAGACATGTCTCATGGTAGGGTGGGGTATGCAAAATGGGTCAACTTTGAGCACATCTATCTCCTGAATGTTTTTGCATTCAGGTCTAAAAAGTCACTTTCTGACCACTTCTACTATGGGCAAACATGTATGGAAGGTTTTGTTCAAATCAAAAGGGATGCGGTCAGAAAGGGATTGAATTCATATGGAACAGCCCATTAGATTAAATGCGCTGCAAAGCCATCACATAAATCACCAAGATATTGTAGTTGCTCTGAATAAGCCTCCCTCAAACCATGTATTTATACTGTACTGTAGCTTGGGGGATACAATCAAAACAGAAGTGAAAGAGGGAACCTAAGCAGACAATGTGTTCATTCACATTCAGCCCTCTTTAAGGGAACTGATTGCATATTAATTAGAAGTTAACCTAACAAAAGACTCACAACGAAGAGATTACAAATCTGCATGCTTTCAGTTCCCTTTGCATTAGAAAAATGTCTTCACGTTCTATTCTAAGTGTACTGTTTTTTTTTTACTACTGACCATTTCAGATCTACACCATATACACACAAGTGTGCAAAGAAGATGGGTAGGGAACACAAACAGGAACAGGACATGGGTTCACATGGCTGAGACAGAAATACCAATACATACACTGAACAAAAACGCAACATGTAAAGTGTTGGTGCCATGTTTCATGACCTGAAATAAAAGATCCCAGAAATGTTCCATACGCACAAAAAGCTTATTTCTCTAAATTTTTTTGCACAAATTTGTTTACATCCCTGTTAGTGAGCATTTCTCCTTCGCCAAGATAATCCTTCCACCTGACAGGTGTGGCATATCAAGAAGCTGATTAAACAGCATGATCATTGCACAGGTGCACCTTGTGCTGGGGACAATAAAAGGCCACTATAATTTACAGTTTTGTAACACAATGTTTTGAGGGAGCGTGCAATTGGCAAGCTGACTGCAGGAATGTCGACCAGAGCTGTTGCCAGAGAATTGAATGTTAATTTCTCTACCATAAGCCACATCCAACATCATTTTTAGAGAATTTGGCAGTATGTCCAACCAGACCACATGTATGGCATCATGTGGAAGAGCGGTTTGCTGATGTCAACATTGTGAACAGTGTGCCCTATGGTGGCGGTGGGGATATGATATTGGCAGGCATAAGCTAAGGACAACGAACACAATTGCAATTTATCAATAGCAATTTCAATGTACAGATATACCGTAACAAGATCCTGAGGCCCATTGTCATGCCATTCATCCGCCGCCATCATCACCATGTTTCAGCATGATAATGAATGGCCCCATGTTGCAAGGATCTGTACACAATTCCTGGAAGCTGAAAATGTCCCAGTTCTTCCATGGCCTGCATACTCACCAGATGTCACCTATTGAGCACATTTGGGAGTCTCTGTTCCAGTTCCCACCAATATCCAGCAACTTCACACAGCCTTTGAAGAGGAGTGGGACATCATTCCACAGGCCACAATCAACAGCCTGATCAACTCTATGTGAAGGAGACGTGTCGAGCTGCATGAGACAAATGGTGGTCACACCAGATACTGACTGGTTTTCTGATTCACGCCCCTACTTCTTTTTTAAGGTATCTGTGACCAACAGATGTATATCTGTATTCCCAGTCATGTGAAATCCATAGATTAGGGCCGAATTAATTTATCTAAATTTCCTTTTTTCCTGATATGAACTGTAACTCAGTAAAATCTTTGAAGTTGTTGCATATTGCGTTTTGATTTTTGTTCAGTATAGATCCAGGGTGTCTTGAGTTAATTGACAATTAAAACATAGTAGCTTATTAATATACAGTAGTAGCGTATTAATCAACCTTTATATATTGAAAAAGAATGTAGACAAATGAGGCTACATGCCCAACACAAAACCAAATGAAAAAAGAACAGAATGTCTGCTATTATTTTGTGTAAACAGTACTTGCACTGGCTACCTTCCACAAACAGTCAAATATACTGTACCTTCACCTTTATTTATTTACTTTTCTGCTCTTTTGTACACCAATATCTCTACCTGTACATGACCATCTGATCATTCATCACTCCAGTGTTAATCTGCAAAATTGTAATTATTTGCCTACCTCCTCATGCCTTTTGCACACATTGTATATAGACTCCCCCTTTGGTTTCTACTGTGTTATTGACTTGTTAATTGTTTACTCCATGTGTAACTCTTTGTTGTCTGCTCACACTGCTATGCTTTATCTTGGCCAGGTCGCAGTTGCAAATGAGAACTTGTTCTCAACTAGCCTACCTGGTTAAATAAAGGTGAAATAAAAATTTAAAAAAATAAAATTCACACTCCCTCTTTGCTGTGTGCTTCTTTCTTTATTAACATAACTCTTACACAGCACAAGCCCTCAATCTCTCTGGGAAACAGGACGTAAATAGTATTTTTCATTCAACACAGTAACTACTTTACAATTTTACATCCACGTTCCATTTTCTCCTTGTTTTTTCACAGTGAATATTAGGATGTTGTCCTTAATGTTTTGTACACTCGGTGTGCATTTTTGAACGTATAAATTAATTATATACATCCATTTATTTTTAAACAATTTATCTTATAAATGCCTTGTGTCACACCCTGATCTGTTTCACCGGTCTTTGTGCTTGTCTCCACCCCCCTCCAGGTGTCGCACATCTTCCTCATTATCCCCAGTGTATTTATACCTGTATTCTCTGTTTGTCTGTTGCCAGTTCGTTTTGTTTCGTCAAGCCTACCAGCATTTTTTCCCATGCTCCTTTTTGTCTCAGGTTCCTGTTTTCTATCTTTCCCGGTTTTTGACCATTCTGCCTGCCCTGACCCTGAGCCTGCCTGTCGTTCTGTACCTTGTCACACAGCCTGGATTACTGACCTCTGCCTTCCCTGAACCTGTCTGCCACTCTGTACCTTTTGGACTCTGATCTGGACTACTGTTGTTTGCCTGCCCCCGTTTTTGTAATAAACTTTTGTTACTACTGTCCGCATCTGGGTCTTCTCCTGAGCCTTGACATTTCGTACCCCATCAAACCCCAAAATATAAGCATGTTTTACTCCAAAGTTTGTAGACAATGTAAACAACACCCAGTAATAATTAATCAATATACACATGACAGGGTAAATATGTTTTTCTTTTACCAAACTGATGCTTGTCAATCTTATTCTTCCTGTTTTTAAAACATGGTTAAAACAATAATTTTGCTACCATGGATGGCCAGTCCTTGCTTCCATAACTGTCTATGAATTTGAGAGTGGTTACATTTCTCCAGCCCCATCCCTCAGCTAAATAATAAACAGAGTTATTGTTTGTTTCAATTAAGGATTCTAGCTTTAAAAATTGTTTCAGATTACACTAAATCCAGGTAAGAGTGGCTGGGTAAAGGTAGTTTGGACTTTGTGGAGAAGATCCATGGAGTCCCAGCCTTGTGATCAAGATACAGTCCGATTTGCCTTTATTTTCGTGATTGGGAGTTTTTGTGCTAGAACTGAAGTCAACCTTCAGTTGACTTCTGTAACAGTAAAATCCTTGGTTTCATGCACGTTAACATCAGAAGCCTCCTCCCTAAATTATTTTTTTCCACTGCTTTAGCACACTCCAACCAACCCTGATGTACTACCTATGATGTCTGAAACATGACTTAGGAAGGCCACCAAAAATTCTGAAATTTCCATCCCCAACTACAACATTTTCTGCCAAGATAAAACTGCCAAAGGGGCTGGAGTTGCAATCTACTGCAGAGACAGCCTGCAGAGTTCTGTCATACTATCTAGGTCTGTGCCCAAACAGTTCAAGCTTCTACTTTTAAAAATCCACCTTTCCAGAAATAAGTCTCTCCCTGTTGCCGCTTGTTACAGACCCCCCTCAGCCCCCAGCTGTGCCCTGGACACCATATGTGAATTAATTGCCTCCCCATTTATCTTCAGAGTTTGTACTGTTAAGGTGACCTAAACTGGGATATGCTTAACACCCCGGCTGTCCTACCATCTAAACTAGATGCCTGGATATTCTTTAAAAGTGCTTTCCTCACCATCTTAAATAAGCATGCCCCATTCAAAAAAATGAGAACCAGGAACAGATATAGCCCTTGGTTCACTCCAGACCTGACTGCTCTTGACCAGCACAAAAACCTCCTGTGGCGTACTGCATTAGCATTGAATAGCCCCCGTGATATGAAACTTTTCAGGGAAGTTAGGAACCAATATACACAGGCAGTTAGGAAAGCAAAGGCTAGCATTTTCAAACAGAAATTTGCATCCTGTAGCACAAACTACAAAGAGTTTCGGGACACGGTATTGTCCATGGAGAATAAGAGCACCTCCTTCCAGCTGCCCACTGCATTGAGGCTAGCAAACACTGTCACCACCTATAAATCCACGATAATTGAGAATTTCAAAAAGCATTTTTCTACAGCTGGCCATGCTTTCCACCTGGCCACCCCTACCCCGGTCAACAGCTCTGCACTCCCCATAGCAACTTTCCCAAGCCTCCCCTATTTCTCCTTCACCCAAATCCAGATAGCTGATGTTCTGAAAGAGCTGGACCCCTACAAATCAGCTGGGCTAGACAATCTGGACCCTTCTAAAATTATCCGCCGCAATTGTTGCAACCCCTATTACTAGCCTGTTCAACCTCTCGTATCGTCTGAGATCCCCAAAGATTGGAAAGCTGTCGCGGTCATCCCCCTCTTCAAAGGGGAAGACACCCTAGACCCAAACTGTTACAGACCTATATCTATCCTACCCTGCCTTTCTAAGGTCTTCGAAATGTATAACTTCGCATTGTTGTTTGTGTCACACTGCTTTGCTTCATCTTGGCCAGGTCTCAGTTATAAATGAGAACTTGTCCTCAACTGACCTACCTGGTTAAATAAAGTGAAATAAGAAATATATATATATATTTTAATTGTGCATGAAAGTGTAACCAAAGCTATACCTGTAGAACTCATAGCTGGACCTAGAGTAGTCCAACCTTCAAGTACGACACAGCCTTCCCAGTTAGCCTCCCAGTAATAACGTCATTGGAGGCCCTCTCTGCACAGAGCTTTAGGAGATGAAAAGCTCTGTGGAAGGCTTAGGTGAACCATATGAGCCGAATGACACTTCCTTCCCCCAGACAGAATGAGATGCCTATTTGCTGTGCTGGCATCCACTGTCAGCTGGATGAAATCTGTTCAGGGAGAAAGATAATGTCGTGGCATTCGAATTATATTCATATTGACAAAATATATACAACATATCATCTAATAAGTCAATTTAATTCACCTCTTGAAGGCCAACGTTAAGCCCTACCAGCTCTCACAGTCTCACGTCCGAATTAGACGTTCATCCATGTTTCTCAAACGTCAAATTTCAAAGTGTTTCATGTTAAGATCAGGCATTAACTCAGGATGTTTAAGTTAAGGGATAAGGAGAGCTTGGGGCCTATAGGTGTGTTAGTTCATGGGTGTTTAATATTGCACAAAGTTTATCTGAGGGAGACTGGGTGTGTGCGCCAAAACATGTATTATGTCCAGAACTCCTCTCTGGTCTTGGGAACTGAACAAGCTGGACATCTGTCACTGTGAAGGAGAGTCAACTATAACCTCACGCCTTATAACAGAGATCCGTTTTATATGTTATTGAGCAAGCGACTTAGTCATGCATACATTTTAAATATGGGTGGTCCTAGAAACAAACCTACTATCCTGGCATTGCAAGCACCATGCTCTACCAAATGAGCTACAGAGGACCAGTGGTTACAAAAACAAAATAGCAATCAATCAGATTTAGTCTATAGAATATATAACAGGGGAGCCTGGTCCTAGATGAAGCACTCATACTCTGAGACACAATTGTGAATACAGGCCCAGGTCAGAATACTCACCTTGAGACACTCCCAAGGCAGGTCTCAGTTATTTTACTTAATTCTCTTGCTTTCCTGTGCCCTCTGCTGGTATGTAGTCCATCTCCCTCAACGTTTTCTGCATGATTAAAACAGTCAGCATTTTATGGTATCCATATATTTTGAAAAAACAACAAGGTAACAGGGATGACTAGCACAGAAGTCATAATATAAAGATTTAGCATCTCAAATCAGTTCTACCCTTACCTGTTGCCCAGCCCTCTGCTGCTGCTGAAACAACCATATGACCGTGGTGTTGATTCACAGAGAACAGATGCAGTGATCACAATGACATACATTTCAAGCACTTAAATTGTAATGAGGGCAAATGTTCTTAATTTCACCGGCGTCGAACAGGGTAGGCCTATGCTTCATCAAGCCGGGAACTTGATGTTGATGCTTGAGATGAGTTTTACAAAACGAGGCGACTCAAATTAGGCAGGACTTGACAACTTGTTTCTTCACGAGGCAGAAATCCCACTCGTTGTCGTCCGGGTCTAGCATAACAGTTACCTTTCAAAGATACTTGGGAGACTGATCATTAGTTTCTCCATAACCCCCACCATCAGAACATTTTTCTTCAGCACAAACATTGGGGTAAATGTATTTCTGCACTGAGGGCAGCTGTAGATACCGTTTAAATCCTCGCCATTCCAACAGTATGTCTGTCACACAATTCATGCGGTAACTGTGTCCATATGGGATAGTCACTGGAAACCATTTTGCAACGCAAACAACTTTCTATTTGACGAGGTCAGGTAAGCCCCTATCCATATCATTCCGTTCCTAGTGAAAACACCCCAGGTATATTCAGTTCACGCCTTTTCCTTCAATAAAAAAACAAAAACAAGGTAGACCTTCGAAAAACAGTCTCATTCGAATGCGACCCAGTTGTTTTAAAGAGTTTAGGTACCTTTATTATTATTTTTCAAGTATTTTACATGTTTCCACAAATCAACAACCATCAACACTGACAATTATTTTCATCTTAGGAAATGCATATTTTTTGAAAACGTGAACATAACACTTTACAGTAAATCACATGAAAGGCTTATAAAACACCTTTACGTTCCCACGAGAATCATGGTGGTGTATAATTGTTCTCTTCTCTATTAACTAAGTGTCCACAGCATGCAATCCATCCCTCTACCTGCAAAGGCTACTACACAACTTCCAATACTTTTCTCCCCGTCTCCACAGAAGAGATGGATGGAAGTTACTGTGGTGTTACAGATGGCCTTATTAGTCACCACTACAGTCACTGTAATGCTGAACATGAAAATAGCAGACTACAGTAAGATCACTTTAACCACAAGATGCCATATAACTAGAATATGACGGCAGCATTTATGATGAAGAATGAAATGAATAGGGACATAACAAACATTTATATTTTTGCTAAGCTCACCAAATAAATTGCAATACATTTGTCATTTATAATAACATTAAAACAGACAGTGAATGAAAAATATTACATTTATAAAGTCTGTGAATCCCAAATGAACATTCAAGCACAAACTGTATTCCTCAAGCCTTAGCAAGACAAAGCTTAATCAAAAATCCCTTATGGTTTCCAATAACCTTTTCCCTTCAGTCTGGTTGCCATTGAAAAGTGAGTGTCAGCGAGAGTGAATTCTGAAATGACAGAACCATTACACATAGACCAAGGATTAAAACTATGCGCGTTCCCTTTGAGTCGATGTGCGTCATGACCTGCCCGTTAGTGACCTGCAAAAAATGTTAAACAAAAATTCAAAAAACAAATGACATGTTAGAAGGGTTGTAGTCATTAACATTCCCATGTGTTTGATTGGTGCATCAACAATATAATTGTATTGTCACATGTGCCAAATACAACAAGCCCTTTTAACCAACAATGCAGTTGCTGTTCAGAAAAATATGAAATTAACCTGATATAACAATAATCAATGTTACATCAGGTTGGGGATTTCAGCCACTGGTCTTACTCAACTGTTGAGCATATTACTGATACACTGTACTACATTTCAACATGATCACCTTCCTAGGTAATGAATACTATATCTGATGTGGAGAGGGAGGCCTTTCCTTACATGAAAATGCTCTCGTCCATAGAGGGAGAATCAAGAAGCTGGTACACAGCAACTTAAGTGACCAAACCAAGTGCAGGGGTTCCAGTATAGTGTACTATATGACAATAACATGTACATTTTGGGCACTCTAAAGACATGACTTCAATAACAATATGAGGCATGGGATCCCCCAGTACTAGTCCATGTAGGGTACTACCTGTGAAAGGACACTGCTAGACCATCTCGTACTGGTTGTTGGTGATGTATCGAGACAAGCAGCAGGCCAAGAACACCCCAATGAGCTAGTCAGAAAGTTAAGAGTTTCAATTAGGATGTGAAGATCTATGCTTCTGGTAATAACATTGTATATTTTCTCCCCTAGAGATTATTATGGCTACAGGCCAATATCAAATAAAGGCTCTTCAATGGATGTACCTGGAAGAATGCAATTCCAAAAGACATTCCGGCAATGATTCCCAGGTTAGACTCCATCAAAGTGGTCACCTTCGAGAAGCAGCCCTAAAACATGTTAAGCAGAAGGAAAATAAAAACGTTTTAAATATGGTTTCTCAAGGTTATAACTGTTCATTGCGCATACTGGACTGGCAATACTTAGGCTAAAAGACTGGTAAACTATGAACCACAGCTCTGACATAATTCTGTATGATATGATTGATAATGATATGCGGCAGTGCTCTCACCGTGTTATACACTAAGTTGTGAGCCCTGTCAAGGTCCTTGAGGTCCTCGACAGCGCAGACAGTGTTCTCTTTGCAACAGCTGTCAGGGATGCCTTGGTCTTTGAAGTACTTTGTTGTGTTCCAGTCCGTGTAAATGTCCACTCCACAGCAGTGCAACTGCACAAAATTATTATTATTTAATGAGGCAAGTCAGTTAAGAACACACAGCCTAGGAACAGTGGGTTAACTGCCTTGTTCAGGGGCAGAACGACAGATTTTTACCTTGTCAGCTCGGGGATTCAATCTTGCAACCTTACAGTTAACTAGTCCAACGCTCTAACCACCTGCCTCACGAGGAGCCTGCCTGTTACGCAAATGCAGTAAGAAGCCAAGGTAAGTTACTAGCTAGCATTAAACTTATCTTATAAAAAACAATCAATCATAATCACTAGTTATAACTACACATGGTTGATGATATTACTAGTGTATCTAGCGTGTCCTGCGTTGCATATAATCGATGCGGTTGCTCCAAAGTATACCTAACCATAAACATCAATGCCTTTCTTAAAATCAATACACAGAAGTAGATATTTTTAAACTTGCATATTTAGCTAAAATAAAGGTTAGCAGGCAATATTAACCAGGTGAAAATGTGTCACTTCTCTTGCGTTCATTGCACGCAGAGTAAGGGTATATGCAACAGTTTGGGCAGTCTGGCTCATTGCAAATTAATTTGCCAGAATTTTATATAATTGACATAACACTGAAGGTTGTGCAATGTAACAGCAATATTTAGACTTAGGGATGCCATCCGTTAGATAAAATACGGAACGGTTCCATATTTCACTGAAAGAATAAACGTTTTGTTTTCGAAATTATAGTTTACGGATTCGACCATATTAATGACCTAAGGCTCGTATTTCTGTGTGTTATTATGTTATAATTAAGTCTATGATTTGATAGAGCAGTCTGACTTTTTAATTTATTTTATTTCACCTTTATTTAACCAGGTAGGCTAGTTGAGAACAAGTTCTCATTTGCAACTGCGACCTGGCCAAGATAAAGCATAGCAGTGTGAACAGACAACAGAGTTACACATGGAGTAAACAATTAACAAGTCAATAACACAGTAGAAAAAAAGAGAGTCTATATACAGTGTGTGCAAAAGGCATGAGGAGGTAGGCAAATAATTACAATTTTGCAGATTAACACTGGAGTGATAAATGATCAGATGGTCATGTACCGGTAGAGATATTGGTGTGCAAAAGAGCAGAAAAGTAAATAAATATAAACAGTATGGGGATGAGGTAGGTAAAATTGGGTGGGCTATTTACCGATAGACTATGTACAGCTGCAGCGATCGGTTAGCTGCTCAGATAGCAGATGTTTGAAGTTGGTGAGGGAGATAAAAGTCTCCAACTTCAGCGATTTTTGCAATTCGTTCCAGTCACAGGCAGCAGAGAACTGGAACGAAAGGTGGCCAAATGAGGTGTTGGATTTAGGGATGATCAGTGAGATACACCTGCTGGAGCGCGTGCTACGGGTGGGTGTTGCCATCGTTACCAGTGAACTGAGATAAGGCGGAGCTTTACTGAGCATGGACTTGTAGATGACCTGGAGCCAGTGGGTCTGGCGACGAATATGTAGCGAGGGCCAGCCGACTAGAGCATACAGGTCGCAGTGGTGGGTGGTATAAGGTGCTTTAGTAACAAAACGGATGGCACTGTGATAAACTGCATCCAGTTTGCTGAGTAGAGTATTGGAAGCTATTTTGTAGATGACATCGCCGAAGTCGAGGATCGGTAGGATAGTCCGTTTTACTAGGGTAAGTTTGGCGGCGTGAGTGAAGGTTGCTTTGTTGCACAGCGGAGAAGGTACGGTGGGATTCGAGATGGTCAGTGACCTGTTTGGTGACTTGGCTTTCGAAGACCTTAGATAGGCAGGGCAGGATGGATATAGGTCTGTAACAGTTTGGGTCCAGGGTGTCTCCCCCTTTGAAGAGGGGGATGACTGCGGCAATCCTTGGGGATCTCAGACGATATGAAAGAGAGGTTGAACAGGCTGGTAATAGGGGTTGCGACAATGGCAGCGGATAGTTTCAGAAATAGAGGGTCCAGATTGTCAAGCCCAGCTAATTTGTACGGGTCCAGGTTTTGCAGCTCTTTCAGAACATCTGCTATCTGGATTTGGGTAAAGGAGAACCTGGAGAGGCTTGGGCGAGTAGCTGCGGGGGGGGGAGCTGTTGGCTGAGGTTGGAGTAGCCAGGATGAAGGCATGGCCAGACGTTGAGAAATGCTTGTTGAAGTTTTCGATAATCAGGGATTTATCGGTGGTGACCGTGTTACCTAGCCTCAGTGCAGTGGGCAGCTGGGAGGAGGTGCTCTGAGCTGTGGTAGGCACCAGCAGGCTCGTAAGCATTCATTCAAACAGTACTTTCCTGCGTTTTGCCAGCAGCTCTTCGCAATGCTTCAAGATTTACGCTGTTTATGACTTCATGCCTATCAACTCACAAGATTAGACTGGTGTAACCGATGTGAAATGGCTAGCTAGTTAGCGGGTGCGCGCTAATAGCATTTCAAACGTCACACGCTCTGAGACTTGGAGTAGATGTTCACCTTGCTCTGCATGGGTAACGCTGCTTCGAGGGTGGCTGTTGTCGATGTGTTCCTGGTTCGAGCCCAGGTAGGGGCGAGGAGCGGGATGGAAGCTATGCTGTTACACTGGCAATACTAAAGTGCCTATAAGAACATTCAATAGTCAAAGGTATTATATTAAGTTAAAATAAGTGTTCATTCAGTATTGTTGTAATTATCATTATTACAAATAAATAACTTTATTTATAAAAAAATGTAAAAAATAAATAAAAAAATGTAATCGGCTGATTAATCGGTATTGGCTTGTTTAAAAAAAATAAGAAGTTTTACCCCCTTTTCGTGGTATCTTCTCTCATCACTACAACTACAACTCCCATACGGGCTCAGGAGAGATGAAGGTCGAAAGCCATGCGTCCTCCGATACACAACCCAACCAAGCCGCAGTGCTTCTTAACACAGCACGCATCCAACCCGGAAGCCAGCCGCACCAATGTGTCGGAGGAAACACCTTACACCTGGCGACCTGGTTAGCGTGCACTGCCCCCGGCCCGCCACAGGAGTCGCTAGTGCACGATGAGACAAGGATATCCCTACCGGCCAAACCCTCCCTAACCCGGACGACGCTAGGCCAATTGTGAGTCGGTATCTGCTTTTTTTGGTCCTCCAATAAATCGGTATCAGCGTTGAAAAATCATAAATCGGTCGACCTCTAGTAGCTATATACAGGCTCAGTAGCTATACAGTGGGGAGAGCAGGTTTTCCTACTTACAAAGCATGAAGAGGTTTGTAATTTTTATCATAGGTACACTTCAACTGTGAAAGACGGAATCTTTTTCTTTAAGAAGCCCTCCTGTTCTCCAATCATTACCTGTATTAACTGCACCGGTTTGAACTCGTTACCTGTATAAAAGACACCTGTCCACACACTCAATCAAACAGGACATCCGGGATAAAATTGTAGACCTGCACAAGGCTGGGATGGGCTACAGGACAATAGGCAAGCAGCTTGGTGAGAAGGCGACAACTGTTGGCGCAATTATTAGAAAATGGAAGAAGTTCAAGATGACAGTCAATCACCCTCAGTCTGGGGCTCCATGCAAGATCTCCCCTCGTGGGGCATCAATGATCATGAGGAAGGTGAGGGATCAGCCCAGAACTACCACGGCAGGACCTGGTCATTGACCTGAAGAGAGCTGGGACCACAGTCTCAAAGAAAACCATTAGTAACACACTACGCCATCATGGATTAAAATCCTGCAGCGCACGCAAGGTCCCCCTGCTCAAGTCAGCGCATGTCCAGGCCCATCTAATGTTTGCCAATGACCATCTGGATGATCCAGAGGAGGAATGGAAGAAGGTCATGTGGTCTGATGAGACAAAAATAGAGTGTTTTGGTCTAAACTCCACTCACCATGTTTGGGGGAAGAAGAAGGATGAGTACAACCCCACGAACACCATCCCAACCTTGAAGCATGGAGGTGGAAACATCATTCTTTGGGGATGCTTTTCTGCAAAGGGGACAGGACGACTGCACCGTATTGAGGGGAGGATGGATGGGGCCATGTATCGTGAGATCTTGGCCTTCCCTCAGTAAGAGCATTGAAGATGGGTCGTGGCTGGGTCTTCCAGCATGACAACGAACCGAAACACACAGCCAGGACAACTAAGGAGTGGCTCCGTAAGAAGCATCTCAAGGTCCTGGAGTGGCCTAGCCAGTCTCCAGACCTGAACCCAATAGAAAATCTTTGGAGGGAGCTGAAAGTCCGTATTGCCCAGCGACAGCCCCGAAACCTGAAGGATCTGGAGAAGGTCTGTATGGAGGAGTGGGCCAAAATCCCTGCTGCAGTGTGTGCAAACCTGGTCACGAACTACAGGAAATGTATGATCTATAATTGCAAACAAAGGTTTCTGTACCAAATATTAAGGTCTGCTTTTCTGATGTATCAAATACTTATGTCATGCAATAAAATGCTAATTAATTACTTAAAAATCATACAATGTGATTTTCTGGATTTTTGTTTTAGATTCCATCTCTCACAGTTGAAGTGTACCTATGATAAAAATTACAGACCTCTACATGCTTTGTAAGTAGGAAACACTGTCAATTTTGTAGGTTATCAAATACTTGTTCTCCCACTGTATATACAGGCTCAGTGGCTACATACAGGCTCAGTGGCTATATACAGGCTCAGTGGCAGGCTCAGTAGCTATATTCAGGCTCAGTAGCAGGCTCAGTGGCTATATACAGGCTCAATGGCAGGCTCAGTGGCTATATACAGGCTCAGTAGCTATATACAGGCTCAGTAGCTATATACAGGCTCAGTAGCAGGCTTAGTGGCTATATACAGGCTCAGTAGCAGGCTCAATGGCAGGCTCAGTGGCTATATAGAGGCTCAGTAGCTATATAGAGGCTCAGTAGCTATATACAGGCTCAGTAGCTATATACAGGCTCAGTAGCTATATACAGGCTCAGTAGCTATATACAGGCTCAGTAGCAGGCTCAGTGGCTATATACAGGCTCAGTAGCAGGCTCAGTGGCTATATACAGGCTCAGTAGCTATATACAGGCTCAGTAGCTATATACAGGCTCAGTAGCTATATACAGGCTCAGTAGCTATATACAGGCTCAGTGGCTATATACAGGCTCAGTGGCTATATACAGGCTCAGTGGCTATATACAGGCTCAGTGGCTATATACAGGCTCAGTAGCTATATACAGGCTCAGTAGCTATATACAGGCTCAGTAGCTATATACAGGCTCAGTAGCTATATACAGGCTCAGTAGCTATATACAGGCTCAGTGGCTATATACAGGCTCAGTAGCTATATACAGGCTCAGTAGCTATATACAGGCTCAGTAGCTATATACAGGCTCAGTAGCAGGCTCAGTGGCTATATACAGGCTCAGTAGCAGGCTCAGTGGCTATATACAGGCTCAGTAGCAGGCTCAGTGGCTATATACAGGCTCAGTGGCTATATATTTTTTTTTTAAGTGTCAGTTTCAGGGTCAGTGCGAATGCCATATTTACAATGTGCAGGGACACTAAATCATACTAAACTATCATACTAGATCAGATCATGTTAAAAGGTGCTTCTATTGTACATCAATTAGTTATTCAATAATGGTGGAGGAGGATCATAACCTAATACAATAGTATACCAACAAGCTCTATGCAACTCTGAAAACAGACAGTGAAGCGTAAACATCTGTACTATAGAAGTTGTTTATAGTAACACTTCTACAGGGTCTTTGATCAAATTCAGCTGCCATTTCTCTAAACAGCATGTTATGTGTTATTTGCAAAGGAACCAAACACAGTTAGGCTTCGCATTGAATAACAGGATACCACTTACAGTCTTCTGGATGTTGTCAACCGCAGAGCTTTTGGGGTCAGTGGTATTGTAGTTCGTCACAGCGTCTTTATAGGCATCACCTAATACAGCCTTTATCTGCAAGAAACCAAACATGAACTGGGTTTGATTTGGGGCCAACTGAACCCTATAGTAATGTCAAGTGTATTGTAAGTCACCTCAGAAGTACCTGCACATTGGTGTATGCTCATCTATAGTTCACCGCAACATTTCGACCAGAACGTCTTCCAGACGTTGCAGTAAACTATATGGGAACATCCCTCAGTGCACAGATATGTCCATTCCTTATATATAACCGTTTTGGTACCCAGCACCTGGTAAATGGTTAGATGTGGGAACACTACTTTTGAACTAATACCTCATGTCTGAATAAGAAGCCAGAGATGCCGGCCACAAACTCAGCTATGAACACCAGCACCAGGAACATGGCATACTGAGGGGAGAGAAACAACTCATCAATTTACATACAACAAAGACATTTGAGGAGAATGTGCAAATACAAAATGTAACATATCACAGTGTAATAACTGACCAGCTTCAGCATCCATGGGCTACCGCGGCATGTAGCGAAGCAACCAAACAGGCCAAAAATGATGATGATGGCTCCAGTCCCGATGAGGACATATGGTGCGTTGGTGCTCTTCTCAGAGGCCAGCTGGAAATAAGCTTCCAGGCTCACCTTCCCCCATACTCCAACAGCCAGAAGGATAACCCCTGTAAACTGGGAGAAAGCAGACAGTCAGCTCCAATCTCAGGTAATGTCCCTAGGGGATGTTTCAGAGATTTGACTTAGTTCTGACACAAACTCAAGATTTAAAGCGAGAAAAAAACAACCTTCTTTATAATACACCTTGAACACCTCACAATTATATTCAGCTCAGTGTGATGTCAGGGGCCAGTACACATCTGAAACAGCTTTGAAGTTGGTATAAATGCCTACAACAAGAAGGGAAAGCCAGCATGGAGCTTACATGGAATATCAAAAGGGATTGATATTCAATCGATCCATATCCCAGTCTGCGGTCCCCACATGCTTCAAGATGGCCACCACTGTTCCTGTTCCCAAGAAAGCTAAGGTTGAACTAAATGACTACCGCCCTGTAGCACTCATCTCTGTCATCATGAAGTGCTTTGAGAGACTAGTCAAGGACCATATCACCTCCACCTTACCCGTCACCCTAGACCACCTCCAATTTGCTTACCGCCCCAATAGGTCCAGACGATGCAATCGCCATCACGCTGCCCTAACCCACTTGGACAAGAGGAATACCTACGTAAGAATGCTGTTCATTGACTACAGCTCAGCATTCAACACCATAGTACCATCCAAACTAATCATTAAGCTTAAGACCCTGGGTCTCGAACTCACCCTGTGAAACTGGGTACAGGACTTCCTGACTGGCCGCCCCAGGTGGTGAAGGTAGGAAACAACATCTCCACTCCGTTGACCCTCAACACTGTGGCCTCACAAGGGTGCATTCTCAGCCCTCTCCTGTACTCTCTGTTCACCCATGACTGTGTGGCCATGCATGCCTCCAACTCAATCATTAAGTTTGCAGACACTACAGTGGTAAGCTTGATTACCAACAACGACGAGACGGCCTACAGGGAGGAGGTGCGGGTCCTCGGAGTGTGGTGTCAGGAAAATAACCTCTCACTCAATGTCAGCAAAACAAAAAGAGATGATTGTGGACTACAGGAAACAGCAAAGGGAGCACACCCCTATCCACATCGACAGGACAGTAGTGGAGAAAGTGGAGCGTTTTAAGTTCCTCTGTGTACATATCACCGACAAATTGAAATGGTCCACGCACACTGATAGTGTGGTGAAGGTGCAACAGGATGCAGAATTTTATTTGGCTTGTCACCGAAAACCCTCACTACCTTTTACAGGTGCACAATTGAGAGCATCCTGTTGGGCTGTATCACCGCCTGGTACGGCAACTGCAATGCCCACAACCGCAGGGCTCTCCAGAGGGTGGTGTGGTCTGCACAACGCATCACCGGGGGCAAACTACCTGCCCTCCAGGACACCTACAACACCCGATGTCACAGGAAGGCAAAAAAGATATTCAAGGACAATAACCACCCGAATCAATACCCGTTCACCCCACTTCCATCCAGAAGGCGAGGTCAGTACAGGTGCATCAAAGCTGGGGCAGAGAGATTGAAAAACAGCTTCTATCTCAAGGCCATCAGATTGTTAAACAGTCACCACTAGCACAGACAGGCAGTTGCTTAGCTACAGACTTGATATCATTGGCCACTTTAATAAATGGAACGCTGGTCACTTTAATAATGTTCTCATCTCATATGTATATGATGTATACTGTATCCACCATCTATTGCATCGTAGCTGCTCGGTCACTGATCATCCATATATTTTATACTTATATATTCTCATCCCATTCCTTTACTAGATTGTGTGTATTAGGTTTTGTTGAGGAATTGTTAGATATATTACTGCACTGTCAGATCTAGAAGCACAAGCATTTCGCTACACTCGCAGTAACATCTGCTAACCTAGTGTATGTGACCAATAAAATTTGATTTAACCCAGCCCCCCTCACTGACACAACCAATAGCCCATGGTCTCAAATCAGTGAGCTCAGCATCTTCCTTTGTATAATATCCCTTACTTTTACCGGAGTCATATACTCATGGACTGCAGTCATCAGTCCATTGGACCATGAAATATACAAATCTCCCTCCATATAGCAATAAATGACAGATGTGTTGTCATGAACTTTGAACCCATAAAAGCCACGTTTGATTAATGTCGTAGATAGAATAATATAAACTGTGAAGAAACACCATTTGAGATCATAATAGTTATTTAGTAAGAGTGCCAGCTGTCTGAGATAGTTGTTGATTGAGATACAACAACTAGGCCTAACTTCGAATAGTCGTTCCGAACATCTGACAGTTTGTCTACGAATGTCACCACGATCCCCGCAATCAAACCTTTAACATGTTTTATTTTTTATTTTATTTGACCTTTATTTAAGCAGACAAGTGACTTAAGAACAAATTCCTATTTTACAATAACGGCCTACCCCGGCCAAACCCTAACGACGCTGGGTCAATTGTGCGCCGCCCTATAGGACTCCCGATCATGGCAGGTTGTGATACAGCCCGTGATCGAACCAGGGTCTGTAGTGACGCCTCTAGCGCTGAAATGCAGTGCCTTAGAACGCTGCGCCACTCGCGAGCCGCAACGCTCAAAACAAAAAAGAAACAATGTAACGTGGCTTTGCAACGTTGTCGCGGTTGGATAAACGCACAACTTTCACAGACAGCATATGCGCATAAATAATGTAAAGTAGCTCGAGGCTTCGCTATATCCAACAATTAAGTGATTATTTTCCAACAGTGTTTGCTAACTATTACAGGGAAATTCTGCTTTATTTTCAATAACTCGAGTTCTTACGTTTCAGCCAAAGCATTACGTTATTCGTTTGGAAATTCCTTCTGGAATTTAGGCATCGCCGCTAACTTAGCCCATTGTTACCGTAGCTTGCTTGCATCAGTTATTTACAAGTGAACACTTACCCAAAATATGAGACTGTAAGAAATAAGAAAGGTCTTGAGACATGTAATCACTGGCTTAGTTTGAAGCCTTCTTGATGGGGGAGACATTATGGCTATTTCACAGAAATTGGCTATCAAAAAGTATCGTTGTTACAAAGTGAGAGAAAAAAAAACACTTCCACAACGTCTTGCTGGAAAACTTTTGTCGACAAATCACAGAATCCAAGGAGAAGGGAAGTGTCGTCACTGATCCCGATTCACTTTCCTGTGAAGAAAAAATTAATTCCTAGGATTTATGGGAAGTTTTATTTCGCTTGTATTTATGATGTTCCAAAATAATATAATAGAACAGAATATAATAACTTCATTTTTCATAGAGGAAACGTCACTTGTGGCTAATCGGATGAGACAGTATACACATGACAAATAAAAACGCTACAAGATACAAGAGTAATGCCGCTATACACGTGCAGCAATAACAAAGCGTTCTTCTCAACCGTTTCGGTAAAAAGCTAAGGGATGGGGCTGGAGAAATTGCAACCACTCTCAAATTCATATATATAACTATGGATGCAAGGACTGACCATGATATCAAAGTTATAGTTTTGAGGTGGTATAGTTTTTGTTTTTATGAATTTGTTTACAAACATTGGAGTGAAACAAGCTTATATTGATTGGGTGCGACAGTTGAATTTGGCTCATTGGGTCAGACGTTATATTCTTCAAGAATCAAATGGGCAAATGTCATTAATTCAGAAGTCCAAAAATGGATGAAGCAACTGCAGATTGCCCCTTTAAACACACTACAAATGCGTAATCAGGGTGAAAACTCAGGTCTTTATCTCGTAAAACCAAGGCAGACACGAGTGGGCTATCGGCATCAGCAGCCTGTGGCTTTTTAATAGAAATGTAGTTATTGTGAATTTTGCCGGAACTAGCACGTCTGACTTGCTGCGAACTGATTGAACGCTGGTTTCAATCGCTGATTGGCGCTTTAATGTATAATTTATTTGCCCCTCTTGCGTGCGCAGTTAGCCCAACCAGTCGGTATCATAGTCCTTTATGGTAGCCCTTATAAGTAGTCCAACAACGCCTCCCAGCGGTAACTTCTCGAACAGTAAATGTGATAAACGAGGAGGACTTTGTCAGTAAAAATTGACGCAAGGCTGGTTTGTCTGGAGCGTTGGTGGGATTATTCTTGATTTAGAGAGATATAACAAAAACAACGCTAACGATTTTGTCAGTAAACAAAAAAACGATTCAATGAATAACGGTTTCATTGTTGCCTTCAAATTTTCTGCGCTGTATGTTAGTCAATGGTCTCCACCTTGGCTACAGTAGATGCCCAGTGGAACCACTTTTAATCTGAATATTTGCGCTTCAAGACCGTGTTGGCATGTCACGATTCCACATCCTTTTCCTCTTCACGCTGACCTTTATTAGAGAGCTGCTGGGACACAATGAAGGTAAGATTTAGATATACTGCACTTTGACTTAGACTATTAATATGTTTCTTTACTCACAGTTTAAACTTTGTTTTAGCCTTGATGTACAACATGTATGCACATGTTATTCTATACCTGATGTTGCATAAGCAGTTATGATTTGGACACTCTCAAACTATACTTTTGTAAGCTACTATAAAATCATTAATGCCAGGAGAGACAAATGCTTTCCTTGTCAATCTCATCTATGGTCCATGATACAGTCCATGCAATGGGGAGTGAGGACATACCTCCATCACCACAGTTATAGGGCAGGTAATGGAAAGCAGCTGCAGTGGCATCTTTAGAGGCAACTGACAGAATACAAAGAGAGCATGGGGTATTTCCTGAAAAGAAACTCATCCACTCGTGTAACATTCTTTTTCAGTTAAGGAGAGAGCAAAGAAGCCCAAATATGCCATCTATGCATTCCGTCATGAATAGATATGTTTTGCGGGTGAATAGAAGTCCTCACTATATTTACCTGTGTTTGTTATCTGATGTTGGGGATGTCACCCCTTTTCAGACCCCTGTAATTACAACTCCAATCACAGACAAATGACTGAGTGTGCATGGACCAGCTGTGTCAAGGCCCTAATTTAACCCCTACAAGACAGTGATTTGAGTCTCCTCAGATCCACCCAAACGCATACCTACTACCAGTTGATAACAAAGCGAAAATCTAGTCGGCTAATGGATTGATTCTGGCTATGTCTCACCATTGCTATTATCACAGGTTCTCGTCATTTACCACTTCTCCAACTGAAATACAACGGTTGCTAATTGGGAATGGTCTTTCTAAACCTCAGCATGAGAATATGTCCATTGAAGTACAGTTGGACTGCAGTGAATAGTGGGCTTGTGAAATCCACCCCCTCCAATGTGACTCATTTCTCCTAGCTGGATGTTCTCCCCGCAGTGGTCATTGCATGTCTTCCTGGTAAAGTAACCGTCTCAATGGGAGCTGTTGGACGTGTGCCAGGCTTGTCTCACTGTGATGCACGTTGTGTCAGTCTGCCTTTTTACAACCTCACCGTCATCAGGCGGCCACAGCAGCAGCCTGCATTACTGCTTTAATGGAAAATAGGCTGTTAGGATGAAGAGGTGTTTGACTACTAATGTCTACCATGTTGAGACATGTTGCAAAGAGTTTCAATCACTGCAGAATGATTGTTGATTGTAGAATGGTTGGAACATGTTTAACTATAAAGTTGATGTTTATATTTTATTGTACAACTGCTGCTGAAATGTAAACTATCTTGAATAGCGAAGAGTCTGTTTATAGACAGTAAATGAAAGATTATCCTCACTTGGATTTGCTAACATGAGGGAGACTCGGGTGATAGAAATCTACTGGCATGTTTTTATGTTATTCAGAGTCAGACTAGAAACAAGGCATTTGATGAAAAGTGTTGTAACATCATTGTAACTTCTTCCAGTGGAAGTTTAGCAGTTTATTGCAAGTGCCCAAATTACTAACATTAGAAACTTTATTGAGTTGTGTCACCATGAATTGAATTTTCATCGGTCTAAATGAAAAGTAATGACTCATTAACTTCCCCTGTAGGCTGGGCAAGCTAATCTAATATCTGAACCAATTTGTTGTTACAAATACTCAGGGATAATACTCAGCTCAAAAAAAACTCAAGTCTGGCAGCCCTCTTTCTAAACAGTAGAGTCCCTTATAAATATCCTTCAAGGGATTATGTTCTTGAAATAGGCTAGACCACAAGTGAGGGGAAAGAATGAGGGTGTTAAGGGATACCTACTGTATGGAAAGTTAGATTCAGCTCCTAGGTTTAAAGATACAGTGTAATGCTAAGTAGGCAAAAAGAGATGTTAACAGCTTTAGACCCAGTACTAACTAGTAATTACATTCAAAATGGAGTAGGGGACTTCTGCTCGCCAGCTTCATCTGTTTCATGTGTCATGATTTCAGTGCACATTCAGCAATGTGTGCCCAGTTAAGTCATTTCCCTACACTCTTTACTATTATCTTTTACTTCCATGTGATGCTAAAACACTTTTACGTTGCGATAAATGAAACGTCAGCCAACTAGAAAGCCAGTCTTTTGTCAGAGGCATACTGGTTTGACTGGACTTCGGTTTTGGATCCAAACCCCTGGAGAGGTTTTTATTTTTTTTAGATTTCCCTTATTGGAAATCCAGGTGTTAAATAGGAAGCTGGCTCAGGAAGGGACCAGAAACCAGGTTGTGTGGAACTGAGACTTTGTGGAAAAACCATTAGTATACCAAAATACTTTCTCTACGTGACCTATATTCCACTCTTCATGTTCTACATCAAAATCATTTGATATTCATCACAAATAAGCAAATAAATACAAAAGTAGGTTTATGAGTGGGAAAAAACAGTACATATCGTCCATAAAATCAAATCAAATGTATTTATATAGCCCTTCTTACATCAGCTGATATCTCAAAGTGCTGTACAGAAACACAGCCTAAAACCCCAAACAGCAAAGAATGCAGTTGTAGAAGCATGGTGGCTAGGAAAAACTCCCTAGAAAGGCCAAAACCTAGAAAGAAACCTAGAGAGGAACCAGGCTATGTGGGGTGGCCAGTTCTCTTCTAGCTGTGCCGGGTGGAGATAACAGAACATGGCCAAGATGTTCAAATGTTCATAAATGACCAGCATGGTCAAATAATAATAATCACAATAGTTGTCGAGGGTGCAACAGGTCAGCACATCAGGAGTAAATGTCAGATGGCTTTTTATAGCCGATCATTTAGAGCATCTCTACCGCTCCTGCTGTCTCTAGAGAGTTGAAAACTGCAGGTCTGGGACAGGTAGCACGTCCGTTGAACAGGTCAGGGTTCCATAGCCGCAGGCAGCACAGTTGAAACTGGAGCAGCAGCACGGCCAGGTGGACTGGGGACAGCAAGGAGTCATCATGCCAGGTAGTCCTGAGGCATGGTCCTAGGGCTCAGGTTCTCAGAGAGAGAGAACTAGAGAGAGCATACTTAAATTCACACAGGACACCGGATAAGACAGGAGAAATAGTCCAGATATAACAGACTGACCCAAGCCCCCGACACAAACTACTGCTGCATAAATACTGGAGGCTGAGACAGGAGGGGTCAGGAGACACTGTGGCCCCATCCGATGATACCCCCGGACAGGGCCAAACAGGCAGGATAAAACCCAATACACTTTGCCAAAGCACAGCCCCCACACCACTAGAGGGATATCTTCAACCACCAACTTACCATCCTGAGACAAGGCCGAGTATAGCCATAAGTATAGTCCATAACTACATTAGTGGCTAACAAATGGTTTTATTTTGTTTTATGCCTTTTTTGCTATGACTGATCAGAGCTAATAAGTCTGAAATTGGTTTCAGACTCTGGAACCACACTGCACAGCAGTTACAATGAGGTTGCTCCAGAGGAGGAGTACTATACTCCCAGACTGGACTACAGGAGTAAGTAAGGAGAACCACACAATCACAACACTAACATTAGGAATAAGCTTGTCATAATGTAAGTGGACACTTACACTGAATTGGAAATCTACGTACCCCACATCACTGTTTTGAAATCATTATCTCTTGATATCAATTGGGTCTGTAGCACACTGGTCTTGGCGCTGTGTTCCAGTGTGTGATTAAACAATGTTGTTTCAATGCAGATCCAAGATGGTGTCACTTTTTGAGCCTGGCCAATGGGGATGTGACCTGCCACTCCCCCCGTGGAGGTAACTACCGCAGCACCCTGGGCACCCTCTGCGAGATGACCTGTGACCGCGGCTACAAGCTGCTGGGCAGAACGTCTGTGCAGTGCATGCCCAACCGACGTTGGTCTGGAACCAGTCACTGCCGCCGTGAGTACAGGCTGAATACAGACAGATACATGTCATCTATTGTTAATGAAAAAGGACCTACGTTTTCTTTAGAAAAACCTCCATAGGAGTAAATTGTATCTCTTTTTGACTATGGTGTGTTGACTCCACAGAGGTTCGTTGCAACACGCTGCACCTGATCTGGCACGGCACGTACCACTGCACCCAGGGATACATGGTGGACTCCAGGTGTGATTACATCTGTGAGCCGGGGTACCGGATCGAGGGGGACCACTCTCGCACCTGTCTGGTTGGGGGGTCCTGGAGTGGGGCAGAGCCCATCTGTGAAGGTACAGCCTACACAGTGCCTCCAGAAAGTGTTCACACTCCTTGACTTATTCCGTATTTTGTTGTGTTGCAGCCTGAATTCAAAATAGATATACATTTTTCTCTCACCAATATACATACAGTACCCCATAATGACAAAGTGTAAACACATCTTTAGAAATGTTGGAAAATGTATTGAAAATAAAATACAGACATTTCTCATTTACATAAGCATTCACACCCGAGTCAATACATGTTAGAATCAGCTTTGGCAGCGATTACAGCTGTGAGTCTTTCTGGGTAAGTCTAAGAGCTTTGCACACCTGGATTGTACAATATTATTTTCAAAATTCTTCAAGCTCTGTCAAATTGGTTGTGGATCATTGCTAGACAACCACTTAAGTCTTTCCATATATTTTCAATCATATTAAAGTCAAGACTGTAACTCGGCAGCATTCACGGTCTTCTACACTAGTGTAGATTTGGCCTTGGTGTTTTAGGTTATTGTCCCGATGAAAGGTGAATTCATCTCCCAGTGTTTGTTGGAAAGCAGACTGAACTAGGTTTTCCTCTTGGATTTTGCCTTCGCTTAGCTCTATTCCATAATTTTTTTTATCCTGAAAAACTCCCCAGTCCTTAATGATTGCAAGCATATGTTTGTTTGTTTCTTTCATAGGCCTGGGCAGCTCCCAATGGGCATGTCTCCCACAACACAAACACAACACAGATAGATCCTCATCTAGTGCCTCTCTTTCCACATGTTTCATTTCCTTCTTTTGTCTTTGACTCAAGACCAAGACATATTTTGAATCTTCAAAAGGAACTGATTCAGTTGACCAAGACCAACAGATATTAACATTTAACAAAAAAAAGTATATATTATTGTTCTTCACTGGTTTACCAAACTGATGTTGTTTCAGATCATGATCCTCCCAAAATAAAGTGTCCCCTGTCTCGGGTGAAGGTCGCAGAGCCTGGGAAACTAACCGCCAGAGTGTCCTGGGACCCGCCGGTTGCCACGGATACTGCTGATAAAACATTAGAGTATGTCAGTCCTTATTTACTGCCATTTTCCCCTCTCCTCTTCTTCCCCTTTGCATTATCTGGAGGTGAAACATGTGTTTGTTGTGTCTGTTTGCAGTGTAACGCTGATAGGCCAGCGGCCAGATAGCAACTTTAAAGAGGGGATAAACATTATCCGGTACACAGCACACGACCAAGCCAGGAACAGGGCTGCCTGCAAGTTCATTGTTCGGGTTGAGGGTAAGACATCACTGTCAATGTCAGACGCAATGATCTGACATTTGGACTAGAGCAAAACCCATACCTTACAGGACAAACACATTATACAAATAAACATTCAACATTCAATTGATACATTTCATCACGCAACTAAATACTGGATTTTTTTTACTGAGTATAAATCTAATTATTTCAGTGACAATCATATTTCCCTTGTGGAGAACATCTATAAACCCTTTATAGACATCCAAGAGTCATCATATTTCAGTACTGTTCGAAGATGGCTGCTTTGGGCCCGTATTCATATAGCATCTCAGAGTAGGAGTGCTGATCTAGGATCAGGTCCCCCCTGTCCATATGATTTTATTTATTATGATCTAAACAACATAACTGAACATAGATCAGCAATTGGTTTGTGAAATCAGGCTCTGCTCTCTCTCCCCCCAGTCAGGAGGTGTCCAGTCCTCAAGACCCCTCTCCATGGTTACCTCACCTGTGACTCTGACGGGAACAACTACGGGGCGGTGTGCGAGTACCACTGTGATGGGGGCCACGAGAGGCGGGGGACCTCCCGCCGAGTCTGCCAGTTCGAACGCAGCTGGACTGAGGCCCCCGCCGAGTGTGTCAGTTAGTATTGAGAGCCAATGACAGAGAATCTGGTTTGTTGTGTTCATAATTTAACCCATACATGTAAAGTGATTACACCAACAATACACTGTTTTTTATTGCGCATGTAGCAATGGAGTTTAAAACAGATGTGAACACAGCATCTGCCCTCCTGGACCAGTTCTATGACAAGAGGAGGCTTCTGATCGTGTCGGCACCTAACGTAGCCCATGGAGACTACAAGCTCCAGAACCTTATGGTGCAGGTGAGTCAAGAGACTGTATTCAACAGCGCCAGAACTGTAATGTGTCATTGGTAAATGGACCGACTGATCTATATTGAGTAGTTATTTAGGAGGCAAGGTGATCTATAGATCTGTTAGTCTCGACTCACCTTTAAAGTCCTTTGCAATGTCATACACGCCCAGAAAGACAGCTGGATGGTTAGGGCATTATCTGCTAGTCAGGGAAATTTTGCACTCAACTTACTTTTACTTAGGAACAACGTATTATGTGGAAGGTAAGGCTTCCACAAGAGAGCGCCACTGCTAGCTACTACGGGATTTAATACAAATGAAATATAAGCAGCTTGTTTTTATGATTGTGACCATTCTTGGGGTGTTTTCATGCCTAGAAGGCAGATTGTGGTCTGGACCTACGACAAGTGACGGTGATTGAGCTGCTAGGCTCCCCCCCTCGAGAAGTGGGCCGCATCAAGGGACGTCACCTGGACACTGAGGTCATCGAGGGTCTGAGGTAAGGGGATCTCGCATAATCATGTTGGCTGCACTCCATCTTCAGGCAATCAAATACACCATCACTGTCTTGACACTAAATGGTTATCTGGTGCTGTGTGTTGTACAGGCAGGCTTTCAGGATCTCCAGATCCTACTTCAACATGGTGCTGTTGGACAAGGATGGTTTGGACCACGAGAGATTCATCACTCCCACCACATCCGATGAGCTCTTCTCATACATCGACGATAACCTGTTGGATGAAGAAGAACGACATCGGCTGGAGTTGCACAGAGACTACTGTGACTAAGACAGTGGTTTGGGGAGGTCAGACACTTATGTAGATAGCGCAGAGGAAAAAGCTTTGCTATGTAGAGATACAATCATGGACACCAGGGTGGCCCAGAATAGAGAGAGAAACAAGGAAACACGCAGGTAACAGCTCTGGTAGTGAAATGTTTCCACTGGCTGATAGATAATGATCTGATAGATTTAGAGATAGAGGTAGCCTGTTTTTACAGGTCTAAAAGTATAGAAACATATGTACGCATCTTTTTTTACTTCACTACCCATACTGCACTGTAACAAATGCGGATGATTACAGGTTTAGGCATTTCACATATTTATTAGGTGAATGAATAAAATTTTATACAGCCATTGCAGTGGAGGCTGCTGACAGGAGGACAGCTCATAATAACGTCTGGAACGGAGAGTGGAATGGCATCAAACCATGCGTTTGATACCATTCCACTTATTTCGCTCCAGTCATTACTACAATCCTGTCCTCCCCAATTAAGGTGCCACCAACCTCCTGTGAGCCATAGTAAAAGCAAACTTGACTCAAGTTACAGTATGAAAGATAATGACATTTACTTTCAAAGGATAGAGGTTGAGAAATAAAATTGGTCACTTTTAGTGCAACTGATCATATTTACATATATATTTCAATGTACCACATGCTTGACATCCCTATCACAGGTACAGTAGTTTTCATTTGATTGCCATGAAGCACCACACAAGATATGATATGGACCAAAAATGGACACAATTTCAGTGCCTTCGAGTGCAGAGATTCAGCCTGAAACTGAAAACCCGGCAACCCCCATGAAGCACCCTAGTTAATAATGAATGGTTTGCTGATCATGGATGGAATTTAGCTTGAAGAAATATGGGGGAAAAAAGTCAATTAAACATGAGTTGTTGAATTTAATCAACTCTTTGGTTAGTGCTGTTTATGATTTTAAAAAGCATTTGCATATTAAACACACAACCTTGCATTCAAACATATGAAAGGATACCTCGGCTAGCAAATACCTGAAGACCTCAGATTCATTTACTATATATGCTTTCAAAAGCACTTCTTTTGGTGCTTGCGGTTAAACACAGCTGTGATAGTCTTTTGGTTACAGATAATAATGGTGATAAAGTTGAGGGATTGCCCATTGTCAATTGCTCTTCTCTCAGGTTATGAGATGGGGTCCTCACTTGCTCTTGTTCTTGCCCATAGAGGAGCGTAATGGAAGAGAGCCCTCTGCCCATGAGTCAGGGTATTGCATCATCTTCTGCCACAGAGACACCTCCTCCCCTGTTGAGTCCGCCTCCACTTCCTCCTTGCCAACCTTCAGTGTGGCTGAAAAGTAGGGCAACAGAAATGCAGTGAACTAAAGTAGGTCTGACCTGTCCACACAATACAGGAGCCCTAAGCATAGTGTGACATTTGGGAGTTCACTGCTTTTGAAGCGATTTAAACAATGGGCCGACTGCCTATCACCAGAGGGGGTAACACCAGAGGAGGTCGCCTGTTGGGCAGGAGAGTTGGGCCAGTAACCTGCTAAATCAAATCCCTGAGCTGACAAGGTAAAAATCTGTCTTTCTGCCCCTGAGCAAGGCAGTTAACCCACTGTTCCCCGGGCGCCGATAACGTGGATGTCAATTAAGGGGTTGGGTAAATGCAGAAACACATTTCAGTTGAATGCATTGTTGTACTACTGACTAGGTATCCCCCTTTCCCTTTTAGATGTTTGACCTCTGAGGTAGCTTTTCTTTACTACCAACTTTAACATCGGCAAAATAGGTGACCTGCAACGGAATGATAAATATTGAATCAAACATTTAAAAACGGAAGAGGAATAATGCCGATGGATGCTTCCCTACCATAACACTTCCCCTCCATAAAGCAACAAGGTGTTGTGTCATTACCTGTGCCTGTGCTGAGTCGAACCCCACCCAGGAAGTCATTACTGGAGATGGCCTCCCGGTCCCACACGGTCAGCTCCAGACACATCTTACTCAGCTGGTCCAGGGTCAGGTCTTTGTACACAAATGTGTGGTCGTAGTGAGGGTTCAGAGTCTTCTTCACCACCGGAGTCTTCCTCTTAGTGGACTTGGACTTCGATGGCAACAAGTATCTAGGGTTAAAGCATAATGAGTGAAAACTATTACATATTGATGAAGGCTAGGTGGCAACAATGTTTTTAATTCTAGTAATCAATAAAGTATGTATTTTTATTAAAAATAGTGGGAGTTGCACCATCTCCTGAGTGAGAATGATGAAACAGAAGAAATTCATAATCTCAGAGTGAATGTGAAGATTTAAAGTGATATCATGCCAAAAGCGAACCCTTTCACAAAGGAATCCGACGTGTCCCCTGCTTTCATTGCAGTCAGGTTCTTGGCCTCTTTGATCAAGACGTGCAATTCCCCTCCCTCCTCCGTCTTTGACTTGTTGCCTAGAGAAAGAGTCTTGCCTAGGGGGGATAATGGTGTCAGACAGCCACTGGTAAGGATTTGAAACACAGACAGTGTCGACTGAGCTTTTCTGTTCCTCTGTTCTGTCGACACTGGCAGTCCTACCTTTAGTCTTCTCGGTGGGTGGTTTCTTAGTCGAGACGTACTTCAGGGAAATCACCAGTTCTCCTTTGTACTGAGAAAAGGCAGAGGACTGCAGTGGTGATGCCTATGAAGAGAAGAACAGCTGAGGTAAAACCACTAGACTACAGGTTAATAATGTATACTGTAGATTATAAATACATTTAAAATGATTGATGTGTAGGGCCTGGCGTTTGTTCCAACCATGAAACCTGATCAAGAACAACTCTGAGCCCTGATGATGGCGCCTACTCAGGCGTACTTTTCCCATGAGCGCCACACAGTCCTCATGTTGGCCGTCGAGGTCCCTGCAGTCCAGAGGCACCTCTACCTCTCCCAGGAAGGCATTACGGCCCAAGCGGTCATGGTGCCAGACAGAGAGCTGGAGGGAACGAGTGAGCACCTGGGAGCGGCTGATGGAGAACTGGAGGAGAAGAAGGGAAAAAGTGTGAGGGAATGGCAGGACAACGTCAACATCAAACCCTTCCCTCACTGATCTGTGAAACAACATCTTTAGAGTTTCTCCTTCCACCCTTTCTGGCCTTCACATCAGAGTTCCCTGTTCTGTATACTCAGTGAATTAAAAAAGGGCAGAAACAAAATCAATATTTGTTTGCCGTTTACTAGAAGCAATAAACTCTTTATCTTGAAGGTCAACATCAATCTTACTGCCTAGTGAAGGTGGAGGCATTATCGACTTAATGATCAGCCATTGAGAGACAAATAATAAGGGATTTGTCCACAGCCCAGGTTCATCAGTGTCCATCTAATTCTACTGCAGTTCCAGAGAGTCCATCACCTTTAGGATCTCATTGTAGGTGGGGTCCACTGTGTTTCGTTTGATGCTGGTTTTCTTTTTACCAGTGCGAGACTTGTCAGGGAGAAGATAGCACTTGACATACCTGCAGGACAAAACGACATGAGAATAATATTTTTCAACACATTAAAGCCCCCATGCAATCTTGGTAATTGTATTTTTAAAATCATCACTGCATGTCAAATCACTGTGTGCGTGTTTATTTAATGAAAATAACTCCAAGATATATGTTTTATCACTTATTTCCCTGAGCCTCCTTTGGCCCTTGAAATTCTCACTCTGATCATGTAAGCGTGAGGAACAAAATTTGAATGCATTTACATGCAAAGCCCTGATTGGCTGATATGTCTAGAGCCCACCCCCTTACCCAGATGAACAGCCATTGGTGTATTATAATCAATCACATTGTGATGTCATGATAGCGGCCAAAAGTTTCATCCTACCTGAAAAGGCTGAAATTTCAGGCATAATTTTCAAATAGCTCTTACACAAAAAGGGCACTATCATAATTTTCTAAATTTCTGTGTTATTTTCGCCCTCATCAAAACAACTGTAAAGTCACCTTAAGTGCACTGCCCCTTTAAATAGTTCAAATTCATATTAATAGTCCTGCAATTAGGGCTGGTATCATCATAACCTGCAATACCGATAAACTATTTTGACTACAAAAAATGTGTACCTAAATTTCCAGAATACAAATTATAATTTTTATTCTGAATTAAATGGAAAATCTTCCCTTTGGAACTCTGATAAATGACCTCTGGGTACATCAAAAATGTTGTAAACGGGACATCTAAGATGATCTACGTTATGTCATACAGTAATAACACTGAAGTGTGTGTTTAGAGTAAACAACAGGATTACTGGGAATAATTTTCTACAGCGCTGCTCATCTACTGTCATCATGAAAAGAAGACAGGAAACCCACGGAAGGGTGTTTGTCTCACTTTAAGGAGTGGGGGTGTACTCTCACTGTTGGCAATGACATGATATTATGCATCCGAACAGCTTAGTTGAAATACAATTCCAGATAGGCGTCAACCATTACTTTTATCCATCCTGTGTTTTCAGATGAGGGGGATATGAAGGAGAGGATACAAAAGGAAGAAGCATCTTCACACTATTGAGATGCACCCATCAATTCCTACTGAGACAACTATTAGACCCTTGTCCCGAGAGGACACTCACGGGTTGGAACGCTGGCGTGTGGCGTCCCCGTGGGCCAGCGAGTGGCACTCCTTGACGAGGACGGCCAGGCTATGGGTGGTGTCATCGTAGCTGAGAGAGAACACGATGTCCCCGCTCACCTCCACGCAGTCATAATCTCCTGCCTCACTGTAAATACTCATCAGACTCCCCAGTGTACTCTGTGGTGGACACATTCACAATTCACCAAGTAGCTGTTAGTAGTTAGTTCAACTGCATTGATATTGGATACAATTCTACAACCTGGACGAGAAAGGTAAACGTATCGTATCCAATCAATGAACAAACTTGTTCCTGGAAAGGTGCACAAACAAGGCCGAAACTGTGACAATGAAAGTCAGGTCACAGTCAAATTTTCCTGCCCTGAAGCAATTTTGAGCTTGAGCCTTTGTTGCCATGGTAACTTAATTAGGCAGCAGCTCAACACACGAACCAGGATATCCTGCATTGTCTCCAAAACGTTGTGTCGTTGACTTATCAATTCTGTTTCTAAAAATATCTTCAGGGACTAAAACTTGCATCACACACACTAACTAGAACCTATGAAAATAAGATAAGTGAGAATCACATGCATTTACCTTGGAGCCGCGAAGATTTGAGGTACTTGAGCCCACTGTCTTTCTATGGATGCTCACCAAGTTATCAATGTCCTCATCATCCTCCTCGTCATCCTGCAATGACAACAAGCAAATCTGAACTCATGCAAAAGACAACGCAACTGCATTTGTCATCAATACTAAGAAGTATTTTATGCCTCAGAACTATTATGCCTCAGTGTATTATGAGGAAGTGGGCTTCTGCTCACCGGCACATTGAGGCCAGGCACAGACTTGCTTCTGTCACCCATAGAGCCCTCCGATACTTCCTTACGCAGGTCCAGCACAGATGTGAATTCTGATTGAAACACATGAAGACATTAAATGAGCATGCCTTCATTTACTCAAGCAGGCCTGAAGCCCTTAAAAAGAACCTTATTTAATTATAGCTTGGGAATCAGAACTACTGAAACGACCGACACACAAGAGTCTCACCGGAGGGTTTCTGACCTTGTCTGACGCTCTTCTTGAACAGCCCGTCGTCTTCCAATAAGACAGACCCTGTGCAGGGACTTACACTACGACGATTCACTACAGAGGACTATGGAAAGAGACAGGGGTTACAGTCAGGTGTGACAGTATAATATGTATTGGCTGGATACATGAAGATGACAGGGTTAGGTTCAATTCCATATTTTACCAAGTGGACTTTTTACTTCCCAATTTGACTGTGCTGAAATGTAACTAATCCCAACACCTGGTGGATGTGTAAACTCACCGTGTCTAAGTTGGCGCTGTGGATACCTGTGCTTTCTACTTTGACTGGAATACTGGACACACTGGAACCTGCTGGACTGGACCGACCTGTGCTCTTCTTCTTCCTGGGTCATAAACACCATTCATAATGAGGAGCCATCCCAATGAGTCTCGTTAGCATGTAGCGCTAATGCCATAGGCCTATTTTTTGGGATGTAGACTTACATTGGTAAGAAAGGAGTCCCAAGAGAGGGCTCCGTCTCTGTCCTGACAGTGTTCAAGCTGGCTTTCTCTGCAGATTTAGTGTCACTGTGCTGGTGCTGTTGCTTCATCTCAGCTGCCACTGGTTCTTCAGAAACTTTGTCTGGCGGACTGTGAAAATAACAATGAGTGTCAAAGTTCTGAGTTGAAACTCCATCCACATATTACAGTAACTGCGTCACACTCTAATGATCATGAAGCCTGTGTTGTCCCCCCAGATATAAAGAGGGCTCACTACTTGTTGGAGGCTGCTAGGTCCATCAGTCTGGGTCGGGGAACAGGGATGGTCGGCTGGCCGGGTTTCAACTCTGTACTCTTCAACAGTTGCTCTCCCATGGTCTCCCTCTTCCTCACTAGAACAGAACACAGAGCTTTAGCATGACAGACAACTGGTAACATGCTGTCAGTGGCTTCATTCATTCAGACAGGGAATAAATTACTTTTGATGGCATTTGTAGGAAGTGCAATTCAAAAAGTACATGAACAAAAGCTATGCAGTAATGGAGCTTCCCACGTATCAATAATGAAACTGAGTAGAGGAATTAGGACAAATTCATATGCTGTCACAACATTAACATTTCATTCTGCACCAGAAGTGAGAGTTTTTAAGTTTCCAACTGAACAGAGCAATGCCCACATCAGTTTCCTGGACTCACATGGGGACCTCTTTTTGAGGGAAGCTCTCACTATGTCGTGTCCAGGGGTGGTGGTGAAGCGGTTGACTCGCTGGTCATAAAACCAGTCTCCAGTGCACTTCTTTAGATCACTGGAGAAAGTCACACCACACGTTGTTACCACCGCGTTAACACATCATGGATCAAATATATGGACCAAACCCGAAGAGTAACATGCTGACATTGCAAAAACTCTGCACTGTTGTCAAAATAGACTAAATTCAACACCAGTTTAGAATGCAACAGATATGCATAGCGGATCCACATCATGTAAACCCGCTTAAATCCTTGTCCTCTCCTCGAGCGGCGTTCTACAGCGAGATTCTTTAAAACATATATCACGCTTTGCATATAGATACAGCAAACACAGGGATACTGGTTATGCTAAAGGATAGGGTGGGGTAACATACAGTACAGAGAAATGGGACTCTTACGCCTCTTTGGCACACACACTGCACACCCAGGATCCATTGGGGCGCACTGCGCGGCAGTTGCGGCACACTTGGTGTTTACATGCCCTACATTGGCTGGAGCTGGCAGACAGTCGACCCAGTGGTTCCTGGCAGCGACCGCAGCTGCGCTCACTGTACCTCCCACTGCTGCGCTTGGCCCCCTTCCTCTTTATGTCCAGCAGCTCTGTCTTCAGCTTGCTGAAACACAGGGAAGGAAGACGTTGGTTAGACCCTCTCCTGTTGGTGTCTGTGTTGAAATCTTTGCCTAACTGGATGTTGAAAGTCTAAAAGTGACTTCCTCCATCTGCACCGATGTGAAATACTGAGCCGATGAGGTGAAAGCTAAATTCCCACCAGCATCCACTGTATTGCTTTCACCTGTCCTGTTTTTTTTTTCAGATCTGTGCAGAAAAAAGGAAATGAGACAAGGTGAGGAGGAAGCCACTTTAGGACTATTGAGATGCAGCCGGGAAGGAGAGTTCTCACCGGACACGCTGCTCCTCGGCCTGCCTTAGCTCCTCGTCCCGCCGCAACACCTCCAGGATCAGCTCCCGCTCCGAGTCGGTCAGGAAGGCCATGTTGATCATGTCTGCAGCCTGTGGCATGGCACCTCCGTCCCAGACTAACCTCCTCAGGGATAGTCAGCCTAGACCAGACAGGCTAACCAAAGAGCAGACCAGGGCTGAGTCCAGAAGGCATGAAATGGGAACATATGATTTTATCTCTATAAGTTGTCCTTTCTGCTTGAAAATGATTTCCTCCTGCTTTACCAAGCACTGTAGCTACCATTTAAAAATCACTCTCATGATGTCATACTAGATACTGTAGAATTCTATATTATTCTACAGTATCTTAGTCACTTAACAATGTTTACATATCTGGTATTACTCATCTCATGTGTATATGCTGTTTTCTATACTATTCTACAGTATCTCATTCACTTAATATCTTCCATTACTCATCTAATATGTATATACTGTTAATGTCTATACTATATCTTAGTCCATTTTGCTCTGACATTGCTCGTCCATATGAAGTCAAGAAGTTTAAATGTATTTGGCTACGGTGTATGTAAACTCTGTTTTTCACAATTCCTGACATTTAATCCTTGTAAATATTCCCTGTCTTAAGTCAGTTAGGATCACCACTTTATTTTAAGAATGTTAAATGTCCGAATAATAGTAGAGAGAATTATTTATTTCCGCTTGTATTTCTTTCATCACATTCCCAGTGGGTCAGAAGTTTACATACACTTAATTAGTAATTGGTAGCATTGCCTTTAAATTGTTTAACTTGGGTCAAACGTTTTGGGTAGCCTTCCACAAGCTTCCCACAATAAGTTGGGTGAATTTTTGTCCATTCCTCCTGACCGAGCTGGAGTAACTGAGTCAGGTTTGAAGGCCTCCTTGCTCGCACATTCTTTTTCAGTTCTGTCCACACATTTTCTAGAGGATGAGGTCAGGGCTTTGTGATGGTCACTCCAAAACCTTGACTTTGTCCACAACTTTGGAAGTATGCTTGGGGTCATTGTCCGTTTGGAAGACCCAAGCTTTAACTTCCTGACTGATGTCTTGAGATGTTGCTTCAACATATTCACATATCTCAAAAAAGTAACAATCTTTGTCTCCATGTGCAGTTGCAAACCATAGTCTGGCTTTTTTATGGCGGTTTTGGAGCAGTGGCTTCTTCCTTGCTGAGTGGCCTTTCAGGTTATGGCGATATAGGACTCGTTTTACTGTGGATATAGATACTTTTGTACCCGTTTCCTCCAGAATCTTCACAAGGTTCTTTGTTGTTGTTCTGGGATTGATTTGCACTTTTCGCACCAAAGTACATTCATCTCTTGGAGACAGAATGCGTCTCCTTCCTGAGCGGTATGATGGCTGCATTGTCCCATGGTGTTTATACTTGCGTACTATTGTTTGTACAGATGAACGTGGTACCTCCAGGCATTTGGAAATTGCTCCCAAGGATGAACCAGACTTGTGGAGGTCTACAATTCTTTTTCTGAGGCCTTGGCTGATTTCTTTTTGATTTTCTCATGATGTCAAGCAAAGAGGCACTACATTTGAAGGTAGGCCTTGAAATACATCCAGATACACCTCCAATTGACCCAAATGATGTCAATTAGCCTATCAGAAGCTTCTAAAGCCATGACATAATTTTCTGGAATATTCCAAGCTGTTTAAAGGCACAGTATGTACATTTCTGACCCACTGGAATTGTGATCAGTGAATTATAAGTGAAATAATCTGTCTGTAAACAATTGTTGGAAAAATTACTTGTGTCATGCACAAAGTAGATGTCCTTACCGACTTGCCAAAACTATAGTTTGTTAACAAGACATTTGTGGAGTGTTTGAAAACTGAGTTTTAATGACTCCAACCTAAGTGTATGTAAACTTCTGAATTCAACTGTATATAGTCTTAATTCATTCCTACTTAGATTTGTGTGTATTGGGTATATGTTGTGTAATTTGTTACAGTATGTGACCAATAAAATGTGATTTGATCACAGCGAAAACCAGTGTAAATCCCATCTAATCCCAAACATCAGCAGCACTGAAGATGGAGTACAACTGACAGAGGCTTCTTTATCCCCAGCTAAAGTCCATTTGATGGAGGAGCCACTTTCACTACATAAGCCACAACCTCACATAAGGTGGAGGCTGCTCAAACAGAGCACAGCATGACAGTGGACCCCTGCAGGAGAGAGAGTGTGTTCAAACAGTGGAGTGCTTGCTGTGAGGGGAGAGGACGGAGAACAGGTAAAGAGCCCATGAGCGGAGGGCTTGCTGTGAGGGGAGAGGACGGAGACAGGTAGAGAACCCATGAGCGGAGAGGCCGGGGAACAGGTAGAGAGCAGTAAACAGTACAGGCAGGAAAGCCGGCAAACAGGTGATGAGCAGGCATTTACCACAGCACTTTAATAAAAGATGTACGCAAAAGCATTGAACAGGGACTATGTGCTTCTTATCAGAGTGCTGCAGTTTGTGTGTGTGTTTTTTATTTACGTCACCTTTTTTTAAAAAGGCCATAGTGGATAGAATTACAATTTAGCAATTAAACACTGGAGTGATAAATGTGCAGAAGATGAATGTGCAAGTAGAGATACTGGGGTGCAAAGGAGCAAAAATTAAAATGACAGTATGGGGATGAGGTAGTTGGATGGGCTATTTACAGATGGGCTATGTACCGGTGCAGTGATCTGCTCTGACAGCTGGTGCTTAAAGTTAGTGAGGGAGATATGTCTCCAGCTTCAGTGACTTTTGCAATTCGTTCCGGTCATTGGCAGCAGAGAACTGAAAGGAAAGGCGGCCGAAGGAAATGTTGGCTTTGGGGGTGACCAGTGAAATATACCTGCTGGAGCGGTTGCTACGGGTGGGTGCTGCTATGGTGACCAGTGAGCTGAGATAAGGTGGGGCTTTACCCAGCAAAGACTTATAGATGACCTGGAGCCAGTGGGTTTGGCGATGAATATGAAGCGAGGGCCAGCCAACCTGAGCATACAGGTCGCAGTGGTAGGTAGTATATGGGGCTTTGGGGACAAAACGGATGGCACTGTGATAGCAAATTGGATGCAGTCTGAGTAGAGTGTTGGAGGCTATTTTGTAAATGACATCGCTGAAGTCGAGGATCGGTAGGATGGTCAGTTTTACGAGGGTATGTCTGGCAGCATGAGTGAAGGATACTCTTGAGAAATAGAAGCAGAGTCTAGATTTAATTTTGAATTGGCGATGCTTAATGTGAGTCTGGAAGGAGAGTTTACAGTCTAGCCAGACACCTAGGTATTTGTAGTTGTCCACATATTCTAAGTCAGAACCGTCCAGAGTAGTGATGCTGGACGGGCGGGCAGGTGCGGGCAGCAGTCAGTTGAAGAGCATGCATTTAGTTTTACTTGCATTTAAGAGCAGTTAGAGGCCACGGAAGGAGAGTTGTATGGCATTGAAGCTCGTCTGGAGTTTAGCTAACACAGTGTCCAAAGAAGGGCCAGAAGTATACAGAATTGTGTCGTCTGCATGTACAGGTGGATCAGAGAATAACCAGCAGCAAGAGCGACATCATTGATGTATACAGAGAAAAGAGTCGGCCCGAGAATTGAACCCTGTGGCACCCCCATAGAGACTGCCAGAGGTCCGGACAACAGGCCCTCCGATTTGACACACTGAACTCTATCAGAGAAGTAGTTGGTAAACCAGGCGAGGCAGTCATTTGAGAAACCAAGGTTGTTGAGTCTGCCGATAAGAATGTGGTGATTGAGAGTCGGTCCAGGTTGAGGAATACAGCTGCACAGTATTGTCTCTTGTCGATGGCGGTTATGATATCGTTTAGGACCTTGAGCGTGGCTGAGGTGCACCCATGACCAGTTCGGAAACCAGATTGCATAGCGGACAAGGTACGGTGGGATTCAGAATGGTTGGTGATCTGTTTGTTAACTTGGCTTTCGAAGACCTTAGAAGGGCAGGGTAGGATAGATATAGGCCTGTAGCAGTTTGGGTCTAGGGTGTCTCCCCCTTTGAAGAGGGCGATGACCGCGGCAGCTTTCCAATCTTTGGGGATCTCAGGCAATGTGAAAAAGAGAGGTTGAACAGGCTAGTAATAGGGGTTGCAACAATTTTGGCTGATCATTTTAGAAAGAGAGGGTCCAGATTGTCTAGCCCTGCTAATTTGTAGGGATCCAGATTTTGCAGCTCTTTCAGAACATCAGTTATCTGGAGAAATGGGGGAGGCTTGGGCAAGTTGCTATGGGGGGGTGCAGGGCTGTTGACCAGGGTAGGAGTGGCCATCTAAAAAGCATGGCCAGCCGTAGAAAAATGCTTATTGAAATTCTCAATTATCATGGATTTAATCGGTGGTGACAGTGTTTCCTAGCCTCAGTGCAGTGGACATCTGGGAGGAGGTGCTCTTATTCTCCATGGACTTTACAGTGTCCCAGAACCTTTTGGAGTTTGTGCTGCAGGATGCAAATTTCTGTTTGAAAATGCTAGCCTTTGCTTTCCTAACTGCCTGTGTATATTGGTTCCTAACTTCCCTGAAAAGTTGCATATCGCGGGGGCTATTTGATGCTAATGCAGTACGTCACAGGATGTTTTGTGCTGGTCAAGGGCAATAAGGTCTGGAGTGAACCATTGGTTATATCTGTTCCTGGTTCAACATTTTTTGAATGGGGCATGCTTATTTAAGATGGTGAGGAAGGCACTTTTAAAGAATAACCAGGCATCTTCTACTGATGGAATGAGGTCAATATCCTTCCAGGATACCCGGGCCAGGTCGATTAGAAAGGCCTGCTCGCTGAAGTGTTTTAGGGAGCGTTTGACAGTGATGAGGGGTGGTCGTTTGCTTGCGTCTGTAATGGGTCTGCGGTCAATGAGACAGTGATCGCTGAGATCCTGGTTGAAGACAGCAGAGGGGGATATTTAGAGGGCAGGTTGGTTAGGATAATATCTATGAGGGTACCGGTGTTTAGGGATGTGGGGTTGTTCCTGGTAGGTTCATTGATAATTTGTGTGAGATTGAGGGTATATCAAGCTTAGATTGTAGGATGGTTGGGGTGTTAAGCATGCCCCAGTTTAGGTCACCTAGCAGCATGAGCTCTGAAGATAGACGGGGGGCAATCAATTCAAATATGGTGTCCAGGGCACAGCTGGGGGCAGAAGGTAGTCTATAGCAAGCGGCAACGGTGAGAGACTTGTTTCTGGAAAGGTGGATTTTTAAAAGTAGAAGCTCAAGTTGTTTGGCACAGACCTGGATAGTAAGACAGAACTCTGCAGGCTAACTCCGCCCCCTTTGGCAGTTCTATCTTGTCAGAAAATGTTATAGTTAGGGATGAACATTTCAGGGTTTTTGGTGGCCTTCCTAAGCCAGGATTCAGACACAGCTAGGACATCCGGGTTGGCAGAGTGTGCTAAAGCAGTGAATAAAACAAACTTAGGGAGGACGCTTCTAATGCTAACATGCATGAAACCAAGGCTTTTACGGTTACAGAAGTCAACAAATGAGAGGGCCTGGGGAATGGGAGTGGAGCTAGGCACTGCAGGGCCTGGATGAACCTCTACATCACCAGAGAAGGAGTTGGATAAGGGTATGGCTAAGGGTTATAAGAACTGGTCGTCTAGTACGTTCGGGACAGAGAGTAACAGGAGCAGGTTTCTGGGCGCCGTAGAATAGCTTCAATGCATAATGTACAGACAAAGGTATGGTAGGATGTGAATACAGTTGAGGTAAACCTAGGCATTGACTTGCAGGCTTGTTTTCGAGTTGCTGTGCGTTTTGTTGCTAACCTGTTTTGCTACCTGACAACTTTACGGTTTTCACTTTTTAATTACCGTTCATATATTTATTTATTTTTTCCTCAACTTTTTCACTCCGGACGCTTTATCTGGACACGATTCGTCAGGACCTCCAACAGCCGAAGCTAAGTAGTAACATTAACATGATGCCTTCTAATTGCAGCCGCTGTACTCGCCTTACGGCGAGGATAGCTGTGCTGCAAGCCCAGCTTCAGACGCAATCGTTAGGCAAGGGTAATTTCAGTGTAGGAAAGGATGAAATAGCGTCTGTGGCACCAGTAAGTACAGATAGTAGTGTAAATCCCCTGGCACAGTCCCCGCAGCCGGACAACTTTCTCACGGTTTCTGGAAGGAAATGCTGTAGGAACGCTCAACCGGTGTCGCTCATTCAGCCGACAGAAACTTTCAACCGGTTTTCCCCATTAAGCAGCGGGTCGGAGTCAGAGGCCGATTCTTCTCTGGTCTCTACTCCTCCCGTTACGGGGTCTGAGACGCCGAAGCTTCCCACCAGTAGCTCTGACAAATTGAAAACTCTAGTCATTGGCGACTCCATTACCCGCAGTATTAGACTTAAAGCGAATCATCCAGCGATCATACACTGTTTACCCGGGGGCAGGGCTACCGACGTTAAGGCTAATCTGAAGATGGTGCTGGCTAAAGCTAAAACTGGCGAGTGTAGAGAGTATAGAGATATTGTTATCCACGTCGGCACCAACGATGTTAGGATGAAACAGTCAGAAATCACTAAGCGCAACATAGCTTCTGCGTGCATATCAGCTAGAAAGATGTGTCGGCATCGAGTAATTGTCTCTGGCCCCCTCCCAGTTAGGGGGAGTGATGAGCTCTACAGCAGAGTCTCACAACTCAATCGCTGGTTGAAAACTGTTTTCTGCCCCTCCCAAAAGTTTGAATTTGTAGATAATTGGCCCTCTTTCTGGGACTCACCCACAAACAGGACCAAGCCTGACCTGCTGAGGAGTGACGGACTCCATCCTAGCTGGAGGGGTGCTCTCATCTTATCTACCAACATAGACAGGGCTCTAACTCCTCTAGCTCCACAATGAAATAGGGTGCAGGCCAGGCAGCAGGCTGTTAGCCAGCCTGCCAGCATAGTGGAGTCTGCCATTAGCACAGTCAGTGTAGTCAGCTCAGCTATCACCATTGAGACCGTGTCTGTGCCTCGACCTAGGTTGGGCAAAACTAAACATGGCGGTGTTCGCCTTAGCAATCTCACTAGGATAAAGACCACCTCCATTCCTGTCAATACTGAAAGAGATCATGATACCTCACATCTCAAAATAGGGCTACTTAATGTTAGATCCCTTACTTCAAAGGCAATTATAGTCAATGAACTAATCACTGATCATAATCTTGATGTGATTGGCCTGACTGAAACATGGCTTAAGCCTGATGAATTTACTGTTTTAAATGAGGCCTCACCTCCTGGCTACACTAGTGACCATATCCCCCGTGCATCCCGCAAAGGCGGAGGTGTTGCTAACATTTACGATAGCAAATTTCAATTTACAAAAAAAAAAAATGACATTTTCGTCTTTTGAGCTTCTAGTCATGAAATCTATGCAGCCTACTCAATCACTTTTTATAGCTACTGTTTACAGGCCTCCTGGGCCATATACAGCGTTTCTCACTGAGTTCCCTGAATTCCTATCGGACCTTGTAGTCATAGCAGATAATATTCTAATCTTTGGTGACTTTAATATTCACATGGAAAAGTCCACAGACTCACTCCAAAAGGCTTTCAGAGCCATCATCGACTCAGTGGGTTTTGTCCAACATGTCTCTGGACCCACTCACTGTCACAGTCATACGCTGGACCTAGTTTTGTCCCATGGAATAAATGTGGTGGATCTTAATGTTTTTCCTCATAATCCTGGACTATCGGACCACCATTTTATTACGTTTGCAATTGCAACAAATAATCTGCTTAGACCCCAACCAAGGAACATCAAAAGTCGTGCTATAAATTCACAGACAACACAAAGATTCCTTGATGCCCTTCCAGACTCCCTCTGCCTACCCAAGGACGCCAGAGGACAAAAATCAGTTAACCACCTAACTGAGGATCTCAATCTAACCTTGCGCAATACCCTAGATGCAGTTGCACCCCTAAAAACAAAAAAAATGTCTCATAAGAAACTAGCTCCCTGGTACACAGAAAATACCCGAGCTCTGAAGCAAGCTTCCAGAAAATTGGAACGGAAATGGCGCCACACCAAACTGGAAGTCTTCCGACTAGCTTGGAAGGACGGTACCGTGCAGTACCGTAGAGCCCTTACTGCTGCTCGATCATCCTATTTTTCTAACTTAATTGAGGAAAATAAGAACAATCCGAAATTCCTTTTTAATACTGTCGCAAAGCTAACTAAAAAGCAGCATTCCCCAAGAGAGGATGACTTTCACTTTAGCAGTGATAAATTCATGAACTTCTTTGAGGAAAAGATTATGATTATTAGAAAGCAAATTACGGACTCCTCTTTAAACCTGCGTATTCCTCCAAACCTCAGTTGACCTGAGTCTGCACAACTCTGCCAGGACCTAGGATCAAGAGAGACGCTCAAGTGTTTTAGTACTATATCTCTTGACACAATGATGAAAATAATCATGGCCTCTAAACCTTCAAGCTGCATACTGGACCCTATTCCAACTAAACTACTGAAAGAGCTGCTTCCTGTGCTTGGCCCTCCTATGTTGAACATAATAAACGGCTCTCTATCCACTGGATGTGTACCAAACTCACTAAAAGTGGCAGTAATAAAGCCTCTCTTGAAAAAGCCAAACCTTGACCCAGAAAATATAAAAAACTATCGGCCTATATCGAATCTTCCATTCCTCTCAAAAATTTTAGAGAAGGCTGTTGCGCAGCAACTCACTGCCTTCCTGAAGACAAACAATGTATACGAAATGCTTCAGTCTGGTTTTAGACCCCATCATAGCACTGAGACGGCACTTGTGAAGGTGGTAAATGACATTTTAATGGCATCGGACCGAGGCTCTGCATCTGTCCTCGTGCTCCTAGACCTTAGTGCTGCTTTTGATACCATCGATCACCACATTCTTTTGGAGAGATTGGAAACCCAAATTGGTCTACACGGACATGTTCTGGCCTGGTTTAGATCTTATCTGTCGGAAAGATATCAGTTTGTCTCTGTGAATGGTTTGTCCTCTGACAAATCAACTGTAAATTTCGGTGTTCCTCAAGGTTCCGTTTTAGGACCACTATTGTTTTCACTATATATTTTACCTCTTGGGGATGTTATTCGAAAACATAATGTAAACTTTCACTGCTATGCGGATGACACACAGCTGTACATTTCAATGAAACATGGTGAAGCCCCAAAATTGCCCTCGCTAGAAGCATGTGTTTCAGACATAAGGAAGTGGATGGCTGCAAACTTTCTACTATTAAACTCGGACAAAACAGAGATGCTTGTTCTAGGTCCCAAGAAACAAAGAGATCTTCTGTTGAATCTGACAATTAATCTTAATGGTTGTACAGTCGTCTCAAATAAAACTGTGAAGGACCTCGGCGTTACTCTGGACCCTGATCTCTCTTTTGAAGAACATATCAAGACCATTTCGAGGACAGCTTTTTTCCATCTACGTAACATTGCAAAAATCAGAAACTTTCTGTCCAAAAATGATGCAGAAAAATTAATCCATGCTTTTGTCACTTCTAGGTTAGACTACTGCAATGCTCTATTTTCCGGCTACCCGGATAAAGCACTAAATAAACTTCAGTTAGTGCTAAATACGGCTGCTAGAATCCTGACTAGAACCAAAAAATTTGATCATATTACTCCAGTGCTAGCCTCTCTACACTGGCTTCCTGTCAAAGCAAGGGCTGATTTCAAGGTTTTACTGCTAACCTACAAAGCATTACATGGGCTTGCTCCTACCTATCTCTCTGATTTGGTCCTGCCGTACATACCTATACGTACGCTACGGTCACAAGACGCAGGCCTCCTAATTGTCCCTAGAATTTCTAAGCAAACAGCTGGAGGCAGGGCTTTCTCCTATAGAGCTCCATTTTTATGGAACGGTCTGCCTACCCATGTCAGAGACGCAAACTCGGTCTCAACCTTTAAGTCTTTACTGAAGACTCATCTCTTCAGTGGGTCATATGATTGAGTGTAGTCTGGCCCAGGAGTGGGAAGGTGAACGGAAAGGCTCTGGAGCAACGAACTGCCCTTGCTGTCTCTGCCTGGCCGGTTCCCCTCTTTCCACTGGGATTCTCTGCCTCTAACCCTATTACAGGGGCTGAGTCACTGGCTTGCTGGGGCTCTCTCATGCCGTCCCTGGAGGGGGTGCGTCACCTGAGTGGGTTGATTCACTGTTGTGGTCATCCTGTCTGGGTTGGCGCCCCCCCCCCCCCTTGGGTTGTGCCGTGGCGGAGATCTTTGTGGGCTATACTCAGCCTTGTCTCAGGATGGTAAGTTGGTGGTTGAAGATATCCCTCTAGTGGTGTGGGGGCTGTGCTTTGGCAAAGTGGGTGGGGTTATATCCTTCCTGTTTGGCCCTGTCCGGGGGTGTCCTCGGATGGGGCCACAGTGTCTCCTGACCCCTCCTGTCTCAGCCTCCAGTATTTATGCTGCAGTAGTTTATGTGTCGGGGGGCTGGGGTCAGTTTGTTATATCTGGAGTACTTCTCCTGTCCTATTCGGTGTCCTGTGTGAATCTAAGTGTGCGTTCTCTAATTCTCTCCTTCTCTCTTTCTTTCTCTCTCTCGGAGGACCTGAGCCCTAGGACCATGCCCCAGGACTACCTGACATGATGACTCCTTGCTGTCCCCAGTCCACCTGGCCATGCTGCTGTTCCAGTTTCAACTGACCTGAGCCCTAGGACCATGCCCCAGGACTACCTGACATGATGACTACTTGCTGTCCCCAGTCTACCTGGCCATGCTGCTGCTCCAGTTTCAACTTCCACCTGACTGTGCTGCTGCTCTAGTTTCAACTGTTCTGCCTTATTATTATTCGACCATGCTGGTCATTTATGAACATTGAACATCTTGACCATGTTCTGTTATAATCTCCACCCGGCACAGCCAGAAGAGGACTGGCCACCCCACATAGCCTGGTTCCTCTCTAGGTTTCTTCCTAGGTTTTGGCCTTTCTAGGGAGTTTTTCCTAGCCACCGTGCTTCTACACCTGCATTGCTTGCTGTTTGGGGTTTTAGGCTGGGTTTCTGTACAGCACTTTGAGATATCAGCTGATGTACGAAGGGCTATATAAATAAATTTGATTTGATTTGATTTGAGTGACGATGAGAGAGGTATTGTCTCTAGAGACATCAATTAAACCAGGTGAGGTCACCGCATGTGTGGGATATGGGACAAGAGGGTTAGCTGAGGCATATTGAGCAGGGCTGGAGGCTCCACAGTGAAATAAGACAATAATCACTAACCAAAACAGCAATGGACAAGGCATATTGGCATTAGGGAGAGGCATGCATAGCCGAGTGATCATAGGGTCCAATGAGTAGCTGGACGGGCTGGAGACATGGCGATTCAGACAGCTAGCGGGCCGGGGCTAGCAGAAGGGCCTTAGAGGGACGTCACGATGGAAGAAGTCTGTTGTAGGCCCCTCATGCGGTTACATCGGTAGACCAGTCGGGATGGATCAGCAGGGATCCGTGTAGTAAAAGGGTCCAGGCCAATTGGCAAAATAGGTATAGTAACCCAAGAAATTGACTGATGGACCACTTCAGCTAACAGTCCGGTATGCTCTAGTCAGCTAGCGGGCCACGGCTAGCAGGCTAGCAGATGGGCATTCAGGGGACGTCGCGACGAAGGAGCCACTTGAAAAAAAAACTCGGGCAGATTACGTCGGTAGTCCAGTCGTGATGGATCGGCGGGGCTCCGGATCGACAATAAAATGGGTCCCGGCCAATTGGCAAAATAGGTATTGTAGCCCAATGAGTGGCTGATGGTCCTCTCCAGCTAGCCGGGAGATGGGCCTAGCATAGGCTAGCTCCAGGCTAACTGGTGCTTGCTTCGGGACAGGGACGTTAGCCAGGAGAAGCCAATCGGATAGCAGCTAGCTTGCTGCGATGATGCAGGTGAGGAGGTTCAGAGCACATTGAATGAGGCAGGTTGCAGGAGAGTATGTTGAAGTTAAGAAAAATATAAAAAAATATATGCAAAGAAAAAAGTTACATAAAGATATATACCCGGGACACGACAAGACGAAGACAAAAGATGTCAGACTGCTATGCCATCTTGGATATGTGTGTGTGTCTTGACTAATCAGATTCAAAGTAATCAAAGGTCAGGCTTGGTGCATGTCTACAGAAAGCAGAGCACTTTCCTTCCGTTTAGCAGACAGATAGACACAAGCAAACACTCTCTACAGTATGAGCCTACACCTAAACATAAGCGATCTGATATGCTGCATCAGTCTGATCAGCTGGAGGCCTATGTGCCTGGTCCCATCTGGCCAGGGAAACAAAGCGGTGTAGCCTAAGCCAATTTATTTCTGTTAAGAGAACATTTGAATATTCAAAACTTCTGTCGGCTAAGCTACCTAGACCTTTTTAAACCGACAATTTGTGACTAGAATTAATCAAAATGAACAAATAGTGATGACATGTGCATTTACACAGTCTAGCCTGTGTAACTTTTCAATTATAGGCTTACACAGGGTTATAATTTTAAAAGATTGGGAATGGGCGGTGCCCATCGCTGGGCCTACATGATGCAACCCTGTATATAGCAAGCATTGCCCTGTTAGTTATATTGTCCAATCACAGCTGTCTCTGTGTCTCCCCTGTTAGTCTAGTTTTAAAATAGAATACATATGAACAAATACAAGGTTGCTGCAGTTTGACAGGGTTTTCAAATTAAATGTTATTAGTCACATGCGCCGAATACAACAAGTGTAGACCTTAGAGTGAAATGCTTACTTACGAGCCCCTAACCAACAATGCAGTTTAAAAAAAATACAGATAAGAAGAAATAAAAGTAGCAAGTAATTAAATAGCAGCAGTTTATCCTCCCTACAGGGCAATACATTTTTCCAGGAGTTAAAACTGTGTGACCCGATTAGAAAAACTCGTAATCATAGACCATTTAAAACAGTTTTTTTTGCAACAGATTAATCACAATATGATACCCTACACAGAAATTGACTTTAAAGTCTGAAAGGCACTTTCTCATTGGCCAAGTCAACAGTATTTTTTGGTTGCCTGAAAAAAAATGGGAAAAATAGTTGTTTACACGCAGAACTTAAACAACATGCAGGAAATTATGTTTTACTGGCCTGCTACATCAGACACGCAACTTTTGCAGAGCATGAGCGCGCTGGCTCCACGAAAGGCATGCTCTACTCGAGCATAAAATTATTATTTTCTATATGGTTCTATTTTCAAGATTTCGACATGACGCTCACGTTTTACGGGACGTGACACTGGAGACACAATCGCACGGTAAAACAACGGCTTCACAAATTATTTTCAATGGAAGGAAAGTAGTGAGAAGCGGAGTGGGCAGGGACCGTCCGTTGGACGATGCAAGTATGGGCAAGGGAGCTGAATAGGGCGGGACTAAAGTTGGGGAACATGAACTTTACGCAAATCTTCTCCGACATTGCTGCACGAGTAACCAATCAAAGCTCACCATATCAGCCAATCTAGTGGGGGTTGGAAGCTAATGGTTGCTGATACATAGCGAAGCTAGAACAGCTAGGTGAGTTAGAGCTATATAGTGTATCTCAAATCAAACTTTATCACATGCGCAGAATACAACAAGTGCAGACCTTACCGTGAAATGCTTACTTACAAGCCCTTAACCAACAGTGCAGTTCAAGAAAGAGTTAAGAAAATATGTACCATATAAACTAAAGTGAAACATTATAAAAATTAACAATAAAGAGGCTATATAAAGGGGGTACCGGTACTGGGTGTAATTTGTACATGGAGGTAGGGGTGAAGTGACTATGTATAGATAAATAGCAGCAGCAGCAGTGTACAAAACAAATAATCCTGTGGCCGTTTGATTAATTGTTCAGCAGTCTTAGGTTTTGGGGGTAGAAGCTGTTAAGGAGTCTTTTGGTCCTAGACTTGGTGCTCCAGTACTGGTTGCTGTGCGGTATCAGAGAAAACAATCTATGACTTGAGTGACTGGAGTCTCTGACAATTTTTGGGGCCTTATTCTGACCCCGCCCGGTATAGAGGTCCTGAATGGCAGGAAGCTTGGCCCTAGTGATGTACTGGGCCGTACTCACTACCCTCTGTAGCACCTTACGGTCAGATGCCGAGCAGTTGCCATACCAGGCAATAGGATAAAGTGGCTCACGCTTTGCTAGCCGTGGCCAAAATGTACGCTTCTAGTGTAGCAGGTAAAAAATAAGTGACTTATTTTGTGGCGCCCCTATTGGAACTCTTTGTAGTTTGGTTGTTTTCAGTTAATTTTTTAAAATCCCCTGCCTAATGGGACAACCACAGAGCAGGCAATCCTTAAGGTCCCTGCTACAACTTGGTTCAGGATTTTTACCTGGTTACTATCAGGAGAAAGAAAGTGTCCCCACCTCTGAGTACAGGACGGACTGACGAGAATGTTAGTGGATCCTCTAGCGAGCCTCCATGCAGAGGCTGCTGCTGCCACAATGCCAGCCCGTCAGAAGCCTCTGACTCTGCCTTGCTAAAGTTGGCTGGGTAATAAGGGAGATGGAGCTGACAAGCAGACAGACAGCACAGTGATCTAGCTTAGAGCCAACACCCTGAGATGACCGTGCTGCAGACAGTACAGAGTAGAGGTGGACTAGTGGAGGATATCAATCTCCCTAGCATTTCACACTAGGACGTACAGTACTGTGTCAATCCCACTGGATTAAACACCAAACTATAACGCTGATCGCAGATCACTGTGCTGTCTACAACAAACTAAGCCTATAACTTTGTACTATGCCTGAGTGGCGCAGTGGTTTAAGGCACTGCATCTCAGTGCAAGAGGTGTCACTACAGTCCCTGGTTCAAATCCAGGCTAGATCTTATCTGGCCCATAGGATGGTGCACAATTGGCTCAGCAGTGTTCGGGTTTGGCCGTCATTGTAAATAAGAATTTGTTCTTAACTGACTTGCCTAGTTAACTACAGGTCAAATAAATAAAAAATTACATCATGTAGAAAATCCTTTGCAGGGAAAGAAAACAGTCTGACATATTTCTCAAAGTAGATCTTGTGCTTTTAGAGTCTGACACAAACATAAATCAACATGTTTTACATAAAGATAGCATTTTAATTTCAGCATGTCATCCTATGGTAAAATAGGAAAAGACATGGGAAAATAGTCTCCAGCTAATCTTATTTTGACAGACACTGGCACACACATATACAGTATTGGGAATGATAAAGTAGGACTAATCGGATCCTTGTGTTTTTAAACCCCATAGAGAACCTCTCTGTCCGGGTGAAAGGTTGCTTGGAGGAATGGGAACAGGAAAGGAAAAAACAACACGAGCTCAGCATTATCGCAGGGTCCCACCCTCTAAGGACACAGAACGGCGGGTGGAAAGCTCTGGTTAAACCATTTGTTTAATCCTGACATCAAGCCTGTCATCGGCCATGTTCCAGTCATGAGCTTCAAGCTCCAGTTGAGTCCAGCGCCTCAGAAGACGTTGAATAATGTTGAGAATGAGTTGAAGAAACAGGAAAAACACACTTCTTGATTTCAATCATTTGCATTCAAAAGGTCACTAGCACAGGGTTGTTGTGCTATGCTATGTCACTCGTGGGGGAGGAAACGTCGTCATTGTTTGAACGCTTGAAGCTAATCGACTCACGCTTGAGTAGTGTACAATATATGTAGGGCAGCTCAGTTCAGAAGAAGGCTGTTAATGTCAAGGAAATTGCATGAATAGCAACGTTAGTAAGAATTATGTGGTTGTAGGAAAACCTCCACAAAAAAGTGTTTTTCCGGTGTTTATAGGCTATATAAAAGAATGAATTCCAATTGAACAATCCATGAAATTAGCATAGTATGTGCAATTTCCTGGACAGTTACTCAACATGGAATGTATAACAAAATCTGTCACTTTATTGGGCAAATAGTTATTTGCCTCGGCTTGTAATATATCTCAAAATAAAGTAGGGCTACAACAAAACAAAATGTAGATTAAACAATGTCAGGGATGGATTTAATGTTGGCAACACATCCAGTTTGGAAAAAAGCAGAGTTATCATCACACATGATCTGAAGACAACCCGACATAAGAACTGCTTTTGAATGAGTGAACGCACATATAGTTCATGTTAGATAAAAGGTATTTTAGCAACAGTCCAGATTGTTTAATTACCTTGGAAAAAAAACGTTAACTTTACTCCGACTGTGATCCGAATCAATTCACCACTTTATTTCCACAAACCAGGAAGGGAGGACGTAAAAAAAAAAAAAGAGAACAGAATAGGCGCGTTTTAGAGCAGACTGATAGCGGGTAAAACAAGTGGCATATAGTTTCTGCGCCATGTAGGTGAATGGATTATAGTAAAGAATTCCAAAGAGAGGTTTCCCGTGTCAGGAAGACGTCTTCAGCAATTAACTGTTGTGCGTAAAATAACTTTCATTTAAACTGTAATTAAATATAACCGTTTGAATGCATGTTATAGATCAGAATGAATCACGACAAACTCAACGTACCTCTCTACCCTTTGCTGCAATGTATCGTCTTGACTCCTTCCCAGTCTAACTCCCTGTCTCTCCTTCCTGCATTCTGAAACTTGACTTTCAGCGTTGGTGGTTAGAAACCTAAAATCCCGGAAGATATAGAACGGTTGTGACAGCGGTGGTGCGGCAGAGGTACACCATTTTTCCGCAACAGGTGCATTTCCTCTGCTCTATTTCCCCAATTCTCTGAGAACGGCAGAAGCAGTGCCAATTCATTATTACCAATAGTTTCCACAAGTAAATAATCAAACCCCGTTCAAATAATTGTGTAAATAATGCATTCTGTCGAGTACTATTAGATTATGGAAATAATGAGCAGCAAAAATGCATTTAATTTGATTTATTTAAACTTTATTTAACCAGGTAAAGCCCATTGAGACCCATAGTCTCTTTTTCAAAGGGAGACCTTGAAGGCAGCAACAATCAATACATTACATATTTAAAACATACAACAATACAATACAACATGATCCAGCCTAAAAAAAAAGCATTTACACTCCTCTGTAACAGTCTCCCATCAACATTTTAAATTCATTCAGTGGCACTAACATATCTAGATGAAGCATGGATTGTAGACTATTCCATGCCTCTGGTGCACAAGAAGAGAAGTCAGTCTTGCCTAATACTGTGAATGTCCTGGGGACTTTAAAACTAGCAACCATCTAGCAGACCGGGTATGGTAACTGCTGGTGGTGAAGGAGACCAGACTTCAGAGGTAAAGAGGGAGTTGACCCAAAAGGGCTTTGTAGATAAACACATACAAATGTATCTTTATGTGCATATAAAGTGAGGTCCAACCTACCATTTGGTACAATGTGCAATGGTGGGGGAGTGACTTGGCATTTGTAATAAAGCACAAGGATGCATGATAAACAGAGTCCAGTCTCTGTAAGACGGAGGAGGTTGCATGCATATACAACAAGTCACCATAATCAATTTACAGAGAGAAAAGTGGCCTGAACAAGCTTCTTTCTAGCCATAAGAGGGAAGCAAGCCTTATTACGAAAATAAAAACCCAATTTCAATGTAAGATTTGTCACAAGATTATCCACATGAACATTAAAGGACAACTTGTCATCCAACCAAATACCTAGGTTTTTGTAGGATGATACTTTTTCAATGGATAAGCCACCAGATGTGACAATGCTAATGTTCTCTGGCAAAGTTCTAGCTCTGGTAAAGGTCATTCATTTAGTTTTTTGTACATTCAAGACCAGTTTGAGACGATAGTGACTGAAAAGCAGTCTGGAGCTCTTCAACAGCCTGAACCAGAGAAGGAGCACATGGATATATGTATCATCTGCATATAGATGTAACTTTGCTGGTTGCATCCCATTTCCCAAATCATTAATAAAAAATATAGAACAACACAGGAGCTAAAATGGAACCCTGGGGCACACCTCTATTAATCTCAAGAAAGCTAGACTTGTGATTGTCAGTATATACACATTGTGTTCTGTCAGAAAGAAAAACAATTTTCTGCCCCTTCACTCTGACCAATGTTTCTGATTCTAGCTAGCAACAATTCATGGTCAACTGAATCAAAGGCCTTTGATAAATCCACAAACAGAGCAGCACAATGTTGCTTTTTATCAAATCCATTAATGATCATTTGTCACTGCAATAGCTGCAGTTGTGGTGATGTGCCCAGATCTAAAGCCAGACTGAACCCCGCTCAGTATGTTCTTTTCAATTAAGAAGTTTTTTAACTGAGTTCACTAGGGAGTCATAGACTTTGGCCAGGATAGGGAGTTTAGAGATAGGACCATAGTTATTAGCATCTGAGGGATCTCCACCCTTTAGCAGTGGGAGAACATAAGCTGATTTCCAAATGCTGGGTATGGAATTGGTCAAGAGACTCAAGTTGAAAATATGAGCCACAGGCTCAGTAATAGTACCAGCTGGTATCTTTAAGAGGTAGGGATCCAGATTGTCTGGACCTGCAGACTTTTTAGTGTCTATTGTCTTTAGTGCTTTATAGACCTCAGTATAAGAAACAGGCTCAAAGTTAAAATGGTTCACATGAGAGCCCATATCATAGCTGACTGTAACAGAGCTTACATTAGAGGCCTGGGCCCCACCATTATTAAAAACTGAACCAGCAGATATGAAGTGCTTGTTAAAAAACCCTACAATATCTGCTTTATCCTTCACTTCATTAGAATCCATCATTAAATGGTCAGGAAGGCCAGAGGATACATTAGAACCTGACACTGATTTGATTAGCTTCCAGAACATGGTAGGTTTGTTTAGGTTCTCTGTGACTGCATTTAAATAGTAATCTGATTTGGACTTCCTGATCAATCCTGTGCATTTGTTTCTTAGCGCTCTGAAGGAGGCCCAGTCAACAGGAGAATTTGTATGTCTAGCTTGAGCCCAAGAGATATTTCTCTTTCTAATGAATTCATATATCTGAAAAGCAGGGATTGTCCCTTCCACTGAATCTATATTTCTTCACAGGGGGATGCTTATTACAAATTGACACAAATTTCATATAAAAATAGTCCCCGGCAGTGTCAACATTGGGAATCAGACTTACTCTGTCAATATTGTGGTACAGATCATGTAGGAACGCTTGCTCATCAAACTGTCTAAAATGTATTTAAACAATTTAACGGGGTTTGGCTTTGGTCATTTTTGTATTTTTAACACAAGCAATTGCACAGTGATCACTGACATCATTACAGAATATCCCAGTCGGTGTATTTGTGAGGGGTATTCGTTTGAATAATGTCCAATAATGGTAAATCAAGAATTTCAAGTTAACTATTGAAGAAAAAAAACATTATTTTGTGTGTGTGATTATACAGTAGGCTTAGTAGCCCTCATTTTATGCAAATATTTATTCCTATGGTTACAATATTTATAAAGACATTTTACAAATGTGTCCCCAGAGAGGCATCATACAGGCTACTATACTTGGCAAGTCAGTTAAGAACACATTTTTATTTACAATGACAGCCTACCAAAAGGCAAAAAGCCTCCTGCGGGGATGAGGCTGGGATAACATTTTTTTGTAAGAAATGCAAATATAGGACAAAACACACATCATGACAAGAGTGACAACACAACACTACTGAAAGAGAGACCCAAGACAACAACATAGCATGGCAGCAACACATGACAACACAGCATGGCAGCAACACATGACAACACAGCATGGCAGCAACACATGACAACACAGCATGGTAGCAACACAACATGGCAGCAGCACAAAACATGGAACAAACATTACTGGGCACAGACAACAGCACAACGTGCAAGAAGGTAGAGACAAAAATACACTGCTCAAAAAAATAAAGGGAACACTAAAATAACACATCCTAGATCTGAATGAATGAAATATTCTTATTAAATACTTTTTTCTTTACATAGTTGAATGTGCTGACAACAAAATCACACACAAATTATCAATGGAAATCAAATTTATCAACCCATGGAGGTCTGGATTTGGAGTCAAACTCAAAATTAAAGTGGAAAACCACACTACAGGCTGATCCAACTTTGATGTAATGTCCTTAAAACAAGTCAAAATGAGGCTCAGTAGTGTGTGTGGCCTCCACGTGCCTGTATGACCTCTCTACAATGCCTAGGCATGCTCCTGATGAGGTGGTGGATGGTCTCCTGAGGGATCTCCTCACAGACCTGGACTAAAGCATCCGCCAAATCCTGGACAGTCTGTGGTGCAACGTGGCGTTGGTGGATGGAGCGAGACATGATGTCCCAGATGTGCTCAATTGGATTCAGGTCTGGGGAACGGGCAGGCCAGTCCATAGCATTAATGCCTTCCTCTTGCAGGAACTGCTGACACACTCCAGCCACATGAGGTCTAGCATTGTCTTGCATTAGGAGGAACCCAGGGCCAACCGCACCAGCATATGGTCTCACAAGGGGTCTGAGAATCTCATCTCGGTACCTAATGGCAGTCAGGCTACCTCTGGCGAGCACATGGAGGGCTGTGCGGCCCCCCAAAGAAATGCCACCCCACACCATGACTGACCCACTGCCAAACCGGTCATGCTGGAGGATGTTGCAGGCAGCAGAACGTTCTACACGGCGTCTCCAGACTCTGTCACGTCTGTCACGTGTGCTCAGTGTGAACCTGCTTTCATCTGTGAAGAGCACAGGGCACCAGTGGCGAATTTGCCAATCTTGGTGTTCTCTGGCAAATGCCAAACGTCCTGCACGGTGTTGGGCTGTAAGCTCAACCCCCACCTGTGGACGTCGGGCCCTCATACCACCCTCATGGAGTCGGTTTCTGACCGTTTGAGCAGACACATTTGTGGCTTGCTGGAGGTCATTTTGCAGAGCTCTGGCAGTGCTCCTCCTGCTCCTCCTTGCACAAAGGCAGAGGTAGCGGTCCTGCTGCTGGGTTGTTGCTCTCCTACTGCCTCCTCCACGTCTACTGATGTACTGGCCTGTCTTCTGGTAGCGCCACCATGCTCTGGACACTACGCTGACAGACACAGCAAACCTTCTTGCCACAGCTCACATTGATGTGCCATCCTAGATGAGCTGCACTACCTGAGCCACTTGTGTGGGTTGTAGACTCCGTCTCGTGCTACCACTAGAGTGAAAGCACCGCCAGCATTCAAAAGTGACCAAAACATCAGCCAGGAAGCATAGGAACTGAGAAGTGGTCTGTGGTCCCCACCTGTAGAACCACTCCTTTATTGGGGGTGTCTTGCTAATTGCCTATAATTTCCACCTGTTGTCTATTCCATTTGCACCACAGCATGTGAAATTGATTGTCAATCAGTGTTGCTTCCTAAGTGGACAGTTTGATTTCGTAGAAGTGTGATTGACGTGGGAGTTACATTGTGTTGTTTAAGTGTTCCCTTTATTTTTTTGAGCAGTGTACATCACACAAAGCAGCCAGAGTCATTGCATGTATAAACATTTGTAAAATCAGTTGTACAACAACCGGTAAACACCAGTTTAATTTTCACATTGTATAAACCTATAAACCATGTTTTTCTTTTTTTTTAAAACACATTCTGATTCATTTAAATTAGTGTGCAACAATTTATTAATAGCCACAAATGGCAGAGTACGCCAGATGGACTGGTCATTTGCCTAGTGGGCCTGTCTAATTTGGGTTTTTAGCACAAAATTCTCATTATCTAGCTAATATTGGGGGCCTCAAGGTGAAAAAAAATGGGCTGGTGTGTTAGAAAGGGGCGATTTTCGGTCCCAGTCCGCCACTGGTACGACTACACAAATAAGAGTCATGCTACAGTCCTGTCTTTTGTCTCCTCAGAGTGGCCTGCATTCTAAGAATAGTACTACATGGTGAATGTGAGGTGCGTATGACTTGACATGCTCAATGTGCTGGACGCCAGTCCAGAGTGATGTCCTGCAGTAGAGAGGCAATGTGGATGGCTGTGTCCTTTGTCCAGGCACCCCAAACTTCTCTGTCACTCCCCTTAGGAGACACCTCTTCTTGGTCTCCTCCAGAAATGCCCACTCTCTCCATGACAGGAACAGAGGAAGTGTCACAGTCTGTAATATGAAGTGGTGCGGTAACATTCTGGTGAATTTGCAACATGCCACCGGTCCTTTTCCTCAGTAGTCGACAGGCAACAGGCCAGCCACCCGCAGAGCTGGACCCAAATTCACCCGGTCAGCCAGGTTACACAATGGGATCCTGAAAAAAAAAAAAAAACGATTATTCTCAGATCACATAAACTGGTTGAGTTCTGATCTCCAGTATAAAGATGTTGTTCCTTACTTGCCGGTTGTCTCTTGTGGTCGGTGCAGTGATGCCACAGTCCATTTAACTCCCAAGTTTCTTTGCAGGGCTTCCACGGCATCTGGGTTCCACTCACAACCATGAACATGGCTGGCCCCCGCATGCACCAAGAATGGGATAGTTAAGTAGCCAATACCTAATAAAGAATAACAATATAAGGAATAACAATATAATCCTGTAGTGCTAAATTATGCATAGATTATGAATATTTTCTGTAATTCATGGATAATATACACAGATATATACAAGATGTATTTACTTACCTGCATATAAATCCACCACAGTCTCCCCACTGCAGTTGAATGAGGCAACCCTGAGCTTCTCTGTGATGTTGCCAGCAGAGAACATGCGCACCTGGTCACATCAAACTCACCCCTCAAAGAAAGTTGTAAAACATGACAAAACAATTGGACAAGGAGTACATAACATGCAACTATTCCATTGAGACTACAAAGTAACACTTCTGGTACCATTTTTTAAAAAGAATACTGATAGTGATGTCATTGAAAGGGTTAAAGGAATCATTACCTGATATTGTTGTCTACATGTGTCACCCAGCTGTCCTCTCCAACTAGCATGGTCACTACCGGAGTTCTTAATCCATCCTTGGAGATTCAAGCATTCTTTGCCAAATGTTCTGCACCCAGTGCTTGGGCCACTGCTGGCCACAAATCTGGACCTGTAACAGATGCATTGGAATAAACACACACACACACACTAAACTCATACAGAACGTAAAATTAGGCCTGTATCAATATGATAACAGTTTGTATGCTATACTATAGCATACCTGTTTTCTTCCATACTGGCTGAGAAAAAGTGTTTGCCCCCTAAGACCACCAAGTCTCCGTGGCACTGGCCACCGTGATGCATATCGTCTCTCAGATCCTCAGTCCATCTCTCACCATGGGATTCTAGTAGGTCCTATAAGACATTCACCAGCTTGTCACTGCTTGAGATCCTCCTCTCTCTCTTTGACAGCAGAGGAGCCTGTTGCATAGAGAAAAGCAGAACAATTACAGCAAATTGTTAGATTTCAATCCAAAAAGTCAATGAAGCTAGAGATCAGTAGATGATTAAGAGTTGACCCATTTTGCATACACGACCATACGACGACATATCCATGTCTGCATCACTGGAAAAGATAAAACGGTTGAGTTAAAAAAAAGTTTTTTAATAAAAATTGTAATTTAACCTTTAAGGTCAAACTCAGATTTGTTTCCATTTTCCGCATATCTTGTAGCTTAGACCCTATTTTACATCATCTGGGGTGTTTGTCTTGTGACCGCCATCAGTTAAGATACAACATACATATTATATATAAGATAAGAAAGAGTATGGAAAGTTTGTTGAAATCAAAAGGGGTGTGGTCAAAAAGTGCTTAAAACCTAAATGGATCCACCCATACATATTGGACATTGTCAGAAAGGTAGAAAGAGGTTTTACTGGCTGGTGTGTTTATGGATATATTCAATCTCTCCCTATCCCAGTCTGCTTTCCCCACATGCTTCAAGATGGCCACCATTGTTCCTGTATCCAAGAAGGCAAAGGTAACTGAACTACAGTTGAAATCTGAAGTTTAGATACATCTTAGCCAAATACATTTAAATTCAGTTTTTCACAATTCCTGACATTTAATCCTAGTAAAAATTACCTGTCTTAGGTCAGTTAGGATCACCACTTTATTTTAAGAATGTGAAATGTCAGAATAATAGTAGAAAGATTTATTTCAGCTTGTATTTCTTTCATCACATTCCCAGTGGGTCAGAAGTTTACATACACTCAATTAGTAATTGGTAGCATTGCCTTTAATTTGATTAACTTGGGTCGCACGTTTTGAGTAGCCTCCCACAAGCTTCCCACAATAGGTTTGGTGAATTTTGGCCCATTCCTCCTGACAGAGCTGGTATAACTGAGTCTGGTTTGTAGGTCTCCTTGCTCACACATGCTTTTTCAGTTCTGCCCACAAATGTTCTATCAGATTGAGGTCAAGGCTTTGTGATGGACACTCCAATACCTTGACTTTGTCCTTAAGCCATTTTGCCACAATTTAGGAAATATGCTTGTGGTCATTGTCCGTTTGGAAGACCCATTTGCGACCAAGCTTTAACTTCCTGACTGATGTCTTGAGATGTTGCTTCAATATATCCACATAATTTTCCTCCCTCATGATGCCATCTATTTTGTGAAGTGCACCAGTCCCTCCTGCAGCAAAGAACCCCCACAACATGATGGCCAAACAGTTATATTTTTGTTTCCTCAGACCAGAGGACATTTCTTCAAAAAGTACGATCTTTGTCTCCATGTGCAGTTGCAAACCATAGTCTGGCTTTTTTATGGCGGTTTTGGAGCAGTGGCTTCTTCCTTGCTGAGCGGCCTTTCAGGATATGTCGATATAGGACTCGTTTTACTGTGGATATAGATACTGTTGTACCTGTTTCCTCCAGCTTCTTCGCAAGGTATTTTGCTGTTGTTCTGTGATTGATTTCCACTTTTCGCACCAAAGTACATTCATCTCTAGGAGACAGAACACATCTCCTTCCTGAGTGGTATGACAGCTGCGTGGTCCCAACTGAGTGGTCCTATATACTTGCGTACTATTGTTTGTACAGATGAACGTGGTACCTTCAGGCGTTTGAAATTTCTCCCAAGGATGAACCAGACTTGTGGAGGTCTATAATTTGTTTTCTGAGGTCTTGGCTGATTTCTTTAGATTTTCCCATGATGTCAAGCAAAGAGGCACTGAGTTTGAAGGTAGGCCTTGAAATGCATCCACAGGTACACCTCCAATTGACTCAAATTATATCAATTAGCCTATCAGAAGCTTCTAAAGCCATGATGTCATTTTCTGGAATTTCCCAAGCTGTTTAAAGGAACAGTCAACTTAGTGTATGTAAACTTCTGACCCACTGGAATTGTGATACAGTGAAATAATCTGTATGTAAACAATTGTTGAAAAAATGACTTGTGTCATGCACAAAGTATATGTCCTAACCGACTTGCCAAAACTACAGTTTGTTAACAGGAAATTTGTGGAGTGGTTGAAAAAAACTAATTTTAATGACTCCAACCTAAGTGTGTGTAAATTTCCGACTTCAACTGTAAATGACTACCGCCCCGTAGCACTCGCTTCTGTCATCATGAAGTGCTTTGAGAGACTAATAAAGTATCATATCACCTCCACCTTACTGGCCACCCTAGACCCACTTCAGTTTGCATACCGCCCTAACAGGTCCACAGACGATGCAATCTCCATCACACTGCCCTATCCCATCTGGATAAAAGGAATACCTATGTAAGAATGCTGTTCACTAACTACAGCTCAGTATTCAACACCATAGTACCCTCCAAGCTCATCATCAAGCTGGAGGCCCTGGGTCTCAACCTCACCTTGAGCAATTGGGTCCAGGTCTTTCTGACAGGCTGCCACCAGGTGGTGAAGGTAGTAAACAACATCTCCCCCTCGCTGACCCTCAACACTGGGGCCCCACAAGGGTGCGTGCTCATGCCCCTCCTGTACTCCCTGTTCACCCACGACTGCATGGCCATGCACACCTCCAACTCAATCATCAAGTTTGCAGACGACACAACAGTAGTGGGCTTGATTACCAACAACGACGAGACAGCCTACAAGGAGGTGAGGGCACTCGGAGTGTGGTGTCAGAAAAATAACCTCTCACTCAACGTCAACAAAACAAAGGAGATGATCGTGGACTCAGGAAACAGCAAAGGGAGCACCCCCCTATCTACATCGAAGGGACAGCAGTGGAGAAAGTTTCAAGTTCCTCAGTGTACACATCAACGACAAACTTAAATGGTCCACCCACAGACAGTGTGGTGAAGAAGGCGCAACAGCACCTCTTCAACCTCAGGAGGCTGAAGAAATTTGGCTTGTCACCCAAAACCCTGACTAACTTCTACAGATCCACATCCTGTCGATAGAGCATCCTGTCAGACTGTATCATAGCCTGGTATGGCAACTGCTCTGCCCTCAACCGCAAGGTCTGCACAACGCATCACCGGGGGCAAACTATCTGCCCTCCATGACACCTATAGCACCCGATGTCACAGGAAGGCAAAAAAGATCATCAAAGACAACAACCACTGGAGCCACTGCCAATTCACACCACTACCATCCAAAAGGCGAGGTCAGTACAGGCGCATCAAAGCCTTGACCGAGAGACTGAAGAATAGCTTCTATCAAGAACATCAGACTGCTAAACAGCAATCACTTAACTCAGCAGAGAGACTGCTGCCTACATAGAGACCCAATCACTGGCCACTTTAACAAATTGATCACTAGTCACATTAACAATGCCACTTTAATAATGTTTACATATCTTACATTACTCAAAGTATATAATACAGTATATGCATATGATATCTAGTTGCACCTTTCCTATGCCGCTCGGTCATCGCTTATCCATATATTTAAATGTACATATTCTCATTGAGCCCTTTTAGATTTGTGTGTATTAGGTAGTTGTTGGGGAATTGTTTGATTTACTTGTTAGATATTTCTGCACTGCTGGAACCAGAAGCACAAGCATTTCACTACACTCGCATTAACATCTGCTAACCATGTGTATGTGACCAACATAATTTGATTTGATTACTCCGCCCAAAATCTGAGAGTAAAAGTAACATGTCGGAAACAAAATGTCACGACAATCCGGATAGAAACAACGAATTTGTCAGTTAACTTTCCAAATGTAGACAAAAAAATAGTCTAGACAAGCTGGGATATTTTTTTGTCGGTAAAATGAGGTGTGCGGGAAATGGCGGTGGAAAGCCTTTATGCACAACTATTTATATAACAACAATAATATCGAAGTAAACTTGGGAGTTACCAATGATATGTTGTGCGGTCCTCCCAGGAACTCAGGAAAGCATGCAGTTTATTAGGCTTCAGATTAAATATGTTGTGATGAACTTCACAGGATGGTGAACAGTGATGAGCTTGATGCATCTTTTCAATAAATATCGAGTGTCTTATTCTGGTGATATTATGATCGACGCTTGGCTGCCGTTTGACAAATAAAACGTATATTTATTCTGCGCCCAATACGTGTGTGGTTTAGACCCAGTGGCCTGGCGCCCCCTGGAGGAGTATATAGCAAAGCCGTACAGGCTCCAAGATCTGGTATATTTCAACATCTCAATCAAAAAAGCTAAACTCACCTTTGACCCTATCATCACGCAAATGCTTACAGTATGGCGTTCAGTGGGGAACAATTGCAAATATATTATTAATCACCCCCATATTATTTATTTTATTTTCAATCCCAGCCCCTGTCCACGCAGGAGGCCTTTTGGTAGGCATCACTGTAAATAACAATTTGTTTTTAACTGACTTGCCTAGTTAAATAAAGGTTAAATAAAAAAAATATGCCATTGTTTAATAATGACAGTCTCCTTTTGGGTGGCCAGCCTATATGTTTTCCAGCTTGAGGGGGGAATTCATACTCTCTCTGACATTGTGGACAGTTGAAACCTACATGCGTTCCAAGACATGAAAAAGCAATACCATCTGCCTGGTTTTAATTTTAATTGCAGCTTTGTTCTGCTCTAAGTGCTTATGGAGTTCGTTGGGGATCTGATCATCTCATCCTATCCACAAAATAATAATGGCAAGGGTAAGGGCAGTCTCCAAATTATATATATCAATCAAAGGTATTTATAAAGCCATTTTTACATCAGCCGATGTCACAAAGTGCTGTACAGAAACACAGCCTAAAACCCCAAAGAGCAAGCAATGCAGATGTAGAAGCACGGTGGCTATGAAAAACTCCCTTGAAAAGCAGGAACCTAGGAAGAAACCTAGAGAGGAACCAGGCTCTGAGGGGAGGCCAGTCCTCTTCTGGCTGTGCCGGGTGGAGATTATAACAGTACATGACCAAGATGTTCAAACGTTCATAGATGACCAGCATGATCAAATAATAATAATCACAGTGGCTGTAGAGGGTGCAACAGGTCAGCACCTCAGGAGTAAATGTTCAGTTGGCTTTTCATAGTCGATTATTTAGAGTTAGAGACAGCAGGTGTGGTAGCGAGAGAGAGAGAGAGAGAGAGAGAGAGAGTCGAAAACAGCATGTTCGAGACAAGGTAGCACGTCCGGTGAACAGGACGCGCTACCTTGTCCCGAACCAGCATGGTATATATTCCTCTTCAAACCAACATATTACCAATCTATTAACAATGGAACAAAGATATAACAGCAGTAGTTATTAACTGGAGTACTGTCTGGTCCAACATCATATTCTCATCAGGAACCCAAATGACTCACTACAATTTTGCCACGTGTTATGCGACTCCTAAACAACTTTTCCAGATGAACATAAACTCAACCCCTGTCTGTATGCTCTGCCCCCAGGGTACTCCTGGCACATTTGTGTGACTAAACTGCACACTTTAGAGTGACCTTTTATTGTCTCAAGCGCAAGGTGCACCTGTGTAATAATCATGCTCTTTAATCAGCATGTTGATATGCCACAGCCTGTCAGGTGGATGGATTATCTTGGCAAAGAAGAAATGCTCACTAACAGGGATGTAAACACAATTGCACACATTTTGAGAGACATAAGCTTTTTGTGCATATGAGAGGGGGGGGTAAAATGTCTCTTGGTTTGTGTTTTGTTTGTTTGTCACAAAAACAACAAAAAATCTTGCTCTTTTGTCCATAATAATTTCCTCATGTAAGCTACAACTGCACTGTATACTGAAAAAAAAACATCAGTAGAGTTGAAAATGCGATGGAAACCCATTTAACTTCTATTTTTTATTCGGTACATGGGAATTTAACAGCAACGATTGTTGTAATGTACACTACGTCACCAAGCAAAGCCTTTTTTAGCAATAAATGTCAGTTTGATGCAAATACCCCTCTGGTGGGAGAATATATTGTTTTCAAAAAAGCTTTCTAATTTGCTACGTGAGGCTTATTTGATTGAATATAAGTTTTGTAATGGTTAGGTTGTTACAAATGCACAGACATAAGTGGACGCACGTGACATTTTGGCAACTTACCTGAAAACGACTTGATATTGGAGTTTTGCCTGTTGTCATAGAGATAGAGGTCTCATCATGATTATCCAATAAGACATTTCAGGATGGACATTGTCATTAAGGGCTTCCACCATTTTAAAGTAGTCAACTACTGAACTGGGAGCAATCAGCCAATGAAGAAGAAAATGTACTACTTTAAAATGGAGACAGCCTCAATGGCTCTGCCCATGCTGTCACAGGCACTATAATTGTACAGATACAAAGATGAGTTCTCTCTCTCTCTGTATGTATGTATGGCTGACATACATATGACCTCTCTTTGGCTAGAATGGTCCCACCTGATTTCGCCTCCTCCCACCTGCATTCCATCTTTGAGGACATGTACTTCCATTGTTAGAGCGGTCACTCCAATACAGGGATGGGAAACTTTGATGTGTGTGGGGGCCACAAAAAACTAAACTCATTAGGGGCCGCAGTGGCTCGTGGGTCTGCGTACCACTAACATGAGCTAATTGAGTGACTGCTGATGCGCAACCAAATTTCAAAATTACACCTTGTATATTCTATTACTCTAACTCTCAATAGTAAGTTGATACTCAACTGAGTTCCTAAAAAAAATAAAACACTTTTATTTTTTGGTCCGCTGTCCTACAAAAGGGGGCCAAATGCCCAGTTGCCCATCCTTGCTCTAATATTTGACATTGTGCATCCTCCTCATAGCTGCCATTACCTGGATCCTCAGTTTCCCATGTGCTGCCAGTGGTACACTCTGTTTTGGAGACTTTGGAGATCAAGCTGGGGTAGGTAGAATGGTATGATTGGCAGGGTCACTGTCCCAGCAGTGTTTTTGCATGCAGAACCTAAGGTTCAGAACACCTTGTGCCTGCAAATGTTTCTTTTGTAAAGGTCATTAAAAAGGAAATACATAGTTAGCAACAGAAGAGACAGAAAAACAAGCCATCCAGTCAAGACATACAAATAGAAAGTAGGCTAGCTAGCTTCCAGAAATTGGGAATAGCTAGGTAGCTAACTGCACTGTTGTGCATGACGTTGTAGCACCCTCAGAGATGGTCAGTGGTGGAAAAAGTACCCAATTGTCATACTTGAGTAAAAGTTCAGATACCTTAATAGAAAATGACTCAAGTAAAAGTGAGTCACCCAGTAAAATACTACTTGAGTAAAAGTATTTAAAGTGTTTGGTTTTAAATACACTTAAGTATCAAAAGTAACTGTAATTCCTCAAATATACCTAAGCATCAAAAGTCAAATATTATAATTTCAAATTCTCCCCAGAGATATCACAAAACATGAAAATAACGATGCAGGAGCAAGTTGAATATGGTGACTGTTTTCCTTAGCCCTTTCTAGCTTGTGGTGACCATTTTTGGAGTGTCAAACGCTAACGAAAAAGAAGGAACCGGAAGTGGTGGGAAAAAGTCACTCTTCTGCTCGTTCTACTGTTCAACATGGCGCCCAAGGTAGACTAACTGGACACGTTAGCCAGCTACAACATGAGCTAACGAGCTGTTGCCAGTTTTACCTTTTTATCGTTTGAAATTAGTGTTTACGTTTGATTAGCAAGCTAGTATGCAGGAATGTAACCCGTGTAAATAACTTACCCAACCGACAGATAAGGTGAAATAATGGAAACTCAAGGAATAGAACAGATGTTTGACTTCCAGCGGTAAGAACAAGATGTGTTGTTGTCAAGACAAGTATCTAACGTTAGCTAACTAGCTTATCAGTACTCCCATAGCAAACATTTTCCATAGTCTTGGCTGATCATAATCGGCTCTGGCTAGTAGCTAGCTAGGTCACAGTCTTCTTGCCTTCCATTTAGCTTGTTAGGTAGCAAAATTAGCCCAAAATATATTAGTATTGTTATGAACGACGTTAGCTAACTAGTTAGCTGTTATCTTGATTAGTATCAATAAGTAACATTCGTTTGCTAGCTAGTAGCCATCTAAGCAACATGATGCAGCTGTTATTCTTAACACGTTTAGCCAACTAACGTTAGCAGTTTTATAATCTTGCTAATTTTTAATCTGTCCGATTGGACTCGGAATATTCTGCCTGACCATGACCACACTGAAAATCTGTGTCTTAAACAGGTTGCCAAACGATGGACTGGTCCTGTTGCTGGTATTGCTTTACTCTCCAGTTGGCCTGTGTTTGATGTTACTACGAATCTTCGTAGGTGCACATGTGTTTTTGGTGAGCTGTGCACTCCCAGACAGTCTTGCTAGAAGGTAAGGGTCGTTTTGCATTATTGACAAGCAGTTGAAGGTTGACTCAGCAATATAACGTCATCATACACCTTGGGCTGACTTCCTCCTTATCATAAAACCAACATCTGACTAGACTGCAACAATTGGCTTCTCCCAATATGGGAAGAAGAGCCAATTGTGGGAAGTCTTGGCAGATTTGGAATAGTTTAAAAAAAATTTAACCTTTATTTAGCTAGGCAAGTCAGTTCAGAAAAAATCTTATTTACAATGACGGGCCTACCGGGAAACAGTGGGTTAACTGCCTTGTTCAGGGGCAGAACGACAGATGTCAGCGCGGGGATTTGATCCAGCAGCCTTTAGTTGCTGGTCCAACACTCTAACCACTAGGCTACCTGCCACACTAGAGTTCATGTAGTATTTCTCAGTTTCAAAACATATTCTCCTGTTTTGTGCTTACAGAATCTAACTCAAAGCTTTCTTCCTGTTCCAGATTCATTGTGAGAGTAATGTCCTCAGTCCTTGGTATGCACGTGAGACAGAACAGCCCACGTTTAAGAGACAAAAGCACAAAACTGTACATTTGCAATCACGTGACCCAGTTTGACCACAACATTGTCAATCTTCTAACCTCGTGCAATACAGTGAGTATTTTGGTTGATGAAGTGACGCTCTTTATAGTGTTGCATTTTGAGCTCCTGGAGTTGTGCTTGCCCAACTGAACAAAGATCTCTTTGTTTAGAGATGCAGCTGCATTGACTCAACCGTTGGCCATCAACCAGTGTTTATTTATTTTGACCATGTCATGTGACCTGTCTGCTCCTCTGCTCAGCCCATGCTGGAGGACTCTGCGGGCTTCGTGTGTTGGGCCAGAGGCTTCATGGAGCTGGGTGCCATATCGGGCCAGGATGAGATGGAGTCCCTCAGGAGATACTGCTCCTCTCCAGGAACTCTGCCCCTGCTCCTCTTCCCTGAGGAGGACACAACCAATGGGCGCGCTGGCCTGCTCAAGTTCAGGTGAGCCACAATACACTGCATTTTTCCTGTCCTCAAGAGTATTGAGTTCTGTCTGTCACTCTATTTGTTTTTGAAGTTGGTTTCTTCAAACCAAGAGTATCACTGCCCCACACGCTGCTTAAAGCATCATGTGCATATCAGTGCTTTCTATGGGGTTTATCCTATGCATAAAGACAAAGATTTTTTGTATTTGATTATATCTGCCCTCTTTGTATAGGGGAGAGTGGGGTAAGTTGAGCCTAAGGGTTAGTTGAGCCACCCTTTGTTTCTAGGAAACCATACACAAAATGAATAATGTTACCAAAATATTTAGGAAGAGGTCATCATTTCATTGAGTCTGAAGGATGAAGCCACATGGGAAAAGTGGTAAGCAAGTTTGGTCTAAAAAACAGATTTTCTTAAAGTCCAATTAATTTAAGTTATACGTTTCATGATGCTTGTGTTTAAGTGATTGATGTTAACGGTTAACTGTTAATTCAGGGTTTCCCAAACTTGGTCCATCGGACCCCAAGGGGTGCACTTTTTTTTTTTTTGCCCTACCACTACACAGCTGATTCAAATAATCAACTAATCATCAAGCTTTGATTATGTGAATCAGCTGTGTAGTGTTAGCACAAACAACTAAACATGAACCCCATGGGGTCCCAAAGATCAAGTTTGGGAAACGCTGTGTTATTTGGTTAGCTGCCGAAAATACATTTGACCGGTCATGCTTATCGGTCTATAGATTCATTTGCATTATTTAGTGGAATTAAATGGGCGTGTGTATTTTCATTGGTGGAATTACATTGGCGTGTGTGTTTTCGTTAGTCGTCATGTATGTTATTTATCACGCATACAGAGCCTAGTTTGAAGAGCGGAATAGCCTACCGTCTGTCAGACAGCACGAGAGTAGCTCCTCATAAAGCCTGTAAACTACTGGAGTGAAACGTGCTTTTAGAAGCCCAGTCATTGTGCAACAAATAACTATTCTAAACGCAATCGCATGTTAACTGTTTTGATGGTCACGATTTAAATAGCTTTTTTTTTATTTTTTCAATCTCAACTCGTAATTAAAAGCATGTCTCCCATTTGCCATTAGAGTGCAAAGGCTATAGTCAACAGTAGGCAGGCTATCAGCGCGTCAGCCACCACTTTGTATTGTGAGCTTGAGGCAGTACAGTGTATTGTGAGCTTGAGGCAGTACAGTGTATTGTGAGCTTGAGGCAGTACACTTGTTTAAAACGTTTTACTTTACTGTAAATGAGGTATGTCTTACCTTTTTTCAAATTAGCCTAGTGAAAATCCAACCATAGAAACGTGGAGGCAATTATTTAGTAGAATTCCTCATCCCATTAACCAGCATTTCTCTCCTGTTGGTTTTCTTATCAACTTTCCTTCATTCTCCGGAACCAAAGGAACAGTCCTAGTCATATTAGCAACTCATCCTAGTTGTTGCTATTAGATTCCCCTTCTTTCTAAATTTGTAGCCAAGATTTTAATCTCTGTCACATGGAACCACTCGCATTAGGTGTGCCTTTAATGAAACATGTTAATTCCTTGTATGCATACATAATAATTTCTGTTGGTCACGCAATTTTACTGTTTAGGAATTTTCATTTACTGTTATTTGTCCGGTTAATGAGGGTCGGATAGTCGGCAGCAAAATTGACAGATATGCACCCCTAATCTAAACCAAAGTAGATCGTTTTAAGATTGATTTATACATCAGTTGGGGTCTCTACTAGCATTCAAACTCTAGGTGGCCTTCTGCATTCTGCCTTCTCCCTACAGTTCTCAGCGGTTAGCTTCGCCCACGACTGGCTCATGTAAACTACAATTCCCAAGCTGTGTTTTAACTTTTAGAAATGTCGATAATCATCGTTGGCGAAACGGTTTTCTTAACATATGACCCTTATCTTTCATCAGTGAGGAAGGATCCTTCAAATAAGAAATATACATTTACTGTAGCAGTTTTGCACTGATCCATACAGCTATGGGTTCTTCCATCAGACAACTACACTTCCACTAAACTTTCAGAGTTATGCTTACACACAGGCGTTTGGAGAATGCTAGATAGCTAATTAACGCAGGTGGTCTCCTCTGTTTTCCGTAAACAAGCACTGTAATGTGGCCTTGCGGAAACACTAACCCTATAAAGGTGTGCATCAATTTGAACCTTTTTGGTTTTAGAAAATTAGTTTTCGCTTATATGAAAGATATGGTCCTTATGCTTTTTAAACCGTACCACAAGCAATACGTGTTCAGACCGAGCGCCGGGGCTCTTAACAAAAATCCCCTGTGCAGAACATGCCTTCGTCCAATTACTTATCTGTGTTATGTAATGGAACTGAGAGTCATCATAAAGGCCTAGGGTCTCTAAAAGCTACAATATGAGGTCCTAAACCTAGCATGAAAATACATCCTTGTACCTTAATATAGTCAACATTTTTGCCTTGGTGAGCCAATGGCTACCATACCCCATAAAAATTTTGATTACGTTTTGTCAGTTATATGCATAATATTTAATGTCATGCATATGAACTCAAGATATTGTATTTTTATTGTTACATTGCAGACATCATCATGCCCCGTGTATACAAATGTAAAACAAGCAGGAGTCTAGCCCCTCTTGAGGTTCTTGAGAGAGCAGCCAAGGAAGTGAGAGAAGGGAAGAAGTCCATTCAAGCAGCAGCAAAGGATGAACAAATAGACTGAATTGACAGTAAAGGGATGCATTGACAAAAAAGAAAACAAACATGTACCTGTGTGAAAGAGAGGCTATGACAGAGTAGCAGAGGAACACAAGGTCTTATCTGATGACATGGAGTCAGCTTGATAAACATATCAAGAATCTTGCAGATCAGTGTCATGGTCTTAGTAGCTTCAAATGCAAAGAACTAGCCTACGAATTGGCACATCGAAACAACATACCTGTCCCAGGCAACTGGTCAAGAAATGTAAGGGTAAGTGATATTGAACAGAGCGCTCTATATCTGAATGTAGGCATACATTTAAGATATACAATATACCACACCCCCATTCCATGAATTCAACTTTGACCAACCAGCACCATCACCCATTGTCACTGGACACAATCACCCACTTAACACCCACTCAACATACCCTGTCCATATGCTCAGCTTACCCTAAATTGTGCCAAGAGAATCACTCAAAAAAAAAAAACTTATGTTTACATTAATTCTGATTATTTCCAGGGATACCACATCCTGAAATATTTGTAGATATCTTTGTTACAAAGAATACTAAATTTCCCTTGACATAGTGATGCTGAATGTTTAAAAAAAAATATATATATATATTACTTACCCCACTCTCGCCTTCACAAATACATTTTCTAGTTTTCACCAGTAGGACAGAGAACTATTGCTATTAGCAACTTAAATGGTTAGTGATTTATTAGCAGGTGATTAGAGGAGAATCTGTCCTGAGCAGAATGCCAACACTGCTATAGGCTGCCCCTGTACTGCCCGTGTATTACTGGTGCTAAGAGCTGGTGCTCAACCTGTTTTCTCTCCCTCAGCTCCTGGCCTTTCTCCTTGACTGATTCCATTCAGCCTGTGGCCTTGCAAGTGAAGAGACCATTTCTAGCTCTGGTAATACAATCAAAACTAAACGGCCTCTTTCTCATATTTTAAAAGCAATGTGGTATATTTAGCAATATACATTTGGTGAAAGTTTTTGTTTAAAGAGTTGGGCTTTCAAGGGACGACAGCTGTTGTTTCTTCAGTCTTGTTGAGTAGACTCGTAATATATGGTAGATGAGTGGGTGTGCATTTAAATGGGAGGAGCAAGTTCCACACTAAACATGACATTTTTATAGAAATTCTAAGAAAGTGTGACATTATTTCCTTTGTTTGTTTTGAGACACCACTCGTATATTAGTTGATCAAGCCATCATTTCATCCAACAGTCCATAGGAAGACCTGTAAAATTGTTTTGCACACCGCTGGTAGACTAAATATGTTTTTGTGCACTTGATTTGTCTTAACATATTTCTGTCAGACACATGCAGAGGCGTTCCTTTAATGAAAGCGCTAATGTATTTTGTTCCTCTTTCTCCAGAGCACGCCAGACTCCTTCTGGCTGACAGAACTGTTGTGGACCTTTTTCGTCCCGTGTACAGTGTACCATGTAAGGTACTAAATAATTACTGTCTCTTACTATTTGTCATTGTCCGGGTTCTGGTTGGACCTCGTAATAGAATTGATATTTGACAACTTTTGTTTGTCCTTGAAGTCCACTCCATTACTCATTGGAAAATTCCCTTAGAATTAGCAGTGGTTTGTCCTAGATATGTGACGCTCTTGCCATTTCAGAGTTAATGTTTAGTCAGCGTCAGCAGTACAGTTCCTAGTGAAAGTCTACACACTTCACATTTTGCTGCCTTAAAATTCAATCTTAACTAGTGACTCCCCATCCCGGGTCCGGAAGCGTAATCATCGACTGACACTAATTAGCATAACGCAACGGACATAAATATTCCTAGAAAATATTCCTATTCATGAAAATCACAAGTGAAATATATTGAGACACAGCTTAGCCTTTTGTTAATCACCCTGTCGTCTCAGATTTTCAAAATATGCTTTACAGCCAAAGCTAGACAAGCATTTGTGTAAGTTTATCGATAGCCTAACATAGCATTTTGTCCAGCTAGCAGCAGGTAACTTGGTCACGGAAATCAGAAAAGCAATCAAATTAAATCGTTTACCTTTGAACTTCGGATGTTTTCACTCACGAGACTCCCCGTTAGATAGCCAATGTTCCTTTTTTCCAAAAATATTATTTTTGTAGGCGAAATAGCTCCATTTGTTCTTCACGTTTGGCTGAGAAATTGACCGGAAATTGCAGCCACGATAACCCCGAAAAATATACCAAATTTGCTCCATAATATCGACAGAAACATGGCAAACGTTGTTTATAATCGATCCTCAAGGTGTTTTTCAAATATCTATACGATAATATATCCCCTGGGACAATTGGTTTTTCAGTAGGACCGATTGGAATAATGGCTACCTCTGTATTTTACACGAGAATCACTCTGAGAGCCATCAGGTGACCACTTGCGCAATGTAGCCTCTTACGGGTATTCTTCAACATAAATGCGTAAAACTACGTCACAATGCTGTAGACACCTTGGGGAATACGGAGAAAAAGTAATCTGGTTGATAGCCCATTCACTGCTCAATAGGGACGCATTGGAACGCAGAGCTTTCAAAAGATGAGTCACTTCCGGATTGTTTTTTTCTCAGGCTTTCGCCTGCAATATCAGTTCTGTTATACTCACAGACAATATTTTTACAGTTTTGGAAACTTTAGAGTTTTCTATCCTAAGCTGTCAATTATATGCATATTCTAGCATCTTGTCCTGACAAAATATCCCGTTTAACTACAGGAACGTTATTTTTCCATAAATTAAAATACTGCCCCCTAGTCACAAAGTTTTAAGGGAATACATTGTGTTTTTTTTCTACAGATCTAAACATCCTACACCACATTTCCCAAATGAAATAATAGAACATTTCCCAAATGGAATGATAGAACATTTTCCTAATGAATATTAAAAAAAAAAAATATGTCTACCCCCCAGAGTTAATACTTGGTGGAAACACCTTGGACATTCATTATAGCTGTGAATCATATTCAATCAGATTCTACCAACTTTGCCCAACCCTTAGGTCAACATACAGTACAGTTTTTGAATGACTACCTCATCTCTGTACCCACACACATACAATTATCTGTAAGGTCCCTCAGACAAACAGTGAATTTCAAACATGGATTCAACCACAAACACCAAGGTGTGCCTCGCAAAAAAGGGCACCTATTGGTAGATGGGTATAAAAGAAATGAGCTTGCGTCAATAAGAATTCAATCCCTTTGTTATAGTAAGCCTACATAAGTTCAGGAGTAAAACTGTGCATAACAAGTCACATAAGTTGCATGGACTCATTCTGTGTGCAATAAATGTCTTTTAATTTGATTTTTGAATGAGCACCTTATCTCTGTACCCTACACATACAATTATTTGTAATGAGAAGTGAATTTAAGAAGTGAATTTCAAACACAGATTCGACCACAAAGATCAGGGAGGCCTCGCTAAGAAGAGCATGTATTGGTAGATGGGTACAATTTTAAAAAGCACACATTGAATATCCCTTTGACCATTGTGAAGTTATTAATTACACTTTGGATGGTGTATTAAAAAAAAATATATAACCTTAACTGACTTGCCTAGTTAAATAAAGAACAAATTCTTATTGATCTGTACACCCAGTCACTACAAAGATACAGGCGTCCTTCCTAACTCAGTTTCCGGAGACGAAGGAAACCCCTCAGGGAGGCCGATGGTAACTAAACGGTTACACACTTTAAGCTTTGATAGGAGAACTGAGGATGGATCAACAACATTGTAGTTACTCTACAATACTTGACTAATTGACAGAGTGAAAAGAAGGAAGCCTGTGCCGACTAAAAATATTCCAAAACATGCACCCTGTTTGCAACAAGGCACTAAACTAATTTTGCCTTCAAATGTGGCAAAGCAAGTAACTTTCTGTCTGGAATTCAAAGTGTTATGTTTGGGGAAAATCCAATAAAAAAAGTACCACTCTCCATATTTAAGCATAATGGTATGTTATGAGTATGCTTGTAATCGTAATGGACTAGGTAGTTTTTCTGGTTAAAAAAAGAAACGGAATGGAGCTACGCACAGGCAAAATCCTAGATGAAAACCTACTTCAGTCTGCTTTCCACCAGACACTGGGATATTTAATTTACCTTTCCGCAGGACAATAACTTAAAACACAACTCCAAATCTACACTGGAGTTGCTTACCAAGAAGACAGTGATACTTTTGACTTAAATCACCTTGAAAAGCTATGGCAAGACCTGAAAATGGTTGTCCGGCAATGATCAATAACCAATTTGACAGAAATAATAATAATGTGCCAATATTATACAATCCAGGTGTGCAAAGCTCAGCTGGAATCGCTGCCAAAGGTGATTCTAACATGTATTGACTCAGAGGTGTGAATTCCTCTATTTACTTTTCAATAAATTCGCTAACATTTCTAAAAACATATGCTTTCACTGTCATGGGGTATTGTGTGTAGATGGTTGAGAGAAAAAAATAAATGTATCCATTTTGAATTCAGGCTGTAACACAACAAAATGTGGAATAAGTCAAGGGGTATGAAAACTTTGGTCAAAATGTCTCGAGCTCAGTTTGGTTGGGAGTCTTTGATAGAAAGCAATTTTCAAAGCTTGTCTCTGATTTGCATTCACATTTAAGACAAGACTGAGATTTGACCACTCAGGAACACTCAACATCTCTTGAAGCCATTCTGGTGCGTCTTTGGCATTAATATGTAATTGTCCCACTGAAAAATAAAACTGCTTTGCTCCTGGGTATGCTCTTTCATATTTATTTTGATCCTGACAAACTCCCCAGTCCCTAAATGGCCAATTTCTTTGCCGTGTTGTCTTGCAGTATTACTTAATGGCCGTGTTGCAAACAGAATGGATGATTTGGAGTGGATTTTTTTGAAAGGCCACTAATGTGGGGTGAATGCAATCTTCTGTATTTTAACGTATTGGCAGCATCATGTTATGGGTATGCTTGTCACTGGCAGGGACTGGGGAGTTTGTCAGGATCAAAATAAATATGAAAGGGACAAAGGCCAAATAAAAAGTTAAAGGAAACCCTGTCTTAGTCTTCTGAAAACATAACCCTGGTATAGACCAATATGTGTTCAGTTTTCCTGAATGGTCCATTCTCAGTCCTGACTTATATCTGCTTGAAAGTCAGAGACAAGGTTAGAATATTACTGTCCATCAATGATTCCCAACCTTATTTACTTAGCTTGAGCAATTTTGACAAAAACAATGGCTTTATGTTGCCCAAAGGTGGTGCAAGGTTGGTAGAATCTGTTTCAAAATGATTCACAGCTGTAATGGTTGCCAAAGGTGCATCCACCAAGTATTAACTCTGGAGCGGGTGAAGATGAACGCAATCAATACATTTTTGGGTTTTTTATTAATTAGGAACATTTTCTATAATTTTTCTTTCACTTTAAAAACGTGGAGTAGGTTGTGTAGATCGTAGGAAAGAAATCCAATTGACTTATTTAATTTTAAGTCAACAAAAGGGGAAGACTATGCAAGCGGAATGTAGACTTTCACTAGCGACTGTTGTCATAACTTTTCAACCAGCTTGATTAGAGCTAGAAGCAAGTTTACATCAAGAGGCAAGTTTAAGTTTACGATCACTGCTCACAAAGCTTGTAGAGATCCTGTTTCGTTTACTTTCACAGATGGCTCCCCGCTGTGTCGAGGCAAGATGAAGAATCCCTTCAAGAGTTTGCCAACAAAATCCAAGGGGTATTAAACCTTACACACTTGTTCTGCAACGCCTTCTGTTCCCTAATGCCCACATTGTCTCAAACAAAACCCCTATGTATCTTATTGAAAAATGGTGCATATTGCAAGTTATCACATTGACTGCCGTAAAGCACCCAATTCCAGGCTCTGAGCTTGTGATATTACAAAATTCTTAATGATATGGAGCACCTGAGCGAGTGGTTATTCAATTGTCCTCTGATTGGTCTTTGTGCCGTCCATTTTCAGCTCCTAGCCACCGAGCTCGGCGTGGTCTCAACACAGATTACCAAAGCAGACAAAGCCGAGCACGTGAAAAGGAAACTGCACGTTGCACCGCACACCACAACCTCAAGTAAGAGAGCCCTGGAGAAACCTTCCCTGACAAAGCCTCTCTTACAGCATGGTCTTGGTGCAAGTTATGCTCACTTGGAGGTGGTTGGGACCGTCAGTGATGGTGTGTATTTGCTGTCTGTGTCCAGATTTGGGTGCCAGACCACGTCCTCTGGGCTTCATGGTTCGCAGCTCTGGGGTGGAGGAGCTCAGGATCAGCAGGATGGCCCAGCAGGTGAAGGAGGTTCTGCCTGACATCCCCCTCGGCATCATCACCAGAGACCTGGGTACGCCAATCCTTCATTTCCGCTTTGCATTTCCAGTGCAGTGACACAGAATTTGAAAAGAGCAGTGCACCAATTCAAGTCGCTTGTGCATTTCATTGAAATGGTTGTAATACTTGACATGAAACCAGTGGCATAACACATTATGACAAGGTCAACCTGTTTAAAATGTGATCATAACACTATCAGGACGCATATTTAGACCTGTTGTGACATATTGTGTTATTTTATGGCTGGTTATGACACCTAAATCAGTGTAAATACCCACAAAACCTACCACTAGTTATTTTATGGCTGGTTATGACACCTACATTTTATTATTTTTTATTTAACCTTTAACTAGGCAAGTCAGTACATAAGTGTGTAAAAACCTACAGAAGGCAAAACATTCCATTACACTATAGCCTCCTTTCAACATTATGTTTACGTTATATGCTTTAAAAAATTAACCATATTAAATTATCATTGTAACTGTGCACACGTTGATGTCAGACATGCGCCTACCCCAATGCTCTGTTGCTGATGACTGGGACGAATACAGGAGCATATTTCAGGAGCAGGACAAGACATCCTCTTTTTGACTGATGACTGATATAAGGGCATGTATGTGGAAGGCCTATCTGGCTTATATAGTTATGATGGTCATAATGCTTCTTGACAGTGTCAAAGTGTGTTTTCTACAAGTTATTTGAAATCAAATGAAAAAACATGACTGTAAATAGTTCATTACATCAAAGGATTTAAGAAACAAACTTTCAACCGAAAGCTTTATTCAAATTTAACGTTCTTATGTAGGTGTCATAACCAGACATAAAATAGTGCAATATATGTCACAAAGGGTGTAAATATATGGGTTATGACAGTGTTATGACCATATTGACAGGTTGTCAGCTGTTATGACATAGTTATTACTATCGTAAAGTATTATGACACTGGGTTTCAAGTAAAGCGTTACCAATGGAGTTTGCATTAGGATCAATGGGAGAAAAAGGCACAGTAGCATGCAGCGTTTCCCAAACCTTTTCCCTTACCCTTTTTACAGTGCAAACCAACTGCGTGGACACGACTATCACTAACCTGCTGGAGAGCACTGAGGAGTTTCCATTGGAGGCCACAGGCGCCTCCACATCTGCACCAGGCCCATCCTGGAGGTCCCTCTCCTTTTCAGCTGCACCTGCTCCCACCATTAAGGTTTGCCAATCATCTAAATGATGTCTTAAGTCTACTGGTAGTCTACACTGAGTGTATAAAACATTAGGAACACCTGCTCTTTCCATGACAGACTGAACAGGTGAAAGCTATGATCCCTTATTGATGTCCCCTGTTAAATCTACTTCAATCAGTGTAGATGAAGGGAAGGAGACAGGTTAAAGAAGGGTTTTTATGCCTTGAGACGTCGATTGTGTATGTGTGCCATTTAGAGGGTGAATGGGCAAGACAAAATATTTAAGTGCATTTAAATGGGGTATGGTTGTAGGTGCCAGGCACACTGGTTTGAGTGTGTCAAGAACTGCAAAACTCCTGGGTTTTTCACGCTCAACAGTTTCCTGTGTGTATCAAGAATGGTCCACCACCCAAAGGACATCCAGCCAACTTGACACAACTGTGGGAAGCATTGGAGTCAACATGGGCCAGCATCCCTGTGGAACACTTTCAACACCAAGTAGAGTCCATGCCCTGATGAATTGAGGCTGTTCTGCGGACAAAAGGGGGTGCAACTCAATATTGGGAAGGTGTTCCTAATGTTTTTGTACATTCAGTGTATATTACCTTGCCAGCAAAGTAATTGAGGTACTATCTTGCTACACTATTCTATTTATCAGGAGCTTGCTGTATAGTCAGATTTTGTTGATTTTGACCCATAGCCTGCTGCCAAGTCTTTTGGGAAATCGCCAGTAGACCGACACATGTCCCTACAAGAGAGGAAGGAGGCCTTGTATGAGTTTGCAAGAAGGTGAGATCAATGCTGCAATTCAGTCTTGGGTTGATTTTTAATTTCACCCACCCATAGAATTGACACATTTGGCCCTACGTTTTACACTCATCGTTGTTGTCCACCTGTCAACTCTGTTAGTTGTTCCCACTTTCCTTTCCTCTAGACGCTACATCGAGAAGCATGGACTGGAGCAGGACGACAACCTCTGAACAAGATCTGATCGCTGGGAAATGTGTTAGGAAATATGGTTGTTAAAATCAAATAATTGTACAGACAATAATTGTACAGGAGTGTATGGAGAGTTGAACAGAGGGTTTTTGTTGAGACACACGTACCGGAGGAAAACCTTCTGAAGACTTCAATGGATTTTTTTATTTTTTTAATTTTCTTGCATGGAAATCATGCATGTGTATTTTTAATTCTTTCTCCCAGCAAAAATATTATTTTGATAACAATTTGTATTAAGATCCAGTGACCATAAAACATCTCATTTTTTATAATGGAAACAAAGTCCATCTTGCTCTGCTTTCAGAGAAGCCACATCAGCTCTTAGGTTCATTATAATTTGACAGTACTTGTTTCTGCAGTATGAACCTTTTTAAAGTTAATAAAGTTCATAATTTATAAATGCAAGAGATTGTTTTGGCTAGAATCACACATCCACTATTCCTCTTTGGATTTACCCTGGCATGACTCAATTAGTGCTAAGCAGCATTAAGTCATAAAATCAAATGCTACGATATAGTAGATACATGTGTATAACTGTTGGGGATTGTCAAGTCAGAAACCCAACTATAACGAACTATATGTTGTTAAGAAACTGCTTGCTAAGCTTAGGGTAAGGTTTAAGATTAGTGCTAGAGTAAGTGAATAGTTGAAATGTTACTCATAGTCTGTAGAGCATCTACAAATAAAGGGTTGCTGACAAATGTTTAATAGTCAGATGAAACAATAAGAGATGATGAGAATGAGGAGTTAGTAGCATCTGTAAAGCAGGATCATAGGGCCGAGACCCCCTTCAGCTGTTGCTCTCCTACAGTTCTTTAGGAAGTAGGCCACTAACACAATAAGTCACCGACATCTTTTTAATGTATTTATTTATTTCACCTTTATTTAACCAGGTAGGCTAGTTGAGAACAAGTTCTCATTTGCAACTGCGACATGGCCAAGATAAAGCAAAGCAGTGTGACACAGACAACAACACAGAGTTACACATGGAGTACACCATAAACAAGCCAAAAACAAGCCCATCTGCTCTGTTATGGGCCTGGCACCGCGGCAGTATCATGTCATATGTACAGTACCAGTCAAAAGTTTGGACACACCTACTCATTCAAGGGATTTTCTTTATTTTTACTTATTTCTGTGTTGTAGAATAATTGTGAAGATGTCAAAACTATGAAATAACACATTTGGAATCGTGTAGTAACCAAAAAAGTGTTAAACAAATCAAAATATATTTGAGATTTAAAGTAGCCACCCTTTGCCTTGATAACAGCTTTGCACACTTGGCATTCTACTCAACCAGCTTCTTGTTCATATGTGGAATTTCTTTCCTTAATGCATTTGAGCCAATCAATTGTGTTGTGACAAGGTAGGGGTGGGAAACAGAAGATAGCCCTATTTGGTAAAAGACCAAGTCCATATTATGGCAAGAACAGCTAAAATAAGCAAAGAGAAATGACAGTCCATTAATTTAAGACATGAAGGTCAGTCAATGCGGAAAATGTCAGTAACTTTGAAAGTGCAGTCGCAAAAACCATCAAGCGCTATGATGAAACTGGCTCTCATGAGGACCGCCACAGGAAAGAAAGACCCAGAGTAACCTCTGTTGCAGAGGAGAAGTTCATTAGAGTTACCAGCCTCAGAAATTGCAGCCCAAATTAATTCTTCAGAGAGTTCAAGTAACAGACACATCTCAAAATCAACTGTTCAGAAGAGACTGCGTGAATCAGGCTTTCATGGTCGAATTGCTGCAAAGAAACCACTACTAGGACACCAATAAGAAGAAAAGGTTTGTTTGAGTCAAGAAACACGAGCAACGGACATTAGAACGGTGGAAATCTGTCCTTTGGTCTGATGAGTCCAAATTTGAGATTTTTAGTTCCAACTGCTGTATCTTTGTGAGACTCAAGAGTAGGTGAACGGAGGATCTCCACATGTGTAGTTCCCACCGTGAAGAATGCTTTGGGGGTGACTTTTAAGTGTGCTGACAGTCAGCACACTTAACCAGCATGGCTACCACAGCATTCTGCAGAGATACGCCATCCCATCTGGTTTGCACTTAGTGGGAGTATAATTTGATTTTCAACAGGACAATGACCCAACACACCTCCAGGCTGTGTAAAGGCTATTTGACCAAGAAGGAGAGTGATGGAGTGCTGCATCAGATGACCTGGCCTCCATGATCACCTGACCTCAACCCAATTGAGATGGTTTGCGATGAGTCGGATGCAAAGTGAAGGAAAAGCAGCCAACAAGTGCTCAGCACTTGTTGGAACTCTTCAAGACTGTTGGAAAAGCATTCCAGGCGAAGCTGGTTGAGAGAATGCCAGGAGTGTGCAAAGCTGTCAAGGCAAAGAGTGGCAACTTTCATGAATATAAAATATATTTTGTTTAACATTTTTGTATGTGTTATTTCATAGTTTTGATGTCTTCACTATTGTTCTATGTAGAAAATAGTACAAATAAAGAAAAACCTTTGAATGAGTAGGTGTCCAATATTTTCACTGGTACTGTATGTATCTCATAATCAAGGTAGAGAGAAGGGAGGATTTCATGATACAAATAAAAGTGTTATTCAAGTTGGTCTATCTGAGATTTCAACATGACAATGGTTAGGTTAATGTTGCAGACTTTAAAAAATAACTGACATGATGTGGAACCTTTTAACGTGAACAATGACAAGTGATTTATAACTCTTATAAATTAGAAGACTGTCTTGAAGATTGCATGTAAAGACTTCAGCAAGAGTCCAAAAATATAAATAACCTTAACTCGTTCCCTGCGTTATGCCTCCGCGAAAATTGACCAAATCAAAGGTGAAATTATATAATTATGGCTATTGATTATTTCTCCCTTATTAGTGGAGATATGTTTCGTGATGCAAAAATTCAGATTGAAGGCATTGAATGCTACAAACTTGAACGAATGAATTCTGTCGAGATGACATGCTAGACTTTTGATAACATGCTCAACCTAATTCGATTTACAATCTGGAGGCCGAGATGTAGGCTACTACTGTAGCCAGTGTTTTTATTCCCACTTCATTCTTTATGGTCCTATATTATTCATCCCACCCTATTACACCAATCACGTCGCTTACAAAGCGGGTACTGCGACCAAATGAACCAATAGGATTGCTATAAATTCACGCGATTTTGGAGCATGACTTAACAAATTTACTTTGGAGCAACAGTTTGACGATTGTAGCCGTGCAAAGAAGGAACTCATTGAAACAAGACTAAGTTTACTCTACTAACAAAATGAGGGAGATTGTTCATTTACAAGCTGGGCAGTGCGGTAATCAAATTGGCGCTAAGGTTGGTACACTTTAGGCTTTTAAATCCTTGACTTTTGATTAGGTTTAGAAGTATGATTTGTTTAAAAATAAACCACGCTATATGACCCCGCTATATTGTATTTAATTATATTTCAAATTGTGCCCGAGAAATTAACTTTTGGGAAATTTTAACATGTTATGTATTGGATTGAAAACAATGTGGCCCCGTTCTTAGTTGGTAAAATTTGTTTGGCGGAATATATCACATCCCCTTGATGATTTTCCTTCCCGTTTGTTCCAACAAGTTCAATGATTTTGAAGAGGCATTAACTTGTTTTTAACGGGGCAAACCTTCAGATCGACGCAATGAGTCTAATTCAAGGGTGTTGGCCGCCCCGCGTTGATTCAGCGCGCGCAGTTGTAATATGGCTGGTTGTCTTGTTCAGACGGGTGCGCCAAAACATGCTCACTGCAACTATTATAGTCTTATGTTTCAGTTTACATATGCATATTTGTCTGTCCTAATACATCGAGCACAATTTCGCCTGTTATTTGTCCATTTTAACGAAGGACAATGCAAAAATGATACTATTTTAAAATGGTGCCAACTTTGGAAACCATTTTGTTTTTAGATGTAGCACTTGAATGACGCAAAAAAGCCGATTACTCTTTTAATTCAAATGTCTTGTTTGCTTTTTATTTAATTCGATTGTAAACATCTTAACTGAATTGTCTATACATTTTATAATACATTTTCAGACTTATCAAAATGCGTTCTTTGTCTTTAGTTCTGGGAGGTGATCAGTGACGAGCATGGCATTGACCCCACTGGAAGTTACCATGGGGACAGTGATCTTCAGTTGGAAAGGATTAATGTATACTACAATGAAGCTTCAGGTGAGTTAGGTTGTGTGATGTCATGATCGACATTTGGTCTTTTAATCTGGCCTTTGTCCAGCTCTGGCTACACAATTGATGTCCTAGTTACTATTGTAAGTGTGGTAGAATGGGTTTTGAAAGGATGTTAATTTATTTTAAGTGCTCTTGTGTTATTTCAGGTGGAAAGTATGTGCCACGTGCGGTACTTGTGGACTTGGAGCCTGGGACCATGGACTCTGTGAGATCTGGACCATTTGGTCAGATCTTCAGGCCTGACAACTTTGTCTTTGGTAAGAAACTGTCTTTGGCAGTTTGACTATATTAACTTGGAAGTTGTCTGTGCCTGGATTCGTTGCATGTTACTACAGTACACCTTAATTACCTGACTACAGTCACCAGAGACAAACTGTTGGCATTGGTTACGTAAAACAAAGGGGCTCCATGTCGCTTAATTAGCTTTGTCATCCCTGACTTTAGTGTTTGCACAATCAATCACCAGGGCCCAGTTTTTCCATAACATCTCATTATCTTTGCATTGATGTCCTACTTTTGTCCATTCCAGGTCAGAGTGGCGCTGGTAACAACTGGGCCAAGGGCCACTACACCGAGGGTGCAGAGCTAGTTGACTCCGTCTTGGATGTAGTGAGGAAGGAAGCTGAGAGCTGTGACTGCCTCCAGGGCTTCCAGCTCACCCACTCCCTGGGAGGTGGAACTGGCTCTGGCATGGGCACCCTGCTTATCAGCAAGATCCGTGAAGAATATCCCGACCGCATCATGAACACTTTCAGTGTGGTGCCCTCCCCTAAAGTGTCAGACACTGTGGTGGAGCCCTACAACGCCACCCTCTCAGTCCACCAGCTGGTAGAGAACACAGACGAGACCTACTGCATCGACAATGAGGCTCTATATGACATCTGCTTCCGTACCCTTAAACTCACCACACCCACCTACGGAGACCTCAACCACCTGGTGTCTGCCACCATGAGTGGGGTCACCACCTGTCTCCGCTTCCCTGGCCAGCTCAACGCCGACCTGCGCAAACTGGCAGTCAACATGGTGCCTTTCCCCCGTCTCCACTTCTTCATGCCTGGCTTTGCACCTCTTACCAGCAGGGGAAGCCAGCAGTACAGAGCCCTGACTGTTCCAGAGCTCACTCAGCAGATGTTTGACTCTAAGAACATGATGGCAGCCTGTGATCCCCGCCACGGACGCTATCTCACCGTGGCCGCAGTCTTCCGCGGGCGCATGTCCATGAAAGAGGTGGACGAGCAGATGCTAAACGTACAGAACAAGAACAGCAGCTACTTCGTTGAATGGATCCCAAACAACGTCAAGACTGCAGTCTGTGACATTCCTCCCCGTGGGCTCAAGATGGCTGCTACCTTCATCGGCAACAGCACTGCCATCCAGGAGCTGTTCAAGCGCATCTCTGAGCAGTTCACAGCTATGTTCCGCCGTAAAGCTTTCCTCCATTGGTACACCGGAGAGGGCATGGATGAGATGGAGTTCACCGAGGCAGAGAGCAACATGAATGATCTGGTGTCTGAGTACCAGCAGTACCAAGATGCCACTGCAGAGGAGGAGGGAGAGTTTGAAGAGGAGGAGGGTGAAGAGGAGTTGGCTTAAATTTTTTTCTTTTTCAAACATCTGACTTTCTTCACATTTCCTGTCTCTGGCAACCTTCAGCTGTACCTGTTTGTTTGTTTGGTTCACTTGCAATAAAAAATGTAGAGAAACCTATTTTATTTTGTGTGAAATGGATAATGTAAACAGGGTTGGAGGTAGCCTAGTGGTTAGAGCATTGGGCCAGTAACCATAAGGTTGCTAGATCGAACCCCCGAGCTGACAAGGTAAAAATCGGTCCTTATGCCCTGAACAAGGCAGTTAACCCATTGTTCCCAGGTAGGCCGTCACTGTAATTAAGAATGAGTTTTTGACTGACTTGCGTAGTTGAATAAAAAAAATATATGGGATTTAAGTGAAGCAATTATTATTTTAATGGAGATGTTAAATTTCGTGGGAGTTTAAGGTGACATAAGCTTGTTCAATGGATAATTATTTAAATGTGACTGCATTAAGTTAAATGCAAGATATAGCACAATGGATCCAAATAAGAGGTGTTCAAATCAAATTGTATTTGTCACATACACATGGTTAGCAGATGTTAATGCGGGTGTAGCAATGCTACACTCACACAATTATTACCTTTAAGCACAAGTCCATGCTTTCATCACTAAAAATTGTGATTAGAGGTCAAATGGTATGTGCACAAGTATTCAGACCCCTTGACTGTATTTACATCTTGCTTTACAGCCTTGTTCTAAAATTGAATTGAAAAAAATGCACAATACCCCAAAGCAAAATCTGGTTTAGATGTCTTTTCAGAAACATTTACGTATTCAGACCCTTGACTGAGTACTTTGACGCACCTTTGACAATGATTACAGCCTTGAGCATAGATTATGACGCTACAAGCTTGGCACAGCTGTGTTTGGGGAGTTTCTCCCATGCTCTGTCAGATTGGATGGGGAGCTTGTGCTCTAGTTGGGCCACTCAAGGATGTTGACTTGTCCCAAAGCCACTCCTGTCTTGTCTGTGTGCTTAGGTTTGTTCTGTTGGAAGGTGACCTTTTGTCCCCAGTCAGGTCTTGAGCGCTCAAACAGATTATCAAGGATATCTCTGTACTTTGCTCTATTCATTTTTCCTTTGATCTTGACTAGTTTCCCAGTCCCTGCTGCTGAAAAACATCCCCACAGCATGATCCTGCCACCATGCTTCACTGTAGGGTGCCAGGTTTCCTCCAGATATGACACTTGGCATTCAGGGCAAGGAGTTAAGTCTTGGTTTTGTCAGACCAGAGAATCTTGTTTCATGTTCTGAGAGGCCTTTAGGTGCCTTTTGGCAAACTTCAAACGGGCTGTTCATACCTTTTACTGAGGAGTGGCTTCCGTCTGGCCACTATACCATAAAGGCCTGATTGGTGGAGTGCTGCAGAGATGGTTGTCCTTATTGACGATTTTCCCATCTCCACAGAGAAGCTCTGTTGGTGACCATCAGGTTCTTGGTCACCTCCCTGAACAAGGCCCTTCTCCCCTGATTGCAATAATGTTCCTGGCAGACAGCTCCACGAAGAGTCTTGGTGGTTCCAAACTTCCATTTAAGAACGATTGAGGCCACTGTTGTTGGGGACCTTAAATGCTACAGAAATGGTTTGGGTACCCTTCCCTAGATCTGTGCCTCGCCAAAATCCTGTCTGCACTCTACAGACAATTCCTTCGACCTCATGGCTTGGTTTCTGCTCTGACATGCACTGTCAACTGTGGGACTTTAGACACGTGTGTGCCTTTCCAAATAATGTCCGATCAATTAAATTTACCACAGGTGGAGTCCTAAGTTGTAGAAACATAAAGGATGATCAATGGAAACAGGATGCACCTGAGCTCAATTTGGAGTTTTATAGCAAAGGGACTGAATACTTATGTAATTAAGGTATTTCTGTTTATAAAAAAAAAAATGTCAACCTGTTTTTGCTTCATCGTTATGGGGTATTGTGTGTAGATGGGCGGGGGATATTTTAATCCATTTTAGAATACGGCTGTAATGTAACAATGTGGATGGAAGGGGTCTGAATACTTTCCAAATGCACTGTGTATACAGTATAAATCATTGGTCGAGACCTGTTGGGTCTGTGCCTCACCTATTTTCTCAGTTTGGTATAACCGTATGTATACTGGACAAAAACCTGCAACAATTTCAACTATTTTACTGAATTACAGTTCATATAAGGAAATAAATTCATTAGGCACTACTCTATGGATTTCACGACTGGGCAGGGGCGCAGTCTTGCGTGGGCCTGAGCCACCCATGTGTTTTTCCCCACAGAATGGCTTTATTACAGACAGAAATACATCTCAGTTTCGTCAGCTGTCCGGGTGGCTGGTCTCAGACAATTCCACAGGTGAAGAAGCCGGATGTGGAGGTCCTGGACTGGTGTGGTTACACGTGGTCTGTGGTTGTGAGGCCAGTTGGATGTACTGCCAAATTCTCTAAAACAACGTAGGCAGTTTATGGTAGAGAAATAAACCAATTCTCTGGCAACAGTGTTGGTGGACATTCCTGCAGTCAGCATGCCTTTGCATGCTCCCTCAAAACATGAGACATCTGTGGCAATGTGTTGTGTGATAAAACTGCACATTTCAGAGTGGCCTTTTATTGTCCACAGCACAAGGTGCACCTGTGTAATGATCATGCTGTTTAATCAGCTTCTTGAAATGCCACACCTGTCAGGTGGATGGATTATTTTTGCAAAGGAGAAATGATCACTAACAGGGATGTAAATACATTTTGTGCACAAAAGCTTTTTGTGTGTATATAGAACATTTCTGGGACGTTTTATTTCAGCTCATGAAACATGGAACCAACACTTTACATGTTGTGTTTATAGTTTTGTTTAGTACAGGTAGGCCTACAATAGAATACATGTTTTCATATTCCTCTCAAAACTGGTCACCAGGGCCCATTTAATCCAGATTAAAATGACCATGTGTCTTTTTTATTTATTTGATTTAGCCTTTATTTAACTGGGCAAGCCAGTTAAGAACAAATTCTTATTTACAATGACGGCCTACCAAAAGGCCTGTGGGGATGGGGGCCTGGGATTTAAAAAATAAATACAATATAAATATAGTAGCAGCACAAAGACATGGTACAAACATTATTGGGCAAAGTCAACAGCACAAAGGTCAGGAAGGAAGAGACGACAAAACAATACATCACACAAAGCAGCCACAACTGTCAGTAAGAGTGTCCATGATTGAGTCTTTGAATGAAGAGATTGAGATAAAACTGTCCAGTTTGAGTGTTTGTTGCAGCTCGTTCCAGTCGCTAGCTGCAACAAACTGAAAAGAGGAGCGACCCAGGGATGTGTGTGCTTTGGAGACCTTTAACAGAATGTGACTGGCAGAACGGCTTAGTCTTAATCCTGAGCCCTCATTCAATTGTGTTACCCTTCACTTTAGAAATATGTCAGGGGATCATATAAAAGTGTATTTGTTGTAGCATATGTTATATATTAAGAGATTTGATTCAGTTCTCTAAAAACGACATCCAAAAATGAGGGACTACATCTAAAGGAGCAGAATCTAACACCACATGATCATTTTGATCTACTTCTTGATCTGCATGCTCTTAGCTATCCACTGTGACATAAATTTCAGGGCAAGGTTAATACATTTCACTGTGTTCGTGTAATGTGAGTTGTCACATGTATTTTCACCTAAATACCACTAGGTGGCAGCAGGTAGCCTAGTGGTTAGAGCGTTGGACTTGTAACCGAAAGGTCGAATCCCCGGTCGAATCCCCGAGCTGACAAGGTAAAATCTGTCGTTCTGCCCCTGAACAAGACAGTTCATCCACTGTTCATAGGCCGTCATTGAAAATAAGAATGTGTTCTTAACTGTTAAACTGTCTAGTTAAATAAAGATTTAAAAAATAAATAATAACCGGCCTATATCCAAGAGTTGGTTGACTGATCAATTGAATGCCAGGGACGATAAGAAAGGCAGAAAGAGGCCCATTGGGGTTTATCACTTTACTTTTGAGTTGATAGGTTATAAGTATTGTCAAGTTTCCACCAATTCGTTTGACCACGGATAAGTATAATACTATAAGAACCCGCACTGACAGCTGTGTGTTATGTGTTATGCTATTAGTTTGTTGTTTTGTACTTACCATTACCCAGTGTTCGCGGGGTCCGACATGCCAATCAACCTGCTATCTTTCCAATCATGGGAATGCCTGGAATGTTCTGATGCCGGGCATCCTGGTGGTTGGCGGGGTGGCGTGGAGGGGTTCGGGCAGGGGGGTGGAGCATTGGAAGTTAAGACCAGGTTTAGCTATTGTTCTCTCTATTATGGCGGGCCTTCACGAGAGAAGGTCACGGTTGTTTTATTGGGTATCCTTCATTTATTTGGCGTGGGCTACGGCCAAACAGTAGCCTGCGTGAAGTTGGGTTAATACACCGTAAATTCGTAAACTCAATCCTCTGTCTGGACAATTGTTCCTTTTGAATCTAGTCAGGTCATTACAATACTGGTGACCGGTGGTAGGTGAAATGCCGCATGCCAAAATATTATGGGAAATACAAGTAGGCTAGTGAATAAAAACCAAGAGTTTGTTGCATTGTAAAAAAATATATTTTTTATAATCTAGAGAACTGCACAATGAGTTGTTAGGGCAATAGGGTCGCTTGCGCTTTATGGTCGAGATGGCTGCTGGAGCCCCGCAAGGATTTATCTGTTTGTGCTGTGCTTCATTTGCTTTGAAAATTCTGTGATGCTGGTCACTCACTCATGTCTAGGCGCTGTGAGGGCCAACCATGTCAGGGCGGATGAAAACCGCTGCACAACTATGAAAACTGCGGGCGGAAGTAGCTAGCAGCTGATGTGTAAAAGCTGCAAAAGAAAAACGGAGCAGGATAAAAACAACCAATTTAGTTAGCAATTTAAGTCGTTAATTAGTTAGATTGTCACTTGTTGCTTTGATGGATTTTCTTTGAACTTGCTTGCCTTTAATTTTTTTGCGAGTAAATTTAGCGTTTTGCTAACGTTAAGTTAGCCAGTAAGCTTCTTTTTCATGTTTCCTGGTGACGAGCCACAAGACTGAGTGTTTTGTCAATTAACCATATTTCTGGATCATTCAAGACGTATGTATTTTATTTTTTTGCAATGCTGGTAGCTAACTGCCATGTCTATTGTTGTTAGCTAACTTCATGACCGCTATAGCTCCAGCAGCAGCTGGCACCACTGGCTCCAAAGTGTAATGACACGGCGGTTGGGCATAACGTAGCTGGAGCTCGCTGATTTTGCCGCTTGGCAGCGGAAACATATTTTCACTCAAACACCCTAGCTACGTTTTCATTATACACGACTCTTGTGGTGCACAGATACGATGGCAAACAGCACTCGAACGAAGAATGAGAATTCCATCATGGAAAGCGCAAGCCCCCTGTCCGGGAGGAAAAAGGCACAACAATCCCCTGGGTCTCGCTCAAGGTACCATGTCAGTGCACCCGGACATTGTTTTAGGAAAGTGACTCTCACCAAGCCAACGTTCTGCCACAACTGCAGTGATTTCATATGGGGTCTTATCGGATTCATTTGTGAAGGTAGGCTGGTTTACATGAGACGTGACATTTGTTTTTGTTTCTTCACTTGATCAGACCAGTTGATTTGAAACGGCTCAACTGAAATGTAAAATGTGCTTGACGTTGGGGAATTTTCCTTGAATTGTTGAATTCTCAAACTGAAGCATTTTGGTTGACGTAATGCGTATAGGTTCTAAACTTGTCTAAATATTGTCGCCGTGTACAGTATGGCATGTTCCTAGAGCAGTACTTACCCAGATGGCAGTTTGTGTGCGTGTCGTAGGCGAGAGGAAGAGCTGTATGTGTGTAGTAACATTGTGTATGTGTGTGTGAAAGAGGCCTTGTCGTTGTGTCCAATACATTTGTGTGTGTAAAAATGTTAAACTGCAGCCTGTAGACCAATGCCATTATCATGCACAGACTGACATTAGGATGCTATCGATTAATGTAAATTCAGTAAAGTCCCTCTCCTTTACTCCATCTGAAAATGTACCTCCCATGAACATGTGTAAAAACATATAGGAAATAAAGCAATGCCTAGCCTTACACTGAAGCATGGGGACAGCACTGCATAACAGCATAAGACTGATGGACGGCACCCAGTGTTACCAGGCAGAGCGAACGAGGGGAAATGTAAAGTCTCTGGTGCGCAATTAGCTGCAGTCAAATCGTGATACACTTTAACTGGTCGGCATGGCAACAGGGGACTGGATGCTCGAGAGCAACAACAAAAAACTAAACACCCTAGACATGGCATAAGAAATGTTTATAATGCTACAGTGGTACTAGATTATAGATTTATGTGCCTTCTTATATGCTGTGACAGTCTATTTGCTAATGTGTCAAATGTGAAGCATAGACTGTATGTCCCCTCCGTGAAGGTGGATGCGATCATGCACTCTTGTTGTTAGACAGCTTGTCTTATTAGAACACTTGTTACTGTGCCATCTAGCAGAAGCCCATAATATCTCAGTAGGTCTATAGGGCTGCTTATGGCCTGGCTCAAGCAGTGTGTGCCCAGTGGGTTGTGACCAACCACTGCTCATTTCAACATATAGACCCTGAGCCGTAACCTTGTCAGGAACCAGTTTCAGTAGCACTTTCTATTCTATTGCATCATGACTGCCACAACTGTGTGCATCTGGGTGACACCGAGAATCAGATTTTCACTTAAAAACAACAACAATGATTGCAAAGTTAAACAAAGAATACAACTCTATACACAAGGACCACTTTTAACAATTTTCATAGAACACTATACAAAAACACATTTACTTATTTTTTTAAATTGAGCAATTATTGGTTTTTGTTTGGCATACAATTAAAGTAAAACATCTGAGTCTCAGTGTCACTTGGTTACTGTAGAATTGCCAATCTATAAAGATTATTACGAATACTTAGCAAATATTATAATGCATTATTGGGTGAAGGCATTACTAAAGCATTTACAAGATATTAGCCAATACAAAGGTAGTTTATAGACAGTGTAACACCAAAATCTCATTACAAGAAATGAATGGGACTTTAGATAGCCTTGTTACTGATGCTCCAAGGATGAATTGACTAGTTGACTGACTGGTGTCTCCTCCCACCCCTAGTATGTAACTTTATGTGCCATGAGAAGTGCCTGAAGACTGTGAGGACTGCGTGTTCATGTATGGCCCCGACGCTGGTGCGGGTGAGTGACAGCACAAAGTTAAACTGCTCTATTGCTGCTTGTGATTGTGGTTAGTGCATGCTAGCCCGACAATCCTTCGGCATGGTTTCAAGAGCTTTTACAACAGACCGTGTATATGCCACCAATGGCACAATGTACTTGCAACGTATGGCCAAAGTGTTGCATGTTTACTTCGTAGAAGTGTGCATATTCCTTTTTTGTCCATTTGTGAACTCCAGATCCCTGTGGCCCATTGCTTTGGTCCAGCAGGGCAGAAAAAGAGATTCTGCTGTGTGTGTCGAAAACATCTGGAGGGAAACACAGCCATTCGCTGTGAAGGTTCGTTTTCAAGAGCTTTCACAACAGACACTGTATATGCGACCAATGGCACAATGTACTTGCAACGTATGGCCAAAGTATTGCATGTTTACTTAGTAGAAGTGTGCAGGTCATGATGTTGTATATGGAAGCTAAACCTCAAGGTACGTGTACATAGGCCACATTGGACAGTAAACACACGTGTACTCACCCAAAGTAGATTTTCTATACACTCCCCTCCATATGTATTTAGAGAGTGATGCTAAAATATTACATATGGCTCTATACTCCAGCATTTTGGATTTGAAATCAAATGTTTCATATGAGGCAACAGTACAGAATGTCCCCTTCATACATATCTGATTTACAGTTTAGAAATTAAAGCACTTAATATATTTAGTCCACTATTTGAAGATGTCATATATATATTTGGACACATTTCACTTATAGTGTATTTAAAGTAGTCAAAGGTTTAGTATTTGGTCACATGTACCTTGCACACAATGTCTGTATCAAGCTTGTAACGCTATAAACTGGATGAATGCATTTACAGCTTGTTTGGTTGTGTTTCGCATTGTTTGGTCCAATAGGAAGTGAATGGAGAATAATGTATTGTGTCGTTTTGATTGCTAGTAAGAATAGATGTTTGTGAACACATCTACATGAATGTGGATGCTACCCAGTGGTGATTTTAGCATGTAAATCTTGGGGCAAATTCAACCTTCTTTTTTTTTAGATGCATGCCAACAAAGCCACTACACAACATTGTATTATTTGAATAGGCCTATGTGGTCTAAAAAGGAAGGAAAATACAATCATGAGGATCCACATTTATAGACAATATACTGACGCAATGACAGCACATTGCGCATACAAAACAACCCTCGCAAAATCAACTGGAATTACATGGGTAATTTACTGAACTTTTTGTTGAAAAAAACGATATTTGAATGGGAAGAGACTGTCACTGGCAAACATGGTTACAGACCCAACAACATTATATAGTATCCCCTCCTCCTTAAGAAAAGCACATGAGATAATTATAATACACAAAGTAAGCAAAACAATGAAATAATTCCAACATGGCCTAAAATGATGAATAAGATACTAATGAGATAGACCTATATAAGCAATAAAACAATTGAAATGTACAAACTATGGCATAAGGGCACGATGACCGGATAAGAGGCAAGCCGTCATTTCGATTAAGACATTAATGAGCGAGTAGTCGATATAACTATTTGTTCAGCACATTTCGCGACAGAATTCAGAACATGGGCCGGTCTTACAGCATTCTCCCTGTGCACCCTAAGAACGTAGGATAAATAACGGGGGCATATAAGCAGACAAAGAAAGCTCTTACCATATTTGATGGTGACATTTCTCTAAAACAGGCTATAGGCTACAGGTGCATCACCAAATCAGAACAGTAGGCTAAATTATGAGGGGAAAAGGGACCAAATTATTAGGCTGAGGCACATGCGCTACTAACAGCTTACTACACAACATACACTTACACGCAACCCAAACCGGCTGACATTTAGTCTTTCAATCACACACGTGGGTATAACCAATGAGGAAATGGCACGTGGGTACCTGCTTCTATAAACCAATGAATAGATGGGAGAGGCAGGACTTTCAGCGTGATCTGCGTCAGAAATAGAAAGGAGTTCTATTTTAGCCGTTGGCATCGCAGATGCTCATTGGTGCGTGCGAGCAGTGTGGGTGCAATAATTGAATAACATGGATTTCTACATTTATTTTGCGACGCTCACGCATGCGACGTGTCCGGCCTGGTCAGCATGTAACATCATTGGTCATGAGTATTACTTTCTTATCTACAGTATACATATCTCCCTGGCATTTTACATCATTTATGCAGCAGCATACAAGACATTTTTGGACTCACCGTTGTTGTGCTGTGCTCACTTGAACATGGTGCGGCTGTCCTTCTTGTGGGCAAACTTTGTTATCAAACTTTGTCACAGTCTGTCATTTTCTGAATTTATGGTGCTTTCAAGACAACTGAGAACTCTGGAAAAAAACAAGGTTGAATCATGATATCAGTGATTTTTCAGGTCGGAGCTCTACAAAGAGGCCCGAGTTCCCTACATGGAATTCAGAGTTGGATGACCGTTCAAAATGTGTTTTCCCAGTCAGAGCTTGTTTTTTTTCAGAGTGAAGCAATGGAGTATGAGATTTCCAAGTTTCCAGTTGTTTTGAACGCGGCATAAGTCATGCTGGACTGACAGCATGACCAATGTGAATGTTTATCATTTTAAGCTTGGAAAAGAGACCCTTTCAGAGAGATGTTTTAAATCCTCAAACCCAGACTTGGACCACACATCCTCTCCACCAAATAGCTGTCAGGGGAAGCAAAATAGTGATTGTTTTGCAACGCTTGCAGTTAGCCTTTGATTCCTTCCAAACCACTCATTGTTGAATTTCCGATTTCCTACTTGTTGTGTAATGTTTATGGCCAATGAGCACCGATACGATTTATCTATAATTTCTCTTCATATGACAAGTATTGAAAAGGATTTGCCTGTAAATTGTCAATGTGATTCATGATGATGACTGGTTGTCTAGCTAGCTAGGTAAGATTGTGAAAGTATGATGTTGACAGTACAATCAAAGCTATGGTAGATATAATGTGATTTGACGTCATTTAATCTCTGGCCAATGGCCTTAAGCCTTCTTGGACAGGGACTTCTAATGTAAATCTATGGCAGCACCCAAGGGGGCTTGAACTGCCTAGCTCTACCTGTAGATTCTCCGGTGAAGTAGTGTCCTCATGAGTGACAGAACACTGAGCTAATCACGCCGCAACTAGAGAAGATTACCAACCCCTACGCTCTGTATTTTCGCTGGCTTCCCCACCACCACAGAAAGCATTGAGCTGTGCTGAAACACCTACATTTTGGAGCTGCCTTACTCAAGAAAGAGACCGTGTTTGTATGCGGCTTTATTAAGTCTAATATTATTTATTTTTACATTATTTGCAAGCTGATATGTGATATCAATGAATGCCAAAATAAAATGCAAAACAGGCAACAAAAAAATACTAAACTGAACCGTTTGGGCTCAAAACCCATTCTCATGATATCAAATTGGTAGTTACAGTCTTGTCCCATTCCTGCAACTCCACAACAGGCGAAGGTCGAGAGCCATGCGTCCTCCAAAACACGACCCTGCCAAACCGCACTGCTTCTTGACACACTGTTTGCTTAACCCAGAAGCCAGCCGCACCAATGTGTTGGAGGAAACACCGTTCACCTGGTGATCGAAGTCAGCTTGCAGCTGCCCGGCCCGCCACAAAGAGTCGCTAGAGCGTGATGAGACGAGGAAATCCCGGCCGGCCAAACCCTCCCCTAACCCGAGCGACGCTGGGCCATTTGTGCGCCGCAGCATGGGTCTCCCAGTCACGGCCGGCTGTAAACACAGCCTGGGATCAAACCCGGGGCTGTGACACCTCAAGCACTACGAATCAGTGCCTTAGACCACTGCGCCACTCGGAAGGCCTGATTGAGAAAGTTAGAGGGACGAAGATCATATACCTTCCAAAAATGTTTTATCTCCCCCATCATTGGTAATGGTGAGAGGTTAGCATGCTTTGTTGTAGCCTCTGTAACTTTCTCACTCATCATTATTCATGATTTTTCTTAATCATGGTAAATATCAGGATTGATTTAGAAGTGTTCAGAAACATCTTATCTACCCACTTAGAAAGAAAATGACTCCAGCCATCACCATTCCGTTCCTATGGGGCAAAACATAACCCAAAACAATCTGCAAATGCATCCAACGAGTTTGTAAAGTCACAAGCTTGATGTAGTCATTGCATGCTAGGAATATGGGACTAAATACTCAACTTTTGATTACTTTAATACATTAAGTGAATTTGTCTATAAAGATATATAAAGTGCTTTCATTTCTAAACAGTAAATCAGATATGTATGAAAAGACCCTAAAATAAAAGGTAACATTCTCTACTGTCACCTCATATGAAACATGTTATCTCAAATCGAAACTGCAGTAGTAGGGGAATGTACTTTTACATTTTAGTAATTTAGCAGACACTCTTATCCAGGGCAACTTACAGTAGTGAGTGCATACATTTTCAAATAATGAGATTCACACTGTATTTAAACTTCCTTGGGGGAAATCTAACTGGTCCATCAGTCATAGTAGTGACTTTGACAGAAGTAATGTAACCTCTGTTTTCGGTTTCAGTTTGTGAGCTGCATGCCCACTCGGAATGTGCTGCATTCAGCTGTGGTGACTGTCGTCTCTGCCATCAGGATGGGAGTCAGGACTTTGTAAGTATTCCACGCCTTCTGTCTTAAAGGTGCATTGTGTTCACACCTTTTTCATTTAAAGTTAATCCAGCAAACCAAAATTGGTTATTTTCTTCTTTTGAAAGTTCCCAGAATATTTATTAAGTTGGGGCAAATGTTCTCATAACACATAAACGGTCCAATTGTGCTGATGATTATACAATGTTTTTATAAAACATTCGCCTGACGTTGCAAGAACATTCCCAGAACACATGTTGTCTATTCTTTAAATGTTCCCAGAATGTTTCATTAGGTTGTAGGAGCAGTCTGGTGGGAACATTGTGGGGCCATCACAAAATATATGTTCCAAAAACACAAACAGCTATCCAGTTGTGCTGATGATTGCAATGTTACTAATAGGTAAAAAAAACATTTGCCTGATGTTGCCAGAAATACATTTGTATGTTTACAATTGTCTTTAGGTTGTGGGAACATTGTGGGGATATGACAAGAGAGGTTCCCAGAAATACATTTGTATGTTTACAATTGTCTTTAGGTTGTGGGAACATTGTGGGGATATGACAAGAGAGAGGTTCCCAAAACACTAAAACTGATCAGTTGTGCTGACATTCATATGTTTGTGTCAAGGTGCACAAAACATCCTTTGATGTTGCAAGAAGGTTAACAGATCAGCCGTTTTCAGTTCTTTAAAGCTCCCCAAGAACACAGTGGCCTCCTTCATTCTTAAATGGAAGAAGTTTGGAACCACCAAGACTCTTCTTAGAGCTGGCCGCCCAGCCAAACTGAGCAATCGAGGGAGAAGGGCCTTGGTCAGGGAGGTGACCAAGAACCCTATGGTCATTCTGACAGAGCTCCAGAGTTCCTCTGTGGAGATGGGAGAACCTTTCAGAAGGACCACCATCTCTGCAGCACTCCACCAATCAAGCTTTTATGGTAGAGTGGCCAGACGGAAGACACTCCTCTGTAAAAGGCACAAGACAGCCCACTTGGAGATTGCCTAAAGGACTCTCAGACCAAGAGAAACAATATTCTCTGGTCTGATGAAACCAAGATTGAACTCTTTGGCCTGAAAGCGTCACGTCTGGAGGAATCCTGGTACCTGGATCTGCAGAGAAGAATAGGAGAAACTCCCCAAATACAGGGGTGCCAAGCTTGTAGCGTCATACCCAAGAAGACTCAAGGCTGTAATCGCTGCCAAAGGTGCTTCAACAAAGTACAGAGTAAAGGGTCTGAATACTTATGTAAATTTGCCAAAAATATGTTTTTGCTTTTACATTATGGGTTTTGTGTGTAGATTGAGGAAAAAAACAATTTAATCCACTTTAGAATAATGCTGTAATGTAACAAAAGCCAAGGGGTCTGAATACTTTCCAAATGTTAAAAAAGCATACGTTTGTTTGCGGCAGTATGTTCTAAGAACATTACCGGAACATTGTGTTAATACATTCCCTGGCAACCTAATGAGAGCCTTACCGGAATGTTCTGTGGTAGTTTTTACCGATGTTTCTGGTTTGCTGGGTGGTTTGTTGTTATCAATACGCATCATTAATTGTTAGGCCTATACAGGATCTTAATTTGACCACCCTGTTGCAGGAAATGACAACTTGTAGTGTATTCAAGGCTTTTAAAGTTTGTAATTTCCACTTAAAAATGTCCGACTTGATTTGTTCTAACGAAAAACGTATTAACCCATACAAAAATGTCCCTTAATTATCATCCACATTTCAATTCAAATTTCCTGGTGCTGCAGGATTATTTTCCTGCTGTGAGAAACTGGTCAAATTAAGACCCTATACCTTGGTAGGTGTATTGGATGACATCTCCATTAATGTTAGCAGTACATTCCAGTAATGTTTTTTCAGAACCAATTTAATTGAATCCAGGCCTCATTGCTGAAGAATGTTTAGAAAACATTATTGGAACAATCATGTCATAACGTCTCACTAATTTCATGAGAGCATTCCTTGCTTGTTTTTAATCTCCATCAACATTAGCAGAACATTCCTGTAATGTTTTCTTAGAACCTTTTCTATTGCTTTCACCGGAACATTGTGTTAATACAATCCCTGGCAACCTAATGACAACCTTCGGTGAATGTTACATGGTAATTAATACACATTTTAATGAATGTTAGAAGAACATTCCAAGGATATTTCATTTCAAGCATTTTCTTCGCAAAAATATTTGGGAATGTTATCATTCTAATGTTCGAAAAAAATTAATGGGAAACTTAGGGAATGTTCTGGGAATGTTCACAATTTGCTGGAAAGGTACAGTATTCTCAGTAGGTAAAGAGGCAAAACAGAAGACTAGAGCAAGGGTAGCACTTTTGAGGCGGATTTTAAGTTACAGATTGTAGCTTTAACACTGATAACCTGCCTCGGTCAGGGGAGGGATCATCTTGAGTCAAAGAGTTCCATGAGCAAGCACACTGAGACGATGTGAGAGAAATTACTGCTGTGCTGAGCAATATCAAATGTTTGGTCCAGCCAGTTCTACATTAAAGCAAATCCAGCAGGATAATGAGTGTATTCCGATGTGGTGACTAATTCACTTATTGCTTTTTCAACCACCTCTCTCTCCGTCTCCTTTTCTCTCTTCTTGTCCTAGGATACGCTTCACCACCACTGGCGGGAGGGAAACATCCCCTCAGGTGCACGCTGTGAGGTCTGCCGACGCACCTGTGGCTCCTCGGACGTCCTGGCGGGGATGCGGTGCGAGTGGTGTGGTATGACGGTAAGCCTCAAAACGACACCAAATGTACCGCCACTAAAGAACAACTATAGTTAATAATGTTTCATCCTTTGCAGACACACGCTGCCTGTTATGTCATTGTGCCTCCAGAGTGTGGCCTAGGACGTCTACGTAGCATGCTCCTTCACCCCGCTTGCGTGCAAATATGCTCGCGGAACTTCAGCAAGATGCACTGCTACCGCATCTCTGAGAGCTGCCAGAATGACCTGGGTAAGCTGGTGGTCTCCACCAATGTTCCCTCTAAGCTGCAAACTTCACTCAACGTTGTAGAGCAGTGGTCACCAACCGGTCCATCTCCAAGGCCTTCCTAGTTGATCGGCAAACATTTCTGTGGAAGAAAGAAAACAATGATAGGCTGTTGGCGGTAGGTGCATGTGATTCAGCTACACTGGGCCCCGGGTAGGCGAACTGTTGCCATTTTGAACCTTTTCATGTGTCTGAAGGTACAAATTCTGCCTTCCCGACGTGCCTGAAGAGCAAATCATGTACTCTACAGGCCTACCGCTAGACAATCGGATGGCTCAGATTACTGTGTCTGCAGTAACGTAGCAGGCATAGCTGGGGTGGCAGGTAGCCTAGTGGTTAGAGCTTTGGGCCAGTAACCGAAAGGTTGCTGGATCAAATCCCTGAGCTTATTAGGTAAAAATCTGTTGTTTTGCCCCTGAACAAGACAGTTAACCCACTGTTCCCTGGTAGGCCATCATTGTAAATAAGAATTTGTTCTTAACTGACCTGCCTAGTTAAATAAATAAATACAAATTAAAAAGCTACAGCAAAGTTCATACTGTGAGATTTCAAAATGTTTAAAACCATGACTAGAGAGAGACTGTCAATGAATACAGCAAAGAGCTGCTGGTTTTATGAGTGAGTTCATGTTTAAGTTCTTACTCAGCACTGTCAACACTTTGTATTCAACACTTTTATAAGGCATAAAATGCATGTTCTTCCTATTTCCACTCAGCTCTACAACAAGCAGTGCAGCAGTAATGAATGAGTAGGAAAGTGGTTTGCATTGTTATTATTATTAGCGGCTTGGGTGTTTTTTAATATCAAGGAATATTTCACTTTCTCTGTTCATAAGAGCAACAACATGAATTTGTGCATGAAGCAGAAATAATGCGGTCCGACTTGAGTTTCGGTGTCCCTTTTTGGTCAGTGTCAGTGGAGGAACCTCAGTCTGCTGCTCTCTCCCTCCACTGACACTGACTATCAGATGCAGGCACCATCAGTCCAGTAAAATAAAAAGCTAATTATTTAAATGTATGCTCACTCAGCTGTGCTTCACAAGTAATGCAAGAACTGATCTATTACCGGTGTGATCATACAGCCTACCTAATATAAAAAAAATAAACAATGCATTGGCAAAGCCAATATGTGGTGTTAATGTATTGGGCCTATAGCTTACTGCACAAACCTCGTTGCTACAGTACTGTTTTTAATTGGTTAATGTTGCGTAGGCTTACATTTTTTGAAGTCATGTTAAAAAACAATCTGAGTGGTCGATCTCGGCTTGCGTTTTGACTCATAAAAGGTTGGTGGCCACTGTTCTAGAGTTTTCCCTGCTGACACTATCAGCGTTTTCCTTTATTGTGGCAATTGTGATCGACTCAACGCAATATTAGCAGCTTTCAATGCAACATACCGAAACAAAACAAACTATGCAAGACATTTTGCATAGTTCTACAAGAGCACAAAATGTGTACATTTCTAGACATCTTTGAAAGCGAGTCAGGTAAAAAGATTTTTGTTTGTCTTAAAGGGGTAGTGTTGTATTTTTAAGACAGACAGGCTTGAATAAGGAGTTAATAGGCAGAGGGTAGCATCATTTGTCTGATTCTCTGTAATAATTGTATGGGAATTAATGATGCATTTTATTTTGTAAAGTGGTTTCTTGCATCACACAACACAACAAAATGTTCAGTCATCTCATTTTCTCTATTGTTATGATAGTAGGCCACTCTGGTAGGCCTACATTATGACCAAATAGCCACAGTAGCCTACTGAACCACTGTTAAAACTGTAACTTAAAGCAGGTACAGCCTCAGTGTTAACAGTAAACGCGCGCTGGAAATTGCACAGAATTTTCACAACATTCAACTTTGCGCTCAGCAGACCTGAAATTTGCTCAGGGCTGAATTTTTTTTGAGGGAACATTGGTCTCCACCGTCCATTAACCACCCCCATACCCAAAGCCACATCCTCTAAGCAACTGTTTCACACTCAGACATTACCATTCAAACTAATATAGACAGTGTGCACACAAAATATACACATTGGAAAGTAAATTAAGAATGTAATAAGATATACAGTGCATTTAGAAAGTATTAAGACCCCTTGACTTTTTCCACATGTTGTTATATTACAGCCTTATTAAATAAATAAACAATTCCTCATCAATCTACACACGCAATAACAACAAAGCAAAAACTGGTATTTCGAAAGTTTTGAAAATGAATTTAAAATAAAAACAGATACCTTATTTACATAAGTATTCAGACCATTTGCTATGAGACTCAAAATTGAATCCTGTTTCCATTGATCATCCTTGAGATGTTTCTACAACTTGGATTCCACCTGTGGTATATTCAATTGATTGGACATGATTTGGAAAGGCACACACTTGTCTATATAAGGTCCCACAGTTGACAGTGCATGTCAGAGCAAAAACCAAGCCATGAGGTCGAAGGAATTATCTGTAGAACTCCGAGACAGGATTGTGTTGACGCACAGACCTGGCAAAGGGTACCAAAACATTTCTGCAGCATTGAAGGTCCCCAAGAACACATAGGCCTCCGTCATTCTTAAATGAAAGAAGTTTGGAATCCCCAAGACTCTTCCAAGAGCTGGCTGCCCGGCCAAACTGAGCAATCGAGGGAGAAGGGCTCGGGGATTCGATCCAGCAACCTTTTGGTTGGTACCTAAAGACTCTCAGACCATGCAAAACCAGATTCTCTGGTCTGATAAAACCAAGCTTGAACTCTTTAGCTTGAATGCCAAGAATCACGTCTGGAGGAAACCTGGCACCATCCCTACAGTGAAGCATGGTGGTAGCAGCATCATGCTGTGGGGATGTTTTTTTCGCGGCAGGGACTGGGAGAATAGTCAGGATCGAGCGAAAGATGAACGGGGCAAAGCACAGAGAGATCCACAGTCTGAGCAGGTTAAGGTTCACCTTCCAACAGGACAGCGACCCTAAGAACAAAGCCAAGATTACGTAGGAGTGGCTTTGGAACAAGTCTCTGAATGTGTTTGAGAGGCCCAGCCAGAGCCCGGACTTGAACCCGATTTCTGGAGAGACCTGAAAATAGCTGTGCAGCGACGATCCCCATCCAACCTGACAGCTTGAGAGGATCTGCAGAGAAGAAAAAAACAATTTAATCAATTTTAGAATAAGGCTGTAATGTAACAATGTAGAAAAAGTCAAGGTGTCTGAATACTTTCCAAAGGCACTGTAACTGAATGGCTGAGTTTCCGTTCTGAAAATGTGAGACCTAGGCCTAATTCATTCTCTGACAATACCACACAGTCAACTTTTCAGTCCCTTTATAAACATTCTTACTTCTAGGCTGTTAGGAATGACGTCTGTCTTTGAGCAAGTGTCAACTTGTCGTTGTCTCTTGTTCTAGGTCAGACACGATGTCATTTGTCAAGCAAGATGAGCAACAATAAACTGTGGTTGACTTTGAAATTAAAAAAGCATTCCATGTTTCACACGTGTGTAAACTATGTGGGAAAACAAATGCAACGTTCATTCTATTTCCTCATTGTTTTCCTTCACTTACCTATACCTAACACTTTTGCTTCATCAGATAACCTGGACGAAGTTGACACCCAGATTCCAGCAACTACAAAGGAGAGCCAGCCGGCAACCACAGCGGATTCAGGTAGAGAGAGGATAAGTTGTCACGTGTATTTGGCCAGTAATGTTTCCCTGTGATCAGTGAAGTCACATCAAAACCGATACAATTATTCTATACTATATAACTATAGTTATATAAGAGTCCCTAATGTTTCTGTAAGAAGTTACAGTACCAGTCAACAGTTTGGACAAACCTACAGTTGAAGTCGTAAGTTTACATACACCTGAGCCAAATACATTTAAACTCAGTTTTTCACAATTCCTGACATTTAATCCTAGTAAAAATTCCCTGTCTTAGGTCAGTTAGGATCACCAGTTTATTTTAAGAATGTGAAATGTCAGAATAATAGTGGAGAGAATTATTTCTTTCATCCCATTCCCAGTGGGTCAGAAGTTTACATACACTCAATTAGTATTTGGTAGCATTGCCTTTAAATTGTTTAACTTGGGTCAAACGTTTCAGGTAGCCTTCCACAAGCTTCCCACAATAGGTTGGGTGAATTTTGGCCCGTTCCTCCTAACAGAGCTGGTTTGTAGGCCCCCTTGCTCGCACATGCTTTATCAGTTCTGCCCACTAATTGTCTACAGGATTGAGGTCAGGGCTTTGTGATGGCCACTCCAATACCTCAACTTTGTTGTCCTTAAGCCATTTTGCCACAACTTTTAGAAGTATGCTTGGGGTCATTGTCCATTTGGAAGACCCATTTGCAACCAAGCTTTAACTTCCTGACTGATGTCTTGATATGTTGCTTCAATATATCCACATAATTCCCCTCCCTCATGATGCCATCTATTTCATGAAGTGCACCAGTCCCTCCTGCAACAAAGGACCCCCACAACATGATGCTGCCACCCCCGTGCTTCACGGTTGAGAAGATGTTCTTCGGCTTGCAAGCCTCCCTCTTTTTCCTCCAAACATAATGATGGTCATTATGGCCAAACAGTTCTATTTTTGTTTCATCGGACCAGAGGACATTTCTCAAAAAAGTATGATCTTTGTCCCCATGTGTAGTTGCAAACCGTAGTCTGGCTTTTTTATGGATGAACCAGACTTGTGGAGGTCTTCAATTTGTTTTCTGAGGTCTTGGCTGATTTCTTTTGATTTTTCCATGATGTCAAGCAAAGAGGCACTGAGTTTGAAGGTAGGCCTTGAAATGCATCCACAGGTCGACCTCCAATTGACTCAAATGATGTCAATTAGCCTATCAGAAGCTTCTAAAGCCATGACATCATTTTCTTGAATTTTACAAGCTGTTTAAAGGCACAGTAAACTTAGTGTACTTCTGACCCACTGTAATTGTGATACAGTGAATTATAAGTGAAATAATCTGTCTGTACACAATTGTTGGAAAAATTACTTGTGTCATGCACAAATTAGATGTCCTAACCGACTTGCCAAAGCTATAGTTTGTTAACAAGAAATGTGTAGAGTGGTTGAAAAACGAGATTCAATGACTCCAACCTAAGTGTATGTAAACTTCCGACTTCAACTGTACTCATTCCGTGGTTTTTCTATATTTTTACTATTTTCTACATTGCAGAATAATAGTGAAGACATCAAAACTATGAAATAACACATATGGAAACATGTAGTAAGCAAAAAAGTGTTAAACAAATCTAAATATATTTTAGATTCTTGGAAGTTGCCACCCTTTGCCTTGGTAACATCTTTGCACACTCTTGTCATTCTCTCAACCAGCTTCATGAGGTATTCACCTGGAATGTATTTCACTCAACATGTGTGCCTTGTTAGAAGTTAATTTGTGGAATTTCTTTCCTTCTTAATGCGTTTGAGCCAATCAGTTGTGTTGTGACAAGGTAGGGATGGTATACAGAAGATAGCTATATTTGGTAAAAGACCAAGTCTATTTTATGGCAAGAACAGCTCAGCTCAAATAAGCAAAGCGAAATGACAGTCCATCATTACTTTAAGACATGAAGTTCAGTCAATCCGGAAAATCTCAAGAACTTTGAACATTTCTTCAAGTGCAGTCGCAAAAACCATCAAGCGCTATGATGAAACTGGCTCTCATGAGGACCGCCACAGGAAAGGAAGACCCAGAGTTACCTCTGCTGCAGAGGAGACGTTCATTAGAGTTACCAACCTCAGAAATTGCAGTCCAAATAAATGCTTCACACAGTTCAAGTAGCAGACACATCTCAACATCAACTGTTCAGAGGAGACTGCGTGAATCAGACCTTCATGGTCGAATTGCTGCAAAGAAACCATTACTAAAGGACACCAATATTAAGAAGAGACTTGCTTGGGCCAAGAAACACGAGCAATGGACATTAGACCAGTAAAAATCTGTCCATTGGTCTAATGAGTCCAAATTTGAGATTTTTGGTTCCAACCGCTGTGTAAGGGCTATTTGACCAAGAAGGAGAGTGATGGAGTGCTGCATCAGATGACCTGGTCTCCACAATCACCCGACCTCAACCCAATTGAGATGGTTTGGGATGAGTTTGACCGCAGAGCAAAGGAAAAGTAGCAAACAAGTGCTCAGCATATGTGGGAAGTCCTTCAAGTCTGTTGTAAAAGCATTCCAGGTGAAGCTGGTTGAGAGAATGCCAAGAGTGTGCAAAGCTGTCATCAAGGTAAAGGGTGGCTACTTTGAAGAATCTAAAATCTATTCTGATTTGCTTACTACATGATTCCATATGTATTATTTCATAGTATTTAATGTCTTCACTATTATTCTACAATGTAAAAAATAGTACAAATAAAGAAAAAACCCTTGAATGGGTCCAAATGTTTGACTGGTACTGTATTTTGTGTTGCTTTAACTGTGTGTGCTATTTGGAGCAAGACACTGAGCTAACGAGTCCTAACGCTCCCAATGTTCAGCATTTGCTAATGTTTAGTAATCTATCCTAATTATACAGGTCCATACATGTAGAATTTCCCACGTTTGTCTAAAGAGTGTTTTTTTGCAAACTTCAGGGAAGCAGGTTCTCAAGGTGTTTGATGGGGACGATGCAGTCAAGCGCAGCCACTTCCGCTTGGTCTCCATTCCTCGGATAACCAAGAATGAGGAAGTGGTGGTGAGATTCTCCCCATTCCCTAAAACTGGATTAACACGGGATTATTTCCACTCTTTTCTGGCATCTAGTGATTCATTATTTTTAGAGTGCATTTATTTTCTCCTTCCTGGATATCTGCTGTGTATGTAGCCTTTAGCCCTGCTCTGTCACACCTGATTCAAGGTCCTGATGTTCAGCTGGTCAGCAGTGGTGTTAAGTAAAAATACATTCAAGTATTACTTAAGTCGTTTTTTTCTTCATATCTGTACTTTACTATTTATAATTTTGACAACATTTACTTCACTACAATCCAAATGAAAATAATGTACTTTTCACGCCTGTATCAAGAGAACATCCCTGGTCATCCCCACGGCCTCTTAACTGGCAGACTCACTAAATCTTCATTTGTAAATGAGGTCTGAGTATTGGAATGTGCCCCTGGCTATCTGTAAATTTTAAAAAACAAGAAAATTATGTTGTCTGGTTTGCTTAATTTGAAATGATTTATACTTTTACTTTTGATACTTAAGTATATTTTAGCAATTAGCTTTCGATACTTAAGTATATACCAAATACTTTTAGACTTTTACTCAAGTAGTATTTTAATGGGTGACTTTCACTTTTACTTGAGTTGTTTTCTATTAAGGTATCTTTACTTTACTGACAATTGGTTACTTTTTCCACCACTGACTATGCAAAGTTTTTAAGTACTACTGTTCGTTAGAATCAGGTCAGGTGTGTCAAAGCCTGCACTCCCAGTAGGTCTCTCCAGGAGGATGATCACTGATCTAATCCCTGTCTGCAGGAGTCAGCGTTGAGGACCTTCTACATCCCAGATGACTCGCTGGACTACGAGCTCCAAGACAACGGCCAGCAGGCTCTACACAGCAATGACATCCTCAACCGTAACGGCACCCCTGACGAAAAGGCCATCTTTAAGGAGAATGTGCCTGAGGCGTGGCTTCTAAGGGCCAAACCCCAGGACACAGAGGTCCTCAAGGTTTATGCTGGCTGGCTCAAGTGAGTACTGCAGGGGGACAATACTTAGTCATTGGGCAAATCTCAAATGACTATTCCCTAAAAGTGCATTCCTTTTTGAACAATCCTTTGCTGTGGCCTAATGAGTTGTTCCCATGGTAAAAGTTGCCCTTATACCATACCTCTATCTCCCATCTCTACTGCCTGGCTCTGTTTACAGGGTTGGTGTGGCGTACATATCCATCTCCATCTCCAAGAACAGCACAGTGGATTCTGTCATTAAGGAGGTCCTCACTCAACTGGGAAGACAGGTACAGTTTACCAGCAGGTCTCCAACATAACACACCCAGTCCACCTTAACTGCAGCTTGGCACATACCTTGGCACTAGTATTGTTCACAGAAATTGCAATTAATGGTTTTACTAGAGACTCCATTGCTCTGACTGTATAAACGTATCTGTTAATGACAACCCTCGTTCAATACTGTTGTTTGGTGATGCTCTTTTCTCCAGGACGAAGACCCATCAAGCTTCAGCCTTGTGGAGGTTTACATGGGCAGTAAGCAAGGTCAGGAAACAGGGAGGTGGCAGACCTATACACCAAGGCTGGGTTTTTACATAGCAAGTGTCATACTCTGTTTATTATATGCCTTCATTACTGTATCTTATCAAAGTTCACTGACGGGGTGTGTTATTTCTCTCTCTACATTCAGTTCAGAGACAAGGGCTGACAGGCCAGGAGCTGCTACTGTACAAACTGCAGGAGATAAGGAAGGTATGAGGAACTTCAACCTGACATTTAAGTTTATGGGCGATCGGGTGTGCATAACGTAACAAAATGTGGAAAAGGTCAAGGGGTCTGAATACTTTCCTAATGCACTGTATGTGTGTGTAGTTGTTTATGAACAGGCGTGTGTGTTTATCTTTGTCTTTTTGTTTCTGACAGATCTCCCTAAGGCAGATGAACCAGACCCGTTTCTACATAGTGGAGAGCAGGAAGCAAGTTGTGCAGGTCAACCTGCTGCTGGAGGGACTGCCTGTACAACTGAGCAAGGAGGAATATACCAACCTGCTACAGGAGCACTTAGCTATCAAGAGTGAGTCTACACACATCGCATCACCATGCTGCTCCTTTTCTATAATTAAAACGGATGGAATCCCACGGTATTCAGTGTTGTTCCGCTTTACCGCAGAAATCCTCCTGAACATTTGCCTTGAAATAGACTATAGTTGATTGAAATGTGATTAAGACTGTTGTTAACTAACTAGATTTGAATCTGCTCCTTAGGTCACTTGGTCACCATCACACATGTTTACGGGAGCCAAGGTGGGTATGTCGCCATGGAAACAGCCAGTGGAGCACCACCTTCCCTTTTCCACCCCCCCTCCAACTCATCCCACTCTTTTCTCCCCACAATCCCCTCCCTGTCCCCCTCCCTGTGCCCTCATTCCACATAATCCCCATTCAGGACACACAGGCTTTAGTTGGCTCTGAAACAGACGGTCTGTTCTGGGCTGTGTGTCCCTGCTTGACACTGCTCAAGTCGCTCCTCTGTTGCCGCAGGCCACTGCAGCAGGGTCCTGCCCCATTCAGTGTTATATAAGCCTCTTTCTTACTGACTGTGAGTGTCCCACTGCAGCTGCCACTTCCCTAGAGCTAAATGGGCCATTTATATCAAGCCTGCTGTATGGCCCATAGCCATTTATCTTGCGATGTCTTTATTATAATATACTATTTATTTGTGGAGAATGTTTGGTGCAATACATCCAAAGTACTAAATGTCATTATAACATTGAATGTGTGCCAGTCTGGGCTATATGAGAGGTCATATTTACAGTGCTTGTTATGCAACATCACATCCTGAGGTTTGCTTGTCTGTCTGAGTTGTAGGTGCAGTAGTGGTGCAGATAACGTGCTTCTCTGAGGCTGAGAGGATCTACATGTTAGCCAAAGACACGTCTGTCAGCAACCAGCAGCTGACCTCCCTAGTCATACCAGAGATCATGGTAATGCTGCATCAATGTGAAGTAAACAATCCCAGATCCCAATTGAATGTGTCATTTACATGACCAAACCTTTTTAAAGAAGCTGGCTTGCTTTACTCCATTGACTGTGCTGCTGTTGTAACTCCCCTGCAGCACAACAAGTTGCCCAAAGGTGGCTCGCCCCTACTGGTGTTTGTCAACCCCAAGAGCGGCGGGCTGAAGGGCCAAGAGCTTCTTTATGGCTTCCGGAAGCTTCTCAACCCCCACCAAGTGTTTGACATGACCAACGGGGGACCGTTGCCTGGGTGAGACAAGTGGTGGTTAGCCTCATTCAGCAGTGTGATGTGAGAGCTGTTGTGTTTGTAGAAGGGGGGTCTGTATTGTGCAATGTTTTTTCCACAAGGTCTTTGGAAGGAGTTTTTTTCTACTATGTATGTTTGTTAGCCATGACACGGACACAAAGAAATTAGCCAACCAGCGAATACATGATTGACTTTAAATATATATGTTGTAGAAAATAATAGAAACATTGTTATTTATGTAAGATATATCTAACTAGCTTACTAGGCTATAATTCTAACCAATGAAAGAGATAGATATATCTAACTAGCTTACTAGGCTATAATTCTAACCAATGAAAGAGATAGATATATCTAACTAGCTTACTAGGCTATAATTCTAACCAATGAAATAGATAGATATATCTAACTAGCTTACTAGGCTATAATTCTAACCAATGAAATAGATAGATATATCTAACTAGCTTACTAGGCTATAATTCTAACCAATGAAATAGATAGATATATCTAACTAGCTTACGAGGCTATAATTTTAACCATTGAAATAAGCACATTATCTCTTTTTTATGTTATTTTATTCTATCCTCCACAGACTGCACACGTTTAGAGAGGTACCCCGCTTCCGAGTTTTGGTGTGTGGGGGAGATGGGACGGTGGGCTGGGTCCTGGGGGTCCTGGAGGCCATCCGACACAAGCTGGTCTGTCCTGAGCCCCCCATTGGTATTGTCCCACTGGGCACAGGTGAGAGGACACACCCTTCTCTTCTGATCACTGTAGTGTGCGTAAGTTAGCTTTAATCAGTATATATCAGTAGTTGAACAACCCCCCCCCCCCCCCCCCCCCCCCCCCCCAATATCTTCTCCCCCCAATGCCTTCCATCAGGTAATGACCTGGCGCGGATCCTGCGCTGGGGGGCGGGCTACAGCGGAGAGGACCCCCACCACATCCTTGTGTCTGTAGACGAGGCGGAGGAGGTGCAGATGGACCGCTGGACCATCCTGCTGGATGCACAGGAAGTCACAGAGGACGGCAAGGAGAACGGCTTCCTGGAACCACCAAAGGTACAATCAGATGAATGCAGATATAACAATGGCAATAGTTATAATTTGAATCATAACTATAATGCCAAGAGATCTTGGTCCCTAGCTGTGTGTTACCGCTTTCCATGTCTGTTGTCTGTAACTTGTGAGGTGTGGAAACACTTTGTTGCTTTTATGAATTTTGTCTGGCTGCTTTTTGTTCTATGTTGCTCTGTCTGTATGCTACATCTTGCTTGTCCTATGTTGCTCTGTCTGTATGCTATGTCTTGCTTGTCCTATGTTGCTATTGTCTATATTGTAATTGTTTTTAATAACCTGCCCAGGGACTGCGGTTGAAAATGAGCCGGCTGGCTAAAACCAACACTTTTACTGAAACGTTGATTAATGTGCACTGTCCCTGTAGAAAATAAAATCAACTCAACTCAATCTATTCAGTTGATACATGGGCACGCTGGTCGTCCTGGTCATTCATTTACTGGTGGTCTCCCTTGTTGCAGATAGTGCAGATGAACAATTATTTTGGTCTGGGCATCGATGCTGAGCTCAGTTTGGACTTCCACCATGCCCGTGAAGAAGAACCAGGAAAGTTCAACAGCAGGTAGGAGACAACCTCCAGTAAGAAGCTGCTTTAAAATGTCTCAAAAAAGAGAACATCCCCAAAACGACTTATCCTTGTTGTGTGTGTGTGTGTGTGTGTGTAGCAGTGGAGGCTGCTGAGGGAGGACGGTTTATAATAATGATTGGAACGAAGCTAATGGAATGGCATTAAACACCTGGGAACCATATTTGATGTATTTGATACCATTCCACTAATACTGCTCCAGCCATTACCACTAGCCCATCCTCCCCAATTAAGGTGCGACCAACCTCCTGTGGTATGTAGGTTCCATAACAAAGGTGTGTACCTGAAGGCGGGTCTGCAGAAGCTGAGCCACACACGGAACCTTCACAAGGACCTTAAACTGCAGGTGGACAAACAAGAAGTGGAACTGCCCAGCATAGAAGGCCTCATCTTCCTAAACATCCCCAGGTAGGAAATACACACAAAAACACACAGGGTTCAACTCTACACGCGGCTGAGAGTCAGACACTCATGACGTATGACATTCACTTCAAGATACATGCTCATGAAGAGGAATGGCCTCACACACGGTCCGCTTACTCACACAAACCTAAAAGTACATAACGATCTGTAACACAGTCAGTACTTACAACTGCGTGTGTGTGTGTTCAGCTGGGGCTCTGGGGCAGACCTGTGGGGATCAGAGGGTGACTCGCGCTACGGGAAACCACGCATTGACGATGGCATGCTGGAGGTGGTGGGGGTGACCGGGGTAGTGCACATGGTGAGTTCATCACCTACTGCCCTTACTCTGTTGACTACCATGTATGTCCTGATACCACAGAGAAGAGAGACATCAGTGCTAAAAAGGATCCCAGTGTTTCAGAACGTTTTCTCCAGTGTACAGCGTTAAAATCAGGATACCACGAATGAGGTTTGTATACAGATATATCTGTGTTGTGTGGTCCAGGGCCAGGTGCAGGGCGGCATGCGTTCTGGGATCCGTCTCGCCCAGGGCAACTACGTGCGTATCACAGTGACCAAGCCCATCCCTGTGCAGGTGGATGGAGAGCCCTGGATCCAGGCCCCTGGAAATATCATCATATCTGCAGCAGGCCCAAAGGTAACAGCTTTTTCCTACTATAATGGGGCAAATAGTTACAACTTTACTGTGGTCTCCTTCACCATGGATGCAAATCTCCCATAGCTATCTATAAAGTAAAGCGCTGTTAAGCTATCGTGTCCTTGATGCTGTGTTCAGGTACGGATGCTGAGGAAGTCCAAACACAAACAGAAGAAGCAGCCTGCCAGCCTGAAAGAGAGGCGATCCGAAAGCCCTTCGTCCAGCGATGGGGGACACTGATGCCCCCCCCAACACCTGCTCCTTGGTGTCACCATGTGAGCATGGTGGCCTGTTGGCTGCTCTAAACAGCTGTGGCAGGGGCCCGTGTGCTCCATAGGCTCTCAGATGGTTTGCGTAGCTAGCACTGTCATCTCCTGGAGTGTTACATTGATAAAGGAGGAGATATCACAAGCATTTAGCAGTCCCTCTCATTCTCATCTTACTGCTGATCAATTTCACCTCTGTTGGGTTCGGTTGCCCCAGTTAAGATCATTCAGATTAGCTTCCTGTCTGATTTGTTAGTTGTGTTTTATTTTTGCAGTCCTTCAGAGTTGGTATGGCCTGGCATTTATCGAAGACAAATACATTGTAACAATTGGCCGTGGTATTATCTGGTACTATAGCATTTGGTACCAGGTGGTTACAATGAGTCCCCAAGAAACCGAGAGGTGTTTATGGACAACATGTAATTAGTGTGTTACCGTGTAATATCAAAGTAAATACCAGATGGTAAAATAAAGAGTAATTGTTGCTTTTTAAAAGTTCAGACATCAAGCTGCTTGCTGGATTAACGTCAAATAGTCTACTACTTGACAAATGACCTACTACTTGACAAATAGGCTACTACTTGACAAATAGGCTAGTACTTCGCAAATATTCTACTACTTGACAAATAGTCTCTTACTACTTGACAAATAGTTTAGTACTTGACAAATTGTTTAGTATTTGATTTGACAAAGTACTAGTATTAATGTAAAACAACAACTTACCAAAGTAAAAATGCTTACGTGTAGTATATTAGAGTGAAAAAAACTCACTATTTGCCTAAAACCCCACTAGCCATTCAATAACAATTCTAGGAAGTGCATGTGAGACATTGCATGTTATTTGATACGTACATGTTTCATTCAGTTGTAATACTTTGAGGAAAATCGATATTCCAAGTGGAGACTTACGACAGTAGCCTCAGAAATATGCACATCCGCACAGACAAACACACTCCCATCTTAATATTCAGTTAGTGCATACTCAAGTCTGTTGCCAAGTTCCTCCTATTGTTTATAACCTCTCTCTGTAGCAGTCACCCTCGCTGCAGAATAAGTACTCACCTCACTTAATGCCTCACAAATGTATTCCAAACATAAGTATCATTGTGTTTGAATGGAATCATAACTTGAATGTTGCACTCCATTCGTTGTTTTACATATCTCTGTTGCTGCTCATTTTTTTGTAGCTGATGGAATGAATGCAGGGAGGAGACCACCAGCCAATCCTAAATATGCATTATAAACTAGAGAGATTTGTGTTGTATTTCTCCAGTCATTTGCTTGGCCTGGAGGCCATGTTTCATCCATAGTAGAGATGGTACGCCTGAGTACCTGTTCTCTTGTTGTCAGCACTTCGTCCGCATTCCTGGTGATGTAGAATTTACAAGAAATGCAGTCATGAAATAACTCCTTCATTTGAAGGAGAATCTCATTTTTTACACTCCAGCACGTGATGTCGCTGGAACAGTATTTGATTGATTCTAAGTTGACTCACTTTTGTGACTTGGTGCTAGTGTGTAGCAAAAAGTTTGAATCATTCACTCCACTAACAGCTTCGGGCCCTATTCACTCAAAACTGGTAAGCTGGTGTTGTGGTTGAGTCAGAATCTGCAGTCCTTTTATGCGGTCTGAAAGTATTTGTGAAAGCACAGTATTTCCAAGTTGCATTGACAGCTAACTGGGCTTGAATGAATAGGGTCCTAGACAGTTGGGTCCTCATGGCCCAGTAAACACACCCACTGTGGTGATTTCACCTGTGGTTCCTCATTGGCTGTGTTCCAATCATCGTAATTACTTTCTTTCCTTGTCTCTTCTCCTTCCTGAACACTAGTAAATGAAGGGCTTGGATAGGTACTCACCATATATCATAGAGACTTATGACAAGGACATGAACCCATTTTAGACTGAGGGGACACAGCTATTGTGTTGTGAAATGCATGTACCGTCAACAGCCTGTGTAAAAGAAAAACGGGAGTAAACATAGTGACGTTTTTAGCTGTTTAGCTCTAATATGAGAATGTCCATGTGTATTCCATTTAGAAGCATAAAGTGTTTCTGTGTATACAGTATGTGAAGACAAGGATTGGTTTTAGATCAATAAGTATCTTTGGTATCTGTCTTTGGTGTCAGTGGTCAGCTCTGTTCTGCAGTGCTCATTGGGATAGTCCGTCTTTTACAACCATTGCTGTGAGGTTTTGTCACACCATAACTCCATCACCAAAAGCAATCCACTCCAAAGATAATGCTCCAATAGGAATGCCCCTTTCACCCCTCTCATAAGACGGAAGAAAGTCCACACCAAGGGATGATTTGAATATACATGGAAGAAGTGATGACTGATTCCTGGCAAATGCATCAGCACACAGTTTGATGGCTATCAATCATAACAATTTTGTGTTTGCCCTAAAAAGTGCCATTATTTTAATACATTTTTTATTTCTCCTCAATGTTGCCGCACTGAAAACTCCATAACAGCATTGCGTCAATGCCCAAGGTACTGTTTTGTGTTGAATGTCGCTTATGTGTATATCGTAGTAAGTTTACAGCTTCTGCATCATTTGTGCCTGTTGCTGTGCGATGAACCTTCAGGCCAAAGTGTCATTCTGTGTTGTCATTAGACCTAACCTCCACGTGGTGCCTCATTCAAGTGCTTCTAGAACCTTGGTGGTATTACCTGTGTGTCAAAGTGTTTAACATGATGTGTGGTCCACTCCTGCTGGTGCAGTGATTGAATATCTTCATCTAGGCATTTTTAGACCATTTTGAGCTAATGTGCCTATAGATGACTTATGTTGTCAATTCTGTGTTTTTATTTGATTTGCCGTAATAAAAGGTATTTTACGTTTTTACCAAGTCTAAATAGCAGTTAAAAGCTAAATGAATAAATATGTATATTTTTGCAGACAAAAGCTGTTTTTAGTTTGAACTGTAAATTGCACTACAGGGTGACGGTATTGACGGTATTGTTTTACAGATGCTTTTAGGTGTTAAGTTTGGTTACTCTGATGTTTAAAAAACTAAATCTAAAGATATATGTGAAAATAACTAAAGATATATGAAAAGATTCTGTGTAACAATTGTGTCCAGTTAAAATAAAATCAAGAAATGGGACATCTTATGTATTATTGTACCTGAGTTTTTATTGTAGTTGGGAAGTCATATCTGGGATACGGGAAGTCTGGGAAGTCATGTCCGTGTCGAATACTACAAAAAAACGGGTTGCACTTTTTTACGGTACTGAAGTCACTAGGTATTTTACATTGCATCAAGTAGAAAATAATTTGGTACCAGATAGTAGCAAACGTATAAGTGCTAGAAAGTGAATGCCATTTCTTTGTCGTGTGGCTCAGGCTTTGTTGAGCAACTGGCTGCCTGGCGAGGCCCCCTTTTAAAAATCCTACAATGTGATTTTTCTGGATTTTTTTTCTCATTTTGTCTGTCATAGTTGAAGTGTACCTATGATGAAAATTACAGGCCTCTCTCATCTTTTTAAGTGGGAGAACTTGCACAATTGGTGGCTGACTAAATACTTTTTTGCCCCACTGTATATGCACTCACTACTTACTGGAAGTCGCACTGGATAAGAGCGTCTGCTAAATTACTAAAATGTAATGTAAAATGTTGTTAGTTAACATCCCAGCTTTACCATACTACGTAATGGTCACCAGGGGGCAGGTGCTACCATAGATATATGTATTACATATTTTATTTACCCTTAATTTAACTAGGCAAGTCAGTTAAGAACAAATTCTTATTTACAATGACGGCCTACCAAAAGGCAAAAGGCCTCCTACGGGGGAGGCCTTTTGTGATTAAAAATAAATAAAATATAAATATAGGACAAAACACACATCACAACAAGAAACAACACTACATAAAGAGAGACCTAAGACAACAACATAGCAAGGCAGCAACACATGGCAACACAACATAACAACAACATGGTAGAAACAACATAGTAGCACAAAACATGGTACAAACATTATTGGGCACAGACAACAGCACAAAGGAAAGAAGGTAGAGACAATAATACATCACACTAAGCAGCCACAACTGTCAGTAAGAGTGTCCATGATTGAATCTTTGAATGAAGAGATTGAGATAAAACTGTCCAGTTTGAGTGTTTGTTGCAGCTCGTTCCAGTCGCTAGCTGCAACAAACTGAAAAGAGGAGCAACCCAGGGATGTGTGTGCTTCGGTGACCTTTAACAGAATGTGACTGGCAGAACAAGTGTTGTATGTGGAGGATGAGGGCTGCAGTAGATATCTCAGATAGGGGGGAGTGAGGCCTAAGAGGGGTTTATAAATAAGCATCGACCAGTGGGTCTTGTGACGGGTATAAAAAGATGACAATTTTACAGAGGAGTATAGAGTGCAGTGATGTGTCCTAAAAGGAGCATTGGTGGCAAATCTGATGTCCGAATGGTAAAGAACATCTAGCCGCTCGGGAGCACCCTTACCTGCCGATCTATATATTATGTCTCTGTAATCTAGCATGGGAAGGACGGTCATCTGAATCAGGGTTAGTATGGCAGCTGGGGTGAAAGAGGAGTGATTATGATAGAGGAAACCATGTCTAGATTTAACTTTAGCCTGCAGCTTTGATATGTGCTGAGAGAAGGACAGTGTAACGTCTAGCCATATGTAACAGTATAACTTTAGACCGTCCCCTCGCCCATACCCGGGCGCGAACCAGGGACCCTCTGCACACATCAACACCAGTCACCCACGAAGTATCGTTACCCATCGCTCCACAAAAGCCGCGGTCCTTGCAGAGCAAGCGGAAACACTACTTCAAGGTCTCAGAGCAAGTGACGTCACCGATTGAAACACTATTTAGTGCGCACCACCACTAACTAGCTAGCCATTTCACATCGGTTACACATACACTCAAGTACTTGTACGAGGTGACTACCTCAAGTTCTAAACCCTCAGAGGTAGTAAAAACACCTGTGGAGAGAGGGGCATTCTTCTTACCAAACCACATGACATTTGTTTTGGAGGTGTTCAGAACAAGGTTAAGGGTAGAGAGCTTGTTGGACACTAAGAAAGCTTTGTTGTAGAGCATTTAACACAACATCCGGGGAGGTGCCAGCTGAGTATAAGACTATCATCTGCATATAAATAGATGAGAGAGTTGCCAACTGCCTGAGATATGTTGTTGATGTAAATTGAGAAGAGCGTGGGGCCTAGGATTGAGCCTTGGGGTACTCCCTTGGTGACAGGAGGTGGCTGAGACAGCAGATTTTCTGACTTTATACACTGCACTATTTAAGAGAAGTAGTTAGCAAACCAAGCCAAAGACCCCTCAGAGACACCAATACTCCTTAGCCGGCCCACAAGAATGGAATGGTCTACCATATCAAAAGCTTTGGCCAAGTCAATAAAAATAGCAGCACAACATTGCTTAGAATCAAGGGCAATGGTGACATCATTGAGGACCTTTAAGGTTGCAGTCACACATCCATAACCTCAGCGGAAACCAGATTGCATACCCGAGAGAATACTATAGACATCAAGAAAGCCAGTCAGGGGCCTCCCAGCACAGTGGTTACGGGCGCTGTACTGCAGCACCAGCTGTGCCATCAGAGACTCTGGGTTCGCGCCCAGGCTCTGTCGTAACCGGCCGGGACCGGAAGGTCTGTGGGGCGACGCACAATTGGCCTAGCATTGTCCGGGTTAGGGAGGGCTTGGCCGGTAGGGATGTCCTTGTCTCATCGCGCACCAGCGACTCCTGTGGCGGGCCAGGCACAGCGCACGCTAACCAAGGTTGCCAGGTGCACAGTGTTTCCTCTGACACATTGGTGCGGCTGGCTTCCGGGTTGGATGTGCGCTGTGTTAAGAAGCAGTGCGGCTTGTTTGGGTTGTGTATCAGAGGACGCATGACCTTCAACCCTCTCTCCCGAGCCCGTACGGGAGTTGTAGCGATGAGACAAGAAAAAACAATTGGATACCACGAAATTGGGGAGAAAAAGGGGTAAAATTCAAACAAAAAAAAGAAAGCCAGTCAGTTGATTATTGACAAGTTTTTCCAACACTTGATCAACAGGGCAAAATTTAAATAACAGTCCTGTCCTTATATTAGAACATTCCATTCATTACGCCGATTATTTTTCAAAAACTTTCTTAAACAGAACGAAACGGGAGGGAAACTCTCGGCTTTTGTGGAGCGATGGGTAACGATACTTCTGTTTTGGACTGATGATTATAGATTGCAAAGAAGAAGTTGAATATACTGCTACGTCACTGGTTATTTCACTGCGGTCAAGTGAGCCGACACGCGAAAAACGCATGGTGCGTTCAACACAAGTGGGAACTCGAAAGAAAACCGAGGTCAAATCATGACGTCAGTGATCTTAACGTCAGAAAGTCTGAGCTCTAGAAAGAGGCCCGAGTTCCCGACTTGGAATTTCGAGTTGGATGACCGTTCAAACAGAATTTTTTTCAGAATTTTTTTTCTCGTTTCCAGTTATCTTGAATTCCGAGCTCCAAGTTTTTTTGAACGCGGCAGCAGTCAAGCTATATGCGCTTAGCTTCCTCCTGAATTTGGTGCGTGAATACACTACACTTTACGGCATCGCGTATTTTCTTGTAAGGATAGAGCAGATAGACAATAGCTACACATCATTCCAATCAAACAGTTTGAAGCACAGGTATATTCAATCGTCCATAATCGAAATTATACCAAATCGTTTATTTCATTTTGGCTCCTTTTGAAAATGTACTTTGATATCACGGGTAGCGAGAGGCTGCAGTAGCCTAACAAGGGTGCTGTTTAGCAAATGTTCAATTGTGAAAGCAAGACGTGTTTACAGTCATGACATAATATACACACACACACACACAGAGCAAGATCTATTTGAGCTTAATATGTTTTCTTTGTATTTCAGTTTTGATAAATTATATAATTATTGTTAGTGTTAACTAACTACATTTAGTTGATCTGTCCCACATTCTTTATCTTTTTTAAAAGTATTGAACAAAAATATAAATGCAACATGCAGCATTTTCAACGATTTTACTGAGTTACAGTTCATATAAGGAAATCAGTCAATTGGAATAAATATATTAGGCCCTAATCAATGGATTTAACATGACTGGGCAGGGGTGCAGCCATGGGTGGGCCTGGGAGGGTACAGGCCCACCCACTTAGAATTTGTTCTTTACTGATTTGCCTAGTTAAATAAAGGTTAAATACAATTAAATAAAACTTAGGAGCCATGTCCAGCCAATAAGAATGAGTTTTTCCCCACAAAAGAGCTTTATTACAGAGAGAAATACTTCTCAGTTTCATCAGCTGTCCGGGTGGCTTGACTCAGACAATTGCACGCTCCCTCAAAACTTGAGACAGCTGTGACATTGTGTTGTGTGACACAACTGCAGATTTTTTAGAGTGGCTTTTATTGTCCCCAGCACAAGGTGCACCTGTGTAATGATCATGCTGTTTAGTCAGCTTCTTGATATGCTCCACCTGTCAGGTGGCATCTTGGCAAAGGAGAAATGCTCTCTAACAGAGATGTGGAGAACTGCTCATTAACAGTGATGTGGAGAAATGCTCTCTAACAGGGATGTAAATACATTTCACTTAATTTGAGATAAATAATATTTTTGTAGGTCTGGAACATTTCTGGGAACTTTTATTTCAGCTCATGAAACATGGGACCAACACTTTACATGTTGTGATTATATTTTTGCTCAGTATAGTTATATTACAGTGAACTTTGATGACGCCTATGTAAAAAATATATATAAAATAGCTGTAAAAATGGTGTGTGACCATGTGTGACACTAGCAGATCATTAATCCAGTGTGATGACCATTTTATGCCAGTTTAAAATATCGGTTAAATAATTGGTTATTCTACACTGAGTGTACAAAACATTATTAACACCTTCCTAATATTGATGCACCCACATTTGCCCTCAGAATCATTCGTCGTGGCATGGACTCTACAAGGTGTTGAAAGCGTTCCACAGGGATGCTGGCCAATGTTGACTCCAATGCTTCCCACGATTGTGTCAAGTTGGCTGGATGTCCTTTGGGTGGTGGACCATTCTTGATACACATGGGAAACTGTTGAGAGTGAAAAACCCAACAGCGTTGCAGTTCTTGATACACTCAAACCGGTGCGCCTGGCACCTACTACCATATCCCGTTCAAAGGCACATACATCTTTTGTCTTGCCCATTCACCCCGCACACATACACAAAAATCCTTCTTTAACCTGTCTCCTGCTCTTCATCTACACTGAGTGAAGTGGATTTAACACGTGACATCAATAAGGGATCATAGTTTTCACCTGGATTCACCTGGTCAGTCTATGTCATGGAAATGTTTTGTATACTCAGTATATTAAAGTGAACTTTTGAGGGTATGTAACTCAAGTTTTCCACAGACAAAATGTCTGGTAAACATATTTTGAGATGTGAGCCACTAGTAGATAATTAAACCAGTGTGATGACTGTTGCATACTATACGATGCTCATATTATGCCCTTTTAAAGATGTTTTGTCACATGTGAGACACTAATGGATCAATCATCCATTGTCATCAATATCGCAAAGCATAACATGCTCATATTATGCCAGTTCCAAGATGGGAAAATACTTGTTTTGTCCTATTATCGTGAACTTTGAGGGATTCTAATTCAACTGTAACACGGTAAAAATGTTGTCACGTGTGCTACTAGTTGATCAAGAATCATTTTTGACTGACTTAATTTAAACATTTTTAACGATTTTTTATTCATTTAATGAAATGATATATGTTATAGCTTGAAAACAAATCTAAGCCTGTACAGTGAGTTGGTTCTCTCTTCCAGCGGTCAGGTTGGAGTCTCTTCTGCTCCTCTTCTGTTAATTGGCTTCAATGGTGTACATCCTCCTTTCTTCTCACCTTCTTCAAATTCTCCCCCGACATCACAAAGAAGCAATGGTGCGCCATGTTAATCACACTGTATTACTGATATACTAGTGACACTCGTCACAAAATGTTTACCATCCATATTTACTGTGTTAAAATTGAATTAGAAATTCCAAAAAATGTCACTGTAATATACAGTAAATGTATTTTTCCAATCTTGTAGCTGGCATAGTATGGGCCTTGTATGGTTTATAAAGATACCATTTTGTTGAGGATAGATCAAACACATGTAGTTATTTAACACTTTAAACACAATTCTAAACTCTCTTTAATGAAATACAAAGAAAAACGAAGAAAAACATCAAGCTCAATTAGATTTTGCTGTGAAACTGTGTGTGTGTGTGTGTGTGCTGTGTTTGTATGTCATGACTGTAAACACATCTTGCTTTCACAATTTAACATTTGTTAAACAGCACACACGCTAGGCTACTGCAGCTTCTGCAGCCATACTCTACCCGGAATATCAAAGAAAGTTTTGATAAAGCGAGAAATTTTATAATTCTGATTATGGAAGATTAAATAAAACAAACGGTTTGCTTGGAATGATTTGTAGCTATCGTCTCCATCTGTGCATGAAAGTGCATCCTACTCAGTTTCAGAAAACACGTGATACCCTAAAGTGTTGCGTATTCGCGCATCGAAATTCAGGAGTAAAGTCAAACGCAGATGGCTTAGCTGCGATTTGCGAGTGTCGGCTCACTTGACCGCAGTGAAATTTCTAGTGGGGAAGTCAAGTGTCTGAACAACTGTATAAGTCGATGTCCTTTGTTAGCTAGTACTGACATATTTAGTTGTGTGTAATATGAACAATTTACCATAGATACTGTCCATGTTTGATTAGGTCAAATGAGTTCAGGTCGCAAGCATGGCGCAATAATGTGCAAAACTCGACTCAACTGATTGGATTGGGACTGCCATTGCCTTGGACTTTCATGTTGATGTAGGAATCACATTTGTGACCGAAGGTAAGCATTGGCTACAATGTTTCAATTAAATGAGTAACTAAGTTAGAAAGTATATTGATAGTTAGCTTAGCTACCGTTAGCTGGTATAACTTTGCTACCAAGTCAGTTAGGTAGCTAGCCTTGTCCACTTCCTCTTTATTAGCCAGTTAGCATGTATGCTAGCCAACTAAAATAGTATAATCGACTAGCATGTTTGCTAGCCACAATCAAACAATGAAGTAGTTAGCTAGTTAGCTAAGTAAAGCCAATAAAGCCAGTTTGCTCTTCTTTATTTAGTCATTATGGGGCTATTGGAAAATGTACTTAAATTAGCTAAAGCAACACCCTCTCTTATCTTGACACTTGTTTTAGTTAGCTATTAAACTTGAACTGGCTAGTTAGCTAAGTGGTTTATGCACAGAGCATTACCAGTAGCAAATCCAAATGTAACGAGAACTGTTTAATCAGGCCACATTTGAGATTGGGTCAGATGCAGGAAATCAATTATATCTTTAATTCCGGTAAGTAATTTGATATAACTGTATGTAATATCCATATGTGCACTATTGCTTATAAAGCCATTACTTTTCTCAAGGTCTTTGTCTTCTCTCTCAGACACAATGGCAGAAGAGGAGCCTTACCTACCTCACCAACCGGTAAGCTAGGTTTTTCATGTCCACGCAATGTCGACACTGAATCTCTGTATTTGTCATATATGCATTGTAGGCTTTATCTTTTGTCACTGATTTCTTCTTAAAACTCAATTTCCCTATAAACATATAGCACATCAGAACAACAGCCCATATTAAAGGAGAGGTTAACACGGTGGCTAAAGATATCTCTTCATCTGACATAGGTTTGCCAGTGTCTCTTAAATAGATATTAGTCATACATTTCTACATTTGTCATTGAAATTAGATTCTCTCTTGTCTTTTCTTGTAGTACAACTTTGACATAGATCCACTATGGGATCCCCTGAATTTCCCTCCCATGTCACACTCCAACTCACTCCGGACAGGTAAGAAGTCATGACCCCCTTTATAAACCCATTATGAGCTATATTGATTACCTGCACCCATCTGTCCCCTTCAGATATGCCCCATGTTTAGGCCTTTATACCCAAATAGAGACGAAATGGGCCTAACTAAAAATGTCATTTAATGAAAGCCTAAAATTGGAGAGTACATTCACTGTAGAGAGTAAGCTCTTCCTTGCCACCTCTGTTCTTTTATGGAAAAAGTTGTTTTTCTGAACTCAGTTTCATGATGTCATGATATTGCAGAGTTGTACATGTAGACATAAAGTGTACTTCTCCTTCTCTGTGCTTTCACTTCTCCTTTGGTCTCAAGAGGGCTGATTTAAAACCAAGGTTTAAGTGAGACTAGTAGTGGATGTTTATGCAAGAGTGGTTGTGGGAATGGGCAAATAAGGTTCAAGGTACTGCTGCTGTCTGCCTTTTTGAACTGCCCAGACATATGAAGCTGCGAAAGACCATCAACTGTGAACAGCAAGATCCCTACAGTTGTTTTTGTGTTCAAAGCGACATTGAGATTGTTGTTTGTAATGAAAAGAGCTATATAAAATACATCTATTTTATTACTACTTTCTTTGGGGATACCCATCTCTGTACCCAGAACTGGCATATTCAAGAGCAGTCTAGATGAATGGACATACCCGATAAGCTACTTCATTAATCTTACAAGTATGGATCAAGACATCTTGTGACAGTGCAATGCTCCATTGTTAGAGCTGAAGGAAAATGTCACATTTGACTGTCTGGATGAAGGTTGTCTGTTCTATAGAGATCTGAAGCCGAACATCATTTGGCAGATGAGGTTCTTGATTGAGGTTATGTCAGTGGGAGGATGTGGCTTAGGCAGCGGGCCCTACATTAGGCAGGAAGGGGAAGAGGCTCGCTCAGCTAAGTTGTTTGAGAAGGAAGATGTTCTGAGACAGAGCAGAAGATGTTTTGTTGACACGGACGATAGCCCTGGCCCCCATTCCTAAAAGGTTCACACCCTTTGTCAGTGTTGCTTCTTATCTGACTTGAAATACATCCTCTACCACAGCACCTGGGGAAAAGTAATATGCTTGTTTAGTAGAGGGAAGGTCCTGGAGAGCTAGGCTACTGGCTGTGCAGGATTTTGTTCCAGCGCCACTCTAACACCTGATTCCGCTAGTCAATGTCCTCACTGCCAGCTCATTAGTTCCCAAAATCGTCTGTGTTAGAGCAGGGCTGGAACAAAAGCCTGTATGCACACCCAGTACAGAAGCTCTCCAGGAGGAGGGTTGGCCAGTCCTGCTGTAAAACTAACGTAAACCATTGTTTATTTGTTCTTAGTTACAGCAGATGGGCCCTACCTCCAAATCATTGAACAGCCTAAACAGGTAACCCTTTTCGTCATTGTGCTCCTTCTTTCAGTTACACCACAGGCTACGTAAAACAAGCTAGACTCCAAAATCGAATTTAATCACATTTCAAAGTGGTATTGAAAAGTGTTCAGTTGAGTGTCATTAAAGGTATTCTATGTCTATTCTAGCGGGGCTTCAGGTTTCGTTATGGCTGTGAGGGACCTTCTCACGGCGGGCTACCAGGGGCCTCTAGTGAGAAGAACAGAAAGTCCTATCCCAATATCAAGGTAAGATCCACCAACATGACCTTCCTTATGTCATAATTTCCTTCCTTTCTTCCTTCATGCTTTCCATCCTTTCTTCTTCCCTTCTTTCCTTAGTTATTTCCCTTCTCCCCACCTTTACTTTCTTCGTTCTGTTCTCTTATTGCCTGCTGTCTGTCCTTCACTCCTTCCTTCCATCCTTTATTATCATGTTTTTTACCCCTTTTTCTCCCAAATTTCATGGTATCCAATTGGTAGTTAGTCTTGTTCCATCGCTGCAACTCCCTTACAGACTCAGGCGAGGCGAAGGTCGAGAGCTGTGCGTCCTCCGAAACACAACCAGTCACACTGCTTCTTGACACAATGCTTGCTTAGCCCGGAAGCCAGCCGCACCAACGTGTCGGAGGAAGCACTGGCGACCGTGTCAGCGTGCAATGCGCCCGGCCCGCCACAGGAGTTTCTAGACAACCCAACCGGCCAATTGCGCGCTGCCTCATGGGCTCCCGGTCACGGCTGGATGCGACACAGCCAGGGATCATACCAGGAACTGTAGTAACGTAGCTAGCACTGCGATGTAGTTCCTGCGCCACTCGAGAGGCCCCTTCCTTTGATCCTCCAACTGAACAAGCAGAAGTAGGAATTCTGCTTGCGATTCCTAGGAATTTATGTGTTTGAGATTTAATATTTTTTTTCATGCATAAACGGAAAAAGTTATGATCAGTTCCGCTTGTATTTCAAACTAACATTTACAGGCCCACCCTGACAGAAATCCATTCATGGCATGCAAATATATCCAGTCTCACTCACACACCACAAATATTAATTTATCTTAGACAATTTGAACTATGTTCAGAATAAACTCTGGGAAATCCCCTCTTGTGCTTTAAAAAAAATTGATTTGAACCTTTGTGACAGTAACACTCAAACTCCTAACTGAGCCTGTCACTCAGCCAGTCAGCCAGCCAGTCAAGACCTTACGATTCAGTAATTTAGTCATTAAGTCGTTATGAATGAACTAGCTGCACAGGCTACGAGCCAATAACCCTGAGAGCACATTTTAGAAAATTAGGTGTTTGAAAACAGGTATATAAATCTGACCTGCCATTTACTTTGTTTCAAGCCTTTTGGGATTTTCCTCCTGTGTCATAGGGGTAATTACTAGGAACTGTTGAGTGGCGTCTCCGACAGGAAACAGTATTTTCAGCTCGCCCCCACGATCTCAGACAGACTCAGACATGAAACGACTGCCTCAGAGAGAAGAAAGTATTCTCTCAAACCTGTTCTAGAGGCACATGTAGCCCACTGCCTATGTTGTGCATCTGTACAAAGAAGACACACAGTGCATTGATATATGAGTTCTGTTTCTGTGCCACATACATGCTCCCCTGTGTATTTATTTGGACGGTGAAGCTAAAGCTTTTAATATGGCTCTATACTCTAGCCTTTGGGATTGAGATCAAATGTTTCATATGCGGCGACAGTACAGAATGTCTGAGTTCTCCACAAGTCAGTGCTTGCATCCATCCCTGGAGGGGCAATTTAAATTGAATCTGATCTGCAAGACAAGGACAACAAAATAGCATTCTCACTGCATCCTCACTTTTCACCTTGTAAGATAACCCAAATAGGTAACCAAAAGAGGAGTTATATTCATGTCCGTATATTCTAGAAAGCCGGATATGTATATGCTGTGGCTATAGACTGGGTTGAGGAAAAATACATTTGAGCGCAAGAGCAGGCTAGAGATTGTTTTCTAGGTAGACAACTTCAAAATGTGTTTTCAGTCTCACCCTCTGGCTACTGCACCTAACGACACAGGCTGTTTTTAGGAACTGGGTTGGTTTTGTATGTAGGCCAATTTTGTCTCGGAGAACCAGAAAGAGGCGAAGTGAAGGCTTAGTTCAGTGGCATTCGTCTACAGCAGGGTTTCCCAAACTCCTTTTTGTTTTTCTCCCTAGCACTACACCGTTGTTTCAAATAACCAACTCCTCATCAAACTTTCATTATTTGAATCATCTCTGTAGTTGCTAAGACAAACACCAAAATGTGCACCTGGGGGGTTGGGGGGAGGGGGCCCAGGACTGAGTTTGGAAACCCTGGTCTACAGTGTGGTATTAATTTTGACCAGGAAGCATGTGTAAGATTTCAAAGTGGTTAGATGGCATACCTTTACCTCCCCCTGTGTCCATTACATATGTTGATATCCATAAGCTCATAGCATACATAAGTCACTCCCAGAGTTAATCATTTATTTGATGCGTCATTGTTGCTGTATTGAATTAATGTTATCAGCCTTTGACAGATCAAGAATGTTGTTTACATTCTATTGTTAGATCTAGACTATCTATGTCGGCTTCCTTTTAGTCAGAACAGAACTCTGAGACGTTGGTCTGTGTGTCATAGAAAGTGATTCAACTGCATGAAATGCATATCTGATCACTGAAGAGAAATGCACATTCTCTTTTCTGTGAAGAATTGGCGACGGGTATGCCGAGGGGTTCCCCGTGACGGGTAAGCCGAGGGGTTCCCCGTGACGGGTAAGCCGAGGGGTTCCCCGTGACGGGTAAGCCGGGGGGTTCCCCGTGACGGGTAAGCCGGGGGGTTCCCCGTGACGGGTAAGCCGGGGGGTTCCCCGTGACGGGTAAGCCGGGGGGTTCCCCGTGACGGGTAAGCCGGGGGGTTCCCCGTGACGGGTAAGCCGGGGGGTTCCCCGTGACGGGTAAGCCGGGGGGTTCCCCGTGACGGGTAAGCCGGGGGGTTCCCCGTGACGGGTAAGCCGGTAAGCCGAGGGGTTCCCCGTGACGGGTAATGAGAGTACATTTTAGATTTTTCTAAATTGTATTTCCTTACACAAAAAACCACACTACCATGCTATGTAAGCAGGAGAGCGCGTAGCAGTCTGGCTATAACCCAAATAGGTAACCAAGGGAGGAGGTGTATTCTAGTCCTTATATTCTAGAAAACCTTATATGTACTCTACCTTTCAAAAGTTTGGGGGTGACTTAGAAATGTCCTCTAATGATCAATTAGCCTTTTAAACACTGGTCTCAACGTTAACAGTAAGGAGGCGACTCCGGGATGCTGGCCTTCTAGGCAGAGTTGCAAAGAAAAAGCTATATCTCAGACTGGCCAATAAAAAGATTAAGATGGGCAAAAAAAACACAGACACTGGACAGATGAACTAAGCCTAGAAGGCCAGCATCCCAGAGTTGCCTCTTCACTGTTGACGTTGAGACTGGTGTTTTACGGGTACTATTTAATGAAGCTGCCAGTTGACGACTTGTGAGGCGTCTGTTTCTCAAACTAGACACTCTAATGTACTTGTCCTCTTGCTCAGTTGTGCACTGGGGCCTCCCACTCCTCTTTCTTTTCTGATTAGAGCTAGTTTGCGCTGTTCTGTGAAGGAAGTAGGACACAGCGTTGTACGAGATCTTCAGTTTCTTGGCAATTTCTTGCATGGAATAGCCTTTAATTTCTCAGAACAAGAATAAACTGAGGAGTTTCAGAAGGAAGTCCATAACCACAAATGGTTATGCTCCAGATACTCAACTAGTCTGAAGAAGGCCAGTTTTATTGATTCTTTAATCAGAACGACAGTTTTCAGCTGTGCTAACATAATTGCAAAAGGGTTTTCTAATGATCAATTAGCCTTTTAAAATGATACATTCGGATTAGCTAACAACATGCCATTGGAAAACAGGATTGATGGTTGCTGATAATGGGCCTATGTAGATATTCCATAAAAAATCTGCCGTTTCGAGCTACAATAGTCATTTACAACATTAACAATGTCTACACTGTATTTCTGATCAATTTGATGTTATTTTAATGGACAAAAAAATGTGTTTTTCTTTAAAAAACAAGGACATTTCTAAGTGACCAAAAACTTTTGAACAGTAGTATATGCTGTGGTTAAGGACAAGGTTGAGGAAAGAGACATTTGAGTTCAAGTGCAGGCTAGAGACTTTTCTAGGTAGGCCTAGGCAAATTCTAAATGTGTTCTTCAGGCTCACCCGCTGGCTACTGCGTCTAACAACACGTGCTGTTTCTAGGAACTGGGTTGGTTTTGTATGTAGGCTAATTTTGTCTCGGGGAACCAGAAAGAGGCGAAGTGAAGGCCAAGTTCAGTGGCATTCGTCTACAGCAGGGTTCTCCCAACAGGTAGAGCTACCAGTAGCTCGCAGCCCACCTACGAGTAGCTCGCAAATCAATTCTGAAATACATGCATTTTTTTCCACATGTTCCATCGCAAAATGTCAAACAAAGCTCACGCTATCATTGGCTACTATTCAATCAAAGCCACATTGACATTATCCCACCCCTGGTTAGCCACGGTTGGTTTAAAAAGCCGAATTTAACACAATATCTGCCAATTCATTTCAGCAATATTGCCCCCCTCTGTCTGTTTGGTTGCGCGTTTGTCTACCAATCTGTATGTAGCCAGTTAGCGACGATAATGATAACCGTCTTGTGGGTAGACAGACTTTCCCCAAAAACATTCTCAATTAAATGTTCGTCCAGGATTATTTCTATCAATTGGGTGCGGTTTGTTTTGCTAACTCTGTCATGACATGTGCTTTAGCAGTAACTGAAAAAACTCACAAACCACGAAAATAAAATCTTAAAACTGAATTTGGGAAAATACAAAATAGATTTTTATGGGACCTTTTGTGCCAAGTAATGCTTATTAACCAATTTGCTGAGGGGTTTTCCGTGTGGAGGCATTTCGGATTGGATGTAGAGGTCGACCGATTAATCGGAATGGCCGATTAATTAAGGCCGATTAATTAAGGCCGATTTCAAGTTTTCATAACAATCAGAAATCTGTATTTTTGTGCGCCGATTTAAAAATATATATTTTTATTTTTTATACCTTTTTATTTAACTAGGCAAGTCAGTTAAGAACACATTCTTAGTTTCAATAACGGCCTAGGAACGGTGGGTTAACTGCCTCGTTCAGGGGCAGAACGACAGATTTTCACCTTGTCAGCTCGGGGGAGCCAATCTTGCAACCTTACAGTTAACTAGTCCAACGCAATAACGACCTGCCTCTCTCTCGTTGCACTCCACAAGGAGGCTGCCTGTTACGCGAATGCAGTTACCCAAGGTATGTTGCTAGCTAGCTTTAAACTTATCTTATAAAAAACAATCAATCATAATCACTAGTTAACTACACATGGTTGATGATATTAATAGATATTATCTAGTGTGTCTTGCGTTGCATATAATCTGACTGAGCATACGAGTATCTAAGTATCTGACTGAGCGGTGGTAGGCAGATGCAGGCGCGTGAACATTCATTCAAACAGCACATTCGTGCGTTTTGCCAGCAGCTCTTCGTTGTGCCTCAAGCATTGCGCTGTTTATGACTTCAAGTCTATCCACTCCCGAGATGAGGCTGGTGTAACCGAAGTGAAATGGCTAGCTAGTTAGCGCGTTAATAGCGTTTCAAACGTCACTCGCTCTGAGCCTTCTAGTAGTTGTTCCCCTTGCTCTGCATGGGTAACGCTGCTTCGATGGCGGCTGTTGTCGTTGTGTTGCTGGTTCGAGCCCAGGGAGGAGCGAGGAGAGGGACAGAAGCTATACTGTTACACTGGCAATACTAAAGTGCCAATAAGACATCCAATAGTCAAAGGTTAATGAAATACAAATGGTATAGAAGGAAAATAGTCCTATAATTACAATAATAATGACAACCTAAAACTTCTTACCTGGGAATATTGAAGACTCATGTTAAAAGGAACTGAAAACACGAGCTTTCACTGTTGTTTAATAAAAAATAACTCTGGTCACTTATTTAAAAAGTGTGCGAAGACAGGTTCCCAACCTTCCCTAACCCTGAGTGTCAACTTGAGCCATGTGGAACACTGTTTTCATCCATCCTTTCCTTCATGTTTTCATTTGGTCGATTCATCACTCAGATATTGTTTACCATTTGGACTGGCATATTCAACTGTTTTTTTTTTCTTCAATGCTTGTTGTATGTATGAATGAATGAATGAGTCACTATCAGTCTGGCTCCCGGGGCTGTAGTTCTAATATCTGGTCTAAAAAGTGTTTGTCTCCCTCTTTGCAGATCTGTAACTATCAGGGGATGGCACGTGTGGTGGTACAGCTGGTGACCAACTCTAAAGATGCCCACCTCCATGCCCACAGTCTGGTGGGCAAGCAGTGTGACAAGGGCATCTGCATCGCAGACCTACAGCCAAAAGACTCCAGCATCAGGTGTTTGTTTCCACCATTCTCTCTCTAGCTGACACACACACCAGCTAGCTTACTGGTGCATTCAACAGGTTTTAATATGCTTACTTATTGACAACATTGCAGACATGTCAGGACTTTTTATAAGATGATTATAGGCCCTTCCTTTGAGATGTAGTGATGATATTTCTGACTTAGGGTTTCCCCATCTAACCTGAACGTACGTCGTTGTGGTGTTATATCTTGCATGTTCACGTAGCCCTTCCCATTAACAGCCTGTATCACCCTGTATATAGGTTGAAATTGGAGGTCGACCGATTAATCGGAATGGCCGATTAATTAGGGCCGATTTCAAGTTTTCATAACAATCGGAAATCTGTATTTTTGGACACCGATTTTGCAGATTTTTTAAAGTGCCTATAAGAACATCCAATAGTCAAAGGTTAATGAAATACAAATGGTATAGAGGGAAATAGTCCTATAATTACAATAATAATGACAACCTAAAACTTCTTACCTGGGAATATTGAAGACTCATGTTAAAAGGAACCACCAGCTTTCATATGTTCTCATGTTCTGAGCAAGGAACTTAAACATTAGCTTTCTTACATAGCACATATTGCACTTTTACTTTCTTCTCCAACACTTTGTTAAAAAATCGGCCGATTAATCGGGTTCGGCTTTTTAGGTCCTCAAATAATCGGTATCAGTATCGGCGTTCAAAAATCATAATCGGTCGACCTCTAGTTGAAATTGCAGATTTTGGCATTGGTAAGCGCCTAAATTAGAATGCAGTGGCTGTACAGTAACATGCTATACATGATGTCAGAGCTTTTGACTGACAGCCGTTATAAACTTGAACACCGCGCGTGACAAGAAGATGCCCCCGTCCCTCCCGCAAATTGGGCAACTTTTGCACATTTGTTGTCTGACTGAGGGAAATGCTTTAAATCAAGAAAAGTCATGCCATTTACAGTATCAAGGTTTATAATGATGTTTCATCCACATTTAGAAAGATGACATGCGTTATAGCCTGGGTTGTCCTGAAGAGAACGAGCCTATGTTTGTCTTGTCCTTTCTATGCGCACCAAAGTTGCAATGTTCTTGAAATGCCTTTTGAAAGCCTAACACTGTAAGATCCTATTTTATAATTTAGCTAGCCATGTTGGCAATATAATACGCTTTCAAATGATGGCCACCTGACCCAAATTGTGATTTTTATAATGGAATGTTTTTGGATTGCGTAAACAACAACAGTAAATTTGTGATGGTGGGGACACGACTGTGTTCCAAATAAAAAAACTACAAGTGTGCTCGCTTCAGTTCCTCAATGGCAAAGCTAGGAGAGCAAAAAAAGAAGGGAAAAAAGCACCTTATAGTTGAAGGCTCTTTCCTTGAGTCATAAAAGTGCTTTGAAATTACTTGGGAACTGTGCACAGTTTAGAGACACCAGTTACACCTCTCACTCAAATCCTTGTAATCATTGACAAATGCTGTGAAAAGTACAGTAAATGTAAAATGCACATTGAATCCAAACATTACACTGTTGATTTTGTCTTGTCAGGTGAACTGTTGTGTCCTCACCTTTAGTCTAATATTTTCCCCATAATCTCCAAATTGTTCTCTTTCAATTGCTTCCATGGTCATGAATATGCTTTTTCATAGTTCTTCTATTAGAAACATTTCAATTTGGTGGTATCCATGTAGGCCTATTTCCACAAGCGTACAGGGTTAAAAACATACCACATATAAATCAATATCTCCATGTGACAGTTTCCCCAACTTGGGCATCCTCCACGTGACCAAGAAGAACGTGAGTAAGACGCTGGAGGACCGTATGTCTGAGGCCTACAGGATGGGCTACAACTGCGGTATCGTCATCCATCCCGAGATGGACGCCTTCCAGGGAGAGTTCCGCATCCCCCGAGAGCTCACTGGTCAGTCACCTTTAAGACGATGGACTGAATGACAATATTTCTGCAGAGCACAAAGAATATTTTTTGTTTTGCATACAGTGCTTTTAGAAACTATTCACACCCCCTGACTTTTTACACATTTAGTTGTGTGACAGCCTGAATATAAAATTCATTAAATTGTGATTTTTGTGTCACTGATCCACACCCTATAATGTCATTGGAATTGTAATTTTAGAAATGTTTACAAATTAATTCAAAATGAAAAGCTGTAATGTCTTGAGTTAAAAGTATATAACCTCTTTGTTATGGCAATCCTAAAATAGTTGCTTAACAAATCACATAATAAGTTGCATGGACTCTGTGTGCAATAAAAAAAAATGTGACTACCCCATCTCTCTACCCCACACATATCATTATCTGTAAGGTCCCTCAGTCGAGTAGTGAATTTCAAGCACAGATTCAACCACAAAGACCAGGGAAGTTATCACAAAGATGGGCATTGGTTAAAAATATAAAAAATAAAAAAGCTGACACTGAATATCCCTTTGCGCATGGTGAAGCTGTTAATTAGGCTTTGGATGGTGTATCAATACATCTAGTCAATACAAAGATACAGGCTCCCTTCCTAACTCAGTTGCTGGAGAGCAAGGAAACCGTTCAGGGATTTCACTGAGGCCAATGGTGACTTTAAAACAGTTACAGGCGAAAACTGAGGATGGATCACCAACATTGTAGTTACTCCAAAATACTAACCTAAATGACAGTGAAAAGAAGTAAGCCTATACAGAATAAAACAAATATTCCAAAACATGCATCCTGTTTGCAACAAGGCACCAAAGTAATACTGTAAAAAATGTGGCAAAGGAATTCAACTTTTTGTCCTGAATACAAAGTGTTATATTTTGGGCAAATCCAACACAACACATCAATGAATACCACTCTTCATATTTCCAAACATGGTGGTGGCTGCATAATGTTATGGGTATGCTTGTCGTCGGCAAGGACTGGGGAGTTTTTCACTAACCTAAAACACAAAGCCAAATCTACAGTTACTTACCAAGATGACATTGAATGTTCCTGAGTGGCCAAGTTACATTTTTGACTTATCTGCTTGAAATCTATGGCAATACCTGAAGATGTCTGTCTAACAATGATCAACAAATAACTTGACAGAGCTTGAAGAATTTTAAAAAGAATAATGGGCAAATGTTGCACAATCCAGGTGTGGAAAGCTTTTCGAGACTTACCCAAAAAGACTCTCTGCTGTAATCACTTCCAAAGGTGTTTCTAACCTGTATTGACCCAGTGGTGTGAATACTTATCTAATCAAAATATCTTAGTGTCTTATTTTTTATTTGTTTAAAAAATAAATAAATCCTTCCACTTTGACATTACAGAGTATTTTGTGTACATTGTTGGCATCCATTTCAACCCTACTTTGTAACAAAAAAAAATGTAGAAAAAGTCAAGGGGTGTGAATACTTACTGAAGGAACTGTATGTGAACTTATGCGTTGCCTGCTTCATTCAACCTTTGTGAGTGTGTGTGTTTTCAGATCACCAGAGAAATCTGATCAGCAGCGCAGCGTCCTACCAGGCTAAAGAGATGGACCTGAGCGTGGTGCGCCTCATGTTCACAGCCTTCCTCCCAGACAGTGACGGGGGCTTCTCCCGTAGACTGGACCCCGTCATATCAGACCCCATCTTCGACAGCAGTAAGTCACTAACAGCCACAGCCACTCTGCCGTTTGTGCTGCGCTTTCCATTGCACTCTGACCCCAACAGAACAATATCTAGCTAGATAACTAGCTAGCCATGACCCAATAAGAAGTCTCTGTTGTCCACCGTTGTTTATTCTTTACATTACCAGTGAAGGGTGGTCTATTACCCTTCTCTAAGTCCATCTTATGACAAAGGTCCCTCACCTCACCATAGAAACACACCATATCAGGCTACATGCAACCCAGTAGCTATAAGACCAAGTGCCTCAGCTTAATGAAACTCTGGAAGGGACTATTGTTTGAACAAATGAATAGAACCGCTCTCGTGCCTTTATGCATTGTATCACTGAATTCACGTTTTTATTCAGAGTTATACAGATGTATTGAAATGAAACCATATCTGTGTGCCCTGGTTTCATTTGCGTAGCTCTGTGCGTTTATCTTCCTCTACATCACATTTGTCACTCGGCTTCCTCTCCAAGGCTGAAACTAGGCATCCACTTTTCATTTCATGATGCCAGCCCTTTACTGCGTGAAAACATCCACACAGTTTGTTTATGTCACGTCCTTTCTTCTTCACATTTGGGGTGTCTGGGGTTTCTTAAAATTAGAAAAGATTTTGAAGAGAAACAAACAAAATGGTGGTTTGAAATTTGATAACAAAGGGCAATTTCAAGGATTTGCATGGCATCCAATAGGGATGATGCACCACAAAGAATACCTTTTTTTTTGTTACATATTAGCTGTCAATAAATATAAATGTAATTCTGCTTGCACTAAACAGAAGATCTGAGTTGACCCTTTTGACCATCTCTCTATTCCCTTGTCCTGTCTGCAGAAGCTCCAAATGCATCTAACCTGAAGATAGTGCGGATGGACCGAACAGCTGGCTGTGTGACGGGAGGAGAGGAGGTCTACCTGCTCTGTGACAAGGTTCAGAAAGGTACACTAGTTCCTTTTTCACACTCCACAGCTGAGTCAACCTTGAGCTGAGCTGTACTGCGCTGGCATGGTTACGCATCCACCATAGTTGCTGGAAAGAAAAATATCCGAGCCGGTACCATTTGGGTCAGCACGATAGTGTGAAACCGGTGTAAGATGCAGGCGCCATGGTTGTATCATCTATTCTCCCAAGTGTGATTTATCAAGACAACTTTATCATGAAGATCTAACTGTCAACGTGTTGTCTGAAGCGTTATCTAGCTGGCTCTTAAAATCAACCCGGTACATGTCTCTGTGACATCATCATTTATCACACTGTACTACTCATGAAGTCCTCCGGCCTGCTTTTCCAACCTCAGGGAATTCCCCATCTGTTATGCAAATGTGGTAAGAGGAAGAGAGTTGTAGTGGCCTATTGTCCTTCTCGCTATGTTTTCCTTTTTAAAAATCTGCATTGGTCGGTTGGCAGAATATCAACAACCCTGGAATGAAAGATCCTCTCTTGGGACAGAAGTTCAAGTCTCTGTTGGGCTCTGCTGTTTGACTTCCAAACAAAGAGCCTCATCTCCAGTCTCCAGTAATTCTACCTCACTGAGTATCATGCTTATCAGACTCAATCAGTGATCTCCTATTCCTGTCCTACAGGCTTTTCTTCCAGCCCAGCACTAACACACTTGATTCAAACAATCCATACTGAAGACCACGATTTTCAATGATTCTTTGAAATAGGTGTATTAGTGTTGGGTTGGAACAGATGCCTGCGCACACAGTGTCTTTCCTAAGACCGGAGTTTCCTTGTCGAGGAAGTGTACAGTGCAGTCAAAACATTTCTCTGAGATATTCAAATACTCCTGTCTGGAGATGTGGAGCACCATTTCCTGGTTTCCTTGGAAAGATGTTGACATTTCCTTTTTGTTCCATGACCGATGACACATGAAAGATACCTTGCAACACTTGAAGGCTTTATGCACATACTTGTTGGTTTGGATAATGAAGAAGTGTTTTTTTTTTTAGTGAACTTGTATTATCCTCCAATATCTTGCACATTGCCAGTTTATTACTTTACTCCTAGTTTGAAGGTGGAGTTGTGACAGTGTATCTTCCCTCTGTCGCGACAGATGACATCCAGGTGCGCTTCTATGAGGATGACGAGACAGGGCTGACATGGGAGGCCTTTGGGGACTTCTCCCCCACCGATGTCCACCGACAGGTCAGTGACACAGAAGTTGCCGATGAAGTCCATTTCCTCCCCTGTAACAGTACTATAACCTAACCATTAGTAAAATCTCCACCCTCTTCCCCTCCACAGTTTGCCATTGTTTTCAAGACCCCCAAATACAGAGACCTGAACCTCCAGAAACCCACCTCGGTGTTTGTGCAGCTGAAGCGTAAATCGGACAATGAGACGAGCGAGCCCAAGCCCTTCACATACCATCCGCAGATCATAGGTGAGCCGGTCTGAAACAACCCCAGACCACTTTCTGGAGACCCCTTGTGCAAGCTGGCCTCCATTCCAACCCACTGTAGTTTGTGCCATTCTTCAAATTGAACATAACCCATTATTCTGTCAAGTCAATCCGCTCGTCTTGCCCCTGGTCTTCATCCTCAGATAAGGAAGAAGTGCAGAGGAAGAGACAGAAGACCCTGCCTAACTTCCAGGACTACAGTGGCCACGGTGGAGCAGGGGGCCTGTACCGGGGACCAGGGGGGGGGGGTCCCGCTACAGGGGGAGGAGGAGGTACAACAAACATGTTTCTTATGTCATTAATTTTTACAAAAATGAATAAATGTAATGAAATGTGATTTAAGGTGAACGAGACAAGCCATGTCAACTTCAAATGGGTAATGTCTCATAAAAGTCCTAAACACAAGATGAAGTACCATTTCAAAAGCTTTGTCTATTTAGGCTAAAATAACAACTTTTGATTCTATTTTAGGTTTCTTCCAGGGCTATTCCACCTACAATAATTATGGCACCAGCTACAACTCTGGCTTTTCCCCTGGCATGAGTGGTGGCGGGGCAGGAATTAAACATGGTGAGTGTGCCTGTCTGTTTTCCAGGGTTTAGAGATCAATTCTGTTTCAGTTCAGGATAGGAATGAAGCTCAACCCATGTTCCCTCTCAACACAGCTCCACAAGGCAGAGCGGAGGACAGTGGTGATGACAGTGACATGGATGATGACCCGGCCTCAGGGACAGTGGTGGGGGTCCGAGCCAAGTCAGAGGATGCCTCGGCTGGGGAGACGAGTGAGGAGAGCGGGGCCGGTGTGGAGCTAGGACCAGGGGACAGGACTGGAGGTGAGGTCAACCGAGACATTTGTAAAGTGATTAGCCAGAGTGAGTCAGTGCCTCAGGGTGCAGACCACTGCAGGGTGTGTGACCGTGTGTGTTGGAAGCCAGGGTGTTGTGTATCCAGTCAATGACAGTGTTTTTATATTTGTGTACAGAGTGTGTGCTGGTGGCCAGGCTGGTGGATGTTGCTGAGAGGCAGGCTGAAGCCCTCTTCCAGTACGCCGTCACTGGTGACGTCAGCTACCTGCTGGCTCCACAGCGCCAGCTCATGACTGCTCAGGACGAGAACGGTGACACGTACGTCCCCTCTCCCATCACTTCAGACCTAATTTTAATGGAAATATAACCGTCCCTGCATTTTTCAAACTTTTCTATCTGCATTAATTTTCCTCCATTTTGTGTCCATCTGCATTGATGCCAATAGGATATTTAGCCCTGAAATGTGGCATAATTTATCCAGTAGCACATGCCAATCTGTGCCTGTCCTCTGTTTCTCCAGTGGTCTCCATCTGGGGGTGATCCACAGCCAGACAGACGCAGTCAGGAGTCTAGCCCAGGTCCTCTCTGCCCTGCCTGGAGAGGAGGTCCTTAACATGAGAAACAACCTCTACCAGGTAACAAACACACACGGACAAGAATTTGTTCTTAACTGACTTGCCTAGTTAAATAAATAATCATATTCTGTGGTGATCTGAGGTAGTATAATCAGAGCCCCGTATTTATCCCTCTATACCAGACTCCTCAAAATCAAATCAAATCCAATTTTATTTGTCACATACACATGTGACAAATAAAATTTGATTTGATTTGATTCGAACCCCGTATTTATCCCTCTATACCAGACTCCTTTGCACATAGCGGTGATAACACAGCAGAAGGCGGCAGCTGAGGCCCTCTTATTGGCTGGGGCTGATGTCACACTGTGTGATCGCCACGGAAACACAGCTCTTCACCTGGCCGCCCAGCAGAAGGAGGGAGGTATGGTGGGATTTCTACTGAGACACAGAGAGATAGTGGAACTAGTGGACCTCCCCAACACAGCAGGTACAACACACACACACACACACAGTACATTGTGAAGAGTCCACTGGAGTATGACATTGATTTTATCCTCCAGGACTGTGCTCCCTCCACCTGGCTGTGCTTGCCAACAGCCTGTGTTCCCTCAGGGACCTCCTGGTGAACGGGGGCAGTGTGGAGGTCCAGGAGAGGAGCTGTGGCCGCACGGCGCTCCATCTGGCCACTGAGCTGGACAACGTCTCCCTGGCAGGCTGCCTGCTACTGGAGGTATATTTTGTAGAAGCCTTGCTTACATCCATACCTACCACCCTGCATCTTTCTGCTGGCATCTTGAGACTAAGCAGAGTTTGGGCTGGTCAATACCTGGATGGGAGACCTAGAGTATGTTTAGTTTAGTCAAACTAACACAACCCAAGTAGCCCTTTCCTTGTGATGGTCGTGGGCGTAAGATGTGTGTGTTGACAGTGTTCTCTTTCTCCCTAGGGGAATGCTGATGTGGACTGCTGCACCTACAACGGTTCCAGCCCTCTCCATACAGCCACAGGGCGGGGCTCTGTCAAGCTGACCGCTCTCCTCATGGCTGCAGGTGGGACTACGTTTCTTTTAACTGTCCCCTTTGTGCAAATGTCTCAATTTGATGACCGTCTTGATGTTTGCTCTGTAACTTCCCCTTTTTATAATATAGTCCTAGCTCAAAGACAAAGGGCTTTATCAATCTTTTCATGTCTAGGTGCCGATCCTCACAAAGAAAACTTTGAGCCCCTGTTCTTCAGAGAGCATGACTGCTGTGTGGATGAGGAAGAGGAGGAGGAGGACGAAGGCTACATCCCAGGGACAACTCCTCTCAACATGGCTGCCACTCCTGAGGTGGGTTCTGTGTGTTTGTCATTAACCTCAATGTTCTTCTATGGTCACATGTGACTCAGCTGACTAATATTGCTACAGTCCTTTCTCACATTTACTTTTTTTTACTATGAAAGTAATTTTATGACTGTTTGAAACTACTGGTGTGTGAATTCAAGAGTTGAAAGCATTTTTCAGAATTGACCTTTGATCAACTGGAACGTTCGCTAAATATTCTCTCTCTTCCTTGTGCTTCTAGGTGTTGGAAATCTTGAATGGAAAAGAGTACAAGCCCGAGACCAACGCCTTCGTCTTCGTCCCCCCTCAAGGTTGGCTCACGCACTTCAGTTTAAACAAGCCCCTTCATTGTAATCTCTACAGCTTAAGCCATGGGGTTCTCCTGCTGTCTCATCTTGGTTCTTGTCCATTGTGGAGTACAACGATGTCATATTTCTGTAGGTGACATGCAGAGCCTGGGCTCAGACACAAAGCGGGCACTATGCCAGGCTCTGGAGTGCCCGGAGGATGGCTGGGAGATGCTGGCACACATACTGGGCCTGGGCATCCTCAACAGTGCCTTCAGACTCAGCTCCTCCCCCGCAAGCACGCTGCTGGACAGCTACGAGGTACACACCCACTATCCCAACCTAAAGCAAAGACATGAGGGGGAAATATAGGGCTTGTGAGTCACACAGCCATTGTAAGATTGAAATTTCACTTTCATAGTCTGTCCTCTTTCTTGGTCAGATTTCTCCCACCTTAAATTAAAATCAGAACAGAAAGTGAATGAATATGTTCTCATGGAAACTTGGGGACTTTTTTTTCAACACTTTGATTGAATTTTGACTCAATTGCTGAATGATGACGTGCGTCAGGGCCCCCACCGAGCCAGGGGACTAGGTGATCTCGCTCTCTGGGGCCGACGTGATCTTTAATCCGGTCAACACTTAAGGTCGTGGGGCCGGACATTATTCCAGCAGCTGGCAGGCATATTCACGGTCATGTCCTACCTCTCCTTGACCCCGCCTTTATTCCCCACGTCTCAGGAGACCTCAATTCCATTCCACACTGCCCTCACCCACCTAAATAAAATGAATACCTATGTGGAAATGCTTTTCATACACTACAGTTCAGCATTCAACACCATAGTCCCATCCAAGCTCATCACCAAGATTAGAACCCTGGGACTGAGCACCTTCCTCTGCAGCTGGATCCTGGACTTCCTTTTATTTTGATTTATTTCACCGTTATTTAAGCAGGTAGGCCAGTTGAGAACAAGTTCCCACTTACAACTGCGACCTGGCCAAGATAAAGCAAAGCAGTGCGACAAAAACAATAACACGGAGTTACACACAAACAAACACAGTCAATAACACAATATATGCACAGTGTGTGCAAATGTAGAAGAATAAAGAGGTAAGGCAATAAGATGATGTGCAAGTAGAGATACTGGGGTGCAAAAGAGCAAGAGGGTAAGTAATAATATGGGGATGAGGTAGTTGGGTGTGCTATTTACAGATGGGCTGTGTACAGGTACAGTGATCGGTAAGATGCTTAGTTAGAGAGGGAGATGTAAGACTCCAGCTTCAGTGATTTTTGCAATTCGTTCCAGTCATTGGCAGCAGAGAACTGGAAGGAAAGACAGCCAAAGGAAGTGTTGGCTTTGGGGATGACCAGTGAAATATACCTGCTGGAGCGTGTGCTACGGGTGGGTGTTGCAATGGTGACCAGTGAGCTGAGATAAGACGGGGCTTTACCTAGCAGAGACTTATAGATGACCTGGAGCCAGTGGGTTTGGCCAACGAGAGCGTACAGGTCGCAGTGGTGGGTAGTAAATGGGGCTTTGGTGACAAAACGGATGGCACTGTGATAGACTACATCCAGTTTGCTGAATAGAGTGTTGGAGGCTATTTGTAAATGACATCGTCGAGGATCGGTAGGATAGTCCGTTTTACGAGGGTATGTTTGGCAGCGTGAGTGAAGGATGCTTTGTTGCGAAATAGGAAGCCGATTCTAGATTTAATTTTGAATTGGCGATGCTTAATGTGAGTCTGGAAGGAGAGTTTACAGTCTAACCGGACACCTAGGTATTTGTAATTGTCCACATATTCTAAGTCAGAACCGTCCAGAGTAGTGATGCTAGTCGGGAGGGTGCTGGCAGCAATCGGTTGAAGAGCATGCACTTAGTTTTACTAGCATTTTAAACCACCACCCTTGTGGGTGGTGAGGGTAGGCAACATCACCTCTGCCACGCTGACCCTCAACATGGGGGCTCCACAGGGGTGGTGCTTAGTCCCCTCCTGTACTCCCTGTTCATCCACGACTGGGTGACCACGCACAACTCCAACTCTATCATTGAGTTTGCTGATGACACGACGGTGGTAGGTCTGAACACCGGCGACGATGAGACAACTGATCTCCTCCCTGTAAGCTGTCTGTGGGGCCGGGACAACAACCTCTCCCTCAACGTCAGTAAGACCAAGGAGCTGATCGGGGACTACAGGAAACTGGCTGTGAGCACCCCCCCATCCACATCGACAAGGCTGCAGTTGAGCCGGTCAAGAGCTTCAAGTTCCTCTGTGTCCAAATCTTTGAAAAATCTTTTGTATTTATTTAACCTTTTATTTAATTAGGCAAGTCAGTTAAGAACAAATTCTTACTTACAATGACGGCCTACCCCTAACAACACTGGGCTAATTGTGCGCTGCCTTATGGGACTCTCAATCTCGGCATGTTGTGATACAGCGGACAGCCCAGTACATCACTGGGGCTCAGCTCCCTGCCGTACAGGACCTCGGTATCAGGCATTGTGAAAGGAAGGCCCAGAAAATCGTTAGAATCCAGCCACCCAAGCCATAATGTTCTCTCTGCTTCTGCACGGCAAGCGGTACCAGTGCATGAAGTCTGACACTAACAGGCTTCTGAACAGCTTCTATCCCCAAGCCATAAAACTGCTACATAGTACATGTAGCCACTTTTAACTATCTAAGTTGACCCTTTTATTTAAATGTTTACACACTCACAGGACTCTACACACTCACGCACACTGACACACCAACACACGCACATTATCCATTTTCTCACAATCACATTTATACTGACTCTACACACTCACAATCATAACTTACACTGCTGTTAATCTGTCTGTCATATATTCTGATGCTTAGTCACCTTACCCCTATACATATCTACCTATATGTATATGTATTTCATTGGTGTTGGAACTGGCCCTGTATATACCTTACTTTCTTGCTCTCTATTTCTCGTTTGTTGTACTTTATTTTTTAGTACTACTGATATTGATTACTCCATTGTTGGGATAAGCTCTTGCAAGAAAGGCATTTAACTGTTGTTGTGCACGTGACAACTTGATATGTTACACTTCTATGCCACCGTCTGTAGGTGTCTGGAGGAAAGGTCAAGGACCTTTTGGAGGGACTCAGGACTGTAGGGAACTGCTCTGCTTTGACAGTACTGGAGGGGGCACTGCGTGAAACAGAACAGGCTCCACCAGCCCCCCAAAGCACCACAAAACTCTTAGGTAAGCTCAAAAACAACAGCCATTATACCTTTTGTGATTTCAATTGAATAATCTTGGATAAGAAGTCCCCTGCTCTTAATCCCCCTTATCGCTCTCTCTTTGTGTTGCTGGGCGTCTCAGAACGTGTGTGTGATCTGAAGCTGGACGGATGGGAGGACAGCGGAGTGTGTGACAGTGGGGTGGAGCTCTCCACAGCGTGACCGCCAGATTGGTCCTGCCCATGTCATGAAGCTTCTGCTTCCTAAAAGCAGGCTATAGACAATTTCCCTCTGAAAGGGATGAATCCTACAAGCACACCTCACACATCATGCTAAATATCCTCACTTTTCTATTTGGCCCAGTAACATTTTGAAAGTGGTTTTGTATACGTAAATATAATATGCAGGTTGTTTGGATAATGTTTGCATAATAAGTAATCTATTTGAAATGTGATGTTTGTATAAACATCATGAATGGGTTTTATTCGGGGGAAAAGGTGTTTCCAAGGTAACAGCATGTAGTATAAATCCTTGAAACTAATAATTTATGAAAGATTCATTGACAATTAGAAACAAAATATGATCTGATATTTTCTCCTCCCACTATTTAGTCATAGTTAAACAAGCAGCCAATTCTAATAACAAATGTTTTGTATGGCCCTCCGGACTTTGCAAAGTCCATCTGGCCCCGGGGGAAAATGATTTCCAACACCTGATTTATAGGGCAATGACCCCATACAGAATGTATTTTAACTGTAAACCGCTTTGGATTAATTATATGAAATTAAAATTGCCCCTATACAGCAGTAGTATGCTGCCAAAGGGATAGCTCATTGTTATGAATCTCCCACTCATAAAAAGTGATTCCATACCTGTGGAAATGCTAAACATGGATAAAATGGTTTGTATTGGAACCAAGCAACCATTAACACCTCCCTCCTGCAATTTTTTTGTATCGTGTACAAAGTCAAATTGAATTTCCTATGGAAGTGGTGCTACCAGTCATTTATAAGTATAATGGATTATCCTCCACTATGCATGTCTGTTAGAGCTCAATCCTCATCCTGGACTACAGTACAGAAACCACTTTTGGATATCCTTTAGTTAATTCCTATGTAGACATGCTTTTCTCCATGTATCTGTATTGAGTTGGGGGGTAAACTCAGTTTTGGAAGCCATTTGTTTCTGGTTGTGTGTAATTTGCAGGTCAATTTTTTTTAAATCAAATGTTGAGTTCTGCGTGAAGATTGGAGAACAGCCTTATTTTCTTCCCAATTTTGTAATGAAGTATTCAGCGTCCCCATTGATATTTCATGTTATCAACAGCAGATTGAAAGACATTTGTTTCATACAAGTTTGATGCCATTCCAACATCTTCCTGACAACACTGGCATTTTTAGACATTAAAATGTGTATCTGTCCCAAGCAAAAGTTTGGATTGGCACTGCATCACTGTGTGGGGCTTCAATATTTATACCAGTACCATGTGAAACAGCTTTGTACAGTCAATGTTCGCTTTAATGGGTTTTATTGTGATACTTTTTTAATAAAATTGTTAATGGTGTGCAATTTATGTCCCATATTTTAGTAGCTACATATTGGGTGAGGTTAATGTGATGTAGTTGGGACACAGGCCTGAAAAAACATATCTACACTTGTACAACACGGCAAGTATCTGTCACTCTGGATAAAGTGTACTTAATGTAAATGTCAACCATTTGATTCAAATGCAGGTATTCAGCATCCCAGGTGCATCACTACCGAAGTGGACTTGACCCGTCTTAGTCTGACGATTTTCTTAAATTAAGGTATTGGAGTCTAGGAAAATACATGGCTACTACATCGTAAGGTCCATAGCTGCTCTAGTCAGTCATGGGGGGCCTATAAATAACCCCACAGTTGAGGGCTTCTCAGCATTCCCAGAGGCATATCGTATGCTACTTGTAATGTGATCAACAGCCCCAATGCATCTCCATATATTTAAAAGTAGTCCTGCTACAAAATAGTTTTGTTCAACTTTATTGAGAAAAAAAAAAGTAGCCATTAAATAGCAGAGCTATTAGTTGATCGGTCAGCCATTGAGAACTTTGAATAACGTATTCAGTGCAAAAGAGAACAGTGTTATGGATGATGATTAACTAATGGCTCCACATTCTAAGAACAAAAAGTAACAAAATATCAAAGTGAACACATTTGCTCTCAATCCATTCTCAGCAGCACAAACCAATTATTTATCTTATTAACATGCATAAAATATTTCTTATTTACTTCAGCAATTCTCCATTCAAAACAGTTAAGATTCACCCATTTTGAATGTTAAAGTTTTTGTGCATCTCTGATCTATCGATTCCTGCGTCATTCCATGTGTATCTGAGCTATTGCCGTTCAATCAGGCCGGTATGACAGGTTTTGCACCGGCTGTATTTCTGCCTGATGGAACGGTAGCTCAGATACACATGGAATGACCCGGGAATCATTAGAACATTCAAAATAGGCGAATCTTAACTTTAAGATTAAGTGTATGATATTCACAGACATCAGTTCTCTAATGCTATTGGAAAAGTGTGATTGAACCATGTTGATTCTCTCAATAAAGAAATGGTGGCATTGAGAATCTTTATTTTTAGTTGGCACCTCCTGCGTGAATTCAGAGCAATCAAGAGCTCTTCACAAAGTGGCTGTGGTTGGCTTTATACAGACATGCTTCACTGAGAGTTCAGAGCAATTGGCATATTTTGTAAAGGGGAAAAAAAGGGCTATTGGAGACATTTGTCCTTGTTAAGAGGATGTGAATACATTTAGGGGGGCAAAACAAAGAATCAATTACTGTTATTTGCTGATGGTAAGGGGTTGCGGCCGAATGGGCAAAAAAAACAAAAAACAGTAATTTATAGTTTTTTCCCAGCTATAATGCAAGTTGATACGACCATGACCGATTATCACATGGCGTACTTCTGAGTCCATTCCCGGGCTATTCTGTTGTACCTGTGGAAAAGTAACAGAACATAAATCAATCCACAATAGACTAGGGGTGGAGCTTCAAGAACAACACCATGCCTTACAACACAGCAACTACCCAAGATAAACATGAGATGCATGATGTTCACACACAGAATACTCTCCTCCCATAGTCCCACCAAAATGGCATTCAACACTGTCAAACAGTCCATGACAGACAATCAGACACTGGGAATACAGGTCAGAGCAAAGCCACCATCCACCAAGGCAAATGTACTTAGAGTGGCAAAATATGTCAGCCTCATTGAGTTAGTTGAAGTGCTGTCAACAGTATAAATGTCAGAACCCACAACAATGTCCTCTCCCTCGACGATGCAGGGCAGTCTTACCCTAAAGCATAGCGTACTTTTCTGTCCATTCTCTCGCTAGTCTATTATACCTGATGCAGAAGGAAAAGTCCTATATTATAAGTATCTAGATCTAATATAATAGGGTATAACTCACTTTGCACCGATCTTGTTCAAGCCTTTGGATCAAAAAGTTGCATAATATTTTTCACAAAATGATTAGAGTACAATATACTAACTTTTCCGTATCTGTTTTGTAGATACGGGCGATCTCTGGCACTAACGGGTCGTCAGGGTTGGGGTCACATAAGAGTGAACAAATGGACAAAAGTACTGAAATGGAGATTAAAAAGAAGGATTAGGAGTGGATCTTAGGCATGTGAATCGAAATTAAGTCAAGGTAAAAATGAGTGACACGAAGGGCACAAAGAATGGAAAAACGACACCCTACCTTTAGAGATAGTTAATGCTGGAGACCACTGTGATCTCAAAATATCCAGGCAGATGCTGCCGTTACTGTTAATATTTGGGTGATAAATTCTTGTGGTGAACGCAAGCTGCAATGAAAAGGTTGGAGGAGCAATCAAACACATTGATCCATGGAAACCTCATTCCTCAATCTTCCACATGCATCAAGACAACTTCAATTGTAAAAGAACAGAGGAACAAGAGCGGAAATAATTACCTTAGGTGGTTTGAAGGGATAGTCTGTGGGGAAGTGAATAGTCAGGAAAAAAACACCACCTTGGTATGGGCTGTCATTCTGAAAAGAAAACAGAATTACATCTCAACAGTCACACTGAGCAGCCAAAGCAACTTCAAATTCATCAAATGGAGAAACACTTTATAATGATACTCACAGGCCCCATAATTGTAGCTTGCCAATGAAACACTGCCAAACAGAAAAGGAGACAGTTGAGGAATGTTTCAGATGCCTTGCTGTTGATCATATATTTATGCACTTCGAGATTATTCTGTATAATGAAAAGCGCTTAACAAATGTAATAAATTAAGAATTATTATAATGTTAGGTTTAATACAAGTGCTCAGTTTGGCCTTACTGTCGTCTCCAACCGGGCCAGCGGAACACTGTGCAGGAGGGTCCCTGCCCAGGTCGTTCAGCTCCTGAAACAGAGAAACCAAACCAGGACACCATCAGCCTACTGTTCCCCTTCCATGTACCAACACTGTTAACTCATCATTGCTACTGCAGACCTCACAGCCATACTTGGAAGAGCATTTGCTTTGCATTTACATTGCTGGCGTTGCAATGTGCACTGCACAGGAAGTACTTTTAAAGTTTAATTAGAGACTGATGAAAAGAGGAATCCATTTTATAACGACTGTAGCTCAATGATTAGTCTTGGCCATAATTTAAGTGGGCAGTGACTAAACAGTTTCTTGTATTGCAGTGATTGAGCATATGGTATCCTGCAGAGCCCCGTCAGAGCAAGCACTTCAGGACAACAGATCAGGTAAGAACTTCTTGGGCCAATAGTGATACTGTCTATATTGCATGTGGGTCCGAGTGACATGAGGGTGAGAATGTTAGTCATCGAATAGATCAGTAAAATAGGTGCACGCCTTGAGCAGGCAGGAAGCTGTGGGCTGTGTTGCCGTCAGGCAAAGTTGGTGTCGGTGCGAAGCTGAGCTAAAGTACAGACACACACAGCCGTCACTCAACCTGTAACAGCCTGTGTTGACATGGGCATAGGCTTCCTCCCCCATGGTCAACTAACGGGTTAGAAAAGGTCGAAATTGTACTATTATGTAAATACAGACCTGCTATATCTCAGTAATAAACATAGGTCTGCATAGACTTGAATGATGCGTATGCGAGTCCAGGAAAATAATTCAACTAGAGTGTAGTGATAGTCCCAACTTTTCACAATGGATGAGGCCTATCCCTGACAACTTGTGGCAATGTCTCAAACACCCAAGTCAGAATGTGGATTGGCCTGACCAGTGCTACACTGGAGGGAAAGATGACAGCAGCATTGCTGACAGTAGCTAGGTTTCCATAAAATCTGAAAAAGATTTATGCTAAAATTATATAATACGTTTTTTTTTTATATGCACATTCCCCACCAGAGTTGTTTCCATCAGACTGACTTTGTTGCGGATTAAAAGGCAGTGTGTGATAACAGGGCACATTAAAACACTTGTGCTTAAGTTTTTGTGTAGTGAAAAAAAACTACTAAATAACTTGTTTGTGTATCCATTGCATTTTACACCACCGATAGTGTTGTCACAAACTGTGGCAATAGATGGCAAACTTGGCCAATCTGGTTTTCACGCACGTTCTCAAGACAACAGTTTGCTCCAAAAGTGGATACTGGACAGGGTAGGTTATGACATGGATAAGAGCAAGATCTTTTTTACTTGTTAATTGGCAGCTAAGCACCGATCATCTTGTCACTAGCATACAAATCTAATCAGCATTTATTTGTCGTAAACATGAGGTAATTCTCCATCTACACAATCGGGTGAACCACTAAGAAAAATTACAGCACTTTTTGTACATAGTGCCTCCATTTTAGGGGACCAAAAGTATTGGGACAAATTCAATTGTGTGTTAAAGTAGTCAAAAGTTTAGCATTTGGTCCCATATTCATAGCACGCAATGACTACATCAAGCTTGTGACTGCAATTTTTGGGGGATGCATTTGCCGTGTTTCAGATTATTTTGTGCCCAATATAAATGAATGGTAAATAATGTAGTGTCATGAGAGGCAGTCCCTGTCATTGTAAATAAGAATAAAATGTTTCCAAAACACTACCATGATTAGAGATAGTCCTGAATGAATCGTGAATAATGATCACTGAGAAAGTTAGACGCACAAATATCATACCCCCAAAAACGCAAACCTCCTGTTATTGTGATGGTTAGGTTAGCATGTCTGTTTGTGGCCCGCCTGTTAGCTTGCACAATTCTTGCCATTCTCTTTCGACCTCTCATCAAAGATGTTTACGCCCACAGGACGCTGACTGGATGTTTTGTTTGCCGCACCATTCTCAGTAAACCGTAGCGATGAGCTTGGATTGTGATCGACTGGTTGATCTCCAAAGCATTCCCAGTCTGTAAAAACAACCAACGATAAAGCCTAGAGTTCCAATTTGTTTTGTGCTGCTGCTGGTAGATGCACTTGATTCAGTAGCCATAGCACCGGGAAGGTAAAAGTGTTCCCATTTGAACCATTTCATGGGTCTAAAAAGGTAGATCTCCACCTACATGGAAGGCCCAGCGAGCAAATCAAGTGCACCCATAGGCCTACCGCTGGCCAATCAGATAGCTCAAATCACTGTTTATGCACAGGAATCAAACCATAGACTATAAAAAACCTTGAACACACAGCAAAGTTGATATTGTGAGATTTCAAAACCATGACTAGAGAGAGACAACAAAAACAGCAAAGAGCTGTTTTACATCCCAGGTTTACACATGCTCCCAGGACACAGCTTGGGGTAAAATGAAGACCCTCGATATTTATTGGAAAGGAGCCTCATGCTCATCACTGTCCACTTTCACCACCCTGTGCATGCTTTTCAAGTCGCAGTGGGAGGACCACACAACATAGCATCGCATAACTGTAAATTTACATCAACATGGTTATTCTAGCAACAATTGTGCCAGAAATTGCTTCCACCACAAGTCGTAGCATAATTCTTTTTACAGACAAAAAGATAACCCAAGTGTTTTTCTCTAAATCACAAGTCAAATTGCAACATTTTGTTAAAAATAAGGCCCAGATTACTTGCCCATATCGTGCAGCCCTACGTGCAGTGTAGAAATGATCTCAAATGCAGAAATTGATGAAAATTATGACTTTTTTGGTGTTGAAGTTTAATTGAACAGTATAAAACAATCAGAATGGAGAAAGACCCATTAAAATCACATTGTTTTTATTGTGTTGCCACCCTAGGGTCATGCACTATTCATTAAGCAAATGTATAACTTTTACTATTAAAAAACGAAATACTGTCTTTAAAAAAAAGAAATTTTGACCGTGATATAATATTTTGCCCATATCGCCCAGCCCTATAGTAAACCAGAGTTTACATGCATCATCCTGCATGTTTAGGCCTACATTTTGTTGCTGGTTTAATAAACTATGTTGGGTTCAATTCAGTTAAATTGTGTCAGTAAGTTTAAAACAGGAACATCCCATTCTAATAGGTTGGTTATTAGGCTATACCTTATTTGTACAGTAACAACCAATGTTTCCCCTTTATTTTTCAGGCAGGCCTCAAAGGGCTTTGAAGCAACATCCAGGGTTACTAACAACTTATTTTTAGGCACAGGGCCTGTCCCACTCAATGTGAATATAAAGGAAGCATAGGCCTACATTTGTTTACACCTATTCAAACTGATTGTTTGTAAGCTAGGCATAATGTAAAATCAACACTGACGCCCAATTTGCTCATGTTTCAAGGGTACAGGCTACCACAGCAATGTAATGTTGGAGACTTCATCCATTATGTTTTAGTTTTAATGTTTGCCAATTACAATCAAATATGCATTCTTTTGATTAATGCCATGGCCCTGTAACATTAAAAGCAGAGTAGCTACAGTGGCGTGCGAAAGTATTCACCCCCCTTGGTATTTTTCTTTACAACCTGGAATTAAAATGGATCTTGGGGGGGGGGGGGGGGGGGGGGTTGTGTCATTTGATTTACACAACATGCCTACCACTTACAAAATGCAAAATATTTTGTTTTTGTGAAACAAACAAGAAATAAGACAAAAAAACAGACAACTTGAGTGCGCATAACTCATCACCCCCCCAAAGTCAATACTTTGTAGAGGCACCTTTTGCAGCAATTACAGCTGCAAGACTCTTGGGGTATGTCTCTATAAGCTTGGCACATCTAGCCACTGTGATTTTTCCCTATTCTTCAAGGCAGAACTGCTCCAGCGCCTTCAGGTTGGATGGGTTCTGCTGGTGTACAGCAATCTTTAAGTCATACTACAGATCCTCAATTGGATTGAGGTCTGGGATTTGACTAGGCCGTTCCAAGACATTTAAATGTTTCCCCTTAAACCACTTAAGTGTTGCTTTAGCAGTATGCTTCGGGTCATTGTCCTGCTGGAAGGTGAACCTCCGTCCCAGTCTCAAATCTCTTGAAGACAAACAGGTTTCCCTGTATTTAGCGCCATCCACCATTCCTTCAATTGTGACCAGTTACCCAGTCCCTGCCGATGAAAAACATCCCCACAGCATGATGCTGCCACCACCATGCTTCACTGTAGGGATGTTGTTCTCGGGTGATGAGGTGTTGGGTTTGCGCCAGACATAGCGTTTTCCTTGATGGCCAAAAAGCTCCATTTTAGTCTCATCTGACCAGAGTACCTTCTTCCATATGTTTGGGGAGTCTCCCACATGCCTTTTGGTGAACACCAATACAGGTTTGCTTATTTTTTTCTTGACACTTTCCGTAAAACCCAGCTCTGTGGGGTGATACAGTTTAAAGCGGTCTTATGGACAGACACTCCAATCTCCGCTGTGGAGCTCCTTCAGGGTTATCTTTGGCCTTTTTGTTGCCCATCTGATTAATGCCCTCCTTGCCCGGTCCGTGAGTTTTGGTGGGAGGCCCGCTCTTGGCAGGTTTGTTGTGGTTCCATATTCTTTCCATTTTTTTATAATGGATTTAATGGTGCGCCGTGGGATGTTCAAAGTTTCAGATATTTTTTTATAACTCAACCCTGGATCTGTACTTCTCCACAACTTTGTACCTGAACTGTTTGGAGAGCTCCTTGGTCTTCATGGTGCTGCTTGCTTGGTGGTGCCCCTTGCTTAGTGGTGTTGCAGACTCTGGGGCCTTTCAGAACAGGTGTATATATACTGAGATCAGGTGACAGATCATGTGACACTTAGATTGCACATAAGTGGACTTTATTTAACCAATTGTGTGACTTCTAAAGGTAATTGGTTGCACCAGATCTTATTTAGGGGCTTCATAGCAAATACATACACACCCACCACTTTTCTGTTTTTTTCTTTTCATTTCACCAATTTGGACTATTTTCTGTATGTCCATTACATGAAATCCATTTAAATTACAGGGTGTAATGCAACAAAAAACGCCAAGAGGGATTAAATAGTTTTGCAAGGCACTGTAATAGGGTGTTTTCTTAACGAGTGACTACCTTCTCTGGCATTTTTATCTTGACTTCGGGCGTCACAGTCAAGTGTCAGTGCAATCATGACATCGCTCTAAACCAATATTAGGAGAAGTGTTGAATTTATTACTTTGTTTGGGGACACAGCAATTACACTATTTTACTTAAGTAATAATTACCACAGCAGCTATGTATATTTTTATGCTAGAATTTCGGAATAGATACCAGAAAATACCAAGACGAGGATGACACTAGACTTGGCCAGCTTGAATGACAAGGTTTATATTTCCAGCAAGATACACCAAACCGAAACCTGCCACGAGTTGGTGGTAGTGGTATGTAATAACAACCATATCCTCAATCTCATCAGGTTTCACCATGACTTGTTAATTAGTTAACAAGCACCAGAAAGTTTAGGGGATAACGTTACTAGCTAACAATGACACCGACTAAGCTAACGTGAGACGATTAATATAATTCGGATTCTGAGCTAACGTTACTTCTAGCTAGATTCTGAACTAATATTTAGCTCACTCACTTTAAACTAGCTAACGTTAGCTTAACTACTTAGCTAGCTAAGCTACTAGGCCATGCTACTGCAAGCCAAGCTGGCTAACAACCAAATAAGCACGCTTGTTATAGCGAATTTGCAACTGCTCACTGTACGTCGCGTTACATAGCTAACTAAAACGACAAAAAAATATATACATTCTACCACATGACCTATAACATCACTAACTTACTTAGCTGTGTTTACGGCAAAGACTCAAACAACAATCAATTTACCTTGTGAATTCGTTTTAAGGCCATTCTGCTAGTGCGTAGGGACCGGTTGTCGAAGATAGAGCAAAGGCTAGCTACGTGATGCTAACTAGCATATAGCAATTAGCTGTAGTGTACGGCGATCTACCCTGGCTAGCTTTACATCAACTCACAATATTACTTTTATAGTTGATAAACAGGTATCAATAGATATACTGGTATTTTCGCTTTTCCTTGGTCGACAGCCGTTGGCTGCTTTGACTGCACTGGTATTATAACGTTTCCGATACGTTAGCTCGGCTCGTTCTTCTGGTCACGACTGTGAAGTGAGCGATATTACCGATGAGTTGAATCAGCGGTTCGCCTTCATAATAAAAGTTATGCATCGAAACTATACAAATAGTCGAATCATGCCACTATTGGACTAAACCCAAACAAAACAAATCACAGAAGTATATACAGAAGTCAAATAATAAATTATGCACTGGTGTTATTTGTGTGCATACAAATGATATAATAAATTGCTAAAACATATATATGACCACCAGCATTAGTCGAGAGAAGAGAACGCGAAGAGAAAGTTGATAAATGTATAAAATCTGAAGGAGAGTGGTTTCACTAAATGTTTCCCTGTGACCAGATATGATAAACCCAATTCAGACTGCCTTTTCTGTTCAATCCTATGCCATGTAGTGAGTTTAAAATTAAGATTGCTGCGTGCGTCTTGTTGGGTATCAGAGCTGGCATGTCTACTATAGAGAATACTCAAACAACAGGGGGAAACAAGGGTTGAGGGCATTACTTTGCTAACTTTTTTTTATTTTTACCCCTTATTTCTCCCCAATTTCGTGGTATCCAACAACTCCCGTATGGGCTCGGGAGAGACGAAGGTCGAAAGCCATGCGTCCTCCGAAACACAACCCAACCAAGCCGCACAGCTTCTTTAACAAAGCGCGCATCCAACCCGGAAGACAGTGCATCGGAGGAAACACCATGCACCTGGCGACCTGGTTAGCGTGCACTGCGCCCGGCCCGCCACAGGAGTCGCTGGTGCGCGATGAGACAAGGATATCCCCACCGGCCAAACCCTCCCCAACCCTGGGCGCGAACCCAGAGTCTCTGGTGGCACAGCTAGCATTGCAGTGCAGTGCCCTAGACCACTGAGGCTCTTTGAGCACTAGACCACTGAGGCTCTTTGACCACTAGACCACTGAGGCTCTTTGACCACTAGACCACTGAGGCTCTTTGACCACTAGTCCACTGAGGCTCTTTAACCACTAGACCACTGAGTGGTCTAGTTGACCACTAGACCACTGAGGATCTTTGACCACTAGACCACTGAGGCTCTTTGACCACTAGACCACTGAGGCTCTTTGACCACTAGACCACTGAGGATCTTTGCTCACTTTTTAACCCAATGGGAGTATTAACTCATCCTGTCCTTGATAGGGGATTCCCGAAGAAAGTGGGCAGCTAAAACTGGGGGCCCAAAGTCAGAGGAGAGAGGTTTTGAACCCTGAGAGATGAACGGAGCCGTCTCCCTGAAGCAGAAACCAGGACACAGAGAAGACGAGAGTTAGTGTGCGTGTGTGTGTGTGTGTGTGTGTGTGTGTGTGTGTGTGTGTGTGTGTGTGTGTGTGTGTGTGTGTGTGTGTGTGTGTGTGTGTGTGTGCAACATACATTTATATAGTATCTTCCAAGATCCCAAAGCCTCTTTGCACAATGAAGTAAGCAGCATTAAATAGAGCAGAAAATACACCTAAAGGAGGACTCACAAACATGGGCGCAGTAGGTTGACTGGGTTGGTTGAGGTAACATGAAGCAGCAGGTTGACTGGGTTGGTTGAGGTAACTTGAAGCAGCAGGTTGACTGGGTTGGTTGAGGTAACATGAAGCAGCAGGTTGACTGGGTTGGTTGAGGTAACTTGAAGCAGTAGGTTGACTGGGTTGGTTGAGGTAACATGAAGCAGTAGGTTGACTGGGTTGGTTGAGGTAACATGAAGCAGCAGGTTGACTGGGTTGGTTGAGGTAACATGAAGCAGCAGGTTGACTGGGTTGGTTGAGGTAACATAAAGCAGCAGGTTGACTGGGGTAACTTGAAGCAGCAGGTTGACTGGGTTGGTTGAGGTAACATGAAGCAGCAGGTTGACTGGGTTGGTTGAGGTAACATGAAGCAGCAGGTTGACTGGGTTGGTTGAGGTAACTTGAAGCAGCAGGTTGGCTGGGTTGGTTGAGGTAACATGAAGCAGCAGGTTGACTGGGTTGGTTGAGGTAACATGAAGCAGCAGGTTGACTGGGTTGGTTGAGGTAACATGAAGCAGCAGGTTGACTGGGTTGGTTGAGGTAACTTGAAGCAGCAGGTTGGCTGGGTTGGTTGAGGTAACATGAAGCAGCAGGTTGACTGGGTTGGTTGAGGTAACTTGAAGCAGCAGGTTGGCTGGGTTGGTTGAGGTAACATGAAGCAGCAGGTTGACTGGGTTGGTTGAGGTAACTTGAAGCAGCAGGTTGACTGGTTGGTTGAGGTAACATGAAGCAGCAGGTTGACTGGGGTAACTTGAAGCAGCAGGTTGACTGGGTTGGTTGAGGTAACATGAAGCAGCAGGTTGACTGGGTTGGTTGAGGTAACTTGAAGCAGCAGGTTGGCTGGGTTGGTTGAGGTAACATGAAGCAGCAGGTTGACTGGGTTGGTTGAGGTAACTTGAAGCAGCAGGTTGGCTGGGTTGGTTGAGGTAACATGAAGCAGCAGGTTGACTGGGTTGGTTGAGGTAACTTGAAGCAGCAGGTTGACTGGGTTGGTTGAGGTAACATGAAGCAGCAGGTTGGCTGGGTTGGTTGAGGTAACTTGAAGCAGCAGGTTGACTGGGTTGGTTGAGGTAACTTGAAGCAGCAGGTTGACTGGGTTGGTTGAGGTAACATGAAGCAGCAGGTTGACTGGGGTAACTTGAAGCAGCAGGTTGACTGGGTTGGTTGAGGTAACATGAAGCAGCAGGTTGACTGGGTTGGTTGAGGTAACTTGAAGCAGCAGGTTGACTGGGTTGGTTGAGCTAACTTGAAGCAGCAGGTTGACTGGGTTGGTTGAGGTAACATGAAGCAGCAGGTTGACTGGGCTGGTTGAGGTAACTTGAAGCAGCAGGTTGACTGGGTTGGTTGCGGTAACATGAAGCAGCAGGGTGACTGGGTTGGTTGAGGTAACATGAAGCAGCAGGTTGACTGGGTTGGTTGAGGTAACTTGAAGCAGCAGGTTGACTGGGTTGGTTGAGGTAACATGAAGCAGCAGGTTGACTGGGTTGGTTGAGGTAACTTGAAACAGCAGGTTGACTGGGTTGGTTGAGGTAACATGAAGCAGCAGGTTGACTGGGGTAACTTGAAGCAGCAGGTTGATTGGGTTGACTACGGTTCAGTAAATCAGGTACAGACATGCATAATATTAAAACAATCCTTCAGATACATTTAAAATCCTTTCAGAACTTGCCACAGACAACCATAGAGATGAGGCTTTGTATTTGCATGTACGTCATGATAGTAAACCAAAGGGGGTGCCTGTTGATCCACGGCCTGTCATGGTGTGGCAGCAGAGCTGTCAGGTTTGGCTGCCTGCTTCTTATAGCAACACTTCTTCACATAACAACAACATACAGCCACCACAGCAGAGAATAAGCAGAAAACACTCATATAAACCCATACAGGCATAGGTGTGAGACGAAATGAGTGAGAGAGAGACAGACGGAGAGAGAGAATTTGTTCATTTCAAGAAGCTTACATCCTTATTACAAGTTTACAACCCACATCGGATACCCCATCAAAGACAATGTGTATTTGTCTGAAATATTGGTCACAAATAAATAATGTCCATTGCCAATCTAAGTTGATATAGAGAAAGACTCTCACTCACCACCACTCCTCAGCTTCACCACCAGGGCAAGGTTGCCATACTGGTCTGTCAGCTCAAACATGCCTGATTCATAGCGTGCCAGATCCCTGATCTCAAGGTACACCATCGGAACCTTGGAGTCCAGGTGTGAAGGTGATGCTACACAGGGTGGGGTCCAATGGGAAGTTCATCTTGAGGTCCTTGCCCTCAAGTTTATTGTATTCCTCCACCCATTCTGAAAGGCAGGATGGGTAAGACTATATCTGGATAAGAGGGCCAATATAGTGAAGGGTAGATATTCTAAGGATGTCCCTGGTCTTGCCATTGTTAAACATGAGAGAAAACATACTCTCATCCTTCTCTGTCACATCTGGCACCTCCAAGATCTTGGTGGTTGTGTACCATGGGTCCTTCAGCTGAAGATCAGAGGGACAAAAACACATCCTGAAAATCCTCTAAATATCAGTGGTGAGTGCTGAATGGAAACTAATCAGGCTCCAACCATTTAATTTGGACCTTTGGCAAAAGTCACACACACACACACACCACATAGTAGCCTGGAGTCAAGAGCATTGGGGAATGGGGGGCCTAGTTCACATACTGCTCACCACAAGTCTCCTGTGTTCCGGGTGGTGAATAGGGGTGAAGAAGAGTTTGGTTTGGTAAAGACCACTGTAAATATCCTGTGTCATCTCATAGGTATCACCCCAGCACACATCAGCCGTGATGAGCTGAGCCAAGCCTGAAGAGAAAGCAGGACATGTAAAGGGAGACACACAGAAGGGAAACAGCAAGATGGACAGAGACAGAGGAGCGAGAGAAAGAGAGAGATGAGGTGGAGATTGCATTCACTGACGGTGAGGAGCTGTGACTTGAAGCAGTATTCAATGTCAATTCAATCAGGGTATTACATTTATTTGACACAGACATTTACTATGCAGGTAGATGTTACCTACCATCAGTTTCCCCTATATTAATTGAGCAGCAGAGTGCCGCGACAGCAGAATCGTTGTCGCCACTTCAACAAATATGATACAAAAATTATAATAATGAAAATCATTTTAGGTATGCTATATTTTTTTACAAGTTAAACTAGAAAAGATAATGGAGCTTTATATGTATAAGATCGTCAGAAGTTCAAGTAACAACCACCAAATAAAAAGTTGACAGTCAGGGGAGAATACAAAATTCTGAAAATGTCATGACACGGGGCTTTATTTTGTAATGTTTGAGTCATTCAGATTGCATAAGAACACTGCATAAGTAATGGCAAAATGTGTAGAATTGCAGGCGATTACCTTTAAAAGAGCAAAATGTTGTCTCCATCCACTTGACAGGTGTGGCATATCAAAAAGCTGATTAAACTTCATAATCATTACACAGGTGCGCCTTGTGGTGGGTACAATAAAAGACCACTTTAAAATTATATGAACTGTAACTCTGTAAAATCTTTGAAATTGTTGCATGTTGCGTTTATATTTTTGTTCAGTATAGAATCTAGACGCTAGTGCACCATGAGTAGCGTCGGTCCAGGTCACGCGAGGACTGAATTAGGGCACAAAGAAAGGTTCACTGTGAGCATCAGATTAGATAGTCACACAAGTCATCTTCAGAATTCAGTTTGATAGTTATGCTTCATAAAAGGTTGCGTAAAATGGCCTTTAATGTGGGGGAAGTCCTTTCGATAAACATACAGAGAGCCCTTACTGGGTCCCTGTATATCCGTCTTCCTGTTTAATGTAGGATAACAACTGGACAAGATATATGTCACACTCTGACCATGATTTGCATTGTTTGTTTCTATGTTTTGTTTGGTCAGGGTGTGATATGAGTGGGCATTCTATGTTGTATGTCTAGTTTGTCTATTTTTTGTTATTTTGTTTGTTTGCGCCGCCCCAAAGCAGAGCTGGAGGCAGCAAAAGCAGAGAGGCGCCGGTATGAGGAGGCAGCGCGGCTGGAAGCCTGAGAGGCAGCCCCAAAAATGTCTTGGAGTGTGGCAGAGTCAGGAGTCAGACCTGAGCCAACTCCCCCTGCTTAGCGTAAGGAGCCAAGGATGGAACCACAGCCGGTCAGGGCAGTATTGGAGGTGAGCGAAGAAGAGACAGTGAATGAGTTAATGGGGAGATTGGAGGAGAGAGTTATGAGGGAGGTGCTGTGTTGGTGCCTGAGGCACGACATCCGCCCGACGGAGCGTGTTGGGGATTTGATGTCACCTGGGTCAGCTCTCCATACTCGTCCCACTGGTGGCAGCCCCCCGCACCAGGCTGTCTCTCCGTCTCATCCCTACAGGTGCTCCCGCCTGTCCAGCGCCGCCAGAGCCTTCCTCCTGCCCAGCGCCGCCAGAGCCGTCCTCCTGCCCAGTGCCGCCAGAGTCTCCCTCTCCCGTCTGTCCTGAGCCGCCAGAGTCTCCCGTCTGTCCTGAGCCGCCAGAGCCGCCAGTCTGTCCTGAGCCGCCAGAGCCACCAGTCTGTTCTGAGCCGCCAGAGTCTCCCTCTCCCGTCTGTCCTGAGCCGCCAGAGCCGCCAGTCTGTCCTGAGCCGCCAGAGCCGCCAGTCTGTCCTGAGCCGCCAGAGTCTCCCTCTCCCGTCTGTCCTGAGCCGCCAGAGCCGCCAGTCTGTCCTGAGCCGCCAGAGCCGCCAGTCTGTCCTGAGCCGCCAGTCTGTCCTGAGCCGCCAGAGCCGCCAGTCTGTCCTGAGCCGCCACACTCTGACCATGATTTGCGTTGTTTGTTTCTATGTTTTGTTTGGTCAGGGTGTGATATAAGTGTGATATGAGTGGGCATTCTATGTTGTATGTCTAGTTTGTCTATTTCTATGTGTTTTGGCCTGATATGGTTCTCAATCAGTGGCAGGTGTTTGTCGTTGTCTCTGATTGGGAACCATATTTAGGTAGCCTGTTTTGTATTGTGGTTCGTGGGTTATTGTCTATGTGATGTTGCATGTTAGCACTCAGTTTCGATAGCGGTCACATTCGTTTTGTTATTTTGTTTGTTTGTTTCGTGTTCTTCGTGTTTTTTCGTCATTCATTAAAAGTATGTCTCCTCACTACGACGATTGTGACAATATAGGACACGTTCCCCTTGGTAGGTCATGGACTGTACAGTCGGGCACCAGATTATTATTCACTTTTATTTAATCAGGGACCAGGTTGTCATTTTCAATAGGGGACAAAAAATAAAATATACAACTACAAGATTCAAGATAGAATAACAGATACATTACTTTAGAACATCACAAACATCACAGGCATCACAAACATCACAGGCATCACAAACATCACAAACATCACAGGCATCACAGGCATCATAAACATCACAGGCATCACAAACATCACAGGCATCATAAACATCACAGGCATCACAGGCATCATAAACATCACAGGCATCACAGGCATCATAAACATCACAGGCATCACAGGCATCATAAACATCACAGGCATCACAGGCATCACAGGCATCATAAACATCACAGGCATCACAGGCATCATAAACATCACAGGCATCACAGGCATCATAAACATCACAGGCATCACAGGCATCATAAACATCACAGGCATCACAGGCATCATAAACATCACAGGCATCATAAACATCACAGGCATCATAAACATCACAGGCATCATAAACATCACAGGCATCACAAACATCACAGGCATCACAAACATCACAGGCATCACAAACATCACAGGCATCATAAACAATCAGTCAAAACAATTGCACACCTCCATGAACTCATCATCCGGGTTTTAAACTGACCTAGTGGCACCAGGAAATCCAAATCTAATGAATTATGAAAGTGATTCCAAGTGTGGAGTGTTAAAATTAAAAGCGTATTTACCTAGTTCAGTGGAGACACGAGGAATCTCAAGAGTTAGTATCTCATGTTTTTATACATCAATATGTAATGTTTTGGGTGACCTGACCAAATTCACATAGAAATAGATCTGCTATTCTCATTGAAGCAAGAAGCGGTATGTGCAGTATTTCTATGCTTCCTGTGCTTAAGTTTGGTTGTTGCATCTTTTACTTACATTTTTGTGCACCAGCTTCAAACTGCTGAAAATACAATGTTTTTTGTTATGGAAAATGTATTTCACAGCGGTTAAGATATCAAAATGATTCTCTACACTATACTTGCTTGTTTTGTCACATAAACTGAAAATAGGCAAACTATTAGAATTTTAGCAACCAGGAAATGGCAGAGCGATTTCTGCATAGTACATCTTTAACAACGAATTGAGGTTAATCGGAAGCTTGTATAGTAAATACCTAGAGCTTTCTAAACAAAAAGGTAGTAATGAAGTGATCTATGGGATTTTTGATACAGGATGCACTGATGAGTATTGAAACTATCACCTGTGATAAAGCAGGGCGCTATGGTAGACGACATACAAAGGTTTAAGAGTAGTTGCTGCTGCATTCTGATAAATGGTCTCACCATAGAAGGAAAGTTGACTGTACAATCATTTTTAGCATTTAAAAAAAATGTAGCCTTTATTTAAAAAAAGATGTTTACCTTAAATCTTAGCTTTTTAACTAGCTCATCAGTATGTTTTTTAAACGTTAGATCTTTATCAATCCAAAACGCCCAGATATTTATAAACGGAACCCGCTCAATGAGAGAACCATCCAATGAGTGAATATGTAGCCCATGTGAGAAATGTTAGAATTAGAGAATAATATATTAGAATTAGAGAATAATATATATTTAGTTTTGCCTGCATTAAGTACAAGTTTTAAATCAACAAGGGCTTTCTTAAATGTAACAAAATCACATTGCAGCTCTAACATTCATGTATGTAATTCCATACAAATATGCAGTCCGGACTAGAAATAGGTGGACCATCTTTGTTTATGCTCGCCTAACCACACCCAGCGGTGGATGATTAACAAGACAGCCAACCAATGGGATTCCCTGACGTGTAAGTGTGGCTGAAACTTCTGGGAATATTTTTAAAAAACAGTATCCGGGAACTACAATCATCGATCCGTTTGAGAAAGCTGAATTATAGCAAAGATGGTTTTGTATGAAGATATGTAGAAACTGCTTCTCCAATAGAAATCCCTGATCACTCTTGTATGTGATGTCATGGCGACGTTGGCTAGTTAAGCTAATGCACAGCAACACGCCATCTGGTCTAACGGTCATCTTGCGGCCAACTGCGCATGTGCATGCCGTCAAATCAAAGTCACAAACCAAGACAGTCAAACCGTCTGTATTTTCAAGTATTGTGGTGGCAGCATCATGTTATGGGTATGCTTGTCACCGGCAGGGACTGGGGAGTTTGCCAGGATCAAAAGACATATGAAAGGAGCAAAGCCCAGATAACAAGTTAAAGGAAAACCTGCTGTATTGTTCTGAAAACCTAACCCTGTGATGAAGTTGTATTTTTCAGAGGGACAATTACACACCAAAGACACACCAGAATGGCTTTCTAAAAGGTTGTGGGTGTCCCTGAATGGTCCAGTCTCAGTCTTAAATCTGCTTGAAAATCAAAGACAAGTTTTGATATGTATTGATGTCCATCAATGATTCCCAACAAATTGAGCAATTTCGACAAAAACAATGGATATGCACTGAGTGTACAAAATATTAAGAACACCGTCCTAATATTGAGTTGCACCCCCTTTTGCCCTCAGAACAGCTGGCCCATGTTGACCAAATGCTTCCCACAGTTGTGTGCCGAAGTCGGCTGGATTTCCTTTGGGTGGTGGACCATTCTTGATACACACCGGAAACTGTTGAGTGTGAGAAACCCAACAGCGTTGCAATTCTTGACACACTTAAACCGGTGCGCCCGGCACCTACTAGCATACCCCGTTCAAGGCACTTACATATTTTGTCTTTCCCATTCACTTTCTGAATGGCACACATTCACAATCCATGTCTCAATTGGGTCTAGGCTCAAAAACCCTTCTTTAACCTGTCTCCTCCATATACACTGAAGTGGATTTAACAGGTGACATCAATAAGGGATCATAGCTTTCTCTTGAAGTCACCTGGTCAGTCTGTCATACACTCAGTGTGTATTTCCCTAAGAGTTGAACAAGATTGGTAGAATGTTACGTGTGTGCGCACACATGTGTAATAATGCATTTATATAGGGACAGAGCTGTCTGGATTGGGGGTCTCCTTCTTGCAGCAACACTTCACACAGCAGCATGCAGCCACAACAGAAATGACAGTGAACACAGTAACCGAAAGCACGACACACACAAAACACCAGTCTCAACGTGAACAGTGAAGAGGCGACTCCGGGATGCTGGCCATATCTCAGACTGGCCAATAAAAATAACAGATTAAGATGGGCAAAAGAACAGACACTGGACTGAGGAACTCTGCCTAGAAGGCCAGCATCCCAGAGTCGCCTCTTCACTGTTGACGTTGAGACTGGTGTTTTGCGGGTACTATTTAATGAAGCTATCAGTTGGGGACTTGTGATGCGTCTGTTTCTCAAACTAGTACTTTGCTCAGTTGTGTACCGGGGCCTCCCACTCTTTCTATTCTGGTTAGTGCCAGTTTGCACTGTTCTGTGAAGGGAGTAGTGCACAGCGTTGTATGAGATCTTCAGTTTCTTGGCAATTTCTCGCATGGAATAGCCTTCATTTCTCAGAACAAGAATAGACTGACGAGTTTCAGAAGAAAGTTCTGATTCTGGCCATTTTGAGCCTGTAATCGAACCCACAAATGCTGATGTGTATAGCGCTTGCATTGTGATTGGCTTTGCTTTCCAAAGGGACTAAAGAGATTTTAATTTTGAATGTTGTGCCTAATATAGAGAACTGTGTGTAGTGTTTTGCAAAAAGTGTGATATAGAATTGAAAACTGAGTGTAAAGCAGGAATTGTGCTTGCAATATTGCAGACTTGGTTTAGGGATTTGGTACATGAGTTTCAGGTTTCAGTGATTGCATTCCAAGTTCCAATTTTAGTGTGTAAACAATTGGGAAAAACTGCAATACAACTGAATACAGGAAGAGGAAAGACATTTACTTTCTAGGTTGAAGATACCTTATTTCATGCATTTACCACATGCCATGTTTGAAGCAATTAGTCGTAGGCATTAGCCAAAACAAAGAGAATGTTTGGAAGTAGATACACGTACCTCTAGGTATACTTACAGTATGTGGGTGAGTCAAATGATTTGAAGGACATTGTTTGATATGATGTAATACACGATAACAAACTGTGCTCCATTTAAAGTAGAAGTAACTGCGCAGGCACCTGACCTAGATGGACTGGAATGACCTATATAACCCAGCATCAATAACCCAACAATGCGCTTTGTAGAAAACAACCCAACTAAGTAATCCAATGCCTGCGACTTAGCAATTGGGTCATCCAAAACAGCCCATCATTTTATTAGAGTGTACTGCTGAAAACCTTGAAGATAAAGTTTGAGGATCATTTAACATGATGGAAAGAATCCCCTTGCCCCTTTCTGTCACATCTGGTACAGTCAAGGGGATATAGGGGATACTTAGCGTGGGTACTTCAGCTGGAGATGAGGACAAAAACCCTTCCTTAAAAGATCATCAGTGGAGGCTGGTGGGAGGAGCTATAGGAGGACAGGCACAGTGTAATATCTGGAATGGAATGAATAGAACCGCGTCAAAAACATGGAAACCTCATGTTTGACTCAGCTCCATATATTCCATACCAGCCATTACAATGAGCCCGTCCTCCTATCGCTCCTCCCACTGCTATACAGCTAGTGGAAAATGGAACACCTGCATTTAAAAATAAATGTTATTTGATAAACAACACAAAACATACACATACAAACAACAACGTCATACAAACAAACATCAAATACATCACACCTATCCAGACCCACTAACACACCCCCATCTCCAGCGCCCACATCATTCTCCGCCACATGGCCTGAAACTGCCCTCTTTTGTTTTTCCTCCGTCGCCCACACACTTTCAATATTTAAATAATTTGATTTTTCCATTGTGTTAATGATGGCGGACTGAATGACTTCCATGTTTTTAGTAAACGTTTTTTCAAGATGAGTGAAGAGAAGAGTCCAACCCACCAGGTATCTCACTATGCCTCCGTATGTCTTGAAATATGCAGAGAGACTGATTAAACGTTTACAAGTTTACAAGTTTTACAAGTTTACATTGTAATACTTCTGGCAGCGAACTTCCTAGCTCCGCCAACAACTTCTGGACTTTATTGAGTCAGTATTATTTACCTTTCTGACCTAAATCCCAAGCTGCTTCCCCAGAGGACAGTTGGATGATGAGTTTGGTTTGGAAACCAAAATGTCTTCATGGCATCATGAACTCTGCCATAACACACCTCATCCTTTTCGACAATATCAGCAACTGACCCGGCTTCAAAGACAGACGATATGAGAGAGAGACAGGAGGTGTGTGTGTGTTTGTGTTTGTGTGAGTGATTGAGTGAGTCAGACTGAGAAAGAGAGAGGACTACAAAGTATGGCACCATACCATATGTATCTGTATAATAGACAATTGAAGCAGTCAGCATTATCAGGAGAGACAATCTACAGGGGACACAAGTATTCACACAGGTAGGTCACATGAGAATGAAACTTTCCCTTGTCAAATATGTTTCATTTGAAGTTATGCCTACGCTACAAGTGACATTTATCTTTCACAGTGGCATGCAAACATGACAAATAAGTCATTTTCAGAATTCATATATAGGCCTGTTTTATATAGGGGTTGTAGCCTAGACTTCAAGGCTATTTCATTTCGGATGTCAAGACCTAGTGTGTATTCATTAGACTAGTGCACACCATAGCACCCCAAACCAAAACGAGAGTTTCTATTGAATAAACTCACATAGGTTCCTCCCAGTTATGTACAGTTTGGTTTCCAGTGAATACACCTCTAGGCTAGGTGTGGTCATACTGATTATTTGTTTACGTAGCATGTTAAAATAACTAACGGAGCGGGTCAGGAGAACTAATGGAGCGGGTCAGGATTTACTCCCGTGTACACCTTTGTCACGGCTGGGGTCCGCCCCTATATATAGACCCAATGGCTGCGATGCACGTTCTCTACATCATTTTTGAGGCGCCTCTAGCACCATAGAGGATTGGATTGATCCATATAGCTCACATAACCGTGGTTACATACGTAACCATTGTTTTGTTTCACTAGATTGGCTCACTCGAATATATTGGTATAACCGTAACTGATTTAGTCGGTGCTAAAGGGACCTGGCCAGCCAGCGGCAAAGTCCCAGCATGCGACCGAGACGCAGGGGCCGTCAATGTGGAAGGTGGGTCCCGGCACAGTCCCTGGAAGGGGATGCCATGCCCAGGACCTCTGAACCAACCGCAGAGGGAGTTACCACATTTATCCGATAGTACCTAGCAAAGGTGCAAGAGGAAGCCCAGCTGGCCGCAGCACAGATATCAGTGAGGCACTCCTCTCAGTAGAGCCCAGGACGCGGGCACACCTTGTGTTGAATGTGCCACCACAGATCCCAGCACTGGCCTGCCAGCCATGAAGTATGCTGTCGTAATCGTGTCCACGATCCAGTGAGAGAGCCTCTGCTTTGATATCCCAGCCCCCAGGACTCTCTCACCATAGCAGACAAAGAGCTGGTCTGTTTTTCTCACTGCCCATGTCCGCTCCACATAGGCAGTCAGTACCCTCACAGAGCACAGAATGCCGGAGGGAGGCCCAGAATCCCCCACCACTGCTGGGGGGGTCATAAGCAGACAGGATAAAAGAGATGTTCACATGGCTGTCTGACAGAACCGTCGGGAGAAATGAAGGGTTGGGGCGGAGAGATATACTCCTCCCCCCGGGGTCCATCCGGGAGCACTCAGAACTTACCGAAAAAGCATGGAGCTCACCCACCCTCTTCATGGAAGTAATCGCTACCAAGAAAGCCAGAGGTGTTTCAGGGAGGCAGACTCCAACAGTTCGAAAGGTGACTTTCCCAAAGCTGGCAAGACCACATCCAGATCCCAGCTCGCCCATGTGCGGATCCTAGCTGGACGCAGGCGACGAAACCCCTTCATAAACCTGGAGAGCACTGGCCTGTTCATCCACCCCACATGGCAGGCAGATATAGCGGCCAAATACCCTCTCAGTGTAGAGGCTGTTAAGCCCTCATCCAAGCGAGACCGCAAGTATTGGAGGACATAGTGCACCCCGCATGACTTGGGCACCACCTCAATTCCAGTGCACCAAGAGCAGAACAACCTGAGGATGGAGGCTCCAGTCCCAAAGTTGTGGGCCCTCCCTCAAGAGCATATCCGCTACCACATTCAGGATGCCAGGTACGTGCGCTGCACGTAGAGATGCTAGACGTCCCTGAGCCCAGAGAAGTAGCTCCCGTGCCATAAGATGGAGGCGGTGGGACCTCAGTCCACCCTGATGGTTGATGTAAGCCACCACTGTGGTGATGTCCATTCTCACCAGGACATGTCTTCCCTTCAGATGTGGAAGGAAAGACTGCAGGGCCAGCAGTACAGCTCAGAGCTCTAGTGTATTGATGTGCCTGCCACTCCAAGATGGAAGCCAACAGCTGCTGGCCGACCTGCCCTTGGTCACACCCCCCCAGCCGATTTGGGAGGCGTCTGTGCTGACCAGCTCCCGGAGGCACATCCTCAGCATCTCCACCCCACATGAGGGAAAGGAGTGACAGCGCCACCTCTACAATGCCCTGAGGCACTATGTGGTCACCCGCAGCTGGCTGTGACGGTGGCGCTTTGGGTGCAGCCGGTGGGAGTTGAACCACCATTGAAGAGGCCGGAGAGGGAGCAGGCCCAGGGGAATCAACAATGAGGCTGCCGTCAGCAAGCCCAACAGGCGTTGGCAGGTCAAATCAAATCAAATCAAATGTATTTATATAGCCCTTCGTACATCAGCTGATATCTCAAAGTGCTGTACAGAAACCCAGCCTAAAACCCCAAACAGCAAGCAATGCAGGTGTAGAAGCACAGTGGCTAGGAAAAACTCCCTAGAAAGGCCAATACCTAGGAAGAAACCTAGAGAGGAACCAGGCTATGTGGGGTGGCCAGTCCTCTTCTGGCTGTGCCGGGTGGAGATTATAACAGAACATGGCCAAGATGTTCAAATGTTCATAAATGACCAGTATGGTCGAATAATAATAAGGCAGAACAGTTGAAACTGGAGCAGCAGCACAGTCAGGTGGAAGTTGAAACTGGAGCAGCAGCATGGCCAGGTGGACTGGGGACAGCAAGGAGTCATCATGTCAGGTAGTCCTGGGGCATGGTCCTAGGGCTCAGGTTAGTTGAAACTGGAACAGCAGCATGGCCAGGTGGACTGGGGACAGCAAGGAGTCATCATGTCAGGTAGTCCTGGGGCATGGTCCTAGGGCTCAGGTCCTCCGAGAGAGAGAAAGAAAGAGAGAAGGAGAGAATTAGAGAACGCACACTTAGATTCACACAGGACACCGAATAGGACAGGAGAAGTACTCCAGATATAACAAACTGACCCCAGCCCCCCGACACATAAACTACTGCAACATAAATACTGGAGGCTGAGACAGGAGGGGTCAGGAGACACTGTGGCCCCATCCGAGGACACCCCCGGACAGGGCCAAACAGGAAGTATATAACCCCACCCACTTTGCCAAAGCACAGCCCCCACACCACTAGAGGGATATCTTCAACCACCAACTTACCATCCTGAGACAAGGCCGAGTATAGCCCACAAAGATCTCCGCCACGGCACAACCCAAGGGGGGGGGGGGGGGGGGGGGGGGGGGCGCCAACCCAATCATGCTTCCTTGCGCTTCATTACAAATGCCAAGTCACTCATCCCCCATCGCACATTGTACCAAATGGTAGGTTGGACCTCACTTTATATGAGCATAAAGATAAACACACACATTTGTATCTACAAAGCCCTTTTGGGTAAACTCCCTCTTTACCTCTGTAGTCTGGTCTCCTTCACCACCAGCAGTTACCATACCCGGTCTGCTGTGGTTTCTACTTAAAGTCCCCAGGACATTCACAGTATTAGGCCAGACTGCCTTCTCCTCTTGTGCACCAGAGGCATGGAATAGTCTACAATCCATGTTAGTGCCACTGAATTAATTAAAAATGTTGATGGGAGACTGTTACAGAGGAGTGCAAATGCTTTTTTTAGGCTGGATCACATTGTTGTATTGTTGTATGTTTTAATTATGTAAAGTATTGATTGTTACTGCCTTCTTGGCCAGGTCTCCCTTGAAAAAGAGACTCTGGGTCACAATGGGCTTTTCCTGGTTAAATAAATGTAAAAGTGGAGTAGAACCCACCTAGCCGCTCTGATGTCTCGATCCTGGAACCCTTGTCCAGGAGTGAGGAGATCTCCAGCCACAGGGTTTTCTTCAGTGGATCGGTACCCCTCGAGCATTGTGGACAACATCTATGGGGACTCCACACATTCCTCCCACTTGGCCCTTTGAGACAAGGAGAAGTGGCTGAGGCCGGGGAAGGGTGTGTCAGGGTCCTGTCCAGTCTCTGCTGTGAGTCGGAAGCACCCCTCGGCAGAGGCCCAGCTCTCCTGCAAAGCCTTGCAGAACTCAGCAGAGATGGGGACAGATGGAGTCACCACTGTCCACCAGTAGAGATGGGGACAGATGGAGTCACCACTGTCCACCAGCAGAGATGGGGACAGATGGAGTCACCACTGTCCACCAGTAGAGATGGGGACAGATGGAGTCACCACTGTCCACCAGCAGAGATGGGGACAGATGGAGTCACCACTGTCCACCAGTAGAGATGGGGACAGATGGAGTCACCACTGTCCACCAGCAGAGATGGGGACAGATGGAGTCACCACTGTCCACCAGTAGAGATGGGGACAGATGGAGTCACCACTGTCCACCAGTAGAGATGGGGACAGATGGAGTCACCACTGTCCACCAGTAGAGATGGGGACAGATGGAGTCACCACTGTCCACCAGTAGAGATGGGGACAGATGGAGTCACCACTGTCCACCAGTAGAGATGGGGACAGATGGAGTCACCACTGTCCACCAGTAGAGATGGGGACAGATGGAGTCACCACTGTCCAGCAGTTTGATGTCCAGTGCAGTGGCTACCCGGGTGAGGATGCCCCTCATAGCCTCTCGAGCCGCTGGGGGCGATGAAGCCCCACTGCTGGCCTGTCAGCCTGGTAGCCCCGCTCACGGTGGTGAACAGTGCCAGCATCGTCCCCCAGGAACAGCCCATCACTGGCCAATAGGAAACAGCTGTCATCTCCATCGAAGCAATCAACCTCCTGACGCAGGGCATGCACCCTCCGCTCAATAGGCAGAGGGCAAAATAAAAGAGGAGAGAATACACATACTGGTGAAGCTGGTTTCCTGGGGTGGCTAGGGTAAATTGGTGCAGACGGTTCACTGTTATCCTGAAAACCATACACAATGTTAAATATTCCCCAAAATATATTGTGGGAGTTAACATCCTCCTGTTAGACCTTGATGCATATGTTGGTTTGTTGTAGTAGTGCTTACATAATGGTAAACCATAGGCTGTCCTGGCATAGGAACAGTTTGGGGGTTTGGAACTTGTTTGGGGGTCTCCGTCTTGCAGCAACACTTCTTCACATAGCAGCATGCAGCCACCTCAGCAATGATGACAATGAACACAGTAACCAAAAGACCTAGAGTACTACGTGCTGAGAGAGAGACATTCAGACGCATTGCATTAGCGAGGGATATCATAAAAATAATTATATGGGGTGAGGGGAAATGACAAGCAAGTTAAAAGTGAAAGTTGTATGCAGAATCTTCCCTCAGCTGTGACGTTAAGCATCGTTCTCGATATCAACCTCCTGTCACTGCCTTGGAGGGCATAGTGGCCTGAGTGAGATCCCGTAACACCCACATTCTACCCTCCACACTCCACCCTCCCCATTGAAGGTCCCTGGGATTGTGTGGTTCCACTGGACCACCGGCTGAGAGGTAGAGCCCCGGGCAGTAAAGTCCAGCAGGGTGTACTTCTCCCCATAATCATGGCATACCCTATCAGCGCAATCAGAGAACAGAGACAGGGTGGTGGTGGTGGGGGTGACAGTAGTTATGAGAGCAGAGACATGTGGTGGTGGGGGGGGGGTTGACAGTAGTTAAGAGAGCAGTGTACAGTGCCTTGCGAAAGTATTCAGCCCCCTTAAGTTAATACTTTGTAGCGCCACCTTTTGCTGCGATTACAGCTGTAAGTCGCTTGGGGTATGTCTCTATCAGTTTTGCACATCGAGAGACTGAAATTTTTTCCCATTCCTCCTTGCAAAACAGCTCGAGCTCAGTGAGGTTGGATGGAGAGCATTTGTGAACAGCAGTTTTCAGTTCTTTCCACAGATTCTCGATTGGATTCAGGTCTGGACTTTGACTTGGCCATTCTAACACCTGGATATGTTTATTTTTGAACCATTCCATTGTAGATTTTGCTTTATGTTTTGGATCATTGTCTTGTTGGAAGACAAATCTCCGTCCCAGTCTCAGGTCTTTTGCAGACTCCATCAGGTTTTCTTCCAGAATGGTCCTGTATTTGGCTCCATCCATCTTCCCATCAATTTTAACCATCTTCCCTGTCCCTGCTGAAGAAAAGCAGGCCCAAACCATGATGCTGCCACCACCATGTTTGACAGTGGGGATGGTGTGTTCAAGGTGATGAGCTGTGTTGCTTTTACGCCAAACCTAACATTTTGCATTGTTGCCAAAAAGTTCAATTTTGGTTTCATCTGACCAGAGCACCTTCTTCCACATGTTTGGTGTGTCTCCCAGGTGGCTTGTGGCAAACTTTAAACGACACTTTTTATGGATATCTTTAAGAAATTGCTTTCTTCTTGCCACTCTTCCATAAAGGCCAGATTTGTGCAATATACGACTGATTGTTGTCCTATGGACAGAGTCTCCCACCTCAGCTGTAGATCTCTGCAGTTCATCCAGAGTGATCATGGGCCTCTTGGCTGCATCTCTGATCAGTCTTCTCCTTGTATGAGCTGAAAGTTTAGAGGGACGGCCAGGTCTTGGTAGATTTGCAGTGGTCTGATACTCCTTCCATTTCAATATTATCGCTTGCACAGTGCTCCTTGGGATGTTTAAAGCTTGGGAAATATTTTTGTATCCAAATCCGGCTTTAAACTTCTTCACAACAGTATCTCGGACCTGCCTGGTGTGTTCCTTGTTCTTCATGATGCTCTCTGCGCTTTTAACGGACCTCTGAGACTATCACAGTGCAGGTGCATTTATACGGAGACTTGATTACACACAGGTGGATTGTATTTATCATCATTAGTCATTTAGGTCAACATTGGATCATTCAGAGATCCTCACTGAACTTCTGGAGAGAGTTTGCTGCACTGAAAGTAAAGGGGCTGAATAATTTTGCACGCCCAATTTTTCAGTTTTTGATTTGTTAAAAAAGTTTGAAATATCCAATAAATGTCGTTCCACTTCATGATTGTGTCCCACTTGTTGTTGATTCTTCACAAAAAAATACAGTTTTATATCTTTATGTTTGAAGCCTGAAATGTGGCAAAAGGTCGCAAATTTCAAGGGGGCCGAATACTTTCGCAAGGCACTGTAGATGGAATTTGTATTTGTGGTCCTGGCAACTGGACTTTTTTTTAGATTTACTGTCAGGGCCCAGGTCTGACATAATCTGTGTAGAAGATCTAGGTTCTGCTGTAGGACCTCCTTAGTTGGGGACAGAAGCACCAGATCATCAGCAAACAGATTCAGATTCTAGTAGGGTGAGGCCAGGTGCTGCAGACTGTTCTAGTGCCCTCTCCAATTTGTTGATATATATGTTGAAGAGGGTGAGGCTCGACCTCGATCACTCATCTGTTTCCGGGTCAGGGGGATAGAGGAGAAAGAGCCGAGGACCGACTTTGTTCCCAAATTAGAAAAGGCCCAGAAATTAGACTGTAGCCTAGTAGAGACATTCCGGTTGGCTACATTCCTGCCTGTGCTGTATATAATTTCATAAACCCACTATCTGCAAATTGGGGTGATTTATGATAATCTGCGCAGCACCTTGATAGCGTTTCAGGTCATAATTTTCTAGTTGCACTGCGCATTAGAAGATTGCGATTAATGAGTGGCCACTGCAACATTGCAGTCCTTGTGTGAAATCTGATTTCAAAAAGACGACCTGGAACGCTAACCTAAGAACAAGTAGCAGCATAGGAAACAACCTCACTCACGACCTCCCAGGCTCCTTTTGAGGCTGTGTAGGGAGTAAAGCAGATTGATTTAGATTAGTTTCATTTGATTTTTGATCGTTTGTATGAATATTTTTACACCGCATTTTCCATTTTTAGGGATCGTATTACCCAGGCGTACAGTAGGTGGCGACATGCATATCCACCATTTGTTGCAAATGCCATTATACCAGAGAAGAAGAACCTCTCCAAAGAATACGCAGTTAATTAGGTGTACGCTGCTTGGCTCATTCACTACATGGGCTTGCAAAACAATAATATAAAATATTAGCACTGTATATTTTTCCGTCGTGCATAGGTGAGTGCAAATATAGGCATCTAATACATCTGCATTTTATTCAATGTTGATTCTAAGAAATTGCTCCGATAAGTAGCTTACTGGGAAATATTTTGTCGTAGTATATTAGTTTAATGTAGTCGATAATCGCCTAATACTCTGCCAATAATCAGCGAAAAATATCAGCATCACAGGTCGTGTGAAATTAGCAGTGCAACATTCTAAAGATAGACTTTTAGCACCCCCTTGTGTAGTTGATTGATGGTGAACGGTGTTTGCTGGCTCGGTAATTGTGAGGAGTGGTGTGAATGACAATTGTAGTGTTCAACTGACTGTACAGTAGTCCACTAGCTCTGTGGACCAAGTCACCTTGGTGATGTTCTTCGATAAAATCCACTGTCGAAAAGGAGAGCAGCGATGAAACAATGTTTCATGGGCCATGAATCATGGACAATCCTATTCTTGTTTTGTGTAGCCTAGTTGTAAATGTTCATCATGCACTAGATTAATTGTTGGAATACCGTACTGTTAGCCTATTGTATTGCACAACGAATTTTCTGTCCACTTTCTAACATCTATTATGTCTAACACATATTCCACTATGTTAAAATATGTATAACAAATCTTCCATAGATTATGAAGTAGGCTGTTTTTTGAAGGATTACAAGTGAGATGTAATTAGAACCTGCTATACAGTTAAACTCTAACCCAGTGGGTGTGTCTCTACAGCTGTCTTGTGTCTGTCCTCAGAAAATGCACCTCTCTTTCCTACTGAGTGCCCTTCTCAGCATCCCTGTCTCTTTGGGTGAGTTGTTTGTTGTTGCCATTTTAGTATTATAGCTGTTGGTTCCAGTCGTAGATGGCTGTTCAACCAGTGATTTATTTTACAGTAGTAATATGTTGGAAGAATTGGATTCCCATCTCTCTCTCTCCCAGTAGCTTTTCTTTGTCAGTATCGCTGTGGTTGTTTTTCAAACCTCAAAGTCACACATGGATTTGTAAAAATTCACGTTTTTTATTTTGATCATTTCATTTCCTATCAATGTGCTACATGTCATTCTGCCTCCCTCTATTTGTCCCTCTCTTTTTCAGGCTGGAATGAAGACTTCCAGATAGTGTGTTCTGGACAAGAGTTCCGCCTGCCGGTCTACTCAGGGTCAAGGATTGTGACCTTTACCCCCAGCTACCCTCCAGGACCAAGAAGAGTGCTACTGGAGAATAACAATGTAGGTACAGTATACAGTAGTGTGTGTACAGCATGTGTACAGCGGGTTCCTGTATGCTAAGCATTGCTATTGTGTCTTGTAGTTGAAGGACCCGCGGTTTGAGTGGACCAAAGATAGGACATTGCTGTTGAAGGACGTCACACACGGTGACCAGGGACTCTACTCTATCAAGCTGTCCTCTGGATTCACAGATGAGACCGTTCGGCTCACTGTCTCAGGTACTACTCAGCCTCAGGGACTACCGCTCTCCACCTCTTCCTCTCAATTTTTTCCTACTGCATGTTTCTTTCTCTATAATATTATATAATGATTAATTCTATCTGTGGAAATTGATTGTATGACATTTTAAACATTTTATAACTCAATGTCATCTCTCTCTCTCTTTCTTTCTTTCTCAGAATGTATAAAAACTTTCAGACGGGGCTATGGGGAGACTTTTCAGCACAACATCCCTAAAGATGGCTCCCTGCTGGAGTTTTCACCCCGGGGCTCCCCCCCTGATTCCCAGCCGGTGGTACTGTGGAACCGGACAGACCTCGAGACCAGTGAGGCGGGCCGGGGGAGGCTGGGGTCGGACGGAAGGGTCTGGGTGGCAGAGAGGGTGACCCAGGCAGACCAGGGAAACTACACCATCAGAGACGAGAATGGGAAAGTAATCTCCCGCAGCAAACTCACTGTCAATGGTGAGCACTGGAAATATCAAAAATATCTAGATGGAGGGTTAAGAGAGCGATGGAGATGAGAAAGCGATATCAGTTTTTAGAGCAGTCTGATAAATTGTCCAAACTGACACTTAATGCTTGTATCTATCTGATTCTTTCTTTCATCTGGATGTCCCTCACCATCCTCATTCCTCTCCACTCTTTCCCATACTCTCTTTCTCATACTCTCTTTCTCACTCCTCATTATCACCTGTGTGGGTTCAGGGCACACCTTCAATGTCACCCGCTTCTTCAAGGAGTCGCTAAACCTTCCCCTGTTTCTCCCTGTCCCTCATGTCCACCTCATTTTTACCCCCTCCCTGCACCCGTCCAACCCCTCCAATGTTCCCCTTGACTCCCGGTACTCCCGCCCCGTGCAGCTGATCAGGGACGGGCATATCGTGGATCAGGACTCCCGGTACTGGGGCCTCATCTCTCTGGGGAGAAATAGGACTGTCAACGAGGTGGTCATCACCAGGCTGAGTGCAAAGCATGATGGGATGTATGAGATTCGAGATCAGGACGGCAACCTGGTGTCGTCTACTGTTCTCCATGTGGTCGGTGAGAGACAGTGATCGTGTGTGTGTGTGAGCAACAGCTTTTCCCTTTACGTGATGCAGAGCTCTTCCTCTCTGATTCAGAGGGGTTGGGTTAAATGCGGAAGTCACATTTCGGTTGAATGCATTCAGACGGGCAACTGGCTAGGTATCCCCTCTTTCCCTTAATTTATTTTCTTTCACACACCCTTTGTATCTATGGCTCTACCAATTCTTTTTTTTTTTCTTTCTCCAGATAAGACTGCTAGATGGAGAGCGGTCCTCAAGTCCATCAGCGTCCCTTCTGGCATGTTTGTGACTTTGGCTGGTTTCATCCTGTTTATGAAGCGCTACCCTAACTGCAGCCTCACTATGATCATCAATGGCCTAAGAGGTCACCACACACCCGCAGCTAACCCGCCAAGAGGCAATGTCCAGGTGACCGCTGTAGAGTGGGAGTTATGTGTGAGCTTGGAAGGTAGAAGCAATATGGTGGGGTTATTCCAGGGTTTGTGTGTGCGCAATGCTGTGAGCCTGTTGTCATGGTACTATGTTATCCATCTATTTCAACTGTATGATCTTATCGCATTCTGAAGTGAGTGTCAGTAAAAATAGATCCAGTCCTTTGCGCCAGTCTCAATTTCCTTAAATTGGGTCAAGGGTCACATACAGTTTATCTGTGGATGGTTTATGTTTGTCTTCCTGTGTGTCTATGCTGAATATACAACTCAATATTAGGAATGTGTTCCTAATGTTTGATATACTCAGTGTAGTGGTTGTGATATTTACATAGTTGTTTTATTTATGTCGCCTGCAGGACTACAGTCCGCCCAGCCCCCAGCCCTATGGTTTTTACGGTCATTCACAGCAGATTGGAACGCCAAAAATATGGAGCCCCAGACCTACACATTCTGTAGGTAGACGGTGAAGTTATAAATGCAGGCTCAGTCTTATGTTTTTCTTTTTACCTTTCTTAATTTCTATATTACGTGTGTCTGTTTCAGGGTTACACTCCTGTTGTGGACAGCGCACCACTTGTAGTGGACAGTGCACCACAGCCCTCCCCTGAGCCAGTGAGGACTGGGAGACAACAGGAGACAGACAGACTTAGTGTTGAGACTGCCACTACTCACTATCCCAGTAGAGAGGTAAATACATTCTGTGATTTCTATATTCTGTCTCACAATAGACAGGTATATTCTATTCTTTCTTTTTATCATTGACTCCCTCTCCTCAGGAGACTGCTGGCAGTGAAAGGGTGATCTCCTTTTCTGTCGCTGGCGCCTCCGACTGCCTCCACTCATCTGAAGACTGTTTTCAGTTCCGGATCAAGAAAGAGGGAGTCGAGGAGAGATGGAGGAAAGCAGAAGACTACTTCTCCACACTTCCACTGGACACGGATACCTCGGAGACTTGCAGCATCTATACTTCTGACAAACTCAACTTCTTATAAAAGCACAGAGAAGAAGAGTGAACACAGGTAAAGAAAGAGAGGATTGAAAATAGTGGAGGGAGATATGATCATATATATATATATATATTACTGTTCATGGCTGAATTTTGTCACTATAGTGCCTAATACTCAATACTCAAAAAGTGCCTTCCTGTTTGAGTATTGAGTATTACTTCATATGATGTATGTATGATCATTTCATTATTGTTCTTTTTAAGCATGAGATGAGCAATATCCTGCATTTGGAATATCATTAATTTGTACAACTGGACAGTTAATGTTCCTAGAACTCAACCCGACAATTACTTTGCTGCTACCTACCTCGAACCCTCAGGATGACACATTTTAACCATAGATGTCTGTATATTTACTGTAATGTGTGTAATTATATTGTTACATTAGGATGGTAGGCAAGATTTAAAGAAGAGATAAGGAATTGGAAGATTTTGTAGTAGATTGATAAGGGAATGGCCTCAATCTAAAAGCATAGCTAACTGCATATGTTACCTACTATTAAATCCAATGAATGAACACAATAATAACCAATTTATCTTTTTTAGATAACATATAGTTAGGTAAGAAACTGAGTGATTTCTATAAAATGGCATCCATATGAGTATATGACTTATTTTCACCAGATATTTACATTGTATTTATTCTTTATTGGCATCAATCTGAAAGTGTGTCAATATATGATTTTCACATCATACTTTCCCAATGTTTTCTTGTGTATTATTAACGTATCATTGGTATGTGAGTTAAATAATGTTATGTTGACGAAGAAAATAAAACTAGTTTAATGACGGTAGGGGGCGGTGATTTTATATTACTGTTTGAATGAGCTGAAAACAAAACGATGAAGAGCCCGCGTTGGAGAATTGATACTATCCCAGCATGCAATGTTTTTGAAGCGGCAATGAAACGCCAGCGTGCAACATTGGACCAAAAATAAAGTAGGCAAAATAACGTTCGTTGCCTTTTAGGCAAAACATTTCAAGATAGTTTGCCATCAAAGTAACACCAACGGTTCGTGCTTGGCTGTGGAGCGACGTGCACTTGAAAGATGTCTTTGGTTTGCGCAAGTAAGTTGAACATGCTTCTCGATAAATAGCTAACGTTAGCATTGGCTAGCTAACAGTGTGCAACGCTAGGAAGCTAACGTTTGCTTGTAGCTGATTGTAATCTGTCACAACATGGTATTATTCATGGTGGCTTACTATTTAGCTATATTAGTTAACCGTAAAAGTATTGGATCTATTCATTAAATTAAAATGGTACTATCCACTTACTCAGACTAGTCTCATAGACTAGACGTAACATAGTAAACGTACATCCGGGACTCTCAAATTAGTTTATGTTAAGTTTGTTTTGAAATTTCAATACGCAAGCGTATAGCAACCAAACTGTTGTGTTTCTGAATCTCATCACGGACAACTTAAGCATTTTAGCAACGTACTACTGTTTAGCTACTTTGCAACTCCTTTCTATATTAGCTAACCCTTTAATCTTAACCCCTAGAGCCAGCTAACGTTAGCATTAGGTGCCTAGCTAGCGTAAGGTACATCGTAGCATATCCTACGTTTTGCAAATAGGTAACATTCCGTTTTGAAACTAAGATACTTAAAGTATACATTTGAGTGTACAGAATAATATGGAATGCTCTGAGGCCACGTTGATTTAATCTTCCTCCCCTACTCAGTTTCCAATGAGGTCCCGGAGCACCCCTGCGTGTCCCCGGTGTCCAACCAGGTGTTCGAGCGCCGACTGATCGAGAAGTTCATCGCGGAGAATGGCGTTGACCCCATGAACGGCCAACCACTGTCCGAGGAGCAACTTATCGACATTAAAGGTAAACAGAGGGCAGGAGTAGACGGTTAACGTAATCGTGTAGGGTCAATCACATCAAACGTGTACTAATTTTAGTTTTGGCCTAAGGATAACTACGTTGGTTGTGTTTTCAAATACCTAGTTTTTTTTATGTGAAATCATTGTTTTTGCTGCCCTTTCTTCTGTGCCCAGTGTCTCATCCTATCCGACCAAAGGCTGCCTCCGCTACCAGTATTCCTGCCATACTCAAGTCTCTGCAAGATGAGTGGGTGAGTGTCTAGATCGTCTGGACTTTGTGCTCTGACTGTGGACAGTGTTACAGCCAAGTACTGTTCCTCAGTCGTGTTGAATCTCTCAATGTCTTCCCCCTCTCTCTCTCTTTCAAGGATGCGGTGATGCTCCACAGTTTCACTCTGAGGCAGCAGCTGCAGACGACTCGCCAGGAGCTCTCTCACGCCCTCTACCAGCATGACGCAGCCTGCAGAGTCATCGCCCGTCTCACCAAGGAGGTCACTGCAGCCAGAGAGGGTAAGAGAGAGCCACGGGAGCCTTGGTGGGGTTCTCTATAAGCTGAAGTTATTTTTCTCCCTCATCTTCTCTCCTTCACTGACCTGTGAAGGTCAATGCTTACTCTGTTCCTATTCTCCCATTCTACAGCACTGGCCACACTGAAGCCCCAAGCCGGATTGGTCGCCCCTCAGGCTATGCCTGCCTCTCAGCCAGCCACTGGGGTGAGTGGTTGACCAATATTCCCATCCATCAAACAGGATTCCTGTCCATCAGAGACTGAGGATACATGCTGTCTTGTCTCTCTCGCTCTCTTTTCTAACTAGTCTTCTCTGTGTTGGTTTACCTCTCGCAGGGTGCAGGTGGGGAGCCCATGGAGGTTAGTGAGCAGGTGGGAATGACCCCAGAGATCATCCAAAAGGTAAGATATTTTTCCCCCTCTCCTAATCCCCTGTGATTAGTGTTCTCATTGCTGTGACCCTCCCAATATGGGAATGGATTTGTTATTCATTGAATTGTGATTATTAACATCTTTCTTGCTTCTCTGCTGCTCTGTTTTCAGCTCCAAGATAAGGCCACCGTCCTTACCACAGAGCGAAAGAAGGTCAGATTTTAATTCAGGAAGTTGTCTAATGCGTTGTAGGATTGCACAGATGGATGATCAAACCACTCAATCTTTTAATACACCCTCTCATGTAGCCCTTTGTTTGCTCACTCCTCCCTTCTCACTCCCTAACCAGAGAGGCAAGACTGTGCCAGAGGAATTGGTCAGGGCTGAGGATCTGAGCAAGTACCGACAAGTGGCTTCCCACGCTGTGAGTACTACTGTCTGTCTAATAACCTGTAGTTGGACTGACTGAGCTGCTGAGTACTATCCAAGGTTGCCCTGAACTGTCTGGTCTTTTGAATCTCTCAGGGTCTTCATAGCGCCAGTGTCCCAGGAATCCTGTGTATGGACCTCTGTCCTTCAGATACTAACAAAGTACTCACTGGTAAGCACCCTCTTTAAAAATATATATTTTTAATTCTCCTCCCACATCTCTTTTTCTTGCATATCTAAACAGTGTACATGATGACTATATTCTGTGTTGCCAGGGGGGGCTGATAAGAACGTGGTTGTGTTTGATAAGAAGGAGGAGCAGATCATCGCCACCCTCAAGGGTCACACCAAGAAGGTCACCTCTGTCATCTACCACCCCTCCCAGGTAACAATACGTGTCTATACACAACCTCTGTATGAAGTAGCATTGGGCATTCAGTGAAATTCTAAGTAAAGGAGTTTACTTGATCTGTGTACCTGGTTGAACATGTGCTGTGTTCTAGTTTGTAACCTGCACCAACTAACTTGCCTAATTTCCTTCCACACTATTTAATTTATTTACATTTTCTGTCTTTCTTTCCTCTCCAGTCGGTGGTGTTCTCTGCCTCTCCAGACAGCACCATCCGGGTGTGGTCTGTTACCGGGGGCAACTGTGTCCAGGTGGTGAGAGCTCACGAGGCGAGCGTGACCGGGCTGTCACTTCACGCCACCGGAGACTACCTGCTTAGCTCCTCCGAGGACCAGGTCAGTCCCCCGTATTGTCCCAGCACCCGACCCCACCGTATTGAATGCACCAGCTGTACTGTTGTCAATAGTAAATGATGGCACCTCTGTTGGTGGATGTGCAGACCGGCCAACATGCCCGCGTTTTGCGTACCAACTCAATTCTCTGTCCATGTACGAGATCAGAGTTAAAAGTACGCTAAAAGAAATGAATAGTGCCTAATTATTATTCTTTTTTTTTACATTGTAATAAAGTACATCTAACATCCTGATTCTCGAGATGCAACACACAGACATGTACGGAGTTTGTGTCAACAGACATGATGATTAATACATCATTATTGGACATATCTGTCCATCCTCCTGTTTGTTGTGATGTTGAGTTTGCCGACTGTCAGCTGTACATAAACACATGGACAAATCCATTTTCGACTGTGTGTTGCAGAAAGGTAAACACTAATTGTTTCAAGCTTTGGTGCGACTGGCTTCCGGGTTGGATGCGCGCTGTGTTAAGCAGTGCGGCTTGGTCGGGTTGTGTATCGGAGGACGCATGAATTTCAACCTTCGTCTCTCCTGAGCCCGTACGGGAGTTGTAGCGATGAGACAAGATAGTAGCTACTAAAAACAATTGGATAGCCCGAAATTGGGGATAAAAAGGGGTAAAAATATATATATACCTTTAACCTCTAGTGACTCCCAAACCAGCATGCAGGAGCGTAATCATCGCCTGAAACTAATTAGCGTAACGCAGCGGACATAAATATCCCTATTCATGAAAATCACAAATGAAATATATTGAGACACAGCTTAGCCTTTTGTTAATCACCCTGTCATCTCAGATTTTCAAAATATGCTTTACAGCCAACGCTCGACAAGCATTTGTGTAAGTTTATCATAGCAGCAGGCAACCTTGTCACGGAAATCAGAAAAGCAATCAAATTAAATCGTTTACCTTTGAACTCAGATGTTTTCACTCACGAGACTCCCGGGTTCATTTTTCCCAAAATATTATTTTTGTAGGTGAAATAGCTCCGTTTGTTCTTCACGTTTGGCTGAGAAATCGCCCGGAAATTGCGGTCACCACAACGTTTAAAACGGGAACGTTTTTTTTTTTTAAAATGAAAATACTGCCCCCTAGCACCAAGAGGTTTTAATGGAGTGGGGAGTTTAGAAGACTGCATGATGGAGTGTCTGGTGTTAGCTATAGAGGCAATGCTTCTAAAATGCCTTGGCACTAGATTTGAGATTTTATCAATTTCGAAAATCTGAAATGATCTATGCACTGCAAATAAATCCAATAGGCACCTTTACATTGGCTGAAACTGAGGACTCTTCTAGCGAACAGCGTTCAGATTCCCTTTGCCGTGGCCTAGCGAACCGCGGTTAGAATCCCTTTGCCGTGGCCTAGCGAACAGTGGTCAGATTCCCTTTGCCGTGGCCTACTTAAGCTTTGTGTAGTCAGTTTGCGGTCTGTGTCGACCCAATCATTTGTTTTTATTTTCAAAATGATTTTGCTTTTAGTGTTGATTATAATTGTAATCAGACTCACAAACAGTGCGCGCACGATTGTGCTAGGGAAAGAACCCCAATTTGGCACTTGCTAGGCGTGCGATTTGAATCTCCAATTTGCCGCATGCGTCTGGTACTCTAAAAAGTTGGCACGTCTGGGTTTGCGTTAATACTCTTTCTCTCTCTCTCTCAGTACTGGGCCTTCTCTGACATCCAAACTGGCAGAGTCCTTACTAAAGTCACTGATGAGGCTGCTGGTGTTGGTAAGTGTGTTTGTGCTCGACACAATGCGGAAACTGGGTTCCGGTTTTCCCTATGTCACATATTTATATATTTACCCCTTCTCACCAGCTCTGACTTGTGCTCAGTTCCACCCTGACGGTCTGATTTTCGGGACGGGAACAGCTGACTCCCAAATCAAGATCTGGGATCTGAAGGAGCGCACCAATGTGGCCAACTTCCCCGGCCACTCCGGTCCCGTCACCTCCATCGCCTTCTCTGAGAACGGATACTACCTGGCCACAGGTCAGTCTCTCCAACCACCGAGCCAATAGATTGTACTCTAACTATTTGCACATTGTTACAACACTGTACACAGCCATAATGTCTCTATTCCTTTTAAACTTGTAGGTGTAATGTTTGCTGTTAATTTCTGATTAGTTCATTTCACTTATCTATTTCACTTGCTTTGGCAATGTAAACATGTTTCACATGCCAATAAAGCCCTTTGTTTATCAATTCAATCTAAAATGTAATGACAAAACAGTGTGATGTATTTCTCATGACCTGACCCAGTCTCTCTATCTGCTCCAGGTGCCCAGGACAGCTCTGTGAAGCTGTGGGATCTGAGGAAACTGAAGAACTTCAAGACCATCGCCCTGGACAACAACTACGAAGTGAGAATGAGCGACCGTGCAGTCTGCTAGCCACAGTATTCCCCATCTGTCAGCCAGCTAATTAATTTACTGCGAATAACAGTTATTTCTTGTGGAGTTTTTCAGTGGAGCCTTTCTCTCTCTCTCTCTCAGGTTAAGTCTCTGGTGTTTGATCAGAGTGGTACGTACTTGGCTGTGGGTGGATCTGACATCAGGGTGTACATCTGCAAGCAGTGGTCGGAGGTCCTAAACTTCAGCGGTAAGAAACATTCATAGCCTCTTACATTGTATATCCACATTAAACCTTCACCTGACCTTCATTGCTCACCAGTGATAACAACTCATTCATATGTACACATGGTTAGGAAAAGCTGTGTCATATGGGCATGCCACATTTTACAGTAGTCACCTTCATGTCGCTCTTTTTCCATCTTTAATCATGTCTGTCTTCCCTTGTTTTCCAGATCACTCTGGCCTGGTGACCGGCGTGGCGTTTGGAGACAATGCTCAGTTCCTTTCCTCTGCGGGAATGGACAGAAGCCTTAAGTTCTACAGCCTGTAAATTAGTACAGACAGACAGATGGAGGAAGTGGAAGAGAGGATAAGGGACAAATTTGACTCGGCTGCAGTCGGGTTTGGGGTTTGAGAAATATGGACCAGTGATCCGAATGTAGTGGGTTGACTGGCCTAGGCAGGAGCTTTTCAGTCACATTTACCAGCAGTTGATGGTCTTAGCATTTAAAAAAACATTTGTTGATCTATAGTTATTTGGGATCCCAGGGTGGGTGGAGGAACAGGTGCTGAAGTATTTAGGTTTCCCCTTCATTTATTCTCCATAAATAACTCTCCAAATCTCTGTTCTCCTTTGCTGGTTAGACCAACAGTAATCTTCTGTTGAAATTGTATTTTTGTTTTAACTAAGCTCTGTCACATTGTATATGCCAATTCCGTGTATTGTGTTCATTCTTAGCCAGGCGATCTGACCAGCTTGCTTACAGGGTTGGACAGCATTCTTGTGTAGATTAAGACACCACAGAGATTGAACACTGCTAGTTTTAGTAGCAGAAGCCACAGCAGCCATTTTGGAATGGTATTTCATGTTGAACAACAAAGGAGCTGATTGGCTAACACTGCCATTCCAAAATGGCTGCTGTAACTTCTGCTACCTAGCATGAAAACAGAAAGGACCGTTTTCCGTAAGAAGTAGCGGTCGTTCAATCTTGGTGTAACAGTCGGGATAATGGGACAATTCAGAGTACAATGCATTTCTCATCCCTGGATTGAGATGTTTTCCGAGCCATATCTGGCACCGGCTCCGCAGTGTCTTAAACAACACAGAAATGCTGTCTGACCCTAGTACAGCTGTAAACAAGCAGGTCAGATCTACTGGCTACTTAATCCCTTGAATCATCTTCCACACTTTTTACACCTCAATAAATGAAGTGTTTTATGTATAAACAGCCAGCTATTTGCTTGATCAATGGAATGTATTGTAGAATCCAGTTATCGATTCAGCCTGTTAGAGGCACCAATATGACTTTGATCACAAAGATTCAGTGTGCTCTGTTTGTACAGTGCATTTGGACATTATTCACACCCCCTGACTTTTTCTACATTTAGTTATTACAGACCGAATTTAAAATTGATTACTTTTATATTGATTTTGTCATTGGCCGACACACAATACCCAATAATGTCAAAGTGGATCATAGTTTTAAAGATTTAAGAATGTTATATATATTAAAAGCTGAAATTTCTTGTGTCAATAAGTATTCAACCCTTTTGTTATGGCAAGCCTAAATAAGTTCAGAAGTGGAAATGTGCTTCGCAAGTCACATAAGTTGAGTGGACTCGGTGTGCAATATGTGCTTAACGTGATTTTTTTTTTTTTAAATGACTACGTAATCTCTACTGTACCCCACAGTTGAGCAGTGAATTTCAAAAAGATTCAACCACAGACCAGGGAGCTTTTCCAATGCCTCACAATGAAGGGCAGCTATTGGTAGATGGGCAAAAATGTAAAAAGCAATCCATCTCTTGGCATACAAAGAGTTCAATCTTGGTTTCGTCAGACCAGAGAATCTTGTTTCTCATGGTCTGAGTCCTTTATGTGCCTTTTGGCAAACTCCAAGCGGGCTGATCATGGGTCTTTTACTGAGTAGTGTCTTCCGTCTGGCTACTCTGCCATAAAATCCTGATTGGAGGAATGCTGCAGAGATTGTTGTCCTTCTGGAAGGTTCTCCCATTTGCACAGTGGAACTCTGGAGTTCTGTCAGTGACCATAGGGTTCTTGGTCACCCCCCCTGACCAAGGCCCTTCTCCAATTGCTCAGTTTGCCTGGGTGGCCAGCTCTGGGATGAGTCTTGGTGGTTCCTAACTTCTTCCATTTAAGAATGACGGAGGGCTCTGTGCTCTTGGGAACCTTCAATGCTACATAAATGTTTTGGTACCCTTCCCCAGGTCTGTGCCTCGACACAATCCTGTTTCGGAGCTCTAAGGACAATCCCTTTGACCTCTATGGCTTGGTTCTTGCTCTGAAATGCACTGTCAACTGTGGGACCTTATATAGACAGGAGTGTGCCTTTCCAAATCATGTCCAATCAATTAAATGTACCACAAGTGGACTCCAAGTTGTAGAAACATCTCACGGATAATCACCTAGAAACCGGGTGCACCTTTTGAGTCTCATAGCAAAGGGTCTGAATACTTATGCAAATAAGGTATCCATTTTTATGGTACCTTTGTCATTTTGGGGGGGGGGTATTTTATCAATTTTAGAATAAGGCTGTAACGTAACAAAATGTGGAAAAGGGGAAGGGGTCTGAATACTTTCCGAATGCACTGTACATAGGGCAGCAGCCTCTAACGTACAGTGTTGAGCAACCGGGTGGTAGCCGGCTAGTGACAGTCACTAAGTTCAGGGCAGGGTACTGGGTGGATTGCTAGTGATGACTATTTAACAGTATGATGGCCTTGAGGTAGAAGCTGTTTTTCAGTCTCTCGTTCCCAGCTTTAATGCACTTGTACTGATCTTGCCTTCTGGATGATAGCGGGGTGAACAGGCTGTTGCTCGGGTGGTTGATGTCCTTGATATTTTTGGCCTTCCTGTGACATCGGGTGCAGTAGGTGTCCTGGAGGACAAGCAGTGTGCCCCTGGTGATGAACTGGGCAGACCTCACCACCCTCTGGAGAGCCCAGCGGTTGCGGGTGGTGTAGTTGCCGTACCAAGTGATGATACAGCCTGACAGGACGCTCTCAATGCTGCATCTGTAAAAGTGTGTAAGGGTCTTAGAGGCCAAGCCAAATTTCCAAAGCCTCCTGAGGTTGAAGAGGCGCCGTTGCACGCCTTCACCACACTGTGGGTGGACCATTTCAAATTGTCAGTGACATGTACTCTTGAGGAACTTGAAGCTTTTCACCTCCGCTGTGGCCCCGTCGATGTGGGCTCCCTCTACTGTCTCCTGAAGTCCATGATCAGTTTCTTTGTCTTGTTGATGTTTAGAGGTTATTTTCCTGGCACTACACCAGGGCCCTCACCTCCATGTCGGCTGTCCTGTCATCATTGGTTATCAAATTGAATTAGTCACATGCACCGAATACAACAGGTGTAGACCTTACAGTGAAATGCTTACTTACAAGCCCCTAACAGTGCAGTTTCAAAAAATACTGATAAGAATAAGAGAGAAAAGGAACAGGTAATTACAGGGCAGCAGTGAAAAATGACAATGTATACAGGGGTGTACCGGTACAGAGGCAATGGGCGGGGGCACTGGTTAGTTGCGGTAGTATGTACATGTAGGTAGAGTTAAAGTGACTATGCATAGATGAAAACAGATTGGCAATGCAAATAGTCTGGGTAGCCATTTGACTATATGTTCAGGAGTCTTATGGCTTGGGGTAGAAGCTGTTTAGAAGCCTCTTGGACCTAGACTTGGCGTCTCCGGTACTGCTTGCCGTGCGGCAACAGAGAGAACAGTCTTTGACTAGGGTGGCTGGAGTCTTTGACAATTTTTATGGACTTCCTCTGACACTGCCTTGCAGTCAGAGGCCGAGCAATTGCCATATCAGGCAGTGATGCAAACAGTCAGGTTCCTCTCGATGATGCAACTATAGAACTTTTTGAGGATCTGAAGACCCATGCCAAATCTTTTCAGTCTCCCGAGGGGGGGATAGGTTTTGTCGTGTCCGCTTCACGACTGTCATGGTGTGCTTGGGCCATGTTAGTTTGTTGGTGATGTGGACACCAAGGAACTTGAAGCTCTCAACCTGCTCCACTGCAGCCCTGTCGAGGAGAATGGGGGTGTGCTCGGTCCTCTTTTTCCTGTAGTCCACAATCATCTCCTTTGTCTTGATCATGTTGAGGGAGAGGTTGTTGTCCTGGCACCACACGGCCAGGTCTCTGACCTCCTCCCTAAAGGCTGTCTCGTTGTCGGCGATCATCAGGTGATCACTGTTGTCATTGGCAAATTTTAAGGATGGTTTTGTAGTCGAGCCTGGCCATGCTGTCATGAGTGAACAGGGAGTACAAGGGGGGACTGAGCATGCATCCCTGAAGGGCCCCTGTGTTGAGGATCAGTGTGGCGGATGTGTTGTTACCTACCCTTACCACCCGGGGGCGGCCCGTCAGGAAGTCCAGGATCCAGTTGCAGAGGGAGGTGTTTAGTCCCAGGGTCCTTAGCTTATTGATGAGCTTGGAGGGCACTATGGTGTTGAACACTGAGCTGTAGTCAATGAATAGCATTCTCACATAGGTGTTCCTTTTGTCCAGGTGTGAAAGGGCAGTGTGGAGTGCAGTAGAGATTGCATCATCTGTGGATCTGTTGGGGCGGTATGCAAATTGTGGTTATCTTAATGAGACCTACTACTGTTGTGTCGTCTGCAAACTTGATGATTGTGTAGGAGGTGAGCGTGGACACGTAGTCATGGATGAACAGGGAGTACAGGAGGGGCTGAGCACGCACCCTTGTGGGGCCCCAGTGTTGAGGATAAGCGTAGTGGAGATGTGGTTTCCTACCTTCACCACCTGGGGGAGGCCCGTCAGGAAGTCCAAGAACCAATTGCACAGGGCAGGGTTCAGACCCAGGGCTACGAGCTTAATTAAAATTTAAAAAAACTTTATTTAACTAGGCAAGTCAGTTAAGAACAAATTCTGAGGCCTACCCGGACCAAACCTTAACAAGGATGACGCTGGGCCAATTGTGCACCGCCCTATGGGACTCCCAATCAAAGCCGGTTGTGATACAGCCTGGAATCGAACCAGGGTCTGTAGTGACGCCTCTAGCACTGAGATGCAGTGCCTTAGAGCGCTGCACCACTTGGGAGCCAGCATTCTTACATAGGTATTCCTATTGTCAATATGTGAGAGGGCAGTGCGACGGCGACTCCATCTGTGGATATATTAGGGCAGTATGCAAATTGAAGTGGGTCTAGGATGTCAGGTAAGGTGGAGGTGATATGATCCTTAACTGGCCTCTCAAAGCAGTTAGTGCTATTGGTTGATAGTAATTTAGTTCAGTTACCTTTGTTTTCTTGCGTACAGGAACAATAGTGGACATCTTGAAGCAAGTGGGAACAGCAGACTGGGATAGGGAGAGATTGAGTATGTCCGTAAACACTCCAGCCAGCTGGTCTGCACATTTTTATTTATTTTTTATATTCTTTATATCACCTTTATTTAAATAGGCCATAGTGGTGAAGTAATTACAATATAGCAATTAAACACTGGAGTGATAGATGTGCAGAAGATGAATGTGCAAATAGAGATACTGGGGTGCAAAGGAGCAAAATAAATAAATACAGTATGGGGATGAGGTAGTTGGATGGGCTATTTACAGATGGGCTATTTATAGATGGGCTATGTACAGGTGCAGTGATCTGTGAGCTGCTCTGGCAGCTGGTGCTTAAAGTTAGTGAGGGAGATATGAGTCTCCAGCTTCAGTGATTTTTGCAATTCGTTCCAGTCATTGGCAGCAGAGAACTGGAAGGAAAGGCGGCCAAAGGAGGAATTGGCTTCGGGGGTACCAGTGAAATTTAGCTGCTGGAGCGCGTGCTACGGGTGGGTGCTGCTATGGTGGCCAGTGAGCTGAGATAAGGTGGGGCTTTACCTAGCAAAGACTTGTAGATGACCTGGAGCCAGTGGGTTTGGCGACGAGTATGAAGTGAGGGCCAGCCAACGAGAGTGTACAGGTTGCAGTGGTGGGTAGTATATGGGGCTCTGGTGACAAAACGGATGGCACTGTGATAGACTGCAGGTGTTGGCAGCGATCGGTTGGAGAGCATGCATTTCGTTTTATAGTTTTACTTGCATTTAAGAGCAGTTGGAGGCCACGGAAGGAGAGTTGTATGGCATTGAAGCTCGTCTGGAGGTTAGTTAACACAGGATCCAAAGAAGGGCCAGAAGTATACAGAATTGTGTCGTCTGCATAGAGGTGGATCAGAGAATCACTAGCAGCAAGAGCGACATCATTGATGTATACGACGAATACGGCTGCACAGTATTGTCTCTTATCAATGGCGGTTATGATATCGTTTAGGACCTTGAGCGTGGTTGAGGTACACCCATGACTAGCTCTGAAACCAGATTGCATAGCAGAGAAGGTACGGTAGGATTCGAAATGGTTGGTAATCTTGGCTTGGCTATCGAAGACCTTAGAAAGGCAGTGTAGGATAGATATGTCTGTAGCAGTTTTGGGTCTAGAGTGTCTCCCCCTTTGAAGAGGGGGATGACCGCGGCAGTTTACCAATCTTTGGGAATCTCAGATGATGGGTTGCAACATTTTTGGATGATCATTTTAGAGAGCTTGTCTAACCTGGCTGAATTGTAAGGGTCCAGATTTTGCCCACTCTTTCAGAACATCTATCTGGATTTGGGTGAAGGAGAAATGGGGAGGCTTGGGCGAGTTGCTGTGGGGGTTGCAGGGCAGTTGGCCGGGGTAGGGGTAGCCAGTTGGAAAGCCTGGCCAGCTGTAGAATTTTTTTAAATTCTCAATTATCGTGGATTTATTAGTGGTGACCGTGTTTCCTAGCCTCAGTGCAGTGGGCAGCTGAGAGGAGGTGCTCTTATTCTCCATGGACTTTACAGTGTCCCTGATCTTTTTTGAGTTTGTGCTAAAGGATGCAAATTTCTGTTTGAAAAAGCTAGCCTTTGCTTTCCTAACGGGCTGTGTATATTGGTTACTAACTTCCCTGAAAAGTTGCATATGACAGGGGCTATTCGATGCTAATGCAGTACGCCACAGGATGTTTTTGTGCTGGTCAAGGGCAGCCATGTCTGGAGTGAACCAAAGGCTATATCTGTTGCTGTTTCTATTTTTTTTGAATGGGACATGCTTATTTAAGATGGTGAGGAAGGCACTTTTAAAGAATATCCAGGCATCCTCTACTGACGGGATGAGGTCAATATCCTTCCAGGATACCCGGGCCAGGTCATTTAGAAAGGCCTGATCGCTGAAGTTTTTTAGGGAGCGTTTGACTGATGAGTGGAGGTCGTTTGACCGCAGACCCATTACGGAATCAGGCAATGAGGCAGTGATCACTGAGATCTTGGTTGAAAACAGCAGAGGTGTATTTGGAGGGCAAGTTGGTTAGGATGATATCTATGAGGGTGCCCGTGTTTACAGATTTAGGGTTGTACCTGGTAGGTTCATTGATAATTTGTGTGAGATTGAGGGCATCAAGTTTAGATTGTAGGATGGCTTGGGTGTTAACCATGTCCCAGTTTAGGTCACCTAGCAGCACGAGCTCTGAAGATAGATGGTGGGCAATCAATTCACATATGGTGTACAGGGCACAGCTGGGGGCAGAAGGTGGTCTATAGCAAGTGGCAAAAGTGAGAGACTTGTTTATGGAAAGGTGAATTTTTAGAAGTAGAAGCTCGAATTGTTTGTGTACAGACCTGGATAGTAAGACAGCCTGCAGAATTCTATCTCTGCAGTAGATTGCAGCTCCGCCCCCTTTGGCAGTTCTATCTTGTTGGAAAATGTTGTAGTTGGGATAGAAATTTCAGGGTTTTTGGTGGTCTTCCTAAACCAGGATTCAGACACAGCTAGGACATCGCTGTTGGCAGAGTGTGCTAAAGCAGTGAATAAAACAAACTTAGGGAGGAGGCTTCTAATGTTAACATGCATGAAACCAAGGCTTTTATGGTTACAGAAGTCAACAAATGAGAGCACCTGGGGAATGGGAGTGGAGCTAGGCACTGCAGGGCCTGGATTAACCTCTACATCACCAGAGGAACCGAGGAGGAGTAGGATAAGGGTACAGCTAAAGGTTATAAGAACTGGTCGTCTAGTACGTTTGGAACCGAGAGTAAAAGGAACAGGTTTGAGGACGCGCTCTGAGGACGCAGATAGGGATACAGTCTGGGCCAACAGCCTTGCGATGGTTAACACACTTAAATGTCTTACTCTGGGAGGAGAGCCCAAATTCAGGGGGTTGAATACTTATCTAATCAAGATATATTAGTGTTTTATTTTATTATTATTTTTTACAAATGTTCGTTTTGACAGAGGATTTTGTGCAGATCGTTGAAAAAAGGACAAATCCATGATAATCCCATTTTGTAACAAAATTTGGACAATGTCAAGGGGTGTGAATACTTTCTGAAGGTACTAAATAGGGCTTTGCTTGAGAAATGTGGGCTGAGGTGATAGGGGAAGAATATAGACGTTTTATACTATACTTGCCTGCAGGGCAGAAAATTCTAAATGTTTTTAAATGTATATTTGTCAACTGTCTACAGGCCTCTGACCTACCCCTATGCAAATAAAGTCTGGGGGGAAGGTTATTTGACACTCAAAATGTATTTACCGTCACGTGAGAACAAGTAACGTGACATAAAGCCACCGAATGGGAAGTGCTCTCAGTACTACCCAAATAATTTCACCAAAGACAGGGAGGGGTGTAATCATTTGTTTAGACCATAGCAAACGGAAAAAGTTAAGCAACGAAAACGTGAGTTTCTATTGGACACATTCTCATAGATCCCGCCCCATTTGATTATGTTTAAGAAACGTTTTGCAACAGAATTGGCGAAATGAATACGCTCCAGTACGGTATGTTTAGAAACTTTGTGACTTCCCGGTGAAAATTTGTTTTGACGCTGTTTGTTCTGGTCTGTCAACTTGAGCCAACTATCACAAGCGGCCAACACAAAAGTTTTTGATTGAGCTGGACAGATTGACGGAAACAGGTAAAATCGTATATTTCCTACCTGCTTTCACAAAGGATAGATTCGTGTGTGGTCGGTCAATCTACAAAGTTGGACATTATGTAGTTTAGTGGGCTATTTGAGTTGCTGACATTGGAAATATCTAGCCTTATATGTTAATTGAGTTTTATATTGTTTCTGTGGTAACTTGCATGGAAACGTTGTGGCAAAACGGGATCAGCTTTTTTAGTTTTTGACAGACAAGAGAGGGGTGGGCAACGTTTGCCAACTTGGACAGATACAGTGTTGCAAACAACAATGTCTCGTGATTACATATGCAACTCTCCCAGCGAAATTAATACATTTTAATTTGATTGACGCTGGACGAATGTGCGGCTTTTTGATTTTGTGAGCCTTTTCTGGCAAAGCGAAACCAAACCTATCACCGTTCTAACATTTATTTTTCTCTCACCTTTATTTAACCAGGTAGGCTAGTTGAGAACAAGTTCTCATTTGCAACTGCGACCTGGCCAAGATAAAGCGTAGCAATTCGACACATGCAACAACACAGTTACACATGGAACAAACAAAACATAGTCAATAATACAGTAGAACAAAATAAAACAAAAAGTCTATATACAGTGAGTGCAAATGAGGTAAGATAAGGGAGTTAAGGCAATAAATAGGCCATGGTGGTGAAGTAATTACAATACTGGAATGGTAGATGTGCAGAAGATGAATGTGCTAGTAGAGATACTGGGGTGCAAAGTAGCAAGATAAATAAATAAATACTGTATGAGGTAGGTAGATAGATGGGCTATGTGCAGTGATCTGTGAGCTGCTCTGACAGCTGGTGCTTAAAGCTAGTGGGGGAGATATGAGTCTCCAGCTTCAGAGATTTTTGCAGTTCGTTCCAGTCATTGGCAGCAGAGAACTGGAAGTAAAGACGACCAAAGGAGGAATTGGTTTTGTGGGTGACCAGTGAGATATACCTGCTGGAGCCCGTGCTACGAGTGGGTGCTGCTATGGTGACCAGTGAGCTGAGATAAGGCGGGGCTTTACCTAGTAAAGACTTGTAGATAACCTGTAGCCAGTGGGTTTGGCGAAGCGAGGGCCAACCAACGAGAGCGTACAGGTCGCAATGGTGGGTTGTGTATGGGGCTTTGGTGACAAAACGGATGGCACTGTGATAGACTGCATCCAGATTGTTGAGTAGAGTGTTGGAGGCTATTTTTATAGATGACATCACCGAAGATCGGTAGGATGGTCAGTTTTACGAGGGTATGTTTCGCAGCATGAGTGAAGGATGCTTTGTTGCGATTATAGGAAGCCAATTCTAGATTTAACTTTGGATTGGAGATGTTTGATGTGAGTCTGGAAGGAGAGTTTCCAGTCTAACCAGACACCTAGGTAGTTGTCCACGTTTTCTAAGTCGGAGCCGTCCAGAGTAGTGATGCAGGTGCGGGCAGTGATCGGTTGAATAGCATGCATTTAGTTTCCCCTGCGTTTTAAGTGCAGTTGGAGGCCACAGAAGGAGAGTTGTATGGCATTGAAGCTTCTGTTCATCTACTATCTATTTAGTCATCTATTAATAGCTAGTAGTTCGTCTATCAATGTCAAGATAGTTATTTATTTTTATAAATACATTTCATGCAATTATACAATACTTTATGACTAGAGGCATTAGCAGAATATGTTTTTAATCTGCTGAATTATAGGGAAGCTGAACCTGACAAATGGATCAATATAAACATACAATACGACAAGGGAAGACAAATGGAATATTTCATCCATCTAAACTGGAGGAGGAAATTGTCAAAAAAACTACTTTTAAGTGGTACTGACCCAACAATGATAGAGTGGTTGGGGATATTGCTGATGCTCTCTTGGTGCCAATAAAATAGACTATACTGTTGTTCACTCAGTTAAATTGAGAATTTTTATATCTAAAAGACAGAACATTCTTTTCATTTTCTTCCCTTTACAGCAATAACCATTTTCATATTGCGATATGCCTGGCTGATCCTCTACTGTTCACTGAACGCAACTCAACAATCATTTGGTCTTTGCTGCGTGCGTTGCCTTTCCTTACGACCGTCAGAAATGCGATTTTAAAACAATCCATAACTTATTTTTTTAAGGAAGCTAATGATCCACTGTGGCCAAATAATGCTTTAGTAGCCTATTTAGAATGGTTTTATAGGAAAAGGCTCATTTGAATAAATCATTTTGGAGATTATTTATCTTTGTATTGAATTGTTGTGTCCATGTATTTTCTTATCGGGAATATCATGGATCGTAGCCTGTATATCACGTTGTGCAATCAGTGTTTTCATGAGACAAGTGCACGGGTCTCTTCCCTCTGTCCTATCAAGGGACACAGACCCTGTCATCTGATTTAGACTCCTCACAACAGTGTGTTGTGCCACAGTGAACACAAATTATTTTAGAAATGTCCAATCTTTTAAACACTCTCACATATGAAGACCTAAAACTCATCTCTATTGACAATCAGATGTGTGCTTTAATGGATATTAACAATGATTGTGGGGGTTCTTAATGAGTAGCTATTAATCCTGGACTCAATCGGAACCCTGTTGGTATTTACAGCGTTGAAATGGCAGATGATAAGTAGGAGTGACACACACAGAGACTATTTTATTACCATTCTTTCTTCATGGTATATATTGTATTTTACAGACCTGCCCACTAGCAGTCAAATCCTTGTTTCCTCCGTCCTTGTTTCCTCCATCCCTTGCCTCCCTCGCCTCTTTCCCGAGGGGAGGAACCTTCAATCCTCTCACCAAATGTGCTTTGAGATGGTGAGGAATGAAGAAAACAAGGAAAGAGGATTTGACGGCTAGTAAAGTTTTTAGTCAGTACATTCCTGCATGTACAGTTGAAGTCGGAAATATGCATACACTTAGGTTGGAGTCATTAAAACTCGTTTTTCTTGTTAACAAACTATAGTTTTGGCAAGTCGGTTAGGACATCTACTGTGTGCATGACACAAGTCATTTTTCCAACAACTGTTTACAGATTATTTCACTCATAATTCACTGTATTACAATTCCAGTGGGTCAGAAGTTTACATACACTAAGTTGACTGTGCCTTTAAACAGCTTGGAAAATTCCAGAAAAGGATGTCACGGCTTTAGAAGCTTCTGATAGGCTTATTGACATCATTTGAGTCAATTGGAGGTGTACCTGTGGATGTATTTCAAGGCCTACCTTCAAACTCAGTGCCTCTTGCTTGACATCATGAGAAAATCCAAAAGAAATCAGCCAAGACCTCAGAAAAAAAATTGTAGACCTCCACAAGTCTGGTTCATCCTTGGGAGCAATTTCCAAATGCCTGACGGTACCACGTTCATCTATACAAACAATAGTACGCAAGTATAAACACCATGGGAACACGCAGCCGTCATACCGCTCAGGAAGGAGACACATTCTGTCTCCTAGAGATGAACGTACTTTGGTGTGAAAAGTGCAAATCCATCCCAGAACAACAGCAAAGGACCTCGTGAAGATGCTGGAGGAAACGGGGTCAAAAGTATCTATATCCACAGTAAAACGTGTCCTATATCGCCATAACCTGAAAGGCCGCTCGGCAAGGAAGAAGCCACTGCTCCAAAACTGCCAGAAAAAAGCCAGACTACGGCTTGCAACTGCACATGGGGACAAAGATCATACTTTTTGGAGAAATGTTCTATGGTCTGATGAAACAAAAATAGAACTGTTTGGCCATAATGACCATTGTTATGTTTGGAGGAAAAAAGGGAAGGCTTGCAAGCATGCCTTCAACCATGAAGCTCAGGGTGGCAGCATCATGTTGTGGGGGTGCTTTGCTGCAGGAGGGACTAGTGCACTTCACAAAAGAGATGGCATCATGAGGTAGGACAATTATGTGGATAGCAACATCTCAAGACATCAGTCAGGAAGTTAAAGCTTGGTCGCAAATACGTCTTCCAAATGGACAATGACCCCAAGCATACTTCCATAGTTGTGGCAAAATGGACAACAACGTCAAGGTATTGGAGTGGCCATCACAAAGCCTCAATCCTATAGAAAATGAGTGGGCAGAACTGAAAAAGCGTGTGCGAGCAAGGAGGCATACAAACCTGACTCAGTTACACCAGCTCTGTCAGGAGGAATGGGCCAAAATTCACAACTTATTGTGGGAAGCTTGTGGAAGGCTACCCAAAACGTTTGACCCAAGTTAAACAATTTAAAGGCAATGCTACCAAATACTAATTGAGTGTATGTAAACTTCTGACCCACTGGGAATGTGATGAAAGAAATAAAAGCTTAAATAAATAATTTTCTCTACTATTATTCTGACATTTCACATTCTTAAAATAAAGTGGGGATCCCAACTGACCGAAGACAGGGAATTTTTACTAGGATTAAATGTCAGGAATTGTGAAACTGAGTATAAATGTATTTGGCTAAGGTGTATGTGAACTTTCGACTTCAACTGTACATATCAACCACAATTACCTTGTACCCCTGCACATCGACTCGGTACTGGTACCCTGTGAAATGAAGACACAGGAAGCAAGGATTTGACTGCTGGTTGGTGGGTAAAATGCAATGTAACCGTAAACAAAGTGTAGTGATACAAAAATATTAATGACTATCTTAAATAGAAATGGAGAAATATACCTGTCAGGATTGATGGATGTATTAATAGATTACTTTAGATTAATACAATTAGGTTACGGGTGAACTGCTATTTTGAAGGAACAGGAAGTGTTTGTTTGCATTTGGCTAGTGACAGACATTCCACATTTAACCCAACCCAATTGTGAAATTCTAAATATCAAGTGTTTATATGCCAAACACTGGAACAAACATTTTTTTTAAATGAATAATCAATTGGCCAAAAAATGTACACGGATGATCTTGGTTCAGTCTCTCCCCAGTCTAAATGTCGATATGGTTTAACCTATTTTAGTGACCCACATCAAGGGTGCTGTATTGACACCTTTGCACTGACTTGTGGTCAGAATTTAATTCGTTGTGAAGTGCAGCTTGAGTGGAAATTCCACTGTCGCAATTCATGTGACTTTTTCAGTTAGTCACAGGGGGAAGAATGCACTTTGTCTTTCCCTTATCTGCAACTGTCAGCGGTCACCTGATTTTTAAAGCAACCGCCATACACTAATACCATTTCTCTCTCACCTTATCCTTCACTACTTTTATCTATTCACTGCTTCTATCCTATCTCCTTTCCATCTCCCTGTCTCTTTACCTTCTTACTCTCCCCCCTTTTCCCTCTCCCTCTAGGCCTATCTCTAGGTGGCGATGGGTTCTATGTTCCGCAGTGAGGAGGTGTGCCTGGTGCAGCTCTTCCTCCAGTCTGGTTCAGCCTACAACTGTGTCAGTGAACTGGGAGAACTGGGCCTGGTTGAGTTCAGAGATGTGAGTTCTGTTCTCACAAGACAAACGAGGTCAAGGATCTTCACTAAGAATGACTGTCTCAGAAACAGTAGCTGTAACTAATGTCTCTACCATCTTGCTGTTAAGTTTGAAATTAGCGACATTAGCTGACGTGAAGTAAAGCCTTGTGTGAGTAACTTATGAGTAACTAACTGTGTCTGTTGTACTCTTCCCTCTGTGGTGAATCAGTTGAACCCCAACGTCAACTCCTTCCAGAGGAAGTTTGTGGGGGAGGTGAGACGATGTGAGGAACTGGAGAAAACCTTCTGTAAGTATCTAGATCCCTAACTATCGGCTCCTAAAACGAGGCCTCTCATTAAAGCTATCCTAATACAAGAACATGAGGTTTGACAGTTGTCTCCTATGCATTTGACTTTCTCTCCTTACATCTCTCCCTCCATCTCTCTCTTTTCATCCTTCTCTCCATTCAGCGTTCCTGGAGCAGGAGATCAATCGGTCTCTGTGGCCCCCCCTCCATGGCCCCCTCCCTTCCCCCTGCCCGACACCCTCAGCCCCCCAGCCCAGAGACCTACTCACCATTGAGGAAGAGAGTGAGAGGCTGGCCAGGGAGCTCAAAGAGGTGTCCAGGAACAGAGACAGTCTCAGAGCCCAGATGACCCAGCTCAGCCAATACAAAGGGGTTCTCACCCAGACCCACTCCCTCACCTCCTCACAGGTCAGAACTACACCACCCAGACCCCACCCCCTTATAACTACAACTACTGTTTGGATGTATTAAAGTGGAGCACTACAATCTCATGACTAATTTTATTGTTCCCTCTCACAGGGTCCGCCGCCTCCACTGGAAACAGTAGGCATGTTGGAGCCTAACCGACAGGATGTCCACCTCAGGTAAACCTCATTGGTCAAAGCGATTGCCAGTGTCTTTCCACCTATTTTTTTACATTGGCTCTGGACAATGACTGATTTCCATATTCCAGTTGGTCAACATCCTCTTTATGCCAACTTACCTTGTTTTTAAAATTTCTCCCATCCCTCTCTCGTTTGCAGTTTTGTGGCCGGTGTGGTCCACCCCTGGAAAGTCCCTTCGTTCGAGCGATTGCTATGGCGAGCGTGCCGTGGTTACATCATCGTGGACTTCAGAGAGATGGAGGAGCAACTAGAGCATCCTGTCACGGTGAGGAAAGGAAGAGGAGCTCTATAGTAAAAGTAGAGTAGCAAGTAAGATGGTCAGTGAGTCAACGCTTCTAATATGTGATGGCAGGGGGAGATGCAGTGGACGGTGTTCCTCATATCCTACTGGGGAGATCAGATCGGACAGAAGGTCAAGAAGATCTGTGATTGGTGAGTAAACCTGTCCACTTTTTTTTGGCACATTGCAGTGGTTCATGTTAATGCTTGTTTAATGACCCATGTCTTTCTTGCACCTCCTCAATAACTTGCATTCCCAGCTTCCACACACAGACATTTGTGTACCCTGACAGCCCCACGGAGAGAGAGGAGATTCTCCAGGGACTGCAGGGCAGAATTGAAGACATCAAATCTGTAAGGCAGACTACCACTGTATAAAACACATGAATCTTCATCTGTGTGGCTGTATCTCCAACTTCAATAAGAATCACATTGGGAACAGCAAACAGTGAGCGAACATTTACTTTTAAAGTTGCCTCACACTCAATCTCTAATCCATCCCTCGTCCTCCTTCACCCCCTCCCTCCTACCCCAGGTCCTGTCCCAGACAGAGCACTACCTCCAGCAGCTGTTGGTGCGTGCTGTAGCTGTGCTGCCCCAGTGGAAGGTGCGGGTCCAGAAGTCTAAGGCTGTCCAGGCTGTGCTGAACCTCTGCAGCCCCTCCGTCACCGACAAGTGTCTGATCGCTGAAGCCTGGTGTCCCGTCAGCAAGCTGCCTGAACTACAGAGTGCCCTGAGAGAAGGAGGGGTGAGGGAGGGGAGAGAGAGAGAAGGGGAGATTGAGTAACCAAGCAAGATGCAAGGCAACAAGAGAGGGTTATCTTTGGTCATGCTGTTTAAACTGAGGAATGGATGTAATTTTTCAACATACCCCAAAAGTGTGTGACTTTAAGCCCCTTAATTTTCTCTCTGGCTCTCCCCCTATCAGAGGAAGAGTGGCAGTGGGATGGACTCGTTCTACAACCGCCTCCCATGCTCCACCCCTCCTCCCACCCTGTTCCCTACCAACTCCTTCACGGCCGGCTTCCAGAGCATCGTAGAGGCTTATGGAGTGGCCAGTTACCGTGAGGTTAACCCAGGTATCAATCAATACATGAATCACTTCAAACCGCCAACAGACCAACCCAGGGAAGAACCACCACTAGTATATGTAAATGATCAGTAATATTATCTCTCGTTCTCTCGCTCAACCCTCTTATTCCCATTCTCCATAGCCGTGTACACCATCATCACGTTCCCCTTCCTGTTTGCGGTGATGTTTGGGGACGTCGGTCACGGCCTGCTGATGTTCCTGGCTGCCCTCTGGATGGTCCTGGAGGAGAAGGACCCCAAACTCCGGAACAACACCAATGAGGTTGCACACACATGCGTCACACTCTTTCATACACACTTTAAATTGAGAGAGTGACAATTCTACTGATTGAGAGGAACAGTCCTAATATAACGTCTCTGTGTGGTTTAGATCTGGCGAATGATGTTTGGAGGACGCTATCTGATCCTGTTGATGGGACTGTTCTCTGTCTACACTGGGGCCATCTACAACGAGTGTTTCAGCAGAGGACTCAGCCCCTTCAGCTCCGGCTGGCACGTACGACCCATGTTCGATAGCGGAGAGTGGAGGTAAGGACACATGCCGCATCACTCACACCTGCGTAACAGCTCCACAATCCTTTTTCTGATTGTCCTGTATGTTTTTAAAATATTTCTCTCGCTCAGTTCAGCAACTCTTAAAGGGAACAACTTCCTGTCCCTGGACCCGAACATCACTGGGGTTTTTACAGGACCCTATCCTTTTGGCATCGACCCGGTATGGAAATCCACCACACTGCCCTCGCGCTCTCTCTCGCGCTCACTCTCTCTTCTTCCTGTGATTGTTTCCATGACTCAGTTATAATGAGTAACTGTGCTGTGTGGTCCTCAGATCTGGGGTCTGTCCAACAACCACCTCACATTCCTTAACTCCTACAAGATGAAGATGTCCGTCATCATCGGTGTGATCCACATGACCTTCGGAGTCTGTCTGTCCTTCTTCAACTACAAGTGAAGGAACATTGCGTTAGTTTGTGTGTGTGTGTATTGAAATGCAAGGGACTATCGCTGTAATCTACTAATTTTCTCACCGTCCCTCTCCTGCTATCCCTACTCTCTCTCCACTCAAACCAATACCTTTGCCTATGCATTCCTTTCTCTTAAACCTCTGATTCCCTCTACCCACCCACCTCTCTTTGGCTCTCTTTTCATCCCTTTCTCTCTACCCATCCTTCTCTCCCCCATCCCTCTCTCTCTCTCGCTCCAGACACTTCAACCAGTTGAGCAGTGTATTCCTGGTACTGATCCCAGAGCTGTTCTTCATGCTGTGTCTGTTTGGTTACCTGGTCTTCATGGTCATCTTCAAGTGGCTGGCCTTTGACACGGCCCACTCTAACTTCACCCCCAGCATCCTCATCCACTTCATAGACATGTTCCTATTCACAGTGAACAAGGATAACCCGCCCCTCTACAAAGGACAGGTGTGTGTGTTTTGTAGGGAAACCTCCCACTGTTTGGGACGATTACAGTATATGTATGGAAGGGCACACAACGGGCTCACTACAAGATACTTGTTTAAAGTATGCTTAATGTTTGCTGAGTCCTTGAAAACATAATATTTAGGAAAACAATGGTATGGTAGCATGCTCACCCCTGAGTACAACCTGCCACTATGTGGTGATGTTCTAACTCCCGATCTCTGCACTGTAGATGGTGGTGCAGAAGGTCCTGGTGATACTGGCGCTATGTTCTGTTCCAGTCCTACTGCTGGGGAAACCCATCCATCAATACATCACACACAAGAGGAACCACTGGCACATGGTGAGCAACTTGACTCTGGCTGAGCAACTTGACTCTGGCTGAGCAACTTGACTCTGGCTGAGCAACTTGACTCTGGCTGAGCAACTTGACTCTGGCTGAGCTTTTGTTAAGTGTATTGATTTTATTGTAAGTATCTAGCATCACTTTGTTTCTTCTGTATGTGAGTTGGTCTGGTGTGATTGTGTGTCCTCCAGGCAGGAGAGAGCCGCCCCCTGTTAGCTGAGAACAATTCCATCAACGCTCATCAGGGAGAGGTGGAGACCGGGAGTCACAGAGAGGAGGTGGAGACCGGGAGTCACAGAGAGGAGGTGGAAAGGGGGCCTTAACACATTGTTACCTATGCTAGCTCTATTCCTGTGTTCGCAGAGGCTTAGCTAGGGACACGTTTAACGTATTACTCAGTCAGCCAACTTTTCACCCCCCCCCTTTAAAAAATAAAAAATAGCACATTCTCTGTGTCTGTAGGAGTTTGATGCTGCTGATGTGTTCATGCACCAGGCCATCCACACCATAGAGTACTGTCTAGGCTGCATCTCCAACACGGCCTCTTACCTCCGACTGTGGGCCCTGAGTCTTGCACATGCACGTGAGTCACACACACACACACACACACACACACACACCCACCCTCGTTCTCCACTGATTTGTAGTGACTCACCACAAACTGACTCATATTTTAAAATAGTACTAACTCGCTGTAGCTCCTATTTCGTGTGTTCCCCCTCTGTCCCTCCAGAGCTGTCAGAGGTGCTCTGGGTGATGGTGATGCGTATCGCCCTAAACGGGCAAGGCTACATGGGATCTGTGGTCCTGTTTGTAGTCTTTTCCTTCTTCGCTGTGCTGACAGTCTCCATCCTCCTGGTCATGGAGGGCCTGTCTGCCTTCCTGCATGCCTTACGTCTGCACTGGTAAGAGATTGGGGGATGGAGGGACATGGTTAGGGGGGGAAAGACAGAATGAGTGAACGAGAGGAGTGTGTGACGAAGATTGGAGTTAATATATTATGTGCAATATTGTCTGTTGATTTTTCTTTGTTTGTCTCCTAGGGTGGAGTTCCAGAATAAGTTCTACAGCGGAACAGGCTACAAGCTGAACCCTTTTGCCTTCTCTTCCCTAATCCACGCCTCGTCCGCTATGTGATCAATTTATTGATAGTTTTAAATGTTTGCCAAATGGTTATGTTAATTATTCAATCAGTCACTTGCTCTGCACCTATCGCTCCCCTGCACATTTGAGAATGATTGCTCTCTTTTATTGAAAGCTTGGTGTTTGAAGAACTTGTTCAATGTCCAAGAATGCATTGAGGACTTTGCAATGTTATTGATTGTTTATGTGCCCATTTCAGCATGCATGTTGTGTGATCAGCATATCTATGTTGTTCCTTCTATGGACTGACCATGTGTTGCTTCCAGTGATGTACATTTAGATAATACATGTTTTTTTTATCATTCACATTCTCTTAGTTTATCATTCTAAGCATGATTTGAAAACTGTTGTAATTTCTTCATAGTGTTTGTTTGAATAACTCAGGAAATGGTTGCTATTGACTTTCACACATGATGAAAGTGATCTCAGTCTATAAAGATAAAGGACACCGGTTGTCGTAACACATCTGGTCTGAAAGAGAATCAAAGTAGACATGATGGTTGCTCTGCTTTTGTTTTTGGTCATGTGAGGGACCCTTCATGATACTCAACACCTCCAGTTTCTTATGTCTAGTTGGACACGGTTAATGATTATGGAAAGGAAACTTGTCAACTATGTCATTCACATTATGTCTGATATGTGCAGAGAACCATCTGAATGAAGATCAATGTTTTTCCAAAGATAAACTTGATTTGTGTGCCTTTGAGCCCATCTATTTTTTTATGTTTGTAATCAGGCCTTATCTGTTCATTAGTCACTGAGACTGCTCATGGAACATATTCAAGCCTTTAGGAATAACTGTTAGTCTGCTGCATTCTCTGTATCCTGGTTCACATCATGCTGTCTTTGTTTTTACTATCAGTGTGATAAACTCTATGGCTGAAATAAAATTAAAGCTTTTTTTCTTACAGTTCTTGTGTGGGTGTACGTTTTACTTCGTGACTTGGTATTCCTATTGTAGAAATGAGTCGAAGAAGCCATTTTCCAAATATGGTCATTTGACTTTATTGAATTCTCACTTCCATCTGTGAGTTGTGGTGTAAATGCGTGTGAAACGCAACAGTGCCTCACTGTGGCGAGAGGGGACACTGAACCGGATGTCAATGATGAAAAAGGTATTGGTCAATGTAAAGTGTAAAAGATGGCGGCACACATGTCAGGTCGAATGTTTATTGAATATTTTTCTATTTTATGAGTCGCTACAGTGGATGATCAAGTATAACCTGAACTTTATTAATCATATATGACCACATACGATGTTGGGTGAATTAAGTCGAAATGTGCGGATATTACTAATTCAAAGGTGATAGTTGAGTGGTTCTGTAATCAACCATTATCTCAAATCGGGTAAGAAAATACTGATCTCCGTTGATGCTAAATGTGTTGTAAATCCTAATGTATATGAAAATTTATTTTTGATTAGCATGTTCCTACAGCTGCTCTATACTCCTCCGTGCTGTTATTTGAATCCCCCTCTTCTCTCTGCAGTCCGTTGTATGAGCCAGGTGGCGCCCCAACCCGAGCCCACTGTAGATAATGAAGCCATGAAGCCAACATTCCTGAACAGAAACCCGCGGAACCTGGAGCAGATGGCTTTAGCGTTGAAGGACAGGGGCTGGAGAACAACTTGGCCCTCTCAAAAGTTCTACCATAGGTGTGGCTACCTCTGTGCCCATTCATACTTGGACAGATGTACTTTTTTTAACTCCTCTTGCCTTTCCCCCCCCCTCTTCTCTACAGCTGTCATCCCTTGCTTCTCACCTCTACCCCCCCATTTCCTTCAGGTTGGTGCTCCCAGCACCACGTGACAGCAGAGGTGTTTGCCAACAGTGATCCAGTCCCTGTGCTGTTGTGTTCCACCAAAGAGTGTGCCTTGAAGTGCGAGCTTGCAGCCAGCCAGGCTGTGGGCGAGGTGCTGGCACAGAGGTGTCTTTAGGCTGGCATCATTAGGATGGTGTACAGACACAACCCCTGGCAGTACTGCTCTGATGCTGTAAATACAGGCATGTTTGAGACAGTCCATGTTGCAGTAGTCCTGATGCAGTACATACAGAGGCAGTATCAAATTATATAGGGATTTTGACCAAAGGACTGTCAAGTCATCCATGTGTGTATGAGACAACAGGCTGTTTGAGGTTGTGTTTAGGGAGATATATTAATCACTTTTTTCCCCCCTTCAGGTTGTCATTTCAGACAGCGATGAAAGAGGGAGGAGTTACTCAAGTGAACCACGACAAAAAGTCATCGGGACCTGACTTTAGGGGCCAAAAGTTTCCATTATACTAGTATTATGTAAATACCAAAAATAACTAAAGGCTAAGTCAAGCCAACAAAATATCAATTTTTTCCCTGTTTGTTGTATCGTGTTGACAAGTACACAGAAAACATTGTATAATTCCATTTAAAAAAGGCAGACAACTGAACATGACATTGGTTACTCTGAAACATTTATTCACTCATACAGTATAGCTGTAAACAAATGTGCTGAAAACAGTGGGGGAGATAACACTTATCCAGAACAATGACAGATACAGGTCATTGATGGATTTGATTGCAGTACAGCAGAGGTCGGCTCAGGCAGTGTCAATGGGATGGTGATGTGTTGGAAACTTGTTTCAATGATGAATATAAAAACACAGCCAGCTGAAGACTTAAAAAAAAAAATGGATCAATAAAGAAATCAGCATGAAGAACCATTCAGTTTAACTGAGGAAAGGTCAGAAACTTTCACCATAATGCCAAAACCTCAAAAGTCCAAAATAGACACAAAAACCGTAACCTGAACAAAATCATGCTAACATGCACGCTGGTCACGAAGACAAACCGTTAAAAACAATATGAAAAAAAGCCACCAGCTCGGAGAAATAGCAATATACCGTAGATATCATAAATACTTTAAATCAGGGTCTGTGTATTCGGGAAATAACTTGGTTATTTACGTCCCACGTCCAAGGCACTCTTACAGCAAGGCTATTTGTGGAACGACAGTGGAATATTTTAAAAAAGAAATAGAAACATCTCCAATAACTTAAAGGGATTTAACACCCAAGATTTAAACAAATAAAAAATAAAAGAGGGTACAAGTTTTCTAATGATCCTCAAATCTGTTGTCTTTAGATTAAGGCTTACATTCAATCAGTTCAAGCGTCTAACCGGCGACAGCAGGCAATCGCTTAGCGGATGTTTTGGTGGTGTCGCAGGTGAGTGGAACTGTCAAATCAGTGAGCAGCTGCTCCATCATTGTAACAAAATTCGCTGCACTCACGTTAGAAGTTCAGAATGAGAACGTGAAGGCTATATAGAAATAATTACGCTCAAATTGAAAATTATTTAACAAAATTAAATGAGGATTTCTAAATCAGCATAATCGAAGTGTGGATTACATCTCACATTCCAGTTTCCCAACTTGTAAACAAGTCTGCATGGGTTTTTTCTTAATGCGACTGCATGCTGGGAGCCACTTGTGAATTTGACAGCTCTAACGCAGTTCCACCTCCAACACCGTCAAAACATTAGCTACGCGGCTGTCTGCTGAAGCAGATCTGATTGAATTGGGCCCTAAAACTCAAGGACAGAAAGTTCATTGGCACAGAGGAACACAATTGGCAAACAGTCTGGTGCCCTTGGATTGGTCATGAATTTGTCCAGAATAATAACACAGCTTAAAACAGTCACTCAACATTACTATTTTGAAACCTCAGTGAGAAAATTCAAGTTTTGGATCATTGAGACAGCATGCCATTTTCATAAACTCTAAAAAGATCTAGCTTGTATGTGCGTTTGTAAAAAGAAAACCCATAAAATAAGGGCACTTAAAATACACAACCTGAACTGGCAGCCTCAAATTCAGAGAAGACAAATTAATGATTGCATAGAGGTCATGAGGAGAGGAGGGAGGGCACACTACACATGCGGTATGATAATGTACATACATTCCAACTTCAGTGACAGTAGGTAAGTCTAACCAGAAATACTAAGCTTTGGTCATACACATAATTATTGGTGTCGTAATACTGCAGTGACATAAAAAAAAAGTGAGCCATCACTACCAATGGAGTAAATGTGTTGGGGAACAGTTTTTGTTTGATACATTAAAATAACCTAAAATGAAATATTGTGCAAAAGGAATGACACTTAAATAATCAAATTATACACTGAGTGTACAAAACATTAGGAACACCTCTTTCCATGACAGACTGACTAGGTGAATCCAGGAGAAAGTTATGATCCCTTATTGATGTCACCACTTCAAATCAGTGTAGATGATGGGGAGGAGACCGGTTAAAGAAGGATTTTTAAGCTTTGAGACGAGGATTGTGTTTGTGTGCCATTCAGTGGGTGAAATCAGAAAAACTAAATATTTAAGTGCATTTGAACGGTGTAATGTGCACCAGTTTGAGTGCGTCAAGAACTGCAACGCTGCTGGGTTTTTCACACTCAACTTGACACAGCTGTGGCGAGGATTGAAGTCAACATTTGCCAGCATCCCTGTGGAACGCCTGACAGCTTGTAGTGTCCATGCCCCGATGACTCAGTGTAGAACGCTATGCTAGTTGGGAGTCTAAAGCCTTGTTCACATTGGCAGTTTGAAGTAACTAAAAGAAATGCATATACGATTCAAATCTGTTCTTTTTCCTGCAGTAGGAACAGACAAACATATTTCAAGACACATTTCAAAACACCTTCGTAGGTGGGTTGAAATCAGGTACTAATCGGATTCCTGGCCATGCAACTTGTGTCTGAACGGTGTCTGAACGGTCAAATGCAGTGTGAACAAGGCTTAAGTAGTATGATGTATATAAATACCTTTGGGTGACACTTTCATGTTTATAGCTTGAAAGAAGGCAGAACATTTCATCTCTTCCTATTAGTGTCTACTCTAGGCTTCTCTTTCTCCTTCCATTCTCCCCTTCTCTCCCTCTACCGCCCTTCCATCGTCTTGGTATCTCCTTCCCTGGACTCAGGTTTACTTGGCCCCGCCCCTTCACATTTTCTGGGACCTGATAGGCTGCTTGGCTCAGGTGAACCGTCCACATGGGCCCTCTGATGCATGAGGCCCTTCCGTCCATGACTCCGCCTCCGCTGCCCTGGAGACCGCCGGTGACTGTTGGCAATCTACATCGCCGAATAATAAAAAGGTAAGAAAGGGTAAGAAAAATGGTTGCTTTCTTTTCTCTTTCACCTCTTCTCCATCTTTTCCTCCTCTTACCTGTTCATTCCTTAGATCCTCATCGTCCAGTTCGTTGATGGACTGCATGAGAGAGAAGAGGTTCATCCTGCCACTGCGACTGGGGCTCTGAGAGGATGCCTAGAGGGAGGATATTAAAGATGGATAAACAGGTTGGTTTTGACATTGGTTCAATGTAATATACATTTTTGAGAAGGTTTTGTCATGTCACTTGTAAGAGAGGTTGCCTACCTTGTCACTGTCATGTACAGTGATAAGGGGATTAGCTGCAGACAGTTCCGTGGGTGGGGAGGCCGGTTCCGTGGGTGGGGAGGCCGGTTCCGTGAGTGGGGAGGCCGGTTCCGTGAGTGGGGAGGCCGGTTCCGTGAGTGGGGAGGCCGGTTCCGTGAGTGGGGAGGCCAGTTCCGTGAGTGGGGAGGCCAGTTCCGTGAGTGGGGAGGCCAGTTCCGTGAGTGGGGAGGCCAGTTCCGTGAGTGGGGAGGCCAGTTCCGTGAGTGGGGAGGCCAGTTCCGTGAGTGGGGAGGCCAGTTCCGTGAGTGGGGAGGCCAGTTCCGTGAGTGGGGAGGCCAGTTCCGTGAGTGGGGAGGCCAGTTCCGTGAGTGGGGAGGCCAGTTCCGTGAGTGGGGAGGCCAGTTCCGTGAGTGGGGAGGCCAGTTCCGTGAGTGGGGAGGCCAGTTCCGTGAGTGAAGCTTCTGCGTCAGTCTCAACCTTGGGGGCAGGCTCTTCAAATACCTAGTCAAGACAGAGATTGAGAGAGAAGTCTTTTGATTGCACCTCAAAATACAAATAATCCAGATCTTGACAATATCATCCTAACTAGGGCTGTTACAGTGACGGTCAGGAGTAACGCCCTTAATGAGGTCACCATTGCCCTTGATTCTAAGCAATGTTGTGCTGCTATTTTTATTGACTTGGCCAAAGCTTTTGATATGGTAGACCAGTGGTTCCTAAAATGTTTATAGTCCCGTACCCTTTCAAACATTCAACCTACAGCTGCGTTCCCCCTCTAGCACCAGGGTCAGCACACTCTCAAATGTTTTTTTTGCCATCATTGTAAGCCTGCCCCACACACACAAACAATACATTTATTAAACATATGAATGAGTGAGAGTTTGTCACTTCCCACGAGCTGGGTTGTGACAAAGAGCTCTTATAGGACCAGGGCACTAATAATTGTGCTCTTTATTTAGCCATCTTACATATAAAACCTTATTTGTTCATCACAGGTTAATGAGAAGGGTGTGATTGAAAGGATGCACAACTCTGCAATGTTGGTTTGTATTGGAGAGAGTCTCATTCTTAAATCATTTTCCACACACAGTCTGTGCCTGTATTTAGTTGTTTTAATGCTAGTGAGGGCCGAGAAGCCAATCTCACATAAGTACGTGGTTGCATCAGTACTTGGCACGATGAAACTGAGCACAGCCCAATCCAGAAACCTGGCAGTGGCTTCTGATTCAATTTTCACAGAACTGCTTGCTGCAATTTTGATGAGGCTCTTTTGTTCAGGTATGGAGGCAGGGCATGAAAGGGATAACGAATCCAGTTTGTTGTCCATTTCGGGAAAGGACCTGCGTAATTGTGCATCCAGCTCACTCAGGTGCATCGCTATATCACATTTGACATTGTCCGTAAGCTTGAGTTCATTTGCACACACAAAAAAACAAACGTACAATGATGGAAAGGCCTGTCTTGGCGTTTTTGTTAATTCAGACAGAAAAGAGATCCAACTTCTTAATCATAGCCTCAATTTTGTCACGCACATTGAATATAGTTGCGGAGAGTCCCTGTAATCCTAGATTCAGATAACTCAGGTGAGAAAAAACCCCACCCAGATAGGCCAGTCGTGTGAGAAACTCATCATGCAAGCAGTCAGACAAGTAAACAAAACTAAGCGCATCTCAAAAGAAAAATCTATACTTTGTCCCTTGATAATGTGGGAGCAAGATGTACATATAGGGAGAAACATAATACTGTACCACAAGAGAAAGATACACTTAGAGTGCATTTGCCATTCTGGTAAAATGCATTGTCTATTGTATAGGACAGGAAACCAAAGTAAGGCCATGAGAGCATAGGACAGCTGGACATACCAAGGTCAGAGGGACATACAAAGGAGGGGGGCAGCCAAATGACCAACTGATGGACTATAGACATAGGGCATCTATTTTTAGGACATGAAGAGAAGAGACATAGTCTACTAGTCCTAATAAGGACAAGCTAAACATAAGGCGCCCATAGGATAAGATGGGCATGTATTATTTTTGGGACATGAAGAGGTCCTGTCACCATTATAACTTGACTGAAAGCAGATATGGTCATTATTGGGCGTGAACAAGCAGGATGCACAGATTGGGATATAATGGTGGCAGATGGACTGAGGGAAATAACTTCATTTGCATGTGGGATGAACTCATATGTTGTATGTGTATAAATCAGAGCCAGTGCTCTGGAAAAGTGTGTGTTCCGTGGACCATCTAGGCTTCTGATATGTTTGTATTAAAAGCCTATATTGAATTCACAAGTTCTTGTAAGTGTTATATTTTGTAACAATCCTCCACGACAATAACCAGCGCACTTCTGTATGTTGTAAAAGCGTTACGTGGTCGCTGCCCATATCATTGCATAATTCAGAAAATACATGTGTCCAGAGGCCTTGCTTTAACAAAGTTAACCATTTTCACTGTAGTGTCCAAAACATCTATCAAGCTGTCAGGCATTCTCATGGCAGCAAGAGCCTCTCGGTGGATGCTGCAGTGTACCCAAGTGGCATTGGGAGCAACTGTTTGCACGCTCGTTACCACTCCACTATGTCTCCCTGTCATGGCTTTTGCGCCATCAGTACAGATACCAACACATCTTGACCACTAAAGTCCATTTGATGCCACAAAGCTGTCCAGTACTTTAAAAATAACCTCTCATATTGTCCTGGTTTCCAGAAAAGGATGTCTTCCTTAATTGACCCCTCATAAATGTAACAGACATATACCAGGAGCTGTGCCAGGCCCGCCACATCTGTTGACTCATCCAGCTGTAACGCATATAATTCAATGGCTTGTATGTGAAGCAGTAATTGTTTAAAAACATCTCATGTGTTGTGAAACAGTGTTTGATGAAGACATTGTCTGTATAGTTTTTTGGGCCTTTTCCCCCAGCATTGTCCCAGCCATATCCACAGCAACAGGAAGAATGAAGTCCTCCACAATAGTATGGGGCTTGCCTGTCCTAGTCACTCAGTAGCTCACAATGTTAAGTCGCTTCCAGACTCTTCTTATTAAATGGCATCTGTTGCTTTTATACATCTTACTACTCAAAAGTAGTCTTTATTCTCGCTCAAAAAACTCCCGTGGCTTATTTTGCAAATTGTCATGTTTCGTTTCTAAATGTCTGCGCAAGAGTGAAGGTTTCCCACGAGAGAGTAGCAGTTAATGTGATTGGATGTTATTTGACATTGTGTTAATTCGCACTAGATTGTTTAATTTTATTTTTGTCAGTGGAACGAGGCTACTCAGGGGAGTAGAAAAAAAAGAGAAACTAAACCAAAACGTATAGCCCCGTTGGAAAATATGAAATGTACTGTTTGAAAATGTGAAAAAAAAAAACATTTTAATAATAATAATATATATTTTTATTTGTTTATTTGGCATACCCCCGACGGCATTCCCCAGTTTGGAGATACCTGCAGTAGACCATTCCATTCTTGTGGTTCGGCTAAAGAGTATTGGTGTCTCGGAGGGGTCTTTGGCTTGGTTTGCCAACTACCTCTCTCAAAGAGTGCAGTGTTAAAGTCAGAACATCTGCTATCTCAGCCACTGCCTGTCACCAAGGGTGTGCCCCAAGGCTCAATCCTAGGCACCACGCTCTTCTCAATTTACATCAACAACATATCTCAGGCAGTAGGAAGCTCTCTCATCCATTTTTTTGCAGATGATACAGTCTTATACTCAGCTGGCCCCTCCCCGGATTTTGTGTTAAACGCTCGACAACAAAGCTTTCTTAGTGTCCAACAAGCTTTTTCTGCCCTTAACCTTGTTCTGAACACCTCCAAAACAAAGGTCATGTGGTTTGGTAAGAAGAATGCCCCTCTCCCCACAGGTGTGATTACTACCTCTGAGGGTATAGAACTTTAGGTACAAGTACTTGGGAGTATGGCTAGATGGCACTGTTCTTCTCTCAGCACATATCAAAGCTGCAGGCTAAATTAATATCTAGACTTGGTTTCCTCTATCGTAATCACTCTTTCACCCCAGCTGCCAAACGAACCCTGATTCATACGACCAGCCTACCCATGCTAGATTATGGAGAAGTAATTTATAGATCGGGAGGTAAGGGTGCTCTTGAGCGGCTAGATGTTCTTTACCATTCAGCCATCAGATTTGCCACCGATGCTCCTTATAGGAAACATCACTCTATACTTATCTGTAAACTGGTCATCTCTGTATACCCGTCGCAAGACCCACTGGTTGATGCTCATTTATAAAACCCTCTTAGGCCTCACCCCTCTCCATCTGAGATATCTACTGCAGCCCTCATCCTGCACATACAACACCCGTTCTGTCAGTCACATTATGTTAAAGGTCCCCAAATCTCACACATCCCTGGGTCGCTCCTCTTTTCAGTTCGCTGCAGCTAGCGACTGGAACGACTTGCAACAAACACTCAATCTCTTCATTCAAAGACTCAATCATGAACATTTACTGACAGTTGTGGCTGCTTTGCATGATGCATTGATGTCTAACTTCTTGACCTTTGTGATGTTGTCTGTGCCCAATAATGTCTGTACCATGTTTTGTGCTGCTGCCATGTTGCTACCATATTGTCGTCATGTTGTGTTGCTGCCATGCTGTTGTTTTCTTAGGTCTCCATGTAGTGTTGTCGTCATGTGTGTTTTGTCCTATATTTTTAATCCCAGCCCTCATCCCAGCATGAAGCCTTTTGGTTGGCCGTCATTGTAAATAAGAATTTGTTCTTAACTGACTAGCCTAGTAAAAAAAAAAAAAAAAAAAGTTTAATAAAAAATTACCACAGTCAAATCCCACGTGACCATTAAGTCAAGGTAACTAGGCTCCAAAACAGTTGTCTATAAATGAAAGGTGCTGATGGGCGTTAGCAGGTTTCGTAGGCTACTAATGGTCGTTAAGTCGCTAATGGCCTGGTACTCTGCATTCTATTTTCCCTCTAACCACTGACAAATGCAATCGAAAACCAAACATGTAATGATTATTCAAATTCAATCTGCAGAGGTTGCAATTAGAGGTAGACCGATTAAATCGGAATGGCCGATTAATTAGGGCCAATTTCAAATTTTCATAACAATTGGTAATCAGCATTTTTGGACATCGATTATGGCCGATTACATTGCACTCCACGAGGAGACGTGGCAGGCTGAATACCTGTTATGTGAGTGCAGCAAGGAGCCACGGTAAGATGCTAGCTAGCATTAAAAACGTATCTTATAAAAAACAATCTTAACATAATCACTAGTTAACTACACATGGTTGATGATATTACTAGTTTATCTAGCTTGTTCTGCGTTGCATATAATCGAATCATAGCCTACGTAGCCAAACGGGTGGTGATTTAACAAGCGCATTCGTGAAAAAAAGCACTGTCCTTGCACCAATGTGTACCTAACCATAAACATCAATGCCTTTCTTAAAATCAATACCCAAGTATATATTTTTAAACCTGCATATTTAGTTAATATTGCCTGCTAACATGAATTTATTTTGACAAGGGAAATTGTGTCACTTCTCTTGTGTTCTGTGCAAGCAGAGTCAGGGTATATGCAGCAGTTTGGGCAGCCTGCCTCGTTGAACTGTGTGAAGACCATTTCTTCCTAACAAAGACCGTAATCAAGTTGCCAGAATTGTACATAATTATGACATAACATTCAAGGTTGTGCAATGTAACAGCAATATTTAGACTTAGGGATGCCACCGGTTAGATAAAATACAGAACGGTTCTGTATTTTCCTGAAATAATAAACGTTTTGTTTTCGAAATGATAGTTTCCGGATTTGACCATATTAATGACCTAAGGCTCGTATTTCTGTGTTACTATATTATAATTAGTCTATGATTTGATATAGCAGTCTGACTGAGTGGTGGTAGGCAGCAGCAGGCTCGTAAGCATTCATTCAAACAGCACTTCCCTGCATTTGCCAGCAGCTCGTCGCTGTGCTTCAAGCATTGTGCTGTTTATCACTTCAAGCCTATCAACTCCCAAGAATATGCTGGCAATACTATAGTGCCTATAAGAACAATAGACAAAGGTATATGAAATACAAATGGTAGAGAGAAAAATAGTCCTATAATAACTCCAACCTGACAGAACTTGAGAGGATCTGCAGAGAAGAATGGGAGAAACTCCCCAATACAGCTGTGCCAAGCTTGTAGCGTCATACCCAAGAAGACTAGGTTGTAAATCGCTGCCAAAGCTGCTTCAAAGTACTGAGTAAAGGGTCTGAATACTTATGTTTATGTAATTTCAGTTATTTTATACATTTGCTAAAAACCTGTGTTTCTGCTTTGTCATTATGGGGTATTGTGTGTAGATTGATGAGATAAAAAACAAACTAACCCATTTTAGAATAAGGCTATAACGTAACAAAATGTGGAAAAAGTCCAGGGAGCTGAATACTTTCCGAACACACTGCATGTTACAGCCCTAATATGTAAAGACAATATTAAATAGAATAGTCTGATGGGTGAGACTATTATCACTTGTGAATGAGAGACGAATGAACAGCGTGTGCAGTCTGGGCTAGAAACGGAGCGGTTTCACATGATAGCTTTTTACTCTGAACACAGAACAGCCGCTTCATGTCTGCACTCCCTCGGCAATCGTATGAGAAAAATATGTATTTTATTCAGCTATGTCCACTTATACTCTTAATATAAAATAATGTCACGGGAATTAAGCATATCTTGTCTGCTAAATGAACAGCCTTGGCTGCCATTGGCAAGGCGCATAGCCAGATAACATACAGTAGACTAACTCAGAATATGAAATTCTGTCATTCTGAAATACATTTTCTTCATATTATAATGTTTCTTAAGTCCTGCCTAAAATAATGGATTTACTGTGAGGGTGTATATTAAATGGATTTATTAGACTTAAAAAAATGTAGATGTTCTAAAGGCGAACATCAGCGGTTTGTAAACTTTGGAGATGCTTAACGTGTCTATGTTAATTAGAGGTCGATTACCATGAGACCGGCAGTCATTCACATGACAGTTACTGACTGACAAAATGGAATGATCACCACAGCACTAATCCTAACCATAAACATTGTGTAACTTTTACCTCTTTATCTGCCTCATCAACTTCATCCGGACTCTCCGTCTCTTCTTCATCCTCCTCGTCACTCTCCTCCTCCTCCTCCTCTTCTTCTTCGTTGCTGTGTGAAGCAGCAGACCTCTTTCTCTTCTCTCGCGACATCCGCCTCCAGAGAGCGCTGTGGCGCTGCTGACTGGAATGGAGGGTACAGTGAACATACAGGTGATGTCGACGATATCATAACCGCCACCGATAAGAGATATTACTGTGCAGCCGTATTCGTCGACCTGGCCAAGGCTTTCGACTCTGTCAATCACCACACTCTTATTGGCAGACTCAACAGCCTTGGTTTCTCAAATGACTGCCTCGCCTGGTTCACCAACTACTTCTCTGATATAGTTCAGTGTGCCAAATCGGAGGGCCTGTTGTCCGGACCTCTGGCAGTCTCTATGGGGGTGCCACAGGGTTCAATTCTCAGGCTGACTCTCTTCTCTGTATACATCAATGATGTCGCTCTTGCTGCTAGTGATTCTCTGATCCACCTCTATGCAGACGACACCATTCTGTATAGTTCTGGCCCTTCTTTGGACACTTAACTAACCTTCAGATGAGCTTCAATGCCATACAACTCTCCTTCCATGGCTTCCAACTGCTCTTAAATGCAAGTAAAACTAAATGCAAGCGCTTCAACCGATAACTGCCCGCACCTGCCCACCCAGCCAGCATCATTACTCTGAACGGTTCTGACTTAGAATATGTGGACAACTACAAATACCTAGGTGTTTTGACACCAAAGCCCCATATACTACCCACCACCGCGACCTGTACACTCTCGTTGGCTGGCCCTCGCTTCATATTCGTCACCAAACACACTGGCTCCAGGTCATCTATAAGTCTTTGCTAGGTAAAGCCCCACCTTATCTCAGCTCACTGGTCACCATAGCAACACCCACCCGTAGCATGTGCTCCAGCAGGTATATCTCACTGGTCACCCCCAAAGCCAAGTCCTCCTTTGGCCACCTTTCCTTCCAGTTCTCTACTGCCAATGACTGGAACAAACTGCAAAAATCACTGAAGCTGGAGACCCATATCTCCCTCGCTAGTTTTAAGCACCAGCTGTCAGAGCAGCTCACAGATCACTGCACCTGTACATAGCCCATCTGTAAATAGCCCATCCAACTACCTCATCCCCATACTGTACTTATTTATCTTTCTCCTTTGCACCCCAGTATCTCTACTTGCACATCTACCATTCCAGTGTTTAATTGCTATATTGCAATTACTTTGCCACCATGGCCTATTTATTGCCTTACCTCCCTTATCCCTTATCTTACCTCATTTACACACTGTATATAGACTCTTATTTTTTCTACTGTATGTTTGATTATTCCATGTGTTGTTGTATGTGTCAATCTGCTGTGCCTTATCTTGGCCTGGTCACAGTTGTAAATGAGAACTTGTTCTCAACTAGCCTACCGGATTAAATAAAGGTGAAATAAAAACTAAAAATGTCACACACAAACCAAACACACGATAAATGAATATGCTGACCTGGCGTTAAGGATGCCGCTGTAGGTGTGGAGTTGCTTCATGAAGCCGACGTTGGGCTGGACGATGGGCCTGCGGTCCCTGACGTAGGACAGAGCCACCTCCAGGGGCCAGCGCTGCTGCTTCATGGCGTAGGCCACCACTGTGGACCCAGAGCGAGACACGCCCATCTTACAATGCACCAGCACCGCCTTGCCACTCTGCCTGTATAGGGGGAGAGAGGTGTTGTGTCATCATTGTGCAACTACGATGGAGTGTCATAATTTGTGAGACTGTCGCTGGTTTATCCAGGGGGGCACAACGTTACAAAACATTCAAACAGTAAAAAAAGATTTATAGAAAAAGCAAATCTATGTCAAAGCCATATCGTTACATTACAATGCAGGGAGAATGTATAGGAGCGAGAGGGGAGGAGGGTGGGACTACCTGGCTGTGTTGATGAAGGTGTATGTGTCTTTCCAGTGGGACAGCAGGTCTGTAGCCTCCACGTCGTACACCCTGATGTTCATGTAGCTGAAGGACTCTGGGAAGAAGTTATCGATCTCCCGCGTAATGTTCAGGATGTATCCCACACTGAAACATCGGCAGAAACTTAGTTACCCAGCAACCACACAACACTTTGTCTTGCTCGTTCGACAGCGCACCTTATACAAGTCAATAACAAGAGCTCACGCAAACCAACACAGTAAATGAAAGGTTTACTTGTTTTTCTGTAGCTCCTCAAAGTTGGCAGCATTCCACTCAGACCCCTAAAAGAGAGAGAGACAGAGCCTTATTCACAGAAGACGAGGACACTAGAGGGCCAGAGCTTTATATTCAACAACTGTAAACACTAGGCTCTGAAAAGGGAAGTTTGAGTCATGCGACATACTCTTGGTTGCAGCACACTTCCCCTGTGGCTCAGTTGATAGAGTGTTGCGCATACAATGCCAGGGTTGTAGGTTTGATTCTCACGGGGGGACCAGTACCAAAATGTATGAACTGTACGTACTCACTACTGGAAGTCACTCTGGAAAATAGCGTCTGCTAAATGACTCAAATGTAAACATTTAAAAATGTCCTTCCTGTCATGATCAGCCCTGAGGAGATTTCCTTACAACTTAACTGGTCCAGTGTCATATACTCTTTAGAACCTCCTCATGATTAAGGTTAGGGGCTACTGCTGAGTGGCATAAGCCAAAGGTCAAATGTGACAGAGTCAGAAGGGACTCACCAGGAACAAATAGTCAAATATTTTGGAGGGCTTGTCCATCTGCGCCATGGTGACCATCATTTCATTGTCGATGTATTCCTTGTAATTCTTCATATCCATGCCTATCCTGGCCTCCAGGGCACTGCGGACCTGGGGAAGGAGACAGGAAGAGGATGGCCAACTGATCAACAGCACAACACCATGTTTGCTCCCTCTGAGAATTCAATCCATCCACAAGGTTATAAGGGGCTGTTGAGCTCTGGTTGTGACTTGGCTGGTTCAAATGGCTTGTGTTACAAGTGAGGTGTCATAGATCCGGACACAAGACTCTTCAAGTCATTAATTTAGGTCACAGACTGTAGACAGACTGCCTCTATATTACCAGACAATTTATTTACTTCTACTTGTATTTCAGACAGCTATGTCAGCCATTGTTTGTCCGTGACCTTGACAAGTATTGGTCTTCTTGCATACTTTGGGGCTTGTTCCAATATATAACATCCCATCGTCTTGTCCTTCTCTGTGGTACCTGTTTGGAGGTGATGTTCTCCAGGTCCTCTGTTCTCATGATGTCTCGGAGTTCCTCTTTGATCTGCCTCTCCACAGACACCCTCTCCGTCGAGCTGTGCAGAGACAGAGTATCACTACCCACTTCCCCTTACACAGTTCACCAACACACAAACGCACAGACAGAATAAAACTTTGTCTATCCAGGATGGACATTTTACTTTGGCATCACTTTCCATTAAAATAATCACATACATTCTCACATCATACACATTTAAACCAGGAAGTCCATCATGTTGTACACAGAGGACATTAATACAGTCACTCACAACCGACTGCTGTCCCAACTCTGCACTGGATAGATAAGTACATATACCGATACAATTTACTTTGCATTTAGTATTCCAACAGCACAAGGAACGAATTAATTTTGAACACGTTCTTCGTGGCCATTCTGAAGTGCCAGACAGAGCGAAGCCTCTCAAACTGAGGGTGGGAGGGGTCGCCAACGACACCCGGTGCCTTCTTTTTGGTTGCCTTGTGGAACAGAATGCCCAAATGTGCTTGTGATCGACCAATTACTTTGCTGGCTGTGTTTACTATTCTGGTCAATTTGCTTTTGCTCCTCACGCTCAGATTACCAGGCGGTCATATTGAACGTGAGGATGCACCAAGCTGCTGTACACCCTCTCCAGAACATCCTGGCTGACCCCAAACCCCTTTAATTTCCTGATTAAGAACAGGCATTACCTTGCTTTAAAAATTTAAAAAAAGACTTCTACCAGAGCCATGTCATCCTCATACTTGAAAAGGCTCACATTGCTTCCTTGGATCTTCAGCTCATTAGTGTAGATAGAGAACAGTGAAAGGACACACCCCTGTGTTCAGGGTCAGTTCAACAGCGGGGGCCCTATTCATGAGGACCCGCTGTAGGCGGTCAGTTAAAAAGTCCTTGATCCAACCTCCAACCTCCGTTGACATTCAGGTCCAGTAGTCGTTTCAGCAGTGTGTATTTGCATTGTATTGAAAACTGAACTAAAATCAAAAAGTTAAATGTGATTTTGCATGTTGAAGGTTCCTAGCCACGATGTTCACCAAGGTCAGGGTAGCATCCTCAGTCCCCCTCTGTGCCTTATAGGCAAACTGTAACAGGTCCAGTTGATCTGCTATGGAAAGGTTAAGGTGCTTACTAACAACCCTTTCCATGCATTTGTCCAAAAGTGGTGTCAGGGCCACAGCTCGAAAGTCATTTGGCCCCTGACTTCTTAGGCACCGGTACAATGGTCAACACCTTCCAGGATTTTGGCACTGTACAGGTGCTCATTAGTTGAAACAGTCATGTGAGAACTCCCTTGAGCTGGTTGGCGCATACCTACAGTACTTTGCCCCATCCGGGCCCTGTGCTTTGTGTGGCTTAATATTTAACAAGCATGAGGCCACCTCGTTCTCTTATCTGGACAGGAGAGGATTTGGGGATACTAGCACAGATTTGTTTACATTAGTCTCTAACAAAACCAGTTTAGGTCGTTTACAAAGGATGAACAGTCTGCCATATTATTGTTCTCAATTTTCTTCCCATCATTGCATTAAGCCCTTCCCATGCTTGTCTTGCCTGTACAGAACCGCGGCTCCACTTCATCCTAGGTCCAGGCACAGACCAGAATAATGGTAATTTGTCCAAACTCGTGTGGTAGATAGAATGTTCCCGATGGGTCCCTGGTGCACACTTGTCCAATCACATTACACAGCGTGACCCAAGTATTATCTACAAAGACATTTATTTGTGACGTTTTGTCTCGATCTGCTCTATAGACAGTGTATCCATCAATGTTCACATTTAACTAGGCAAGTCAGTTAAAAACTAATTATTATTTACAATGACGGCCTGCACCGGTCAAACTCGGACGACGCTGTGCCAATTGTGCGCCGCCCTATGGGACTCCCAATCACGACCGGTCGTGATACAGCCTGGTCCTGCTTGAACCATCGTTTGTGTAAAGTCCTCTTCAAACGTAGCCCTTGCCCCCAACTCATCCAGTTTGTTATTTAATGACCGCACATTTCACAGGACTCAAGAGGTGGTATCAGGAACAGGGAGCAAGTGTTGGCTTCCCCTCCTCCGTACTCTGTTCCTGATACCACCTCTTGAGCCTTGCTTCGTCTTAGTTCCCTTTTTGACTTTGTTGAACTATCACCGGGCAAGGTAATGCTGTTTGAGCTTTCTCGAGAGCGGGTGACGGCTTCCCCGCCTCCATACGGTGTTCCCGATTCCACCTCTTGAGCCTCGGCTCTTAGCTCCCCTTTTTGACTTTGTAGAACAACCAAGGCAATGCTGTTTTGGAGTGTGAGCATAAACTCATGAGAGTACGTGATGGTGGATGATTTACTCACGGAATCTCTACAACCTCCGGTAGAGTTTTCCGCATATTACAGCGATTAAGGTCGTCACAAATGCCAAGAACAAATACACTGTTAAACTTGCGACGCACTTAATGTCGATAAAACGAAACAAAAATGTAACGATATAACTATAAAAACAAAACAATATAAACAAACAATTCACGCAGGTGAGCTCAGGGTCAGGCAACATTGCCGCGCCCCCTAGGGTGTCAAAAATAAATAGAGACACGTGCACACACCTCTGTCCGGCGCTGTCCCTCCTGATTGACTCCAGGCCTGTCATAGCGCCCCACTCGTTTAGACAGAGGCGGTTAGACTCCACATGCCCATAGTAGTGTTGGGCCCAGTCCAGCCCACAGCCTGGAATCACTGCACCCTTCACCGCCCGCTCACAGCAGCCATGCAGCGCCTGCAGCACAGACCTGGGGACAGCGACAGACACATTAGGCGCAGGGGTGGGCAATTCCAGTCCTTGAGGGCCTGATTGTCGTCACAATTTTGCCCCAGCTAACACACCTGACTCCAATAATCACCTAATCACGATCTTCAGTTTAGAATGCAATTTCATTAATCAGCTGTGTTGGCTAGGGATGGAGAAAAAGTGCACAATTGTCATTCTTGAGTAAAAGTTAAGATATCTTAATAGAAAATGACTCAAGTAAAAGTCACCCAGTAAAATACTACTTGAGCAACTCCTGTGGCGGGCCGGACGCATGCACGCTGACATGGTCGCCAGTTTTTACGGTGTTTCCTCCGATGATGGGACAAGACTAACTACCAATTGGATATCACAAAACTGGGGAGAAAAATTGGCATCAGACGGCACAATGTTCTTATATATTTTTTTACCGATAGCTAGGGGAACACTCCAACACTCAGACATCATTTACAAACGAAGCATGTGTTTAGTGATTCTGCCAGATCAGAGGATGTAGTGATAACCAGGGGTGTTTTCTTGATTAAGTGTGTGAATTAGACAACTTTTATGTCCTGCTAACCATTCAAAATGTAACAAGTACTTTTGAGTATCATGGAAAATGTTTGGAGTAAAAAAATCATAATTTTCTTTAGGAATGTAGTTCAGTAAAAGTAGTCAAAAATATAAAAGTACAGTTGATGGGAAAATTATGATTAAATGACTGAACAAATAATTTTAAATAAGATTTGTAACTAAGTAAACTTATACTCTGTTTTATATCTGATTAACAATATGAGTTTATAAGAAGGGATTGTGTGACACGGACAAGGAGTAATTAATAGACCTGAGTTGTCATGTCACATTGGCAGAGTCAAAATTCCATGAACCATATTGTCAGGGATTACCACACTGAAATGGCTATTTTCCTGCATTAGTTAGACTTGGCAGTTTACATTTAACCACTCTAAACTGGAAAGTATGCTACAATCAGATTATTCAGTATGTTAATTTAAAGCTAAAGTATTGGCCAAACTGTGATGCCCCACAAAGGTGTAATTGGTGTATTGATTGTTGAGTTATGATAGAGAATGTCCTACAATGTATGTTTTTGAGGATTGGATTAAATCGCTTCCCTTTGGTGGTTACTTAAATACATTTTAAAAGCCTGGAAAAACGATATGTAGCATATTTTGGAAAGACGACTTATTGGATGTTGGAGTTTCTTTTGTTTAGGACTACGCAAAATTGATTGTCTCCTGTGTTTGCTGCAATAAATCATTACACAGGTGGAAAAAAAGGAGTAATTAAAGTTAATGAACACCATTCCAACTAGGAAGAAACTAATGGGTTGGGGACTGTGTAAACAAATAAGGTTGTTAGCCTATGGTTGACCCTACAGAAACTTAGCTCTGGGGTTTTCAGATAAGACAGTGAGTGCATTCCTAGGTTTTCTATGAATTAGAACAGTCAGTTCAGTGGTGATCAATAATGTTGAAGGGTCAAAAGTTCTGGGAGTGTGTTAGTAAGTTAGAATGAACTTTTCACCTCACTTTGTCCCGGTCGAGAGGAGGGGATTCTGTTAAAGCAATGAAATGACGTCATGATCTGTATATAAACTGTTGCTCGTGGTTAAGTGGGAGCGCGCTCCGAGAATAAATTATATGACCTATTATTGAAAGACTGGTCTGCGTCTATTTTATGCAAACAAGAAATCTTAGAAATTCTCATAAAATAGATTAAGGGCTTTCAATTGATGAAAGCACATTGGCATAATTAAATTACATTAACAACAGTTACCCAAAAAAACGACTTGTTTGAACTTTGAACTTGAAAGTTGAACTTTCAAGTATGTTTACTTAAGTACTTTACACCACTGAAAAGTGTGATACCAATAAGGCCCTCGACGACTGGAGTTGCCCACCCCTGCAGGATCTACACAGGGGAAGAGGCAAAGCCATGACAGGTGAAAGCGTAGAGGTTCTAGGTCATTCTATTACAGTACTGAAAAAGAATACTGTGTGTGTGTTTACTTTATGGAAACAGAATAAAAGTCTGTATGGAACCAGGCTTGAATAAAACCTACCACTCAGTCTGTATGGAACCAGGCTTGAATAAAACCCACCACATGGTCTGGATGGAAACAGGCTTGAATAAAACCCACCATATGGTCTGGATGGAAACAGGCTTGAATAAAACCCATCACATGGTCTGGATGGAAACAGGCTTGAATAAAACCCACCACATGGTCTGGATGGAAACAGGCTTGAATAAAACCCACCACATGGTCTGGATGGAAACAGGCTTGAATAAAACCCACCATATGGTCTGGATGGAAACAGGCTTGAATAAAACCCACCACATGGTCTGGATGGAAACAGGCTTGAATAAAACCCACCACATGGTCTGGATGGAAACAGGCTTGAATAAAACCCACCACATGGTCTGGATGGAAACAGGCTTGAATAAAACCTACCACATGGTCTGGATGGAAACAGGCTTGAAGATTCTTGTCTCTTCTGCTGACGTGACACTGAACCCACTGAGGAGGGAGATTGAGAGAGAACGTGTGCAAGACAGATGGATGGTGTGAGAATGAGATCACCGTTAACTGCGTGAGCCTGCTGATGGCTGAAAACCGGTCTGTGGGTTTGAGATCAAAGACAGTCTGTACCAAACAGACACACAGCATGTGAGCCCTATTACTAGGCTTGGCCGAATATACCATTTAACGGGCTATTTCAAAATACAGCCGGTATAAATTTTCAATACCGATAAAAAAAATACAAAGTTGAGTACAACAATAAGAAGTCTAAGATGTGTCAAATAAATTATATCCAGTTCAAGGCTCCAGCTATGCATTTGGTTTGCTAACTTGCTAGCTAAGTGTCTAGATATCAAGATCAAGCTTCTTGGTTACAGCAGAGACATTAAATTCCCTGTTGCCTAAATTGTGTTGTGAGTCAAATATGGGTCATCATTATTATAATGTACTAATTAGCGCCCCTTGTACACACTTATGGTAATACCGTATTCCCAAGTATAGTACAGAAACGGTATGAAATTCTGGATAGAACCCAAACCTACATATTATTTCTACACAGAACAGGCAGGGCTACAAAATTGGAGGGGGGGGGGGGGGGGGGTATTTAGCTCCAGATTCTGAACATGTCCTCAAAAGCTCTTTCAGACTCCTAGTTAAGATCAGAGGTGGAGTAATCTGATCCTAGATCTGTGGTAAAAGGAAACTTCTTGCTTGAGCCGACACTCCTGCACACTCAGGTTAATGAGCAACACAATCCTGACCACATCCCAGAACAGCCAAAAGCACTATATAAACTTTACAGTCAACACATTGTTAGCAAACCTTTATAAAGTACTTACAGTGCATTTGGAAATTATTCAAAGCCAATGACTTTTACAACATTTTGTTACGTTACAGCCTTATTCTAAAATGGATTAAATAAAACATTTTCCTCAGCAATCTACACACAATACCCCATAATGACAAAGCGAAAACAGGTTTAGACATTTTTGCAAATTTATTACAAATTTAAAACCTTATTTACATAAGTATTCAGACCCTTTGCTATAAGACTCAAAATTGAGCTCCGGTGCATCCTGTTTCCATTGATCATCCTTGAGTGCTCAGGACCTCAGACTGGGGCGAAGGGTCACCTTCCAACAGGGCAACAACCCTAAGCACACAGCCAAGACAACGCAGGAATGGCTTCGGGACAAGTCTCTGAATGTCCTTGAGCGGCCCAACCAGAGCCCGGACATGAACCCAATCGAACATCTCTGGAGACCTGAAAATAACTGTGCAGCGACGCTTCCCATCCAACCTGACAGAGCTTGAAAGGATCTGCAGAGAATGAGAGAAACTCCCCAAATACAGGTGTGCCAACTTGTAGTGTCATACCCAAGAAGACAAATAGCTGCCAAAGGTGCCTCAACAAAGTGCTGAGGAAAGAGTCTGAAATCTTATGCAAATGTGATATTTCCTTTTTTTTGGCATACATTTCTAAAACCTATTTTTGCTTTGTCATTATGGGGTATTGTGTGTAGATTGATGAGAATTTGATTTAATACATTTTAGAACAAGGCTGTAATGTAACAAAACGTGGAAAAAGTCAAGGGGTCTGAATACTTTCCGAATGCACTGTATGTGATGAATGCAGATGTTAAGTGTCGACATAAGGGGTGACATAGTGACAGAAACAGATGTAATTCAGGTACATAAACAGAGACAGATTACTCATTGGTATTATTATGTCTGGACAGCCTCCAAGATGCCAGGCCAACCGTGGAACAGGCTCAGCTAGCCATTTCCTAGTTTCCTCATTTGACTCCTGCACTCAGGAAATCCATCCATTTTTCTCTCTGTTTCTAATGGCAGTGGGTTTTCTCCTACTTCTTACCCATCTCCGTCCAGGTACACTTGTGTGGCACTCCATATGGGCACAACCATACCGATAGTACACTGATCACTGAAACACACAGAGACAGACTGTTTTCATCCCTCGGTTTTGGCAACATATACTAGATTTATTTTTAACACACGTCGTTCTCTAGTCTAGACCCATCTGATGTATCCATGGAAAAATGTTAATGGTTACAGCATGGAACACACCTGTCTGTGTCGGGGAAGTCCATGCCCAGGAGAATGCTCTCCTGTTTGTTACCGAGGGTGGAGACCACGATCAGATACCTCACTCTGACTGGACTCACTGACTCCAACCTCACCGCCTGCAAGGACAGGGGGAGGTAAGAGGGAGGGAGAGGTAGGAGAAGAGAGGGAGGGGGGAGGTAGGAGAAGAGAGGGAGGGGGGGTGAGAGGGAGGGGGAGGTAGGAGAAGAGGGGGAGGTAAGAGGGAGGTAAGAGAAGAGAGGGAGGGGGAGGTAAGAGGGAGGGGGAGGTAGGAGAAGAGAGGGAGGTAAGAGGGAGGGGGGGTAAGAGAAGAGAGGGAGGGGGAGGTAGGAGAAGAGAGGGAGGTAAGAGAAGAGAGGGAGGGGGAGGTAAGAGGGAGGGGGAGGTAAGAGGGAGGGGGGGGGAGAAGAGAGGGAGGGGGAGGTAAGAGGGAGGGGGAGGTAGGAGAAGAGAGGGAGGTAAGAGGGAGGGGGAGGTAGGAGAAGAGAGGGAGGTAAGAGGGAGGGGGAGGTAAGAGAAGAGAGGGAGGGGGAGGTAAGAGGGAGGGGGAGGTAAGAGAAGAGAGGGAGGTAAGAGGGAGGGGGAGGTAAGAGGGAGGGGGGGGGGAGAAGAGAGGGAGGGGGGGTGAGAGGGAGGGGGGGTGAGAGGGAGGGGGAGGTAGGAGAAGAGAGGGAGGGGGAGGTAAGAGAAGAGAGGGAGGGGAGGTAAGAGGGAGGGGGAGGTAAGAGGGAGGGGGGGGGAGGTAAGAGAAGAGAGGGAGGGGGAGGTAAGAGGGAGGGGGAGGTAAGAGGGAGGGGGGGGGAGAAGAGAGGGAGGGGGGGTGAGAGGGAGGGGGAGGTAGGAGAAGAGAGGGAGGGGGGGGGTGAGAGGTGAGAGGGAGGTAGGAGAAGAGAGGTGAGAGGGAGGTAGGAGAAGAGAGGGAGGGGGAGGTAGGAGAAGAGAGGGAGGGGGAGGTAGGAGAAGAGAGGGAGGGGGAGGTAGGAGAAGAGAGGGAGGGGGAGGTAGGAGAAGAGAGGGAGGGGGAGGTAGGAGAAGAGAGGGAGGGGGAGGTAGGAGAAGAGAGGGAGGGGGAGGTAGGAGAAGAGAGGGAGGGGGAGGTAGGAGAAGAGAGGGAGGGGGAGGTAGGAGAAGAGAGAGAGGGGGGGGTAGGAGAAGAGAGGGGGGGGAGGTAGGAGAAGAGGGGGGGAGGTAGGAGAAGAGGGGGGGGTAGGAGAAGAGGGGGGGGGTAGGAGAAGAGGGGGGGGGGGGTAGGAGAAGAGGGGTGGGGGGGAGGTAGGAGAAGAGAGGTAAGAGGGAGGTAGGAGAAGAGGGGGGGGGGGGAGGTGAGAGGGAGGTAGGAAGGAGAGGGAAGAACAGTGAGATAAGCAAACAGTTAAGCATAATAAGGGGTGAGAGAGAGGTAAAGGGCATTTATGAATGTGTAGGTGGATGTTACTAGTGGATGAGTGCCAGTCTGTGTGTGCCATCACGCCAACTCCTTGTTATGCCAAACATGTTTGGGCTTGACAACGAGCAATGGAGTTGGCAAGAGCACCAACAGATCTGGGACCAGATCTATGATGTTACATGTTGGTGGCGTATAGGGTGAAATACCATCCTTGCTATAATGTAAGGAGCTTTGAGACCTAGTGAAAAGCATTACATGAATGTGACCCGTTAGTAGATGCTTTTAACATGACATTACTCAGTGCATCGTGCCTGTTATTGTCATGCAATTGTAACAGAGGTGGTTTGGTGAAGCACGTAACAGTGATGAGTAACCCTGGCTGATGGGAGAGCTGAAGACTTGCATTATCCCCATAAGCTGATGCCCAGGCATTATCTAAGCACTAGCACATTGTTGTGGTATGTAGACTACAGATGACCCAAGTTTAAACCATCACACAATGCCGGTCCTATCCACTGTATGCTTATTCTATCGGTGGTCATGTGACATCTGATGGGTCTCACCAGTTTGATAGTGTCCTCTGGTCTCAGTAATGACACCATGGCATGCAGATGTCTGTGCTGTGTGTCTGAAGCTCCGCCCCCCTGCTTCAGGGGTGAAGGAAAGTGATTGGGTGATGTCTCTTCATGAGGCTCCTCCCTCTCTCCTTCCAAGAGAAGGACGGCCCCCTTGACCAGAGCAAAGCTCTCCCTGTTATGGGGGATTTAATTATTATTCCTGTATTATGTATTACTGTGCAACTGTATATTATGTTATTGTGCAGGAATGGTTGTAAAAAAATATTTATATATTAAAAACATTTTCTCTGCAAGTTCGAATGTTCACAACATACATATTACAACTGTAGTTATTTTATCCAAACTATAGAAACATTTAATTCACAACCAAAAGACCAACAACAACAAAAAGCATACCTTTTCTGAAGTCTCCCTCTTCTTGGAATGCTTTCATCCTTCAAGAAATTATTTGAAAGATGATTAATTCACTAAACCTTTAGCCAGTGCCAGTCCGTTTGGGCTATCATGCAAACTCCCTGTCAATTATTGCCATGCCAAACTTCACTTGACAATGACCACAATGGAGTTGGCAAGAACACAAACAGATCTGGGACCAGGCTATAAAGTCTTCACTGTGAAAATCTACAATCTGATAAATATGTCATCTTTTGTTACACGATGAAGTCTGCTGATTACAGAGTGACAAACCTCTTTAATTATAGAGTCATTCCATTGATTACAGGAGAAAACTAAAGTGGCGTGTCCTGAAAGAATGAGCAGGATCACTTGTAAAATGTGCAGCTACAAAGATAAGAGGCAGAGGAAACAACTACGGAAGTTAAAGACCGAGAGACACAGAGAAAGGAGGGAGACGGGGATAAGAAACAGAGGAATAGAAAAGACAAAACAGAGAGGGGGGGGAAAAATAGTAAGAACAGAATGCATGAGGGAGTGGGGTTTAGCAGTGTGAGTGAGTGAAACTTGAGACAGTAACATTACCTGTTATGCAACTGACATGTCTAGACAGACACAACAAAAAGAGTAGAGGGGTGCTGGAGACAAGGAGGACAGGAGAGGACAGGAGAGGAGCGTTGTGGGTTTGAAAGGAGGAGAGAAGGAGAAAAAAAATGAATTAACAGTAGTAGAGATTTAAGACTCAATGACAGTGGAATGCGGGGGGGGGGGGGCAAAGTTATGTCCGCCAGCCTGGGGGAGCTGGGAACAGAAAAGTGAAACTGGTGCCTGATGTATTGGCACACTCGTAACATACCAAAGAGGCCATGGAATTAACAGCGTTTAAATGAGCCTGTTAAAGTTGCTCTAAAATGTTTAAAGAGAAGTGAAAGAAAAATACAGAAAGAGTGAAGGGAGAAATGATAAGGACATAAGGAGGATGAGTGTTATCATTTGGAACACTGTCTGTGTGGTGGTATCAAGGGTTAGGCAGCAGGAGTAGATTTGACTACTGTAGTCACCCACAAATAAGGATACACTGTGACATAATGTACCTTGACCGTAATCACACCTGATTCAATTAGTCAACTATCACCAAGCCCTTGACTAATTGAATCAGGTTTTCCAGTTCAGGGCTACGACACATATATGAAATGTTGGGTGGTCCACGAGGAGAGGGTTGAGAAGAACTGATATATGGCATGTTGTGCCCTGGTTGAGAAGAACTGATATATGGCATGTTGTGCCCTCTAGTTATCTGCTTTATCGCTACATGGCCGATATTTTGAGGTGGGGGTGCTGACATTTGTCTGGGGGGTGCCGAGGAAATATTTTGTTGAGGCGTGGGGCACGGGGGTACGAAATATCTCTCCGTCTGCTGACCAGTAGTTTTCTCCGCTCATACAGGAGTAATAAAGGCCAAGAGCACTAATTTTGTGGAACAATATATGAAACTATTTTAAATAACAAAAAAAATCTATTTTTTTTAATGTATTGTGATTTATCAGGGGGTGCTGAAGCACCCTCAGTATCCCTACTTCCAGAGGCTATGCCATCTTCTCTACCAGGGAGCATCAAAGATCCTTGACATCCACAGGGTACAATGCCATGATACATCAAGCAGGACACTGGACAGCGTCAGGCAATGATTGTTGTTCATTAAATCAAAGAAAATATATTCTGGATGAATAGGCAATAGCAGGCTTAGCCAGTGCATCAAATCGCACACTGTTATGATGTGAAGGCAATGTCATGGAAAATAAAAAGTCTAGTATTTCTACGTTGAGATGTGCGCGGGAAAGGGGACTCACCGGAGCCGTGGAGATGGACGGGGGACGGTGCAGGGTCAGCAGAGCCATAGAAAAAACACGGCTCGGTTCGCAGTTTCTTCTCAAGCGCCTTGCGAGACGCGGGCAGGGGGGGGGGGGTTCCTCAAATATGTGGGAGGGTGGGCGTGGTGGGTGGCGAGGATGTAATCACAAATCTGGAACGTAGTTGGAGCGGATTATCAAATACCTGTTTCTAAAGATACTGTATGCTCTGCAGACAACCTAGATAGTGGAGGAGACGTAAATGGACATTTAAAACGCAACGTTAAAGTTAGGCATCACATGGAAGATAGCCATTGTAGTGACATGCCAAGCATTCCTTCACATAGTCCACGTATGGTTATAAAATAATCGTGGACTGTACTGCGCTCGAGTGCACATCACACGCAAAGATCCCCACCAAAACATTGTGTGTATATATATAGTAGTTACAATTAAACAATAGCTAGCTAACTAGTCGTGTCTGAAACATACCAACATTTGAGAAGCTAGAACATGGAGTTCATGTCATATGGAAGGCATCAATTGTTTGAGTTGACAGTGCTGTTGATCGACTACAAATCAACAAGCTGTGCTAGCTAACAAGCTAGTCAGGACGTAACTTACAGTCGATAGGCAACTGATCCATATGCTAGCTAACTCAAAACAAGCGTGAAAGTGATGAGAACGATCGAGCAAGAGTTCCTCTATTACCTGCTTCCGACAAAATGCCTACTTATTTTGTATTTGGACGCTTCTCCCTCACACGCAGTCAGCTTCGATAGACAGCTATTTTTAATCATTCGCTTTGGCAAAAGTTGCTCCACTCTGATATCCAAATTAAAGGAGAGTTGACTATTTAATGGAACCAGGAAGAAACATATCGGCACGGAAAAGTAAACATGTCCTTACAAGGAGGGGCATGGAGGAATGGTTCTCTTAAAGGGGAAAGGACAATATCTATATTATAAATAATATCCTAATCGATCTCAAAATGATGTTGTTTTACTTTTGTGAATTATCTGCATCAATCCGGTTATTCTGTTTTTTTTCTAGTGTAGGCTACTTTCCAGAACCATATTAATTGTTGTATAACTGAAGTATGCCTTTAGCAAACTATATTGATACATTTATTTGGGGCGGCCTAGTGGTTGGGCCAGTAAACGAAAGGTTCCTGGATCGAATCCCCGAGTTGGCAACTTAAAAATCTGCCCTTCTGCCGCTGAACAAGGCGGTTAAACCACTGTTCCCCAGTAGACCATAATTGTAATTAAGAACTTGTTATTAACTGACTTGCCTTCTTAAATAAAAAAAATAAAAAAATGTAAATTACAACTCACTTTTATTTATTCCATATTGATAATTTTATTATGATTATCTATTTATTCATCCATTTGACGTTGGATGTCCAGAAATACGTGAAGGCAGTGAAAGGATAGATAGGTCAACAACAAGGAATATCGTCCTGACATTATGCAAAAACAAAATCAACAATGGAGCGAAGCATCTCCGTCTAGAATCGATTGCAGTACTACGCATGTGCAATGTTGTCTGACCCCAACACACTTCCTGGTTCAACAGCGTGTGCACACGTTGAAATGTCATCGTGAACACTAAACAATCCGCAAAATTAGCTACATCTGTTATAGGATTCGGGTCGTTATTTCAAGCAGTTCTTCTGACTTTTTTCCGTCAATCGGAGGACGCACAGAGATCATGAAAGTTTTCATAACAAGACGCATCCCACAGGAGGGAATGAAGATTCTGTCACAGGCTGGAGTGTATGCAGGTTTCAGTTTATAGTTTGCTATGATCAGCTTGGTAGCTAGCCTAATGAGTAGCTCATGCGCTGGCACTTTTAATCTATAATGCATGACATGCCAGTAGTGTTATAATTGTGTTAGTCTACTTCTTGCTGTATAAATGCATTGGACACACACAGGAAGTGGAGGGTAATGTTCTAACCTTGTTCTAAAAGTGAAAGTTCATTGGAGTTGTTTATGACCTTTATTCCAGGTCACACATTATAGCGGGTTCTCTGAAGGCGTTTTTGTAACAGTTACAAACGTCTATGTAACATTTGGTTTAGGTAATGAGGTGTAATAAAGATTAAAGGTAGGGGAAGGTATGGGGGAAAACAGACCTTGGAAAAAAAAGCACACAGACAGACAATGCAGAATATGTGGAGAGTACTGTACAATGAAGTAAATGTTGTAAATTGTCTTGGTCTCTCATTTGAATCTGGTCATCTCCCTGTTTCCATGGAAACAGATGTAAAGTGTCACTGTGGGACTCTGATGAGCCTGTTCCGAGGGCGGAGCTTCTGAAGGGCGTGGAGGGGGCCCATGGGCTGCTGTGCCTCCTGTCGGACAAGATCGACACAGAGGTTCTGGACGCAGCAGGTACACTGGACATAATCTGGACCAGATTAACTCAAACGGCACTTCTCAGTATTTTCCAAGACAGTACCAGTCAAAAGTTTGGACAAACCTACTCATTCAAGGGTTTTTCTTTATTTTTACTATTTTCTACATTGTAGAATAATAGTGAAGACATCAAAACTATGAAATAACACATGGAATCATGTAGTAACCAAAAGTTAAACAAATCAAAATATATTTGAGATTCTTCAAAGTAGCCACCCTTTGCCTTGATGACAGCTTTGCATACTCTTGACATTCTCTCAACCAGCTTCATGAGCTTTATTTGCGTTGTTTGTAACTTATTTTGTACATAATGTTGCTGCTACCGTCTCTTATGACCGAAAATAACTTCTGAACATCAGGACTGTGATTACTTACCACGGACTGGCAGAATCCTTTTTTCTTCTTAATGAGTCTGACGTGAATTATATACTGCTTCCTCGGGAACAGGCACAGATCCCTGTGATTTGCGTGAAGAGGAGGCAGAGAAAAATTATCCAGAGGGCGGGCTGCCTTCTGAGAATTCGTAGGTGATCAAATTAACCTCCACTTCCTTCCGTTTTGCTAGCAAATGTAAAATCTTTGGAGAATAAAATCGATGACCTACGCAGAAGATTAAACTACCAACGGGACATTCAAAACTGTAATATCTTATGCTTCACGGAGTCGTGGCTGAACGACAACACAATCATGGTTATACACTGTACCGGAAGGACAGAACAGCGGCGTCTGGTAAGACAAGGGGACGGCGGACTATGTTTTTTGTAAATAACAGCTGGTGCATGATATCTAAGGAAATCTCAAACTATTGCTCGCCTGAGTATCTCATGATAAGCTGTAGACCACACTATCTACCTAGAGAGTTTTCATTTGTATATTTTGTAGCTGTCTACATATCAGCACAGACTCAGGCTGGCACTAAGACAGCATTGAATGAGTTGTATTCCGCCATAAGCAAACAAGAAAACACTCACCCAGAGGCGGCGCTCCTCGTAGCCGGGGACTTTAATGCAGGGAAATGTACATTTGTTTTTACCAAATTTCTATCAGCATGTTAAATGTGCAACCAGAGGGGGAAAAAACTCTGGACCCCCTTTACTCGACACACAAAGCTCTTCCTCGCCCTCCATTTGACAAATCTGACCATAATTCTATCCTCCTGATTCCTACTTACAAGCAGAAATGAAAGCAGGTGACTAGATCAATAAAAGTGACTAGATCAATACAAAAGTGGTAAGATGAAGCAGATGCTAAGCTACAGGACTGTTTTGCTAGCACAGACTGGAATATGTTCCGGGATTCCTTCGATGGCATTGAGGAGTACACCACATCAGTCATTGATGATGTCATCCCCACAGTGACCGTACGTACATACCCCAACCAGAAGCCATGAATTACAGGCAACATCCGCACTGAGCTAAATGCTAGAGCTGCTGCTTTCAAGGAGTGGGACTCTAACCCGGAAGCTTATAAGAAATCCTGCTATGCCCTCAGACGAACCATCAAACAGGGAAAGTGTCAATACAGGACTAAGATTTAATCGTACAACACCGGCTCTGACGCTCATCGGATGTGGCAGGGTTTGCAAAACATTACAAAGGGAAGCACAGCCGAGAGCTGCCCAGTGACACAAATCAAATCAAATTTATTTATATAGCCCTTCGTACATCAGCTGATATCTCAAAGTGCTGTACAGAAACCCAGCCTAAAACCCCAAACAGCAAGCAATGCAGGTGTAGAAGCACAAGCCTCCCAGACGAGCTAAACTACTCATAAGCTCGCTTGAGGCAAATAATACTGAAACATGCATGAGAGCACCAGCTGTTCCGTGAAGACTGTGTGATCATGCTCTCCACAGCCGATGTGAGTAAGACCTTCAAACAAGTCAACGTTCACAAGGCCGCAGGGCCAGACGGATTACCAGGACGTGTACTGCGAGCATGCACTGGCCAACTGGCAAGTGTCTTCACTGACATGTTCAACCTCTCCTGTCCGATTCTGTAATACCAACATGTTTTAAGCATGCCTGTGCCCACGAACACTTAAGGTAACCTGCCTAAATGACTATTGACCCATAGCACTCACGTCTGTAGCCATGAAGTGCTTTGAAAGGCTGGTCATGGCTCACATCAACACCTTTATCCCAGAAACACTAGACCCACTCCAATTTACATACCGCCCCAACAGATTCACAGATGATGCAATCTCTATTGCACTCCACACTGCCCTTTCCCACCTGGACAAAAGGAACACCTATATGAGTGCTATTCATTGACTACAGCTCAGTGTTCAACACCATAGTGCCCTCAAAGCTCCTCAATAAGCTAAGGACCCTGGAACTAGACACCTCCCTCTGCAACTGGATCCTGGACGTCCTGACGGACCGCCCCCGGGTGGTAAGGGTAGGTAACAACACATCCACCATGCTGATTCTCAACACAGGGGCCCCACAGGGGTGCGTGCTCAGTCCCCTCCTGTACTCCCTGTTCACTCATGACTGCACGGTCAGGCACGACTCCAACACCATCATTGTTTGCCTATGACACAACAGTGGTAGGCCTGATCACCGACAACGACGTGACAGCCTATAGGGAGGAGGTCAGAGGCCTGACCGTGTGGTGCCAAGACAACAACCTCTCCCTCAATGTGATCAAGACTAAGGAGATCGACGGGGCTGCAGTGGAGTAGGTTGAGAGCTTCAAGTTCCTTGGCGTCCACATCACCAACAAACTAACATGGTCCAAGCACACCAAGGCAGTCGTGAAGAGGGCACGACAAAACCTATTCCCCTTCAGTAAACTGAAAAAATGTGCCATGGGTCCTCAGATCCTCAAAAGATCCTCAAAAGGTTCTACAGCTGCACCATCGAGAGCATCCTGACTGTTTGCGTCACCACCTGGCATGGCAACTGCTCGGCTTCCGACCGCAATGCACTACAGAGGCTAGTGCGAACGGCCCAGTACATCACTGGGGCCAAGCTTCCTGCCATCCATTACCTCTATACCAGGCGGTGTCAGAGGAAGGCCCTTAAAAGGGGGGACGCCAACCCAGACAGGAAGATCACGTCAGTGACTCAACCCACTCAAGTGACGCACCCCTCCTAGGGACGGTATGAAAGAGCCCTAGTAAGCCAGTGACTCAGCCCCTGTAATAGGGTTAGAGGCAGAGAATCCCAGTGGAGAGAGGGGAACCGGCCAGGCAGAGACAGCAAGGACGGTTCATTGCTCCAGAGCCTTTCCGTTCACCTTCACACTCCTGGGCCAGACTACACTCAATCATATGACCCACTGAAGAGATGAGTCTTCAGTAAAGACTTAAAGGTTGAGACCGAGTTTGCGTCTCTCACATGGGTAGGCAGACCATTCCATAAAAATGGATCTCTATAGGAGAAAGCCCTGCCTCCAGCTGTTTGCTTAGAAATTCTAGGGACAATTAGGAGGCCTGCGTCTTGTGACCGTAGTGTACGTGTAGGTATGTACGGCAGGACCAAATCGGAAAGATAGGTAGGAGCAAGCCCATGTAATGCTTTTTAGGTTCGCAGTAAAACCTTGAAATCAGCCCTTGCCTTGACAGGAAGCCAGTGTAGGGAGGCTAGCACTGGAGTAATATGATCACATTTTTTGGTTCTAGTCAGGATTCTAGCAGCCGTATTTAGCACTAACTGAAGTTTATTTAGTGCTTTATCCGGGTAGCTGGAAAGTAGAGCATTGCAGTAGTCTAACCTAGAAGTAACAAAAGCATGGATTAATTTTTCGGTGTTTTTTTTGGACAGAAAGTTTCTGATTTTTGCAATGTTACGTAGATGCAAAAAAGCTGTTCTTGAAACAGTCTTGATATGTTCGTCAAAAGAGAGATCAGGGTCCAGAGTAACACCGAGGTCCTTCAGTTTTATTTGAGACTACTGCACAACCATCAAGATTAATTGTCAGATTCAACAGAAGATCTCTTTGTTTCTTAGGACCTAGAACAAGCATCTCTGTTTCGTCCGAGTTTAAAAGTAGAAAGTTTGCAGCCATTCCTTATGTCTGAAACACAGGCTTCTAGCGAGGGCAATTTTGGGGCTTCACCATGTTTCATTGAAATGTACAGCTGTGTGTCATCCGCATAGCAGTGAACCTCTCAAGAGGTTATCATCTATGCATAGTCACTTTAATAACTCTACCTACATGTACATATTACCTCAACTAACTGGTGCCTCCGCACATTTACTCTGGACCGGTACCCCCCCTGTATATAGTCTCGCTATTGTTATTTTACTGCTGCTCTTTAATTACTTGTTACTTTTATTTTTTATTCTTATCAATATTTTTTTTAACTGCATTGTTGGTTAGGGACTAGTAAGTAATCATTTCACTGTCAGGTCTACACCGGTTGTATTTGGCGCATGTGACTAATAACATTTGATTTGAGGTAGTCACCTGGAATGCATTTCAATTAACAGGTGTGCCTTGTTAATTTGTGTTATTTCTTTCCTTCTTGATCCGTTTGAGCCAATCGGTTGTGTTGTGACAAGGTAGGGGGGGTATACAGAAGATAGCCCTATTTGGTAAAAGATCAAGTCCATATTATGGCAAGAACAGCTCAAATAAGCAAAGACAAGCGACAGTCCATCATTACTTTAAGACATGAAGGTAGGTCTATGCGGACAATGTCAAGAACTTAGAAAGTGCAGTCGCTAAAACCATCAAGCGCTATGATGAAACTGCTTCTCATGAGAATCGTTACAGGAAAGGAAGACCCAGAGTTACCTCTGCTGCAGAGGAGAAGTTCATTAGAGTTAACTGCGCCTCAGATTGCAGCCCAAATAAAAGCTTCACAGCGTTCAGGTAACAGACACGTATCAACATCAACTGTTCAGAGGAGACTGCGTGAATCAGGCCTTTATGGTCGAATTGTTGCAAAGAAACCACTACTAAAGGACACCAATAATAAGAAGATACTTGCTTGGGCCAAGAAACACGAGCAATGGACATCAGACCGGTGGAAATCTGTCTTTTGGTCTGAGTCCAAATGTGAGATTTTTGGTTCCAACCGCCATTGTCTTTGAGATGCAGAGTAGGTGAACGGATGATCTCTGCATGTGTGGTTCCCACCGTGAAGAATGGAGGAGGAGGTGTGAAGGTGCTTTGCCGGGGACACTGATGGGACTATCATTTGTTTTTCAACAGGACAATGACCCAACACCTCCAGGCTGTTGAAGGAGTGTGATGGAGTGCTACATCAGATGACCTGGCATACACAATCACCCGACCTCAACCCAATTGAGATGGTTTGGGATGAGTTGGACTGCATAGTTGAGGAAAAGCAGCCAACATGTGCTCAGCATATGTGGGAATTCCTTCAAGACTGTTGGAAAAACATTTCAGGTGAAGCTGGTTGAGAGAATACCAAGAGGGTCCAAAGCTGTCATCCAGACAAAGGGTGGCTACTTTGAAGAATCTCAAGTATAAAATATATTTGGATTTGTTTAACACATTTTTGGTTACTACATAATTCCATGTGTTTTTTCATAGTTTTGATGTCTTCACTATTCTGCAATGTAGAAAATAGTTTAAAAAAATAAAGAAAAACCCTTGAATGAGTAGGTGTGTCAAACTTTTGACTGGTACTGTATATTTAAGGTTTATTTTGAGTTGTACACATTTGCAGCTATACGCTGAATTGCAGCATACATATGCATACATAAGTAAGTGAATTTAATCTGTAATTTGAGGCGGTTAGCTATGTATTATATTGTAAATGTGTTGTATGATAGTTCCCATTCTGTCTTCTCCTAACACGTAGCTATTGATTTGTGTTCAGGTCCAAACTTGAAGGTTATAAGTACCTTGTCTGTCGGATTTGACCACATGGCCATGGATGAGATCAAGAAACGGTAAGACTAACTACCAACTAGCTTGTACGCAGTGCTTGACTTGGGAGGAAAGAGGTGCAGGAGCTGTCTTTTTCTAAGTCAGTCCATTAGACTATGTTCACAGATATTCTCAAATGATATTATGCTACAGAGATCTCTTAATCAAATGTATTTATAAAGCCATTTTTACATCAGCAGATGTCACTAAGTGCTGTATAGAAACCCACGCTAAAACACCAAACAGCAAGCAATGCAAATGTAGAAGCATGGTGGCTAGGAAAAACTCCTGAGAAAGGCAGGAACCTAGGAAGGGAACCAGGCTCTGAGGGGTGGCCAGTCCTCTTCTGGCTGTGCCCGGTGGAAGGGTTCATACACATTTTGACAGATGGAATTTCATTACTTTCCCATGACTTTTAACCAAATTTCCATGACCAATAACTTTTTTCCTGTCGCATACATGAAAAAAGTCAGCATAATTAAAGGCTTCTGGTCTCTGATCCCATGTAGGCCTACTATAATGGGAAGAAAAAGTATGTGAACCCTTTAGAATTACCTGGATTTCTGCATAAATTTGTCTTAACATTTTATCTGATCTCCATCTCAGTCACAACAAAAGACAAACACAGTGTGCTTAAACTAATAACACACAAACAATTATAATTTTTCATCTCTTTATTGATCACACCGTGTAAAGATTCACAGTGTAGGGTGGGAAAAGTATGTGAACCTTTGGATTTAATAACAGGCTGACCCTCCTTTAGCAGCAATAACCTCAAACAAATGTTTTCTGTAGTGGCTGATCAGACCTGCACAACAGCCAGGAGGAATTTTGCACCATTCCTCTTTACAAAACTGTTTCAGTTCAGCAATATTCTTGGGATGTCAGGTGTGAACCGCTCTCTTGAGGTCATGCCACAGCATCTCAATTGGGTTGAGGTCAGGACTGACTGGGCCACTCCAGAAGGTCAGGACTGACTGGGCCACTCCAGAAGGTCAGGACTGACTGGGCCAATCCAGAAGGTCAGGACTGACTGGGCCACTCCAGAAGGTCAGGACTGACTGGGCCATTCCAGAAGGTCAGGACTGACTGGGCCACTCCAGAAGACGTATTTTCTTCTGTTCAAGCCATTCTGTTGTTGATTTTACATCTGTCCTGTTGCATTACCTAACTTCTGTTGAGCTTCTATTGGCGGATAGATAGCCTAACATTCTCCTGCAAAATGTCTTGATAAACTTGGGAATTTGTTTTTTTGTCGACGATAGCAAGCTGTCCAGGCCCTGAGGCAGCAAAGCAGCCCCAAACCCATGATGCTCCCTCCACCATACTTTACAGTTGGGATGAGGTTTTGATGTTGGTGTGCTGTGCCTTTTTTTCCTCCATGCATAGTGTTGTGTGTTCCTTCCAAACACCACAACCTTAGTTACATCTGTCCACAGAATATTTTGCCAGTAGCACTGTGGAACATCCAGGTGCTCTTTTGCAAACTTCAGACGTGAGGCAATGTTTTTTTAAGACAGCGGTGTCCTTCTTCCATGGTGTCCTCCCATGAACACCATTCTTGTTTAGTGTTTTATGTATCGTAGACTCGTCAACAAAGATGTTAGCATTTACCAGAGATTTCTGTAAGTCTTTAGCTGACTCTCTAGGATTCTTCTTAACATTGAGCATTCTTCGCTGTGCTCTTGCAGTCATCTTTGCAGGACGGCCACGCCTAGGGAGATTAGCAACAGTGCTGAACTTTTTCCATTTATAGACTATTTGTCTTACCGTGGACTGATGAACATCAAGGCCTTTAGAGATATTTTTGTAAACCTTTCCAGCTTTATGCAAGTCAACAATTCTTAATCTTAGGTCTTCTGAGATCTCTTTTGTTCGAGGCATGGTTCACATCAGGCAATGCTTCTTGTGAATGGCAAAATCATATTTTGTGAGTGTTTTTTTTACAGGGCAAGGCAGCTCTAACCAACATCTCCAACCTTGTCTCAATGATTGTACTCCAGGTTAGCTGACTCATGACTCCAATTAGCTTTTGGAGAAGTCATGAGCCTAGGGGTTCACATACTTTTTCCAACTTACACTGTGAATGTTTAAATATTGCATTCAATATAGACAAGAAAAATAAAATTTGTGTGTTATTAGTTTAAGCACACTTTGTCTATTGTTGTGACTTAGATGAAGATCTGATCTTCATCTATGTAGAAATGTATGCAGAAATCCAGGTAATTCCAAATGGTTCACATACTTTTTCTTGCCGCTGTATCTCCTGCCGTTGTGCCCTTCATCAAGGCACTTAATCCCGTACAGAGTAGAATAACTGCACTGTTAGGCTACTGTATAAAATCCACGTGGTCAACCCTTCATCTGGAGAGCTACAGGGTGTGCAGGTTTTTGATCCTGCCCTGAAACGCACCAAAGTCTCCTTATCAAGTTCCTGTTGAGCAGGCTACAATTTGGAGCAGGGCTCGGAACAAAAACCTTCACACCCAGTAGCTGTTGGCCACCCTCGATTATAAAATATTCCAACATTATACAACCAAAGACTTTTTAATGTTTTTATTCAATTATTCCCTCATTCATTCCGTGAATCAGTGATAAAAGGGATAAGGTAGGCTACTTCAAAGCAAGGTAGCTCACTAAGACATGTTTATCTATAATATTCATGTTTCAGGGGAGATCTATGCACAGCATCAAAGTTATTTGTCAATTAGGCTATTCTTCAAATATTTTTAGCATTTTCGTATTTACATGGCTAGCCTACTGTTTAATAGAGGGGAATCACAGCTTTCAAATTATGGTGTCAGATTTATTTCTCACAGTGCCGGTGAAAAGGCAACAATGAGTCAACGACTTTAATTCTTAGGCATATAGTTAACTAGCGAGATGGCTTCTAGTATGGCTAATTATGTTTTGAATTGGCTATATAGTTAGTCTATCATTATTTTATAGGCTACTTGCTGCTGAAATGTCTCTCTCTCTCCTCAGGCAAATGGCCCACTCACACTGGCACACATGCAGATAATGCACAGCACACACAGAGATGCGCTGAAGGCTATGCCTAATTCTGATCATGGCTGAAATGTCGATTTTTAAGTGATTTGATATATTTGAAAAGGAAATCACAATATTAAAATTAAATTACTTTTCCAGGATGTTCATGACCTTAAGAAACCTAATTTGACAACTTGGAACATCGCATCCTGCTCATTCAGGCTGGCACATTCTCAAACTGGAACAGTCTACTGCCACAGATACACCGGATTCACAGACTAGCGGAAAGAAAACTTGAACAAAGCAGAATCAGGTTATGGATCCCCACTCTCAATTGCTATTCAATGCAGATCGAGCATTCACCCCGGCTTCACTCCACTTTGATCAATCTTTTGTGTGTGAATCTGGGCCGCTGATAGGCCACATTGTTTTATAGAGGAGCCGGTAAGCAGTTCCCGGAAAAATTTGAGGTGCCAGTACGGCGCTCCAGACGGCTCCGGCCCAATTCAAGCAATGATTGTACGAACAAATACCTTCCTCACATCTAAGTCAAACTCTCATTGTGCCCTCTTCTCCATGTTCTGTGCAGAGGGGTGCGTGTGGGCTACACTCCAGACGTCCTGACTGATGCCACGGCGGAGCTGACCGTCGCCCTGCTCCTGGCTACAGCTCGGCGGCTACCAGAGGGCGTGGTGGAGGTTAAGAAGTCAGTGATCAATGAAAACACAGATGCATTTACTACATAAGACTTCAGTTTCAGATGATCACTCTTGAAATGTTGTACATTGATACTTTAGGGATGTGTTGCTGAACCAAATTTCTATCTACAATTAATATGAGCAAAACAGAATGTGTGTCCTCATTTCCCACTTTTTAACTCTCTCTCGCTTTCTCTTTCTCTCTCAGTGGAGGCTGGAGCACCTGGAAACCTCTGTGGTTGTGTGGTTATGGTCTGTCAGGCAGCACTGTCGGTGTCATTGGACTGGGACGCATAGGTAGTGACAGTGATTGATACTGGATTCAGGGACTCCTGCCTTTTAGGCCTGTGGTCCATATAATCCATACTGTAGCTGAAAGAGCTGGACAAAATGTCTTACTAACTGATTGATTGTCTGGAGTCAATGCTGTTTTCGCTCAGGTATGGCCATTGCCAGGAGGCTGAAACCGTTTGGAGTGAAGAGGCTCCTGTACTTTGGAAGAACTGCCAAATCCTATGCTGCTGAGGTGGAGGGAGAATACGGTGAGCGGGGTTGGAGGGGCTGTGGAAAACAGGAAAGTATAAGAGAGAGGGTGAGAATCAGATGAGGTGTTTATTTGGCTGTTTCTTCACCCTCTCTCCTCCCCTCCTCTCTGTTGCAGTGCCCTTGGACACGCTGGTGTCTGAGAGTGATTTTGTCGTGGTGTCCTGCGCCCTCACACCAGAGACCCAAGGCCTGTGTAACAAGGACTTCTTCAGCAAGATGAAGAACACCGCTGTCTTCATCAACACCAGCAGGTACTCCATTAAACACGTAGAGCAGTGCAAATCAAACCCCACTGACTGCGTTTGGAAATGAGCACTGTTACAGTCATTCAGAGTTCTAAAAATAGAGGTGTGTGTGTTATAGGGGTGCAGTGGTGAATCAGGAGGATCTGTACCAGGCTCTGTCCAGTGGTCAGATAGCTTGTGCTGGGCTGGACGTCACAACCCCAGAACCACTCCCCACCGACCACCCCCTCCTCACCCTCAAAAACTGTGGTGAGTATATGGAGACACAGGGATGGAAGCCAGTTTACTCTGTTTTATTGTCTATGATTCATCTCTAATCATTGTTGTGGTCTTTCCAGGGGAATCAAGAATACTCTTTTTTTTTTTTTACACCTGCTCATTAAAATTAACCAGTTGCTTTTTCCCCAGAGATTATTTATACTGAACAAAATATAAATGCAACATGTAACAATTTCAAATATTTTACTGAGTTACAGTTTTATATAGTGAACTCAGTCAACTGAAATAAATTCATTAGGCCCTAATCTATGGATTTTCACATGACTGGGAATACAGATATGCATCTGTTGGTCACAGATACCCTTAAAAAATGGGCCTCACGATCTAGTCATGGTATTTTTGTGCATTCAAATTGCCTTTGATAAAATGCAATTGTGTTCGTTGTCCGTAGCTTATACCTCCCCATACCATAACCCCACCGCCACCACGTGGCACTCTGTTCACAACGTTGACATCAGCAAACCGCTCGCCCACACGACGCCATGCACGTGGTCTGCGGTTGTGAGGCCAGTTGGACGTACTGCCAAATTCTCTAAAACAACGTTGGAGGCGGCTTATGGTAGAAAAATTAACATTCAATTATCTGGCAACCGCTCAGTTGGACATTCCTGCAGTCAGCATGCCAATTGCACACTCCCTCAAAACTTGAGACATCTGTGGCAGTGTGTTGTGTGACAAAACTGCACATTTTAGTGGCCTTTTATTGTCCCCAGCACAAGGTGCACCTGTGTAATGATCATGCTGTTTAATCAGCATCTTGATATGCCACACCTTTCAGGTGGATGGATTATCTTTGCAAAGGAGAAATCCTCACTAACAGGGATATAAACAAGAGAAATAAGCTTTTTGTGCGTATCGAACATTTCTGGGACATTTTTATTTCTGCTCATGAAACATAGGACCAACACATATTTTTGTTCAGTGTATATTGTGCAATCCGATCATATCCCTGCTAATACTTTTCTCTCCTCTGTCCACCTGCAGTGGTCTTGCCCCACATTGGCAGTGCTACCTACTCCACACGTGGCATCATGGCAGAGCTGTCCGCAAACAATCTGCTGGCAGGCCTACAGGGCACAGACATGCCCAGCGAACTCAAATTCTAGTGCTGCTCTACAACTTCTCAATTCTGCCTCGGTCCTCCTGTTAGAATGATTATTTTATCAACCAATCAGTAGTCATTACCAGGGAAGGTAAAAGCCGTAAGTGACCAGGAAGGAATCTGTGTTAAGATTATTGCTGTTCTATTAAAGGAAAGATTCACCCATTTTGAATGTTATATCATTTTTGTGCATCTCTGAGCGATGTTCTATCGATTCCTGGGGATTTTCATGTGTTTTCATGTGTATCTGAGCTATTCGCTGTTCAAACATGCAGAAATACAGCCAGTATGCCATGTTTTGCATCATAGAAATACAGCGGGTATGCCGTCTTTAGTGTCATAGAAATACAGCGGGTATGCCGTCTTTAGTGTCATAGAAATACAGCGGGTATGACGTCTTTAGTGTCATAGAAATACAGCCGGTATGACGTCTTTTGTGTCATAGAAATACAGCGGGTATGACGTCTTTAGTGTCATAGAAATACAGCCGGTATGACGTCTTTAGTGTCATGGAAATACAGCGGGTATGCCGTCTTTAGTGTCATAGAAATACAGCCGGTATGACGTCTTCAGTGTCATGGAAATACAGCGGGTATGCCGTCTTTTGTGTCATAGAAATACAGCGGGTATGACGTCTTTAGTGTCATAGAAATACAGCCGGTATGACGTAAAATTCGTCCTTTCAGCTGTATTTATGCCTGCTTGAATGGCAAATAGATGCACAAAAACTGGGTGAATGTTTCCTTTAACATGGTCTCCCAACATGAAGGTAAACTTCTGCCTCTTGCTCTTACTGTTTTAAAAGAAATAACTAACTTGTAAAATGTTACCTGAAAGAGGAAGTGTATAGTAGTAACGTTTTGAGAACATGCCTCAGTATACTTAACAGTACTCCTAAGGGTCAGCCATGACTTCCTTTTAAGGACGTAGAAAAGCACTACAATGTCTCTGCACACAATTCATCACTGGCCTTCTTGTTCTTATGAAACACTTGATCGAATTGTGTAAAACAGTAGTTGTAATGTTTTCTATTGTTCTCATGACAGTTTTGTGTTAACATATTGAGATATGGATCGCCATTGTCTATTTGTGCATAATTCTAAGAAACACTATCTCTAATTAATCTATGGTAGAACACCTCGCCTGTAATCATTGTTTGTTTCAAACCAGCTGATCACTCCCTCCCTCTATCATGGTCTGTCATTCTGGCTTTGTTGAATAAAGTAGAAATGTTGTACAGTACGTCGGAATGTGTGAACATATTTCCCCCATAAGAAGAATTCTAGATCCATGCGTCAATGAACAAAGTTAGAATAGATCAAGATAGTCAGGGATCAGTTTGTTTCCAATGTAGTTGAATTTGTATCACTGTTCAATAGTGATCCTACTGAGAAGTAGTGTAAAGATTATATTAAAGAGTTCCATTCTCTCTGTTCTATGATGATACCATCACATTTCATGTAGTCGTCGTCTAGACAAACTACAGTACATTCTGCGCGTGCTTTCTAAAATCATCAACACAGTCAACATTTGTTTTCACATCAGTATTAAAGTGTCTACTTCAACAATATTTATAACAATGACCAGGCAAACATAACCCTGATATGGCAGAACAATGGAAAATGTCAATGAGCTTTCTGACTGGTAGCACCGGCTGTTTTTCACAGTGTTTCCACCTGATTTCCCGGTCTCTCAGAGCAGCGTGGCAGGCAGGTGGCTGCTCTGCCAGCGTAGACAGGTGGTCTTGGAGTGTTTGTACAAATGGGACGACTGACTGAAGCGTTTGCCACACTTGAGGCAGGCGTAGGGCTTTTCTCCTGTGTGGACTCTGATGTGTTTCTTACAGTCAGTCAGGTTTAGGAAGGTCTTACAGCAGATCCGGCAGGCGTATTTCCTTGCCCCCTCCACTACCAGGACGTTGTGCTCCATCATGGCCTTCTTACACTTTGAAAGGACGTCCTCTGATGCTCTGGTGAGGGCAGGGTGAGGAGCAGTATCCCCCCCTGCTGGACCGGAGGAGGAAGGATCCTGGGGTTGTCCATCTATCTGGCCCTCAGAGTTGGGGTTCACTTTTGGAGCGATGCGACGGTAAACTGGCAGCCCTAAGCTACCCCCAACTCCGGTCATCTCAGCCCTGGATGATCGGGAGAGGGATGTGCTCAAACTGAGGCTGCCCAAGGTGCCTACATCTGGCCTGAAGCCCCTCAAGAAGCCCCCCAGAACATCCTGAGTCTGGGTGGACTGAAGGATGAATCCATCACTGAAACTGTGCCCCTCGCTACTGAGGAGCTGCTGGAAGGGGACAGAGGTTACTGGGAACATAAGGGAGGAAGAGGAGGTGTTTGTTGCCTCTGAGTTTTGAAGTGACCTAACAGCCTCATTGCTTTCTGCCTGAGACTCACTGATGGTGGTGTTAATGAGACTGTCCACTCCTAATGCCTCAAGCTGACTCCTGGGGTTGAGAATGCAGGAAAGGCCCAGGTCTTGGTTTCTGTCTAGGCCCTCATTATCAGACAACCCATCTCCTCCATCTGTGTTGTCTTGGAGTGGGTGTGTGTCTGTCTGAGGATTGGAGCTAGAATGGGGGTTGGATGAGCTTGGGTCATTTCCCTTCGGGCTGAGTATGTCTTTCTCATCATTAACTGGCTCATCCTGATGATCACCAGTGTCCTCGGATGGGAATGGAGGATAATTGGACACACCTGGTGTGTCTGGATAAGAGTTCACCTGCTCACTCTTCACAACTACATCCATCTTATGATCCTCCTCTTCTCCATCTTCTCCCACTTTCACTTTAAACACAATCCCTCCATCCACCTGAGAACCCTCTGTGTGATCCTCTCCCCCATCATCCCGTGTCCCTCCCACATTACTATCTGATTGGCTAGGTAGCTGTACCTCTTCTTGTAAAGTCCCTTCATACTTCTCGTCCTGCTTCTCTGCACTTCCCCTCTCCAGGCAGAGGCACTCGTCTGTCTTCAGGGAGTCAGGGGAGTGAAGCTCATCACCCCCATTACTCCTGGAGACCCTTGGGCAGCCCTCCCCGTGATTCCCCTCAGACAGCCTGCACCCACTCTGCTTGCTGTTCAGCCTCTCCTCCAGAAACATTTGGGGAGAAGAGCTCTTGCGTTTGTGGTGACGCCGACCAGAGAGAGCTGCCAGTTGCTCCATGCTTCCATCCGCTCCAACCCCTCCGTCCCTGCCTCTAGCCTGGCTAGCATCCAACTCAGTCTCGCCAACGTCGAGGCTACCTTCCAGGGCCGATGTGACCAAGCTGAGCCCCAGCTGCTGGAGTAGGACAGATCTTTTCTGCCTGGAGTTGACCCCGGCCATGGCTGCTGCCTGGGACGGAGACTGCCTCAGGTGCTGCTGGTCCACTGCATGGCTGAACCGCTGCTGCTGCACTGGCGAACTCCAACCACGCGGGGGCGATGTGGGGAAGCTGCGGGAGGTGAGGTGGTGCTTGCAGGCCTTGACCACAGTGTTGAGGTGCAGGTGGGAGGCAGCCAGGAGCACATCCATTACGTTGGAGACCCCCAGAGTGAGAGTGGAGGTGTAGATCATGTCCAGCAGGGTGGAGAAAGCCTCAGGAGTCACTACCTCTAGATCCAGCTCCATCACACTGGCTCCTCCACCATCCCCCTCCACTGCATTCAGAAGGGCCCTGAAGTGTGTACTGCAGGCTGCCAGGACAGAGCGGTGGGCCCTGAAGTGTTGGCCCCCCACTACGATCACACAGTCACAGAGCTGACCACTGACACGCTGGTGGTTCAGCTGCTGGAAGATGTTCTCGAAGTGACCTGGGAAGTCCATCTTTGCCTGAGGATGAACATGAGGAATAGTCAAACTGAGTATTCAAACTCTGAGTGATCAAGCTGAATGATTATAATCATTCAATGCACTACACCCAGGCCAGTTTCCATACAATAGACTCAATGCTAGTAACAAAAAACTATAATGCAAATGTAATGTCTATGGACTAATTTAACTGGTATAAAGGTCTGACACTGTAGATCATATTTGTCCTTGCAAATATTAGTTACTAGTATGAAAAACGGAATAAAACCGGCATATCATCTTGCAGTGTCCCCATGCTCGTGCCTGAAATATAGACCAGAGGAGCTGGCTGACGCTCGTTCAGTACAGCCCTCCTTTTACGTTTGTATCATTCGCTGAATGAATGAAAATGGCCCAGTTAGCTACATTCACTAACTAGCGAGCTTCTCAAATTGTAACAAAGCGACCAACGCAAAAACCGACAATATTTGGCTTACTTTATCTGAAAATAGTCTTTAGCCTGCAGAAGATGTAAACTGGGAGGAGGCGGGCCCAAACATCTAATCTTAACAAAAACACGGAAGAACGCGGGCTCTCATCGGTCGTCACTAGTTACCACAGCCACAAAGCCATAAACCCCGCCCATTTCAAAATGTATCTTCTTCAAATGTGACATTTTTTAAAAATAATCAAAAAAACTGATGTTTAAGGCTTAGATATAGTGAAACAGTTCAATTATGGTCTTCATTTTGACAGTTCGTTGCAAAAGTGATATATTGTGGTCTTTTAGTAGTAAATCTAGCTGTTTTTGCCCCTAGTGGTTCAACTCTACAATTGAAATCGTGACGTACAGGTCATCTCAAGGGAGGGGTTCGGTATGAAATACATACCCTTCTATATCTGCAGGGTATCTGTGAGCTGCATGGTACCACATTAAGGTTTACTATAAAAGCAGGCAGTGCTGGACTTTGCCAGGAGCTCACCAGAGCTGAGTACCAGCACCGTACATTTTCTACTGCTGTGTCTTTTTCTACTGCACCTAAATGTAAACAGTACCGCAACCAAAATGAGTACCAGCACCTATTTCAGGCCAAGTCAACCACTGAAAGCAGGTGACAGTGCGCCTTACTTGGCCATGGTCTTGGTAAAGGAACGTGCTAATATACTGTATTTCGCATGATGCTTCCTTGACTAGACTACTGACATTACACATTAAAGGCCGTTAAGGCACATTTCCTCATATGACCAAATTCAACGTTTTTCCTTAGTGTTTCATACACCTCTATGTTTTTACGAAGAAAAAAACACGTTGGCTATGAGGATTACGCATTCGTAGTTACATCCATCGCAACAATAGATGACAAAAATGGTGATTTGAACTCGTATTTTTTCCACCATTTATGACTGATTGGTGGCGCAGTCCTCTAAAACAGTTGGCTCATAGTCCAATGGTTGGGAATTCTAATCCCACATGGGATACATATTATTATTTTCTCTCCTTTATTTACTAAATTAATTCTGTACCTACACACTTCTAATTCTGAAAAGTGAAAGCATACCTGTGAGAGGAGTCGCCCTGGTAGAAGTTGTAGGTTTTTATACAGAACTCAAGACTAATCTGTGAGTTAATTTGACCATTGGAAAAAGAGCTAATGTTTATCACTGCAATGCGGACCGAATTGAGCACCTAATCTTTATTTTCAAGGTGATGATTGCACTTTTCTTCCAATCACAATACCGCAAAAAATGTGAGATTTGTTTTGCAACCCGTGGGGGGTTCGAATTTGCACCCCGCAAGTGGCAATAGATGTCAGGAACTCGGCACCTTACCACTGTAAACTAACCTAACTAACTGTCCAGAGCCGTATTTGCTCATTATGCACATCATTTTATTATCAGAGCGTGGCGGTGGATTTATGGTAAACCTTAGTGAGAAAGTGTTGGGATCAGGTACAACTACGTTTACCCACCCCCAAAATGAATATTTATGAGTAACCCACAATTTCTCATTTGAATGCTTTTTTTTTTCAAGGGATGGGGACAAGGCTGAAATAGAGGTTGAGAGTTACCCTTAAAACATAACACCAATTTTAACCCTAACAAATCAAATCAAATGTATTTATATAGCCCTTCGTACATCAACTGATATCTCAAAGTGCTGTACAGAAACCCAGCCTAAAACCCCAAACAGCAAGCACTGCAGGTGTAGAAGCACGGTGGCTAGGAAACACTCCCTAGAAAGGCCAAAACCTAGGAAGAAACCTAGAGAGGAACCAGGCTATGTGGGGTGGCCAGTCCTCTTCTGGCTGTGCCGGGTGGAGATTATAACAGAACATGGCCAAGATGTTCAAATGTTCATAAATGACCAGCATGGTCAAATAATAATAATCACAGGCAGAACAGTTGAAACTGGAGCAGCAGCACGGCCAGGTGGACTGGGGACAGCAAGGAGTCATCATGTCAGGTAATCCTGAGGCATGGTCCTAGGGCTCAGGTCCTCCGAGAGAGAGAAAGAAAGAGACAAAGAGAGAATTAGAGAGAGCATACTTAAATTCACACTGGACACCGGATAGGACAGGAGGAGTACTCCAGATATAACAAACTGACCCTAGCCCCCGACACATAAACTAATGCAGCATAAATACTGGAGCCTGAGACAGGAGGGGTCAGGAGACACTGTGGCCCCATCCGATGACACCCCCGGACAGGGCCAAACAGGAAGGATATAACCCCACCCACTTTGCCGAAGCACAGCCCCCACACCACTAGAGGGATATCTTCAACCACCAACTTACCATCCTGAGACAAGGCCGAGTATAGCCCACAAAGATCTCTGCCACGTCACAACCCAAGGGGGGATGCCAACCCAGACAGGAAGATCACATCAGTGACTCAACCCACTCAAGTGACGCACCCCTCCTAGGGACGGTATGAAAGAGCCCTAGTAAGCCAGTGACTCAGCCCCTGTAATAGGGTTAGAGGCAGAGAATCCCAGTGGAGAGAGGGGAACCGGCCAGGCAGAGACAGCAAGGGTGGTTTGTTGCTCCAGAGCCATTCCGTTCACCTTCACACTCCTGGGCCAGACTACACTCAATCATATGACCCACTGAAGAGATGAGTCTTCAGTAGAGACTTAAAGGTTGAGACCGAGTTTGCGTCTCTCACATGGGTAGGCAGACCATTCCATAAAAATGGAGCTCTATAGGAGAGAAATTCTAGGGACAATTAGGAGGCCTGCGTCTTGTGACCGTAGCGTACGTGTAGGTATGTACGGCAGGACCAAATCAGAGAGATAGGTAGGAGCAAGCCCATGTAATGCTTTGTAGGTTAGCAGTAAAACCTTGAAATCAGCCCTTGACAGGAAGCCAGTGTAGGGAGGCTAGCACTGGAGTAATATGATCAATTTTTTTTGGTTCTAGTCAGGATTCTAGCAGCCGTATTTAGCACTAACTGAAGTTTATTTAGTGCTTTATCCGGGTAGCCGGAAAGTAGAGCATTGCAGTAGTCTAACCTAGAAGTGACAAAAGCATGGATACATTTTTCTGCATCCTTTTTGGACAGAAAGTTTCTGATTTTTGCAATGTTACTTAGATGGAAAATAGCTGTCCTTGAAACAGTCTTGATATGTTCTTCAAAAGAGAGATCAGGGTCCAGAGTAATGCCGAGGTCCTTCACAGTTTTATTTGAGACAACTGTACAACCATTAAGACTAATTGTCAGATTCAACAGAAGATCTCTTTGTTTCTTGGGACCTAGAACAAGCATCTCTGTTTTGTCCGAGTTTAAAAGTAGAAAGTTTGCAGCCATCCACTTCCTTATGTCTGAAACACATGCTTCTAGCGAGGGCAATATTATGCCACATTATATGAATAAAGAAAAAAAACATTTGAAATCGTCAACTTTATGATCAGAATGCTGATGTACTCCTCCATTGTGGGATATTCAGGTAATGGACAACTGCTTTACCTCCGCACTATACTGAACAAAAATATAAACATGCAACAATTTCAAAGATTTTAGTAAGATACACTTCATAGAAGGAAATCAGTCCATTTAAAAAAAAAAAATAGGCCCTAATTTATGCATTTCACATGACTGGGCATGGGTGCAGCAGAAGGGCTTTATTACAGGCAGAAATACTCCTCAGCACCACCTCCCTCTCCCTCCTCAGACAATCCTACAGGTGAAGAAGCTGGATGTGGAGTTCCTGGGCTGGCGTGGTTACACGTGGTCTGCGGTTGTGAGGCCGGTTGGATGTACTGCCAAATTCAATAAAAGGACATTGGAGGCGGCTTATGGTAGAAAAATTAACATTCAATTCTCTGGCAACAGCTCGGTTGGACATTCCTGCAGTCAGCATGCCGATTGCACTCCCTCAAAACTTGAGACATCTGTGGCATTGTGTTGTGTGACAAAACTGCACATTTTAGAGTGGCCTTTTATTGTCCCCAGCACAAGGTGCACCTGTGTAATGATCATGCTGTTTAATCAGCTTCTTGATATACCACACCTTTGAGATGGATGGATTGCCTTGGCAAAGGAGAAATGCTCACCCTACAGGGATGTAAACAAATTTGCGCACAAAATGTGAGAAATAAGCTTTTTGTGTGTATGGAAAATATCTGAGATCTTTTATTTCAGCTCATGGAAAATGGGACCAACACTTCTTTACATGTTGTGTTTATATTTGTGTTCAGTATATATACTGTGTATCTTTATGATGTGGAGTCCAGGGGGCAAGTAATAATCTGTGTGTAGCAAATTTGACATAATGCCCTCTACCACCCTTTTGCAGAATAGTGTATACCTTAGGATCCACTGAATATCTTCAAATCAAAACCCATAAATTATAGTTCTTAAAGTTTTTTTTGCCAGTTTGGACATTGCTTTTTCAGGAGACATTTAGGTATACCTGATGATATGAACATCCAATCAATATTTAAACATGTCTTCCCTTTATTGCAGGTGATTCGCATGACCAACAAAATTCAAACGTTCAATTACAAGACTCTCATTTATTGATATGGACCATTGCAAATGGAGGTACAGTATCACTCAAAACCAAAATGCAATCAGATGTTTTTCTGTTACTGAGCACTAACCGTAAACAAAAACAGAGGACATCTTGAAAACTATAACTGACAACTACTTAGTGTTCAAGTGCTATGTGGGACACAACGCACTATCTTCATTAAAGCCTATAAAGAAGTATTCCATATAGGATCCATATGATGGTGTTTAGCTCGCCACTCGTCCCTTTGTTCCCCTGTCATCGTTATGTCCATTGTGCTTGATGCAGTAAATGGAGTGTGGGAATACTGTAGAGGTAGATGGTCTCAAATGCTGTCCAACTTCTTCAAAATATATGGAGCTGTGGAGTAAATTATACATAAATGTTAACTTTTGATTGAGACATTGTTTACAGTCAAAAGTGCTATTGAAGACCTCGGGGATGCTGTCTAAATTAATGGCCATTCATTTTCATGCACAGTTGGCTCCCTTTCAAAAGAGGGGAACCAATTTTTGGGGTCACTACCTGCTGGATGATCTGTGGAGGGTCATGTCTGGTGATGTCATTGATTCTGTGTACATTTTCTGGTCAGAGCACTGACCAGTTGGGTGACACATGCATTACACAATATATTGTGAGATAATGTGCAAACCGAGAGGAATGTGAAGGCCGATACTTACTGGCTCTGAGAAGGGCAATATAGATTAGGAAATTGCGCACGGACGAGATGACGTCCTGTCGCATCTTTTTCTTCATCGCCTCTGGGTCCATTTTCGGCCCTAACCCCTCGAGTTTGAACATCTCGCCGTGGTCTGTGAAGGTTTTACACCCAACCCCTGCGCTGGTTGTGATTTTAGGGCTGCGATTTCCCTGCAAATTTGTGTTACGCTTGCTCTTTGGTTTGATTCTCAGTACCGGCGTGTTTGATGGCGGAAATGTGACTGTTTAAACCGGAAATTACGCTTGAAGGATTACTGTAAATGAAATGGCCGTAGAGGTACAAACTCTACGATTAGCGAAGGGCAAAAATATACACATTTATTTCTGAGAAATTTCTACTAACTCAAGACTTTCCAATTTATCTAAGTATAAGTCTGTTTAAAATATATATGTAGAGACGAATAACAATGTCAATAAAATGTAAATATTATATTTTATGTTTGTTTTATATGATTGCTTATTAAACTACAATATACTGTAATTATAATTTGTTGACGACCCCCCCCCCCCCCCACTTCTATTAATACAGTAATATCATATTTATTCACTGCTTTAATGTTAATCATGATCTCCCTCGCCTTCAATCAAACTGGCGTTGTGAGGGGGGTCTTCAAAACAGACCGAGAGGGAGCGAACAATGATGAATGTGAAGGAGAGGCTGAGAAAATAAAGGGAGGAGAAGACGAAGGGAGGGAGGGGTTGGGTTATTTCTGAGCTCAGGACCGGGGATTAAGCGGTCGAGAGCAATCCCAATACGATGACAGCATCCAGCCTAAACCCCCACGCGCCACACCGTCCGGACACGGATTCTACCGATTCTGACAAACTATTCTGTCTGCTCTCTCTCTTCAATCACTTAATTTGACCCTCCCGATCCACAACCCCGATCCGTCTTTTTCTTTAGAACACGAGGTGAGTTAGTTTTTTCGTGATTTTATTCTCCTCTTTATTGTCAAACTGTCTGGACGGATGCTGGAGGAGCTGGTGGGTACATGTTTCTGCGTGCACCTTGCACTGATTGCAAGAATCTGGTGCGATATTTTTCACATAGAAACAAAATATCTATTCTATCTGCAGGATTTGGACCTCATGCGGGTCCACGTGCCCCTGTTTCGGAGATGAGTAGAGAGATCTTAATCGGATTAGGACTATCGTACAAAAGACGGACCTTTTTTTTTCTTTGTTTACGGGCTAATCTGGCCGGATTGCTGTCACCGATTATATCTCGGGTTAGTGTTGATCCTGGAGGGTGAACTATGAAATATCAACACAGTATAATACACAGATATATCTGAGTTATAACACATTTAAATATTTTATATCGACGTAGAGAAAATTGCATATGAATTAGGTGGACAACTATTGCGCGATGGGCTATTGTTATTATTTTCTGTGTTTCGTTTTATTGCATGCTGAGCAGCCCACTGTTACCCCATGCATTTGTGGCTATGGTCGTAGTTATTTTGTCATTCGTTCATACCTATCCTCATCCATCTAGAACACTCAACACATGCATTTTGCATGGCTAATACGCAGCCAATGGAATTCTGTGCAACATTACATTTCTGTCACTTAATGCAAATGACGATAGTAGAAATTGAATGAGAGTAGTAGATCCAGCGCTGATGACAGGTGTCTCTAGTGGTGGTGTAAAACGCCTTTATAGTAAATGGCCAATGTCTTGTTGTTATCAATGGGCGTCGACGAGGTGTGAAGAGACACAGAAACAGCCTTTATTCCTCATGCGCGTCTCCATAGGTTTGTGAAAATGCGACGTTCATTCTGTTTTCAATGCGGTGACAAGCAAGAAGATCGCAACACAACTAGTCCGAAACAATGCATTTAGCCTTTCTGGGTCCTTTATTTAATTCATGACATGATTTAATATGACCACTGATTATGATTGTATATAGGCCAGACATGTGCTGTACCTAAAATGTACATGCTGCCCATGAGAGTATGTATTTAATGTCACAGAAAATGATCACTTACTATGTTCACATATAAATATGTAGGACTACCGCGTTCCTACACTCCCACACCGACACACATAGCCCACACATATCATCTCACACATGGACGGCTGTCGGTCTGGTCTTGTGCTGCCTTATGGGCGTGACTCCTCAGTGTGTGTGATTGTGCGCATGCGATACCATCTGTGTGTATGTGTTTGCAGGCACGTGCCCAGATAGAGCTTGAGGGGTGCTGAAGCACCTGTCCCTTTGCCCTCATATGAAAAAATGTGCCCTTTTGAATGGTGGCATTTTTATTTACAATTAATGACCTTTAATTTTATTTGAACTTTCTCTCATGTAACTTTTTTTCTCTCAGTTTGAGCACCTGCCCCACATTGTGAGTGTGCACACTTGGTTGTATGAGCATAAGTGTGTGTGTGTGTGTGTGTGTGTGTGTGCTTTGCCTGTGCTGCTATGCCAGTGCTGCAGGCGGTGTGCATGATGACTTAGGAATGTATGGTAGAACATGTGATGGAGCTGTTGCCCTGAGTTCATCCAGCCACCAGAGCTGTTGCTCTGAGTTCATCCAGCCACCAGAGCTGTTGTTCTGAGTTCACCCAGCCACCAGAGCTGTTGCTCTGAGTTCATACAGTACCAGACCTGTTGTTCTGAGTTCACCCAGCCACCAGAGCTGTTGCCCTGAGTTCATCCAGCCACCAGAGCTGTTGCTCTGAGTTCATCCAGCCACCAGAGCTGTTGTTCTGAGTTCATCCAGCCACCAGAGCTGTTGTTCTGAGTTCATCCAAGATCTCAGCGATCACTGCCTCATTGCCTGCATCCGTAATGGGTCAGCGGTCAAACGACCTCCACTCATCACTGTAAAACGCTCCCTGAAACACTTCTGCGAGCAGGCCTTTCTAATCGACCTGGCCGGGGTATCCTGGAAGGATATTGATCTCATCCCGTCAGTAGAGGATGCCTGGATATTTTTTAAAAATGCCTTCCTAACCATCTTAAATAAACATGCCCCATTTAAGAAATTTAGAACCAGGAACAGATATAGCCCTTGGTTCTCCCCAGACCTGACTGCCCTTAACCAACACAAAAACATCCTATGGCGTTCTGCATTAGCATCGAACAGCCCCCGTGATATGCAGCTGTTCAGGGAAGCTAGAAATCATTATACACAGGCAGTTAGAAAAGCCAAGGCTAGCTTTTTCAAGCAGAAATTTGCTTCCTGCAACACTAACTCAAAAAAGTTCTGGGACACTGTAAAGTCCATGGAGAATAAGAACACCTCCTCCCAGCTGCCCACTGCACTGAAGATAGGAAACACTGTCACCACTGATAAATCCACCATAATTGAGAATTTCAATAAGCATTTTTCTACGGCTGGCCATGCTTTCCACCTGGCTACTCCTACCCCGGACAACAGCACTGCACCCCCAACAGCAACTCGCCCAAGCCTTCCCCATTTCTCCTTCTCCCAAATCCATTCAGCTGATGTTCTGAAAGAGCTGCAAAATCTGGACCCCTACAAATCAGCCGGGCTAGACAATCTGGACCCTTTCTTTCTAAAATGATCTGCCGAAATTGTTGCCACCCCTATTACTAGCCTGTTCAACCTCTCTTTCGTGTCGTCTGAGATTCCCAAAGATTGGAAAGCAGCTGCGGTCATCCCCCTCTTCAAAGGGGGGGACACTCTTGACCCAAACTGCTACAGACCTATATCTATCCTACCGTGCCTTTCTAAGGTCTTCGAAAGCCAAGTCAACAAACAGATTACCGACCATTTCGAATCTCACCATACCTTCTCTGCTATGCAATCCGGTTTCAGAGCTGGTCATGGGTGCACCTCAGCCACGCTCAAGGTCCTAAACGATATCTTAACCGCCATCGATAAGAAACATTACTGTGCAGCCGTATTCATTGATCTGGCCAAGACTTTCGACTCTGTCAATCACCATATCCTCATCGGCAGACTCGACAGCCTTGGTTTCTCAAATGATTGCCTCGCCTGGTTCACCAACTACTTCTCTGATAGAGTTCAGTGTGTCAAATCGGAGGGTCTGCTGTCCGGACCTCTGGCAGTCTCTATGGGGGTGCCACAGGGTTCAATTCTTGGACCGACTCTCTTCTCTGTATACATCAATGAGGTCGCTCTTGCTGCTGGTGAGTCCCTGATCCACCTCTACGCAGACGACACCATTCTGTATACTTCCGGCCCTTCTTTGGACACTGTGTTAACAACCCTCCAGGCAAGCTTCAATGACATACAACTCTCCTTCCGTGGCCTCCAATTGCTCTTAAATACAAGTAAAACTAAATGCATGCTCTTCAACCGATCGCTATCTGCACCTACCCGCCTGTCCAACATCACTACTCTGGACGGCTCTGACTTAGAATACGTGGACAACTACAAATACTTAGGTGTCTGGTTAGACTGTAAACTCTCCTTCCAGACCCATATCAAACATCTCCAATCCAAAGTTAAATCTAGAATTGGCTTCCTATTTCGCAACAAAGCATCCTTCACTCATGCTGCCAAACATACCCTTGTAAAACTGACCATCCTACCAATCCTCGACTTTGGCGATGTCATTTACAAAATAGCCTCCAATACCCTACTCAACAAATTGGATGCAGTCTATCACAGTGCAATCCGTTTTATCACCAAAGCCCCATATACTACCCACCATTGCGACCTGTACGCTCTCGTTGGCTGGCCCTCGCTTCATACTCGTCGCCAAACCCACTGGCTCCATGTCATCTACAAGACCCTGCTAGGAAAAGTCCCCCCTTATCTCAGCTCGCTGGTCACCATAGCATCCCCCACCTGTAGCACACGCTCCAGCAGGTATATCTCTCTAGTCACCCCCAAAACCAATTCTTTCTTTGGCCGCCTCTCCTTCCAGTTCTCTGCTGCCAATGACTGGAACGAACTACAAAAATCTCTGAAACTGGAAACACGTATCTCCCTCACTAGCTTTAAGCACCAACTGTCAGAGCAGCTCACAGATTACTGCACCTGTACATAGCCCACCTATAATTTAGCCCAAACAACTACCTCTTTCCCAACTGTATTTAATTTTAATTAATTTATTTATTTTGCTCCTTTGCACCCCATTATTTTTTTATTTCTACTTTGCACATTCTTCCATTGCAAAACTACCATTCCAGTATTTTACTTGCTATATTGTATTTACTTTGCCATCATGGCCTTTTTTGCCTTTACCTCCCTTCTCACCTCATTTGCTCACATTGTATATAGACTTGTTTATACTGCATTATTGACTGTATGTTTGTTTTTACTCCATGTGTAACTCTGTGTCGTTTTATCTGTCGAACTGCTTTGCTTTATCTTGGCCAGGTCGCAATTGTAAATGAGAACTTGTTCTCAACTTGCCTACCTGGTTAAATAAAGGTAAAATAAAATAAAAAAAATCCAGCCACCAGAGCTGTTGCTCTGAGTTCACCCAGCCACCAGACCTGTTGTTCTGAGTTCACCCAGCCACCAGAGCTGTTGTTCTGAGTTCATCCAGCCACCAGACCTGTTGTTCTGAGTTCATCCAGCCACCAGAGCTGTTGTTCTGAGTTCACCCAGCCACCAGAGCTGTTGCTCTGAGTTCATCCAGCCACCAGAGCTGTTGCTCTGAGTTCATCCAGCCACCAGAGCTGTTGTTCTGAGTTTACCCAGCCACCAGAAAAATGCAAGAGGAATGGCAGGACTTGCACATCAGGAAAGACTAGCTGTGTCCCTGCATGCCTGCCTGTCTCCATGCCTAACTGCCTGACTACCAAACGACATGCCTGCCTGCCTGCCTGCCTGCCTGCCTGCCTGCCTGCCTGCCTGCCTGCCTGCCTGCCTCCCTGTCTGTCTGTCTGTCTGTCTGTCTGTCTGTCTGTCTGTCTGTCTGTCTGTCTGTCTGTCTGTCAAACTGCCTCCCTGCCTAACTGTCTGCCTGCCTGCCTGCCTTACTGATTGTTCTTACTGCTATCTTCACATCTAAAATTACAGCCTATTCCCTACATAGCACACAATTGTTTTACCCAAGCCATATGGACTAGGGGTCAAACGCAGTGCACTATGTGGGGCATAGGGTGTCATTTAATTTTTGTTGTCTCTAGGGCAGTTTGAGTTGTGTGCTGGTCAATCAATCACATTTATATCGCCCATTTCACATCAGGCAATGTCACAAAGTGCTATACAGAAACCCAGCCTAAAACTCCAAACAGCAAGCAATGCAGATGTAGAAGCACGGTGGCTAGTACAGTGAAAAGCCTTTCTTGCAAGAGGTTCGGAGAGAGAGCGATAGAAAGAGCGAGAGAGGAGAGAGAGAGAGAGAGAGAGAGAGAAAGAGTTGAAAACAGCCAATTTTTGAACAAAGCAGTGTGTTCGGTGAAACAGTTTTCATAACCAACAGACAGGAGTCGTCAAGCCAACAGCAGGTCCGGGACAAGCTAGTTCCATAGCCGCAGGCAAAGGAGCAGACCTGGATCGGCAGCACGACCAGGTGGACTGGGGACAGAGACAGCTGGGAGTTGTCAGGCCAAGTAGTCCTGAGGCATGGTCAAGGCAATCCCCGGATCCTTGGGACGTCCCTACCCTAAGCCCTAACCTTAATTCCTATCCTATCCTATCCTAACCACAACCCTTACCTAACCCTAACCTTAACGACTATAATGGGGTAGGGACGTCCCAAGGATCCTATAGCATGGACCATGGTCCTGTGGCTCAGGTCCTACTGCTGGGGAGACAGATTGGTCTAACCAATTGGTCAGCCAATCGATCACCAGTCCAATCAATAATGGTGGTCATTAAGACATTACTGTAGATCTATATTGTGCAGTGCCCCAGACACATTTTGGCAGATACTGACTGTCGGGTCGTCAATAATTTTTTCTCCTACCACCAATCCATTTAATGGCTGGGCCTTTTGCCCCTCCCAACAATTTGAATAGGAACGTGAGGTTGTATCATTTCAACCAAATTATATACAAATAAAATCAGAACAATTTCTGAAATATACATCAAAAAAATATATAGTACACTAGCAATGCTAGCACCCTAAATGAGATTTCTCTTGATAATTTGCTCTTCTGAAGAGGGATGGAAGGGGTGGTTGTTTGAAGAAAATCAATGCCTACTCACAGCCAATCAGCCAGCAGCCTCTGGCAGCCAGCGCTTCACTCATACCTACTGTTCCAATAGGAATTTCCACAGGCTCTGGAGAACCACCAGGCTCTGGAGAACCACTAGGCTCTGGAGAACCACTAGGCTCTGGAGAACCACCACGCTCTGGAGAACCACTAGGCTCGGGAGAACCACTAGGCTCTGGAGAACCACCAGGCTCTGGAGAACAACCAGGCTATTGAGAACCACCAGGCTCTGGAGAACCACTAGGATCTGGAGAACCACCACCAATCAATCAAATGTATTTATAAAGCCCTTCTTACATCTGCTGATGTCACAATGTTCTGTACAGAAACCCAGCCTAAAACTCCAAACAGCAAGCAATGCAGGTGTAGATGCACGGTGGCTAGGAAAAACTCCCTAGAAAGCCAGAACCCAGGCTCTGGAGAACAACCAGACTATGGGTTTGCCAGGCTCTGGAGAACAACGTGAGCGAGGCCTGGAAGCCGAGGCTATGGAATGGTCAATGGACCAGCATTGGGACATACTGTACATGAAAAATCCGCTCTAAATTGTAGAGTCCCTTCCAGACATAACAGCACCATGATCTATGAACATGTAAAAAGGTCTGGTCTAGACATAAGAGAGGCAGAGGTCACTCATCCTAGATTTGCACAATCCCAAATCAACCCCTAGTTCCTATCCCTTGGCACTTGTGAAGGATTGGATAGGTGTAAGCAATATGGAGACAATTCCAGCTGTTGTCATATTGTTTAAAACCATGCTTTGAGATCACACCCTTTTACAGGAAGGGCTTAAACCGGGTTAAGGACAAGGGTTTGATTTGGACTGGAGTATGATTTCAATCCACCTACTAATGTCCCAATCTCTTCACCTTCTTCCGCAGACAGATAGTGACCCCAAGTACCCAGGTAGTCGTCTCTCTGACTCTGACCCGATCAAAACCCCAGATAACTGGAACACAGCAGACAATTAATCTTCCAGTGGCCTAGTATTTAATAGTGCATTAGGGACTTCAGTCTCCCCCTGGTTGCTGTTGCAAGTGGAGATGAAATGAGGGGTGCAAGGGCGGGGTCTGTCTTAATAATGCTAATGAGCTGACAGGGGGAACGCAGGACGGAGCGGTAGATTTGATTAGGTCTGGAAGGGAACGGAGGAAGCGGGAACATCGCCAACCAAACAAACAACAACGCAACGGAGCGCTCCTGGGGAATAGGAGTACACCGTTACATTCATCATCATATATTACATTCATTTGTTCATTCATATACACTGCTCAAAAAAATAAAGGGAACACTAAAATAACACATCCTAGATCTGAATGAATGAAATATTCTTATTAAATACTTTTTTCTTTACACAGTTGAATGTGCTGACAACAAATCAATGGAAATCAAATTTATCAACCCATGGAGGTCTGGATTTGGAGTCACACTCAAAATTAAAGTGGAAAACCACACTACAGGCTGATCCAACTTTGATGTAATGTCCTTAAAACAAGTCAAAATGCCTGGGCATGCTCCTGATGGGATCTCCTCCCAGACCTGGACTAAAGCATCCGCCAACTCCTGGACAGTCTGTGGTGCAATCGTTGGTGGATGGAGCGAGACATGATGTCCCAGATGTGCTCAATTGGATTTAGGTCTGGGGAACGGATGGGCCAGTCCATAACATCAATGCCTTCCTCTTGCAGGAACTGCTGACACACTCCAGCCACATGAGGTCTAGCATTGTCTTGCATTAGGAGGAACCCAGGACCAACCGCACCAGCATATGGTCTCACAAGGGGTCTGAGGATCTCATCTCGGTACCTAATGGCAGTCAGGCTACCTCTGGCGAGCACATGGAGGGCTGTGCGCCCCCCCAAAGAAATGCCACCCCACACCATGACTGACCCACCGCCAAACCGGTCATGCTGGAGGATGTTACAGGCAGCAGAACGTTCTCCACGGCGTCTCCAGACTGTCACGTCTGTCACATGTGCTCAGTGTGAACCTGCTTTCATCTGTGAAGAGCACAGGGCGCCAGTGGCGAATTTGCCAATCTTGGTGTTCTCTGGCAAATGCCAAACGTCCTGCACGGTGTTGGGCTGTAAGCACAACCCCCACCTGTGGAAGTCGGGCCCTCATACCACCCTCATGGAGTCTGTTTCTGACCGTTTGAGCAGACACATGCACATTTGTGGCCTGCTGGAGGTCATTTTGCAGGGATCTGGCAGTGCTCCTCCTGCTCCTCCTTGCACAAAGGCGGAGGTAGCGGTCCTGCTGCTGGGTTGTTGCCCTCCTACGGCCTCCTCCACGTCTCCTGATGTACTGGCCTGTCTCCTGGTAGCGCCTCCATGTTCTGGACACTACACTGACAGACACAGCAAACCTTCTTGCCACATCTCGCATTGATGTGCCATTCTGGATGAGCTGCACTACCTGAGCCACTTGTGTGGGTTGTAGAGTCCGTCTCATGCTACCACTAGAGTGAAAGCACCGCCAGCATTCAAAAGTGACCAAAACATCAGCCAGGAAGCATAGGAACTGAGAAGTGGTCTGTGGTCCCCACCTGCAGAACCACTCCTTTATTGGGGGTGTCTTGCTAAATGCATATAATTTCCACCTGTAGTCTATTCCATTTGCACAACAGCATGTGAAATTTATTGTCAATCAGTGTTGCTTCCTAAGTGGACAGTTTGATTTCACAGAAGTGTGATTGACTTGGAGTTACATTGTGTTGTTTAAGTGTTCCCTTTATTTTTTTGAGCAGTGTATATTTTTTATATTCAGTAATATGATTTATTTGGTTGTTTGCACAGTTCTATGACTTTTTGGATGCATATTATTATATTATATAACACAACCATATAGCGTCTGGCTTTCTGTGTTGGTTTGTGTTGTTTTGTACTCTGCACAGCCCCTCTCCTGTTCTGGTCTGGTCTGGTTTGGTCTGGTGTAACTCGGTGTCAGACTGAGTTCCTGAACAGATCTGTCTCCCGCTGTGCTCCTCCTCATGGGGTGCTATACCCGTTGGGTGACTCAGGCCTACTGAAGGGGGTTAGCAGAATTAGGCCTCAGACGTCAATAGCAGACAACTGGTTGATCCGCAAAAATACCTGCTTTTTTTGGGTCATAGACCGAGGCCACATGCAGCCACACAAGGAAAGGGTTTGGATTGGAACATATACCACTACTCTCCCGCATATAAAAGCTAATTAAGTATTAAGGATAGGCTAGATAGGTTAATCAAGGTTTGTAAGGATGGGGATTTCTCCACTTTTAGGGATTATCTTCTGTATTTAAGGTGGGCGGCATGCTTTGACTCAAGTCTGTTGTTCTCCAAAAAGAGGTTTGGCAAAGAGGACTCTTGATGTCGGCCTAGATTTTTGTACCGTTGTAGATGTGTGCAGTTCAGAAACTACACAGAAGGGCTGTTTCCCTGCTGTTTCCCTGTACACAGAAGGGCTGTTTCCCTGCTTCCCTCTTTATGTCTACAATATGAATGACGGGTCTGTTGCAAGTTCATTGCTAAATCCATTACTTAGCCGGCCGCGACCGGGAGACCCATGGGGCGGCGCACAATTGTCCCAGCGTCGTCCGGGTTAGGGGAGGGTTTGGCTGGCAGGGATGCCCTTGTCCCAACATGCACTAGCGACTCCTGTGGCAGGCCGGGTGCTGTGCACGCTGACACAGTCACGAGGTGCACAGTGTTTCCTCTGACACATTGGTGCGGCTGGCTTCCAGGTTATGTGGGCATTGTGTCGAGAAGCAGTGCAGCTTGGTTGGGTTGTGTTTCATGGATGCACGGCTCTAGACCTTCGCCTCTCCCGAGTCCGTACGGGAGTTGCAGCGATGAGACAAGACTGTAACTACCAATTGGATACCACAGAATTGGGGAGAAAACTGGGTAAAAAAAAATATATATATATATATAATAAAATATAAAAATCTATTACTGCTAAGAACACCGACCATGCGATTAGGCCTTTCTGTCAGTCACCATCATATCAGTCAATGGGAAAGGGCCTGGTGGAGGAGCTCCACTTGTGGGACCCTCAGGAGAATAGGACAGGGCCTGGTTGTGGAGCTCCACCTGTGGGACCCTCAGGAGAATAGTAAAGGGCCTGGTGTAGGAGCTCCACCTGTGGGACCCTCAGGAAAATAGGACAGAGCCTGGTGAAATAGCTCCACATATGTGGGACCCTTAGGAGAATAGGACAGGGCCTGTTTGTGCAGCTCCACCTGTGGGACCCTCAGGAGAATAGGACAGGGCCTGGTGTAGGAGCTCCACCTGTGGGACCCTCAGGAGAATAGGACAGGGCCTGGTGTAGGAGCTCCACCTGTGGGACCCTCAGGAGAATAGGACAGAGCCTGATGGAGGAGCTCCACATATGGGACCCTCAGAAGACGTTGTCAGGCCTTTCTGAAGATACAGGGCCTTGCAAAAGTATTATCCCCTTGGCGTTTTTCCTATTTTGTTGCATTACAACCTGTAATTTAAATTCATTTTTATTTGGATAATGGGCATACACAAAATAGTCCAAAATTGGTGAAGTGAAATGGAAAAAAAAATTCAAATAAAAAACGGAAAAGTGGTGCGTGCATATGTATTCACCCCCTTTGCTATGAAGCCCCTAAATAAGATCTGGTGCAACCAATTACCTTCAGAAGTCACATAAATAGTTAAATAAATTCCACCTGTGTGTAATCTAAGTGTCACATGATCTGTCACATGATCTCAGTATATATACACCTGTTCTGAAAGGCCCCAGAGTCTGCAACACCACTAAGCAAGGTGCACCACCAAGCAAGCAGCACTATGAAGACCAAGGAGCTCTCCAAACAGGTCAGGGACAAAGTTGTGGAGAAGTACAGATCAGGTTTGGGTTGTAAAGAAATATCAAAAACTTTGAACATCCCACGGAGCACCATTAAATCCATTATTCAAAAATGTAAAGAATATGGCACCACAACAAACCTGCCAAGAGAGGGCCGCCCACCAAAACTCACAGACCAGGCAAGGAGGGCATTAATCAGAGAGGCAACAAAGAGATTAAGACAACCCTGAAGGAGCTCCACAGCGGAGATTGGAGTATCTGTCCATAGGACCACTTTAAGCCGGACAGTCCACAGAGCTGGGCTTTACAGAAGAGTGACCAGAAGAAAATAAGCACACATGTTTGGTGTTTGCCAAAAGGCATGTGGGAGACTTCCCAAACATATAGAAGTAGGTACTCTGGTCAGATGAGACTAAAATTGAGCTTTTTGGCCATCAGGAAAACACTATGTCTGGCGCAAACCAAAACCTCTCATCACCTCGAGAACACCATTCCCACAGTGAAGCATGGTGGTGGCAGCATCATGCTGTTGGGATGTTTTTCATCGGCAGAGACTGGGAAACTGGTCAGAATTGAAGAAATGATGGATGGTGCTAAATATAGGGAAATTCTTGAGGGAAACCTGTTTCAGTCTTCAAGAGATTTGAGACTGGGACGGAGGTTCACCTTCCAGCAGGACAATGACCCTAAGCATACTGCTAAAGCATCACTTGAGTGGTTTAAGGGGAAACATTTAAATGTATTGGAATGGCCTAGTCAAAGCCCAGACCTCAATCCAATTGAGAATCTGTGGTATGACTTAAAGATTACTACATCAGCAGAACCCATCCAACTTGAAGGAGCTGGAGCAGTTTTGCCTTGAAGAATGGGGGAAAATCCCAGCGGCTAGATGTGCCAAGCTTATAGACACATACCAAGAGACTTTCAGCTGTAATTTCTGCAAAAGGTGGCTCTACAAAGTATTGACTTTTGTCAATAGTTATGCACGCTCTAGTTTTCAGTTTTTTTGTCTTATTTCTTGTTTGTTTCACAATAAAAAAATATTTTGCATCTTCAAAGTGGTAGGCATGTTGTGTAAATCAAATGACACAAACCCCCCCAAAATCTATTTTAATTCCAGGTTGTAAGGCAACAAAATAGGAAAAATGCCAAGCGGGGTGAATACTTTTGCAAGCCACTGTAGATTTCTCCTGAACTGTACTGTCAGTTGGTCCGGTCGCTGCCTGGCTTGTCTTAGCATGCCTAATTGGATTTCAACTAGACTCTGTTTCCTGTCCAGCTATCAGTGCCTCCCCTTTAACACTACCTCTCGGAGAGAGGGAGACAGAGAGAGGATGGTGGAAGATAAACAGAGAGGTAGTGTCTCTGTGTGTGTGTTTGTTCATTCAAATTGGAGGATAAGAGCTAGAGAGTGTGTGACAAGAGATGCAGAGTGGGTTAGCAAACAGCAAAGCTCATCCAAAGTAATTGTTCCATGGTTGAGAGTGAGAGGAGAGTGATATTAAGAGAGGGAAAGTCTAAGATGGTGAAAGTGTCAGAGAGAAAGAGAGAGAGTGGCAGAGAGAGATACAGAGAGAGAGAGAGCAGAAGTGAGTTTGAAGGAATGAAAGAAAGCTTGGACATTCTACAAGCTATACTAATGACGATCAAGATGATGAAAGTGGCACAACATGAGAGACAAAGAGAAAGAAAGACAGACTTTAAGCAACTGTACTGATGACTTCTGTAGACAGTCAAGATGGAGAGTAGCAGAGAGATAGTGAGAGACAAAGAGAAAGATAGAAAGAAGGCCCAGAAAGCCCAGACAGACAGACAGACAAAAAGCCCAGACAGACAGACAGAAAGCCCAGACAGACAGACAGACAGAAAACACAGACATACAGACAGGCTACGAGCTGTACCGATGAATTTTGTGGACAGCTTGGAGACATTTGTAAACACAGCAGTCCCGATTACTGTTGATTCAGAGCCAGATTAGGGGCAGACTTATCACCAGCCACAGACAGACAGACAGACAGGGAAATCCCGACTGTGACTCTAAAGTGGGGTAAAGTCTATGTACTGATCCCACATTATTACAAGACATTTACTCCAGTGGAAAAAACACCCCTGATTTTGTACATTTCATCCGTTTTCCATCACGCTGCAGGGAAAGAACAGTATGAGATGAATAGTGCAATAATGAATGTAGGTTTGTTTTATTATTTATTTAACGATTGACCATAAATCAATGCCTGCCGCTGGGCTATGTTTGTACTGTATTTGCAGAGAAATGCTGTACTGATCAGCTTTTTCTCCTCACTAAAACACTTGCACTGTTCTTTTCTCAACTCTTTCTCTTCTCTCTACGTCTACATTTCTCTCTCTCTCTCTCCGCCCCCTGTGCTGCTGCCCTCTTCACCCTCTTTAAAAATGCTCTTTCCCCCTCACTACAACCTCCTCCAATATCCTGTCCTTTTCTCTTTCTCCCCCTTGGCCAATTCTCTTTCCCCCTTTCTCTACCCCCTGCTCCCCCTTCTCTATTGTTACCCTCCGCAGTCCACCCCTCTGCACCGCCTGCACCCCCCCCCCCCCCCTTTCTCTATTTCCTCTCCTCCTTCCATCGCTCCTCTGTGGGTGCATGTGTTGTCAGAGGAGTCTGGAGGAGATAGGAGGCCTAACTAGCTGCATTAGCTCTATGCATTATTCACGAAAGGGAAAGGGAAAGAGGGATACCTAGTCAGTTGTCCAACTGAATGTATTCAACTGAAATGTGTCTTCTGCATTTAACCCAAACCTTCTGAATCAGAAAGGTGTGGGGGGCTGCCTTAATCGACATCCACGTCTTCGGGAGCCCTGTGTGAGTCTGGGTCATTTCCTAGCTGCGCACTGGGGATCTCTGTGTCCGGGGACCGGGCCTGGTGAAAGAGCAGCATGTCAGGGACATTCAGGGAACAGGAGCCACTCAAATGGGAATGACACTTGATAGAACAGAGAGGCACTAAACAAGTGTTTAATTGTGTCTTTATTTTGCTCACAGGAGGTTGGTGGCATCTTAATTGGGGAGGACGGGCTCCTGGTAATGGCTGGAGCAGTATTAGTGGAATGGTATCAAATACATCAAACATGGTTCCCAGGTGTTTAATGCCATTCCATTTACTCCGTTCCAGCCATTATTATAAACCGTCCTCCCTCAGCAGCCTCCACTGATTTCGATAAGGTGAACATATTCAGACTCAGAGCCATTATATTAGTGCACAAAGCACGGTCTGAGCGTATTTGGGTCACAGAATGTTGCCCTACACTTCAGCCTCATCCACAGTTGATGTTTGTATAACGGCTGGTGCCGTTTTTCTGAGATCCTTGGCACAGCTCCTTTCAACCGCAGTGGAATTGTCTTTTCTCTTACAGCTTTTAAAAGGGGCCAGTTGGAACGGTCTTTGAACTGGGTTGAAATGAAATTTTAATTCAGACAACCAGACCAAGCTAGAGTTCCTCTTCTCCAACACAACGTCATGTGCTTTTCAGGCTACACTGCTTTGATTGGGGCAAGGAGGCCTGGGGGTGGGGAGAACAGTGGTGGCCTCTACCATAAAACCACACTGCTGCTTAGACTGGTTCTAACAGGAAGAGAAAGACTCAGTAAACATTATGACATGTACAGTAGCAGTCAAAAGTTTGGACACACCTACTCGTTCCAATGTTTTTCTTTATTTGTACTATTTTCTACATTGAGGTAGTCACCGGGAATGTATTTCAATTAACAGGTGTGCCTTGTTAAAAGTTAATTTGCAGAATATCTTTCCTTCTTAATGCGTTTGAGCCAATCAGTTGTGTTGTTACAAGGTAGGGGTGGTATACAGAAGATAGTCTTATTTGGTGAAAGACCAAGTCCACATTATGGCAAGAACAGCTGAAATAAGCAATAGCACTTTGGGTATATATCCACTCTTTGCATTGTATCAGTTACCCCAGAATGTATCGTTGTTTTGCATTATGAGGCAATGACAGTGTAACTGATTGATTTGTTGTTCCATTGTGCACAGGCGACTCCCGGGATTACACATTCTGATTGGTCCTGATGATCACAAGGGCCCTCTTCCACCTCTTGTCGGCCAATCCCGATGGGGCTCCGGAGCTGATGTCACAGATGGCCCGAGGATTTTCATGTTCGGGAATCCAGAAGATACAAGCAATAGCACAGTGAGTGACAGACAGGCAGGGCAGGCAGGCAGGCAGGCAGGCAGGCAGGGCAGGCAGGCAGGCAGGCAGGCAGGCAGGCAGGCAGGCAGGCAGGCAGGCAGGCAGGCAGGCAGGCAGGCAGGCAGGCAGGCAGGCAGGCAGGCAGGCAGGCAGGCAGCAGGGCAGGCAGGCAGGCAGGCAGGCAGGCAGGCAGGCAGGCAGGCAGGCAGGCAGGCAGGCAGGCAGGCAGGCAGGCAGGCAGGCAGGCAGGCAGGCAGGCAGGCAGGCAGGCAGGCAGGCAGGCAGGCAGGCAGGCAGGCAGGCAGCAGGCAGGCAGGCAGGCAGGCAGGCAGGCAGGCAGGCAGGCAGGCAGGCAGGCAGGCAGGCAGGCAGGCAGGCAGGCAGGCAGGCAGGCAGGCAGGCAGGCAGGCAGGCAGGCAGGCAGGCAGGCAGGCAGGCAGGCAGGCAGGCAGGCAGGCAGGCAGGCAGGCAGGCAGGCAGGCAGGCAGGCAGGCAGGCAGGCAGGCAGGCAGGCAGGCAGGCAGGCAGGCAGGCAGGCAGGCAGGCAGGCAGGCAGGCAGGCAGGCAGGCAGGCAGGCAGGCAGGCAGGCAGGCAGGCAGGCAGGCAGACAGACAGACAGACAGACAGACAGACAGACAGACAGACAGGACAGACAGACAGACAGACAGACAGACAGACAGACAGACAGACAGACAGACAGACAGACAGACAGACAGACAGACAGACAGACAGACAGACAGACAGACAGACAGACAGACAGACAGACAAGACAGACAGACAGACAGACAGACAGACAGGACAGACAGACAGACAGACAGACAGACAGACAGACAGACAGACAGACAGACAGACAGACAGACAGACAGACAGACAGACAGACAGACAGACAGACAGACAGACAGACAGACAGACAGACAGACAGACAGACAGACAGACAGACAGACAGACAGACAGACAGACAGACAGACAGACAGACAGACAGACAGACAGACAGACAGACAGACAGACAGACAGACAGACAGACAGACAGACAGACAGACAGACAGACAGACAGACAGACAGACAGACAGACAGACAGACAGACAGACAGACAGACAGACAGACAGACAGACAGACAGACAGACAGACAGACAGACAGACAGACAGACAGACAGACAGACAGACAGACAGACAGACAGACAGACAGACAGACAGACAGACAGACAGACAGACAGACAGGCAGGCAGGCAGGCAGGCAGACAGACAGTATCTGGTCATGGCACATTCACTAAACACTTGAGTCTGGTCTCAGTACTTTGAACTAGCTTCCTTATCTCTTTCCTTAACTTCTACAATATAAACAGTATTAATATATTAACATTATCATAACAATCTATACAGATGTAGGATCTTAACTGGATCACTCTTTTGTTGCTGAGAATTCTCCTGCACAGCAGTAAATGCAAACTTGTAGTGTATCCAAGGTTTTAAAAGGCTTCTAAAGTTTGCAATTTCCAATTTAAAATGTCAAACTTGATTTGACCAAACAAAAAATGTATCAACCCCTACAAAAAATGTCCATTGATTATAATCCACATAATAATTCACATTTCCTGTTGCTGCAGGATTATTTTCTGGCTGTAGCAAACTGGCTCAAATTAAGATCCTACATCTGTATACTCTGATATGCAGATCACTGATGGAATATTTGAGAGAGTTTAAGGAGTGAGTAATGAGTTACAAAAGTGAATTGTGTATTACCTTGCCGAAAATCGGACAATGGATTATGTATAGCCAAAATGCATAGTTCAAAAGGCAATCTGCTAAGAGAGTTGGGGCAGCAGTGAACCCATTCCCAAGTGATCCAGGTGATCATGTATTTATGGATGGTGTCTGCAGCAGCAAGAGAAACTGTCACCAAAGATGACTTCCTGACTCGGCAAGGGCACAGGGAGCAGAGTGAAAATGTGTGTGTGTGTTTGTGTGTGTGAGTGAGAGAGAGAGAGAGATGAAGAGACAGAGATAGAGACAGGTTTCACCTGAGTCAGCACTGCACCATGGATACACACACATTACAGAGACATCTGCACATGCACATGCACACACACTCTCATAAGTAGGTACTTGTCCTTCTGCACACAGAATCACATACTCACACACACACGCACACACGCACGCACGCACGCACACACACACACACACACACACACACACACACACACACACACACACACACACACACACACACACACACACACACACACACACACACACACACACACACACACACACACACACACACACACACACACACACACACACACACACACACACACACACACACACACACCTGAACAGCTCTCAGTGTCCATCTCAGATTGATTGAACAGGTTTGGGTAATATGTGTGTCTCAGGAGAAGCTGGTCTTTCAGGCCAAGAGACGAGTGACCCCTCATCCACATCAATCCGGATCAACGGGATGCCAAAGTAACACCCTGTCCAGGCTCAGAAAGAGGACATGATCCTCTTATAGACCCACAGCATTGGCTTCAATGAGGGCAACGCTAGAAGGCTAGCCGTAGCACCTTAGAAGATTCACTTCAATAGGGATAAAGTTAGCAGACTGGGCTAGCCTTACCTTAGCGCCTACGACCATTCATTCCAATGTGTAGGATGTTAGCGGCCTGGCGTGGTGCCTGAGAGGGTTTTCTTCAATTTGTTAGCGGTCTAGCCATTAAGAGCTTTCAGTGTACTGAATGACTAAACGAGTCTGCTCACTCTATAGTTTCTGACGCAAATATCTTTGTTTAACTGATTCTCCATCCCTCTATTGCTCAAGTAGAGGAATGCAAACAGTCTGCATTGCATCATTCAAAACCTGAATCAGTGAACAGTCTGATATCGCCAGTGAATCACTCTGATTGATAGAACATTCGCCTGCAGTTGGCAGTTACTTCCTGTTTAGCCAGTTCCTTTGTCATTGTGTGGCATGGCATGACAATAGAAAGAGGTTGGCTGAAGCACAGGCACTCAGACAGACAGCCAGGCTACAGCACTCAGATGCTGTAGTTACTGAAGCAGAGCAAGCAGACTGGAGAGTCCTGAAACAGCCAGTCAGACCGTGATAACGTCTTCTCTCTGAGCTCCAGGAAAGTTGACAGTGTTTTTGGTGGAGCTGATCAGCCTCAGCTGCAGATGGAGGTGATAGTAGAGGAGAAGCTTTGTGTATCGATCATTGGGCTTCAGCACCACATCCATCATCGTTAGCCACTATTGAGCTCTCTCTGTCTCTCTCTCTGTCTCTCTCTCTGTCTCTCTCTCTGTCTCTCTCTCTGTCTCTCTCAATTTCAATTCAATTCAATTCAAGGGCTTTATTGGCATGGGAAACATGTGTTAACATTGCCAAAGCAAGTGAGGTAGACAACATACAAAGTGAATATATAAAGTGAAAAACAACAAAAATGAACAGTAAACATTACACATACAGAAGTTTCAAAACAGTAAAGACATTACAAATGTCATATTATATATATATACAGTGTTCTAACAATGTACAAATGGCTAAAGGACACAAGATAAAATAAATAAGCATAAATATGGGTTGTATTTACAATGGTGTTTGTTCTTCACTGGTTGCCCTTTTCTCGTGGCAACAGGTCACAAATCTTGCAGCTGTGATGGCACACTGTGGAATTTCACCCAGTAGATATGGGAGTTTTTCAAAATTGGATTTGTTTTCGAATTCTTTGTGGATCTGTGTAATCTGAGGGAAATATGTCTCTCTAATATGGTCATACATTGGGCAGGAGGTTAGGAAGTGCAGCTCAGTTTCCACCTCATTTTGTGGGCAGTGAGCACATAGCCTGTCTTCTCTTGAGAGCCAAGTCTGCCTACGACGGCCTTTCTCAATAGCAAGGCTATGCTCACTGAGTCTGTACATAGTCAAGGCTTTCCTTAATTTTGGGTCAGTCACAGTGGTCAGGTATTCTGCCGCTGTGTACTCTCTGTGTAGGGCCAAATAGCATTCTAGTTTGCTCTGTTTTTTTGTTAATTCTTTCCAATGTGTTAAGTAGTTATCTTTTTGTTTTCTCATGATTTGGTTGGGTCTAATTGTGCTGCTGTCCTGGGGCTCTGTAGTGTGTGTTTGTGTTTGTGAACAGAGCCCCAGGACCAGCTTGCTTAGGGGACTCTTCTCCAGGTTCATCTCTCTGTAGGTGATGGCTTTGTTATGGAAGGTTTGGGAATCGCTTCCTTTTAGGTGGTTGTAGAATTTAACAGCTCTTTTCTGGATTTTGATAATTAGTGGGTATCGGCCTAATTCTGCTCTGCATTCTCTCTCTCTGTCTCTCTCTCTGTCTCTCTCTGTCTCTCTCTCTGTCTCTCTCTCTCTCTCTCTCTGTCTCTCTCTCTGTCTCTCGCTCTGTCTCTCTCTCTGTCTCTGTCTCTCTCTCTCTTTCTCTCTCTGTCTCTCGCTCTGTCTCTGTCTCTCTCTCTGTCTCTCTCTCTGTCTCTCTCTCTGTCTCTCGCTCTGTCTCTTTCTCTCTCTCTCTCTCTCTCTCTCTCTCTCTCTCTCTCTCTCTCTCTCTGTCTCTCTCTCTGTCTCTCGCTCTGTCTCTCTCTCTGTCTCTGTCTCTCTCTCTCTTTCTCTCTCTCTCTCTCTCTCTCTCTCTCTGTCTCTCTGTCTCGCTTTCTGTCTCTCTCTCTCTCTCTGTCTCTCTGTCTCGCTCTTTCTCTGTCTCTCTCTCTCTCTCACTCTCTCTCTGTCTCTCTCTGTCTCTCTCTGTCTCTTTCTGTCTCTTTCTGTCTCTCTGTCTCTCTCTGTCTCTCTCTGTCTCTCTCTGTCTCTCTTTTTCTCTCTCTCAATTCAATTCAATTGACTTTATTGACATGGCAAGTTCATTATTACTTACGTTGTCAAAGTATACATATCAAAAAATAAAATAAATATATTTATATATAAATAAATGGTGGGACCAACAGCAATAATAATAGTCATAGTGGACATGGGATTACCATTAACAACTACAACAACAATATTAATGAGAACAACAATACATTAAAGCAATGGTAGTAGACCAGTGTCAACATGACTGAGAAGACACATGACCTGGTAGTAGACCAGTGTCAACATGACTGAGAAGACCCATGACCTGGTAGTAGACCAGTGTCAACATGACTGAGAAGACACATGACCTGGTAGTAGACCAGTGTCAACATGACTGAGAAGACACATGACCTGGTAGTAGACCAGTGTCAACATGACTGAGAAGACACATGACCTGGTAGTAGACCAGTGTCAACATGACTGAGAAGACACGTGACCTGGTATGAAAGACAAAACAAAACAAGATGGGAAATATTATCGACATTACTTTTCACTGGCTGTCCCTCAGGTTGTGTCCCTCAGGTTTTGGCAGGAGGACACACATTTGGCTGCCAAAACTGCACATTTGGGCTTTTCACCCAATACATATTTGATTCTTTGTATTGAATTATAATTTTGGGAAATAAATATTATCTTAGGTCTGAGTATTTGTCACAGTGTAATAGGAAATGCAGCTCTGTCTCTACCTCTCCCCTGGAGCAGAGTGAGCACAGCCTGTCCTCTGTGGGCAGTCAGGTTTGTCTGTGTTGACCGATCTCTATAGCCAGACTATGCTCACTGAGTCTGTACCTAGTCAATGTTTTCCTCAGTTTTCTATCAGTCACAGTGGTCAGATAGTCTGCCACCATGTACTGTCTGTTTAGACCAAATAACATTGAAGTTTACTTTGATTTTTTGTGGTGTCTTTCCAATAGGTGATATATTTTTCTTTTTGTTTTGTGATGATTTGGTTGGGCCAGATTTTCTGAGTGTTGTCCTGAGGCTCTATGGGGTTGGTTTGAGTTGGTGAACTGAGCCTCAGAACCAGCTGGTTGAGGGGACTCTTCTCTTTTTTCATCTCCTGACATTGTAGAGCTGTGTGATGGAATATTTTGGGGTCACTTCTTTTTAGATGGTTGTAAAATTTGATGGCTCTTTTTTCTATTGGAATGAGGAGGGTGTATTGGCCCAATTCTGCTCTACATGCGTTATTTGGAGTTTTTCTTTGCACTTGCAATACAGTCTTGCAAAACTCTGCATGCAGTATTTCGATTGGATGTTTGTCCCATTTGGTAAATTCATTATTAGAGATTGGACCCCATACTTCACTGCCATATAGAGCAATTGGTTCTCTCTCTCTCTCTCTCTCTCTCTCTCTCTCTCTCTCTCTCTCTCTCTGTCTCTGCTTCTGTCTCTGCTTCTCTCTCTCTCACTCTCTCTCTCTCTCTCTGTCTCTGCTTCTGTCTCTGCTTCTCTCTCTCTCTCTCTATCGCTCTCTCTCTAGCGCGCTTTCTCTCTACTCAATTCAATTTTCTCTCTATTCAATTCAATTCAAATTTCCTTTCTCTCTCTATTCAATTCAATGTCAATTTTCTCTGTCTCTCCTGCTGTGTAGCATGCTAGCAGCAGGGTTGCAGGGGATGTTCATTCACCTCACAGTATGATCCCATCCATTAATTACAGTGTTGATGGTCAACCTAGATCTTTTCTTTATTGAGTGCTAACATTAGAGACAGTCAATAAAGCATATGGATGTCAACCAATTAACAATGGACTGATTTGAATTAAGGTTGCAATTTAAATTCAGTTTACCCAGACCTTGTCTGTCTATGTCCAATTTTAGCATCGTACTGAACCCAGACGGAACCCAGACTGTCAGAAACCTCAGATAAAGCATGTCAGTGAATTATCAGAGGATGAATGTGGTCGAGACAAGGAGGGCTATTGATTGGCTGTTGGGGAGGAAACAGTGTTGCGAGGTGGTGTTGGCCATGAGTTGTGGTCAGACTGAGCGAATGCTGAGCACACTTCTCTGGGATTTGATTAAAACATAACGAACCCCCTCCACTTTCCCTCCCCCTGTTTCTTAACATCCCTTCATCCCTCATTCCCAGCCACCCGCATATCTGCATAAAGGGAAGGCTGAACAGAAAGTGCACTGCTGCAAAGTTGTCAGTCGCGATAAACACAGAGACAGTAGTGTCTGTGTGTGTGTGTGTGTCTGTGTGTGTGTGTTTGTGTGTGTGTGTCTGTGTGTCTGTGTGTGTGTGTCTGTGTGTGTCTGTTTGTGTGTCTGTGTGTGTGTCTGTGTGTGTGTGTCTGTGTGTGTGTGTGTGTGTGTGTGTGTGTGTGTGTGTGTGTCTGTGTGTGTGTCTGTGTCTGTGTCTGTGTGTGTGTCTGTGTGTGTGTAATGTGTATGTGCGTGTTTGTTCCTTATTAAATGTCCTAAATGCGTGTCCTAAAATTGTGGTTGTCCTATGTGTCACATCTTGTTGAGTGTGACGTGTTTGGCCTTGTGACTAGAGTTGAATACCCTTCTGACTCCCTCCTCCCAAACAACACAAGATACAGATCTGCTACTAAGATAATTGTAGTCAAACACAACACTAAGCTCTGTCTTCCGTCCTTCTCTGGTTCCCATTTCAACAAGACCTTTTTGTCTGTCTTCCCTTTCTGCTTCTGTGGTGGCAGGTAGGCTAGTCAAATCAAATCAAAGTTTATTTGTCATGTGCGCCGAATACAGGCTCTAACCAATAGTGCAAAAAAGGTATTAGGTGAACAATAGGTAAGTAAAGAAATAAAAACAACAGTAAAAAGACAGTGAAAAATAACAGTAGCGATGCTATAAGAGTAGCGATGCTATAAAAGTAGCGAGACTATAAAAGTAGCGAGACTATAAAAGTAGCGAGGCTATAAATGTAGCGATGCTATAAAAGTAGTGAGGCTATAAAAGTAGCGAGACTATAAAAGTAGCGAGGCTATAAAAGTAGCGATGCTATAAAAGTAGCGAGGCTATAAAAGTAGCGAGGCTATAAAAGTAGCGAGGCTATAAAAGTAGCGATGCTATAAAAGTAGCGATGCTATAAAAGTAGCGAGGCTATAAAAGTAGCGAGGCTATAAAAGTAGCGAGACTATAAAAGTAGCGAGGCTATAAAAGTAGCGAGGCTATAAAAGTAGCGAGGCTATAAAAGTAGAGAGGCTACATACAGACACCGGTTAGTTTGACTGATTGAGGTAGTATGTACATGTAGATATGGTTAAAGTGACTATGCATATATGATGAACAGAGAGTAGCAGTAGCGTAAAGAGGGGTTGGCGGGTGGTGGGACACAATGCAGATAGCCCGGTTAGCCAATGTGCGGGAGCTCTGGGTCGTCAGGCCAATTGAGGTAGTATGTATTGTGTAGTTAAAGTGACTATGCATACAGTGCCTTGTGAAAGTATTCGGCCCCCTTGAACTTTGCGAACTTTTGCCACATTTCAGGCTTCAAACATAAAGATATAAAACTGTATTTTTTTGTTAAGAATCAACAACAAGTGGGACACAATCATGAAGTGGAACGACATTTATTGGATATTTCAAACTTTTTTAACAAATCAAAAACTGAAAAATTGGGCGTGCAAAATTATTCAGCCCCTTTACTTTCAGTGCAGCAAACTCTCTCCAGAAGTTCAGTGAGGATCTCTGAATGATCCAATATTGACCTAAATGACTAATGATGATAAATACAATCCACCTGTGTGTAATCAAGTCTCCGTATAAATGCACCTGTACTGTGATAGTCTCAGAGGTCCGTTAAAAGCGCAGAGAGCATCATGAAGAACAAGGAACACACCAGGCAGGTCCGAGATACTGTTGTGAAGAAGTTTAAAGCCGGATTTGGATACAAAAATATTTCCCAAGCTTTAAACATCCCAAGGAGCACTGTGCAAGCGATAATATTGAAATGGAAGGAGTATCAGACCACTGCAAATCTACCAAGACCTGGCCGTCCCTCTAAACTTTCAGCTCATACAAGGAGAAGACTGATCAGAGATGCAGCCAAGAGGCCCATGATCACTCTGGATGAACTGCAGAGATCTACAGCTGAGGTGGGAGACTCTGTCCATAGGACAACAATCAGTCGTATATTGCACAAATCTGGAACAGTGGCAAGAAGAAAGCAATTTCTTAAAGATATCCATAAAAAGTGTCGTTTAAAGTTTGCCACAAGCCACCTGGGAGACACACCAAACATGTGGAAGAAGGTGCTCTGGTCAGATGAAACCAAAATTGAACTTTTTGGCAACAATGCAAAACGTTATGTTTGGCGTAAAAGCAACACAGCTCATCACCCTTAACACACCATCCCCACTGTCAAACATGGTGGTGGCATATGGTGGTGGCAAATCACCAACCCACCTCTCCACTCACTGGCCCCTTTTGATCACTCAACTAAGCATGCCTCTCCTTAATGTCAATATGTCTTGTCCATTGCTGTTCTGGTTAGTGTTTATTGGCTTATTTCACTGTAGAGCCTCTAGTCCTGCTCACTATATCTTATCCAACCTATTAGTTCCACCACCCACACATGCAATGACATCACCTGGTTTCAATTATGTTTCTAGAGACAATATCTCTCTCTTCATCACTCAATACCTAGGTTTACCTCCACTGTATTCACATCCTACCATACATTTGTCTGTACATTATACCTTGATGCTATTTTATCGCCCCCAGAAACCTCCTTTTACTCTATGTTCCAGACGTTCTAGACGACCAATTCTCATAGCTTTTAGCCGTACCCTTATTCTACTCCTCCTATGTTCCTCTGGCGATGTAGAGGTGAATCCAGGCCCTGCAGTGCCTAGCTCCACTCCTATTCCCCAGGCGCTCTCTTTTGACGACTTCTGTAACCGTAATAGCCTTGGTTTCATGCATGTTAACATTAGAAGCCTCCTCCCTAAGTTTGTTCTATTCACTGCTTTAGCACACTCTGCCAACCCGGATGTTTTAGCTGTGTCTGAATCCTGGCTTAGGAAGACCACCAAAAATTCAGAAATTTTAATTCCAAACTACAACATTTTCAGACAAGATAGAACTGCCAAAGGGGGCGGTGTTGCAATCTACTGCAAAGATAGCCTGCAGAGTTCTGTCCTACTATCCAGGTCTGTACCCAAACACCCCAACCACCTCTCTAAAAACAAGTCTCTCACTGTTGCCGCCTGCTATAGACCACCCTCTGCCCCCAGCTGTGCTCTGGACACCATATGTGAACTGATTGCCCCCCATCTATCTTCAGAGTTCGTGCTGCTAGGCGACCTAAACTGGAACATGCTTAACACCCCAGCCATCCTACAATCTAAACTTGATGCCCTCAATCTCACACAAATTATCAATGAACCTACCAGGTACCTCCCCAAAGCCTTAAACACGGGCACCCTCATAGATATCATCCTAACCAACTTCCCCTCTAAATACACCTCTGCTGTCTTCAACCAAGATCTCAGCGATCACTGCCTCATTGCCTGCATCCGTAATGGGTCAGCGGTCAAACGATCTCCACTCATCACTGTAAAACGCTCCCTGAAACACTTCTGCGAGCAGGCCTTTCTAATCGACCTGGCCGGGGTATCCTGGAAGGATATTGATCTCATCCCGTCAGTAGAGGATGCCTGGTTATTTTTAAAAATGCCTTCCTAACCATCTTAAATAAACATGCCCCATTCAAGAAATTTAGAACCCGTAACAGATATAGCCCTTGGTTCTCCCCAGACCTGACTGCCCTTAACCAACACAAAAACATCCTATGGCGTTCTGCATTAGCATCGAACAGCCCCCGTGATATGCAGCTGTTCAGGGAAGCTAGAAACCATTATACACAGGCAGTTAGAAAAGCCAAGGCTAGCTTTTTCAAGCAGAAATTTGCTTCCTGCAACACTAACTCAAAAAGGTTCTGGGACACTGTAAAGTCCATGGAGAATAAGAACACCTCCTCCCAGCTGCCCACTGCACTGAAGATAGGAAACACTGTCACCACTGATAAATCCACCATAATTGAGAATTTCAATAAGCATTTTTCTACGGCTGGCCATGCTTTCCACCTGGCTACTCCTACCCCGGACAACAGCACTGCACCCCCAACAGCAACTCGCCCAAGCCTTCCCCATTTCTCCTTCTCCCAAATTCATTCAGCTGATGTTCTGAAAGAGCTGCAAAATCTGGACCCCTACAAATCAGCCGGGCTAGACAATCTGGACCCTTTCTTTCTAAAATTATCTGCCGAAATTGTTGCCACCCCTATTACTAGCCTGTTCAACCTCTCTTTCGTGTCGTCTGAGATTCCCAAAGATTGGAAAGCAGCTGCGGTCATCCCCCTCTTCAAAGGGGGGGACACTCTTGACCCAAACTGCTACAGACCTATATCTATCCTACCGTGCCTACAAATACTTAGGTGTCTGGTTAGACTGTAAACTCTCCTTCCAGACCCATATCAAACATCTCCAATCCAAAGTTAAATCTAGAATTGGCTTCCTATTTCACAACAAATCATCCTTCACTCATGCTGCCAAACATACCCTTGTAAAACTGACCATCCTACCAATCCTCGACTTTGGCGATGTCATTTACAAAATAGCCTCCAATACCCTACTCAACAAATTGGATGCAGTCTATCACAGTGCAATCCGTTTTATCACCAAAGCCCCATATACTACCCACCATTGCGACCTGTACGCTCTCGTTGGCTGGCCCTCGCTTCATACTCGTCGCCAAACCCACTGGCTCCATGTCATCTACAAGACCCTGCTAGGTAAAGTCCCCCCTTATCTCAGCTCGCTGATCACCATAGCATCTCCCACCTGTAGCACACGCTCCAGCAGGTATATCTCTCTAGTCACCCCCAAAACCAATTATTTCTTTGGCCGCCTCTCCTTCCAGTTCTGTTGCCAATGACTGGAATGAACTACAAAAATCTCTGAAACTGGAAACACTTATCTCCCTCACTAGCTTTAAGCACCAACTGTCAGAGCAGCTCACAGATTACTGCACCTGTACATAGCCCACCTATAATTTAGCCCAAACAACTACCTCTTTCCCAACTGTATTTAATTTTTATTTATTTATTTATTTTGCTCCTTTGCACCCCATTATTTTTATTTCTACTTTGCACATTCTTCCATTGCAAAACTACCATTCCAGTGTTTTACTTGCTATATTGTATTTACTTTGCCATCATGGCCTTTTTTGCCTTTACCTCCCTTCTCACCTCATTTGCTCACATTGTATATAGACTTGTTTATACTGTATTATTGACTGTATGTTTGTTTTACTCCATGTGTAACTCTGTGTCGTTGTATCTGTCGAACTGCTTTGCTTTATCTTGGCCAGGTCGCAATTGTAAATGAGAACTTGTTCTCAACTTGCCTACCTGGTTAAATAAAGGTAAAATAAAAATAAAAATAAAACTAAGTTTTCCATTTTATTCTCTCTCTCTCTCTCTCTCTCTCTCTCTCTGTCTGTCTGTCTAGTTAAATGGAGGAGAAAGAGAGGAGTAGGAGTCGGTCTCTGTCTCGTAGCCGTAGGGTCACCCGGGTGCAGCAGGTGGTGGGGACGTTGATCAGACGCACCCGCGAATCACTCAGCAGGTACAGTATCAACACATGAGAGGCATATGCATTCACAGATAGAGGAACACACATTCACAGATTGAGGAACTCACAGACAGAGAAACCTACAGAGATTTGATGTCAAGAGGTTTGCAGTCCCACAATAGAATGAGGTGTGTGTGGACGGGCCACCTGTTAGTCATGCTAGTAAACACGTCAGAAACAGCTGACAGAGATGGAAGTGGATGCCTTTAGCCCTCTGTAGTGAATCTAATTCAATGTTTTACACAAATACTTTACTCACATAGTATCACACCAGCTGTTCTGCCACTCCCAATAACCCCTGACCTCTAACCCCTATTTAACCCCTGTTTGACCTCTCAGAGAGCGGATCCTTGGGGATGGGAGGTCCAACCGGTCTGGCAGCGTGACCAGTCAGAACTTCCCGGTGAGGCTAACGGTTCAGATCGTCAGAGACCCGGTGTTGGACTCCGGCGGTCATGGGTTCTCCCTCTCCAAACAGCACCCTCTGCTGGTCAGGGACGTGGCTGCAGGTACGCCGTGCGCGTGTGTGTCTGAGAGAGCGAGAGAGTGAACACTCTCTCTGAAATGTGGCCACCTGCTTCATCATGCCGCAGTAGACTCGCCCACAGCAAGACAGATTTAGGCACATACAAACACATGCACACACACATGTGTGCGTACGCACACACACACCAACCCTCTCCTGGCATTTAGAATGCCAGGCACCGTGCCAGAAAAGCCAGTGAAACAACAGAGCCACTTGCTCATCCTTTTTAGATTTGATAACTCTTCATTTAGTTGGACACACACATTAACACACACACACACACCTTGCTGAGCTGTGTGTTTCTTTCCTCTCTGTAGAATCTACTGATCAATACCCTGACCAATACCCTGATCAATACCCTGAGAAGTACCCTGCTGCCCCCGGCCCAATAATCACAACTTGCTGCAGAGAGAGAGAGGGGAAGTGAGAGAAAGAGAGGGGGAGTGAGAGAAAGAGAGAGGGGGGAGACAGAGAGGGAGACAGAGAGGGAGACAGAGAGGGAGGGAGACAGAGAGGGAGACAGAGAGGGAGGGAGGGAGGAAACAGAGAGGGAGGGAGAGAGAGAGGGGGGAGGGAGAAAGAGGGGGGGAGTGAGAGAAAGAGAGAGGGGGGAGACAGAGAGGGAGGGAGAGAGAGAAGGGGAGACAGAGAGGGAGGGAGGGAGAGAGAGAGAGGGGAAGACAGAGGGGGTGGGAGGGAGAGAGAGAGGGGGAGACAGAGAGGGAGGGAGAGAGAGAGAGAGGGGGGAGACAGAGAGGGAGGGAGAGAGAGGGGGGACAGAGAGGGATGGAGAGAGAGAGGGAGGGAGAGCGAGGGAGGGAGAGAGGGAGAAAGGAAGGGGAGACAGAGAGGGAGGGAGAGAGGGAGAGAAAGAGAGAGTTAGAGAGAGAGATGGTGGGTAAAAGAGAGGGAGGAACGTGAGAGTGTGACGGGAGGAAAGGTAGAGAGAAAAGGAGAAAGAGTGGAGCTGTAGGGATCAGGGTATTGGATCAGGGTATTGGATCAGGGTATTGGATGAGGGTATTGGCAGTGCTGGCACAAAAGCACAGCAGGGGGTTGGCAGACCTGACATTGTGAAACATTTTGTTCGTCCCCACGAGGTCAAATGCTATTTCTAGTGGGTTTAGGGTTAAGGTTAGAATTAGGTTTAGGGTTAAGGTTAGAATTCGGTTTAGTTTTAGGGTTAGGATATAGGGTCAGAGTTAGGGTTAACGTTAGGTTTTGGGGTTAGGGTTAGGGGTTAAGGAAAATAGGATGTTGAATGGGACTGAATTGTATGTCCTCGCAAGGTTAGCTGCGCAAGACTGTGTGTGTGTGTGTATGTGTGTGTGTGTGTATGTGTGTGTGTGTGTGTGTGTATGTGTATGTGTGTGTGTATGTGTGTGCGTATGTGTGTGTGTGTGTGCGTGTGATAGTGCCATATGCTGTCAGTGGTTAGTAGAGTGGGATCAGGGACAGGGCTTTGCTAGGCAGGCGGAGGGGTGTGTGTGTATGTGTGTGTGTGTGTGCGTGTGTGTGTCTGTGGAGAGAGTGGGCAGCAGAGTAACTGCTGTGCCTCAGTCCTGCTCTCTGGCCTGAAGACACATGAGTATAAATAACCAACCAGAGAAAGAAGGGAGACTGGCAGAGAGGCTGGCAGAGAGGCTGTCAGAGAGGCTGTCAGAGAGGCTGTCAGAGAGGCTGTCAGAGAGGCTGTCAGAGAGGCTGACAGAGAGACTGGCAGAGAGGCTGACAGAGAGACTGGCAGAGAGGCTGGCAATGATCCAGAAAGACTGGCAGAGAGGTTGGCAAGGACCCAGAATAATGTTAACCCTCGTATGCCTCCCCAGAGGAGCTACTGTAAGCACATGTGACTGTGTTGAACTATATAACCTTTTGTCCTCTGTGTGTGTAGGAGGCCCAGCAGATGGGATACTGTACCCTGGAGACCAGGTGTTACAGATCAATGACCTGCTGGTGGACCATCTCAGCTTTGAACAGCTGCAAGACATCACCAGGTAACTAACGCTGTTATCGCTCTCTTTATTCCCTCTGTTATCTCTCTCTTAATTCCCTCTGTTCCTCACTGTTAGCTCTCTCTTTATTCCCTCTGTTCCTCACTTATCTCTCTCTTTATTCCCTCTGTTCCTCACTGTTATCTCTCTCTTTATTCCCTCTGTTCCTCACTGTTATCTCTCTCTTTATTCCCCCTGTTCCTCACTGTTATCTCTCTCTTTATTCCCTCTGTTCCTCACTGTTATCTCTCTCTTTATTCCCTCTGTTCCTCACTGTTATCTCTCTCTTAATTCCCTCTGTTCCTCACTGTTATCTCTCTCTTTATTCCCCCTGTTCCTCACTGTTAGCTCTCTCTTTATTCCCTCTGTTCCTCACTGTTATCTCTCTCTTTATTCCCTCTGTTCCTCACTGTTATCTCTCTCTTTATTCCCTCTGTTCCTCACTGTTATCTCTCTCTTATTCCCTCTGTTCCTCACTGTTATCTCTCTCTTTATTCCCTCTGTTCCTCACTGTTATCTCTCTCTTTATTCCCTCTGTTCCTCACTGTTATCTCTCTCTTTATTCCCTCTGTTCCTCACTGCTATCTCTCTCTTTATTCCCTCTGTTCCTCACTGTTATCTCTCTCTTTATTCCCTCTGTTCCTCACTGTTATCTCTCTCTTTATTCCCTCTGTTCCTCACTGTTATCTCTCTTTATTCCCTCTGTTCCTCACTGTTATCTCTCTCTTCATTCCCTCTGTTCCTCACTGTTATCTCTCTCTTAATTCCCTCTGTTCCTCACTGTTATCTCTCTCTTTATTCCCTCTGTTCCTCACTGTTAGCTCTCTCTTTATTCCCTCTGTTCCTCACTGTTAGCTCTCTCTTTATTCCCTCTGTTCCTCACTGTTATCTCTCTCTTTATTCCCGCTGTTCCTCACTGTTATCTCTCTCTTTATTCCCTCTGTTCCTCACTGTTATCTCTCTCTTTATTCCCTCTGTTCCTCACTGTTATCTCTCTCTTTATTCCAGCTGTTCCTCACTGTTATCTCTCTTTATTCCCGCTGTTCCTCACTGTTATCTCTCTTTATTCCCGCTGTTCCTCACTGTTATCTCTCTCTTTATTCCCTCTGTTCCTCACTGTTATCTCTCTCTTAATTCCCTCTGTTCCTCACTGTTATCTCTCTCTTTATTCCCTCTGTTCCTCACTGTTAGCTCTCTCTTTATTCCCTCTGTTCCTCACTGTTATCTCTCTCTTTATTCCCTCTGTTCCTCACTGTTATCTCTCTCTTTATTCCCTCTGTTCCTCACTGTTATCTCTCTCTTTATTCCCTCTGTTCCTCACTGTTATCTCTCTCTCTTTATTCCCTCTGTTCCTCACTGTTATCTCTCTCTTTATTCCCTCTGTTCCTCACTGTTATCTCTCTCTTAATTCCCTCTGTTCCTCACTGTTATCTCTCTCTTTATTCCCTCTGTTCCTCACTGTTATCTCTCTCTTCATTCCCGCTGTTCCTCACTGTTATCTCTCTCTTTATTCCCTCTGTTCCTCACTGTTAGCTCTCTCTTTATTCCCTCTGTTCCTCACTGTTAGCTCTCTCTTTATTCCCTCTGTTCCTCACTGTTATCTCTCTCTTTATTCACTCTGTTCCTCACTGTTATCTCTCTCTTTATTCCCGCTGTTCCTCACTGTTCTCTCTCTTTATTCCCTCTGTTCCTCACTGTTATCTCTCTCTTTATTCCCTCTCCTCCTTACTCTGTTTTCTCTCTTTTTATTCTCTTTGTTCCTCACTGCTATCTCTCTCTTTATTCCCTCTGTTCCTCACTGTTATCTCTCTCTTTATTCCCTCTGTTCCTCACTGTTATCTCTCTCTTTATTCCCTCTGTTCCTCACTGTTATCTCTCTTTATTCCCTCTGTTCCTCACTGTTATCTCTCTCTTCATTCCCTCTGTTCCTCACTGTTATCTCTCTCTTAATTCCCTCTGTTCCTCACTGTTATCTCTCTCTTTATTCCCTCTGTTCCTCACTGTTAGCTCTCTCTTTATTCCCTCTGTTCCTCACTGTTAGCTCTCTCTTTATTCCCTCTGTTCCTCACTGTTATCTCTCTCTTTATTCCCGCTGTTCCTCACTGTTATCTCTCTCTTTATTCCCTCTGTTCCTCACTGTTATCTCTCTCTTTATTCCCTCTGTTCCTCACTGTTATCTCTCTCTTTATTCCAGCTGTTCCTCACTGTTATCTCTCTTTATTCCCGCTGTTCCTCACTGTTATCTCTCTTTATTCCCGCTGTTCCTCACTGTTATCTCTCTCTTTATTCCCTCTGTTCCTCACTGTTATCTCTCTCTTAATTCCCTCTGTTCCTCACTGTTATCTCTCTCTTTATTCCCTCTGTTCCTCACTGTTAGCTCTCTCTTTATTCCCTCTGTTCCTCACTGTTATCTCTCTCTTTATTCCCTCTGTTCCTCACTGTTATCTCTCTCTTTATTCCCTCTGTTCCTCACTGTTATCTCTCTCTTTATTCCCTCTGTTCCTCACTGTTATCTCTCTCTCTTTATTCCCTCTGTTCCTCACTGTTATCTCTCTCTTTATTCCCTCTGTTCCTCACTGTTATCTCTCTCTTAATTCCCTCTGTTCCTCACTGTTATCTCTCTCTTTATTCCCTCTGTTCCTCACTGTTATCTCTCTCTTCATTCCCGCTGTTCCTCACTGTTATCTCTCTCTTTATTCCCTCTGTTCCTCACTGTTAGCTCTCTCTTTATTCCCTCTGTTCCTCACTGTTAGCTCTCTCTTTATTCCCTCTGTTCCTCACTGTTATCTCTCTCTTTATTCACTCTGTTCCTCACTGTTATCTCTCTCTTTATTCCCGCTGTTCCTCACTGTTCTCTCTCTTTATTCCCTCTGTTCCTCACTGTTATCTCTCTCTTTATTCCCTCTCCTCCTTACTCTGTTTTCTCTCTTTTATTCTCTTTGTTCCTCACTGTTATCTCTCCCTCTCCTCCTTACTCTGTTTTCTCTCTTTTTATTCTCTTTGTTCCTCACTGTTATCTCTCCCTCTCCTCCTTACTCTGTTTTCTCTCTTTTATTCTCTTTGTTCCTCACTGTTATCTCTCCCTCTCCTCCTTACTCTGTTTTCTCTCTTTTATTCTCTTTGTTCCTCACTGTTATCTCTCCCTCTCCTCCTTACTCTGTTTTCTCTCTTTTTATTCTCTTTGTTCCTCACTGTTCTCTCCCTCTCCTCCTTACTCTGTTCTCTCTTTTTATTCTCTTTGTTCCTCACTGTTATCTCTGCCTCTCCTCCTTACTCTGTTTTCTCTCTTTTTATTCTCTTTGTTCCTCACTGTTATCTCTCCCTCTCCTCCTTACTCTGTTTTCTCTCTTTTTATTCTCTTTGTTCCTCACTGTTATCTCTGCCTCTCCTCCTTACTCTGTTCTCTCTTTTATTCTCTTTGTTCCTCACTGTTATCTCTCCCTCTCCTCCTTACTCTGTTTTCTCTCTTTTATTCTCTTTGTTCCTCACTGTTATCTCTCCCTCTCCTCCTTACTCTGTTTTCTCTCTTTTTATTCTCTTTGTTCCTCACTGTTATCTCTCCCTCTCCTCCTTACTCTGTTTTCTCTCTTTTTATTCTCTTTGTTCCTCACTGTTATCTCTCCCTCTCCTCCTTACTCTGTTTTCTCTCTTTTTATTCTCTTTGTTTCTCACTGTTATCTCTCCCTCTCCTCCTTACTCTGTTTTCTCTCTTTTTATTCTCTTTGTTCCTCACTCTGTTTTCTCTCTCTGGTTCTCAGTCTCTATATGCTCACTAGATTAGAGAGTACAGACAGGTTACTGGGACTAGGACTCCCGTCCAGTTCTGAAAGCATACTTTCATAATGTCTGCGTGATTGTGTGTGTGAGATTGAGGGTGTGACAGGTCAAATGCTAAGTCAGTCAGGTCAAATGCTAAGTCAGTCAGGTCAAATGCTAAGTCAGTCAGGTCAAATGCTAAGTCAAATGCTAAGTCAGTCAGGTCAAATGTCAAATGTAAATGTTTACGTGACCGCTGGACAGAAACATCTTGTCTCTGTGTTTCTTTAGGGACTTGGAGGACTTTGTCACAATGACAATCCTAAGGAACATGACAGTAAGTGTGTGTGTGTGTGTGTGTGTGTGTGTGTGTGTGTGTGTGTGATGACATAATGGTGTTTCTCTATGTGTCAGGGTCCTAAGTCGTCCATCATGTCGGCAGAGAAGAGGGCTCGTCTGAGGAGTAACCCGATCAAAGTACGCTTTGCAGAGGAAGTGGTTGTCAACGGTCACACTCAGGTCAGGACCCTCTCTCTCTCTCGCTCTCATTCTATTGCTCTCTCTCTCTCTCTCTCTCATTCTATTGCTCTCTCTCTCTCTCTCGCTCTCTGTCTCATTCTCTCTCTCTCTCTCTCTCTCTCTCTCTCTCTCTCTCATTCTCTCTCTCTCTCTCTCTCTCATTCTCTCGCTCTCTGTCTCATTCTCTCTCTCTCTCATTCTATTGCTCTCGCTCTCATTCTATCTCTCTCGCTCTCATTCTATCTCTCTCGCTCTCATTCTCTCTCTCTCTCTCCTCTTCTCTCTCTCCTCTCTCTCTCTCTC